>NC_091088.1:35357500-35982500 GCF_032405125.1 Capricornis sumatraensis | reverse complement strand
GGAAATCAGTGTTTCCTTAAAGGTGGTTCTCTCCAACCATCTGCAAAATAGAATTATTTGTGGAGATTTTAAAACACAGATGCCAGTGCTCCATCCACCAATTAAATAAAAATCTCTGTGGGTGGGACTTGAGCATTGATAAAACAAACAAAAGAAGCAAACACAATCAACTCCCTGGGTGTTTCTAATGAGCAGCTAGATTTGACAACTATTGACACACCTTACTCATCCCCACAAGACCTGTAGTCTGTTTTATAGATTCCATGAAATGATGTTTGGAGATATAATGTTAAAGTTTGCAATTTGTGTTACATGGGAATCTACAGAAAAGAATAGTATGGGTAAGATAATACTCTTAACTAAAGAAAGAAAGGAATTTTCAGAAAGGAGAATCTGAAATCTGACTTCAGTCAGATCAGATTGTGCCCTTTGGATATCCTGTCCTTGATTTTGTTTGAACCATTCATTTAACCTCTGGGTCTTTTGCAGACGGCCTTTGTCCTATGATCTAGGTACCACTTATTCCTCTTCCTTCTCTTTCTCTAAAGACTGCTGGGGGTTCCTTTACTAATCAAAGCTATAATAGTTAGAGTTCCCTGGATGACAGTGGCTTTGTGCTCTAATATTTCAGGGAGATAAACACGGATTTTTTTTTTAATTTTTATTGGAATATAGTTGATTCACAATGTTGTGCTATTTTCAGGTGTAAGCAAAATGAATCAATTATACATATACATATATAACACAGATATGATTTGAATGAGAGTTGTATGACATTCCAAAAGAATATCAAGGAGAGATAAGAAAGCCTTCCTCAATGATGAATGCAAAGAAATAGAGGAAAACAACAGAATGGGAAAGACTAGAGATCTCTTCAAGAAAATTAGAAATACCCAGGGAATATTTCATGCAAAGATGGGTGCAAGAAAGGACAGAGATGGTATAGATCTAACAGAAGCAGAAGATATCAAGAAGAGGTGGCAAGAATACACAGAACTATACAAAAAAGATCTTTATGACCCAGATAACCATGATGGTGTGATCACTCACCTAGAGCCAAACATCCTGGAATGCAAAGTCAAGTGGGCCTTAGGAAGCATCACTATGAACAAAGCTAGTGGAAGTGATGGAATTCCAGTTGAGCTATTTCAAATCCTGAAAGATGATGCTGTGAAAGTGCTGCACTCAATATGCCAGCAAATTTGGAAAACTCAGCAGTGGCCTGGAAAAGGTCAGTTTTCATTCCAATTCCAAAGAAAGGCAATGCCAAAGAGTGTTCAAACCACTACACAATTGCACTCATATCAAACACTAGCAAAGTTATACTCAAAATTCTCTAAGCCAGGCTTCAACAGTATGTGAAACATGAACTTCCAGATGTTCAAGATGGATTTAGAAAAGGCAGAGAAACCAGAGCTCAAATTGCCAACATCCACTGGATCACTGAGAAAGCAAGAGAGTTTACAAAAAAACATCTACTTCTGCTTTATTGGCTATGCCAAAGCCTTTGATTGTGTGGATCACAATAAACTGTGGAAAATTCTGAAAGATATGGAAATACCAGACCATCTGACCTGCCTCCTGAGAAATCCAAATGCAGGTCAAGAAGCAACAGTTAGAACCAGAAGTGGAACAAAAGACTGGTTCCAAATTGGGAAAGGAGTACGTCAAGGCTGTATATTATCACCCTGCTTATTTAACTTATATGTGGAGTACATCATGTGAAATACCAGACTGGATGAAGCACAAACTGGAATCAAGATTGCTGGGAGAAATATCAAAACCTCAGATATGCAGATGACATCACCCTTATGGTAAAAGTGAAGAGGAACTAACGAGGAGAGTGAAAAAGCTGGCTAAAATTCAACTTTAAAAAAGCTATGATCATGCCACCTGGTCCCATCACTTCATGGGAAATAGATGGGGAAACAGTGGAAACGTGACAGACTTTATTTTCTTAAGCTCCAAAGTCATTGCAGATGGTGACTGCAGCCATGAAATTAAGACACTTGCTTCTTGGAAGAAAAGTTGTGACCAACCTAGACAGCATATTAAAAAGCAGAGACATTACTTTGCCAACAAAGGTCCATCTAGTCAAAACTATGGTTTTTCCAGTAGTCATGTATGGATGTGAAAGTTGAACTGTAAAGAAAGCTGAGCACTGAAAAATTGATGCTTTTGAACTATGGTGTTGGAGAAGACTGTTGAGAGTCCCTTGGACTGCAAGGAGATCCAACCAGTCAATCCTAAAGGAAATCAGTCCTGAGTATTCATTAGAAGGACTGATGCTGGAGCTAAACTCCTGGCCACCTGATGTGAAGAACTGACTTATTAGAAAAGACCCTGATGCTGGGCAAGACTGAAGGCAGGAGGAAAAAAGGATGACAGAAGATGAGATGGTCAGATAGCACTGCCGATTCAATGGACATAAGTTTGAGCAAGCTCCAGGAAGCCTGGTATGTTGCAGTCCATGGGGTCACTAAGAGTCAGACAAAACTGAGTGACTGAACTGAACTGAACTATGTGACATTGTCAAAAGAGCCTAGATTTTTAAACTGTCCATGGAGAGACTAATGAGAGAATAAAGTGCAGTTGAAATTTGAAAGTAATTTACCCAGATGCCAAAAGATATGCTTTTATTCTCAATATCAGTTTCTTTCTCAAAGTCACGAGTACATGAACCGTTTTACATGAATCTATTGGCAAGTTCATGAATCTTGTTTCACATGAATATATAGGCATTGCTTTATATCAGTTACATCAAAATCAATCCTGATGCAATGGGACACTAATTACTGAACATTTGGAATCCAAATTTTGCTGATTAGAATTCTCAAACAATAATATATTAGAATAGCATAATGATTCTGAACGATTTCCTCAGGAGAAAGCTCCCATTATTAATTATTACCAAAGTTGCTCCCTAAGAGTTCCCCAAAGGAGATTGGAAAGAAAAATAAATAAACAAATAAATACCTACCTAAAGAGGCAGGGAGAGATATGTTGATGTAATTGTATTTAATGTGCAATGCATCGTGACCAGAGTGCTTTTTATATGTTTTTTTTAAAATAGCACTAATTTAGAATATCTGTGAGAAAATCTCTAAAGCAAAAAAAGAAAAAAGCTGCCAAAGATATTGCCAGGCATGAGACCTTGGATCACTTTCGTAGCATGAGCCTGTTTAGATGTTGGCTTTGTCCATGCCCCTTCCATGACTTTTTCCCGATGGTTCTTCAACCATGCTGCTGAAAATTAGACTGTGCTTGTGCTTAGTCACTCAGTCGTGTCTATTGCTTCATGGCCCCATAGACTGTAGCCCACCAGGCTCCTTTGTCAATGAGATTCTCTAGGCAAGAATACTGGAGTGGGTTGCCATTTCCTTCTTCGGGGGATCCTCCCAACTCAGAGATCAAACCTGGGTCTTTTACATTGCAGGTGGATTCTTTACCATCTGAGCCACCAGGGAAGCCTGTTTAATTTCTCTGCTGTTAAGTCGCTTCAGCCATGTCAGACTCTGTGCCCTGCTCTAAAACACATATGCGCACGCACATGCATACACACACACACACACACACACACACACACACACACACTCACTCACTGCATAGGCGCTTTGATGTGATCACACAAGGAGGTCTCCTTATGGTCCAGCCATAGTAGGTTGGAATCAGAGCAAAGGCTCATATGATTATACGTGTTTTGGCTAATTGAGCACTCCTGTCCGTGTTGATTAAGAACAAAAGAACATGTGGCATTGCAGCCAGGGCTAATTTTCTCATTCACTGTATAACATTACGAGCTACCTAGGATACCCAAATCACTGTGTAACTTCATGGAAAGGAGCATATTGTTTTTTTTGTGTGTGTGTGGTTATGTTCTTTCAAAGGGTTGAAAGAATTACTAGAAATCCATCTGGTATTGTTAAGTAGCCATTTGAATATAATTACTTTAGGAGCATACCTTTTCCAGAAAGTCTATCAATTAGAACTACTTGAATCATAGTGATTTGTACCTTTTTCTCTCACTGGGGATCATGCACTGGTTTTCTCTTGGCATTTGAGACTGTCCTGCATATGAGTCTCCCCCATCCCCATTTCACTCCCTCCAAAACTTTTGTGATAGATTTCTAAGCCTGTCTCTTCCAGCTGAACCTATTCCGGCCACTTACCTGCACCGTTTGGAGAAGGCAATGGCACCCCACTCCAGTACTCTTGCCTGGAAAATCCCATGGATGGAGGAGCCTGGTTGGCTGCAGTCCATGGGGTCACTAAGGGTCGGACACGACTGAGTCACTTCACTTTCAGTTTTCACTTTCATGCATTAGAGAAGGAAATGGCAACCCACTCCAGTGTTTTTGCCTGGAGAATCCCAAGGACGGTGGAGCCTGGTGGGCTGCCATCTATGGGGTCGCACAGAGTCGGACACAACTGAAGCGACTTAGCATATAGCATAGCACCTGCACCCTTGATACCAATGGCAGAGATGAGCTATCAACTGCTTTGAAGCATTGTTGCGCAAGTCTATGATTTGGCAAATTTGAAGGAAGTGCTCTTTCTGATGACAGTAATGACTGACACAAGCTCCTAAATATTTGTGTCATATACCGAGGCTCTCATGGAGAAGGCGATGGCAACCCACTCCAGTATTCTTGCCTGGAAAATCCCATAGATGGAGGAGACTGGTAGGCTGCAGTCCATGGGATTGCTAACAGTCAGCCACGACTGAGCGACTTCACTTTCACTTTTCACTTTTATGCATTGGAGAAGGAAATGGCAACCCACTCCAGTGTTCTTGCCTGGAGAATCCCAGGGACGGGGTTGCCTGGTGGGCTGCTGTCTCTGGGGTCGCACAGAGTCGGACACGACTGCAGCAACTCAGCAGCAGCAGCAGCCATGGCTCTCAGGTTAAATCCACCTCCTGTAGAACAACTAGGGTGGGTTGTGATAAGCTCTCTATAAAATGCTTTTGTTTTGAATGATCTAGCTTGGGCTATAAAAATTAAAACAAATATCACATCCAGTTCTGAACTCAGCTGGAAGTCACAACAATGGAGTGAGTAGGTTCTGTGGTGGGAGGAGGGAAGGAGGAAGATTCATCGGTTTGGAGGGAAGAAGATGTTAAGAAAGATTTTGTCTGTGAAGGAACATACATAAAAGTAGATGACTTTGAATACTGTCTTTAAATGCTTGAGTGCTAAGCATCGAAAAAGGCCTTCCTGTAACTCAGTTTGAGTCATAATTAGGAGTAGATACTCTTTCTACAAGGGACAAGTTAGGCTGGCTGGATGATTGGGGTGAGGTAGGGTGAACCATGATAAACCAGAAAAGGCTGTAGGAACGTATGACTGTGCTGAGTTTCTAAGCTTGCAGAAGTGGTTTTAAGAATCAATCCCTACCTTCATGGTTAAAGGAAGGAGAGGAATAAGACATGGAGAAATAGCAAGTAGTCTACAGATTATTGGTTTCTGGCTTGTCTGGAGTAAGGTAAGAAAATGAGTAACAAGTAGAGTCACTGGCACATTTTGATGTATGGCAAAACCAATACAGTATTGTGAAGTAAAATAAAGTTAAAAAAAAAAAAAGAAAGGAGAGAAAAGAAGAGGAAATAACAAAATTTCCCCAGCTTAACCTGAAACAGAGTAGCTCCCTATATGCACTCTCCCAATAAACCTTTCTCAGTGTCTCCAGCCCCATGCATCTGAGTGATACAACTTTGGCCACTATACACAAGGCACAATGTGCTCCATCCACCACATTGCAGAGACCACTAGACAGTTCTGACTCTAATGCTTTCAGATTTCAGAAGTGAGGTTTGGGCTACAATCCTCAGTAAGTGAAAGGATGCTTTTTGATGATACCAGTTTGAGTAAGAGTTCTGAGTGTGAAATTAAATGGAAGAATCACAGTGAACTCTGTGAAAGGCAAATGTTTAGAGGATGTGTGTGTGAGGAGGTGATCTGGAAAGGAGTCAGAGATAGAGAAGGCAGGGATATAGAAGGAGAACCAGAAACGTGTTGTACAAAGAGCAGAAATTTATAGTCAATCCGACCCAAGACTATAGAGAGGCTAAATACATGGAGGACTGACAGATATGAAGTATATTCTAGCATAAAGTATCATTATGAATTTTTTGTTTTAGACTTTATCTCAGTAAAAAGAGAAATGGACTCTTTTCCAAATTGAAGAAATTCATAAAAGTAAATAAAAGTGTATAACTTGAGTGCAGTTAACACAGTTTAACACATAATTTCATCAGTATTCAAAGATTTATCTGACACATGACATTGAACTAGGATGTTTAAATATGTGCCTTTTTAGTATTATGTCAATAATAACAATGATATGACAATTATAAATAATTGCCATATTGTATTCAGCATGAACTGATATTGAGAGAATTTTTACTTTTACTGATATTGAGAGAAGGCTTTGTACGTGTACCACTCAGTTTAAGTGTGAAGGCTGATGACTAACACTGGGTGCTCTGGAGATGGACTGCTCTAGTGTGAACCCTGAATTTACCAAGCACTGTGTTAACCTTGGGATGTACTCTAAAGAATGTTGAGAAAAGGAAGGCCCGGTGAAACAAGTAGAAAAGGAGCAAACAGTGATAAATCTCAGAGATTTTACAGGGATTAAGGCACATGATGCATAAAAAATACTTAAAACAATTCTTGAACGTAGTAAACACTCACTGGATGTTGACTTTATTATTATGATTATTCGGTTATTGTAACAATTCCATAAAATTATCTCACTATTCAGCATTCTACAGGGAAGAAAATTGGAACAGAGAGAGAAAAAAGATACTCACTTAAGGTGTGATCATGGCAGGACAAGATTCCTAATGTATTCGACTCTGAAATCCATGCTTCTTTCAGCACACTGGAAATTTCCTAACTGTTTTCTGACGTTCCCTGTTGGTCAGGGAATGAACTTCAGGGGTCCTCTGCATGGGATTCAACAGGAGGTGGGTCGGGAAACTGAAGAGAACTGTGAAAATGAGGCATTTGTTTCACTTATTTGAAAATACTGTTTTCTCTCTTATGTAAATGAGGTTCCTATGTAGGATTTCCTATGAAAAGAATTCTGCTGTTAATAATAATAATAGCAGTAGGATTTTATAAACATTCAGAATAAGTTGTACTTCCAAAGCCCTCCCTCTTTTCCCAACATAATGATCCTACCTTAATAATCCAAACCATTCAAAATCTAACCATTTGACAATTTATCAATGAGTTGTTGAATAGTGTCAAGATTTTCAAACTGAAAATGGTATAAGACTTTCTGGAATAACATAGTCTGGGCTACTTTATGACTTCTCTGAAGGAAGAATGCAACTGTCAGCTCTTAAATGTCTTGTTTTAGGTATACGCTATGAAAAAGACTGATGCTGGGAGGAGGGACTGGGGGCAGGAGGAGAAGGGAATGACAGAGGATGAGATGGCTGGATGGCATCACTGGCTCAATGGACATGAGTTTGAGTGAACTCTGGGAGTTGGTGATGGACAGGGAGGCCTAGTGTGCTGTGATTCATGGAGTCACAAAGAGTCAGACACAACTGAGCGACTGAACTGAACTGAACTGATTATACAGTTAGCAAAAACAAGACCAGGTGCTGACTGTGGCTCAGATCATGAACTCCTTATTGCCAAATTCAGACTTACATCGAAGAAAGTAGGGAAAACCACTAGACCATTCATGTATGACCTAAATCAAATCCCTTATGATTATACAGTGGAAGAGAGAAATAGATTTAAGGGACTAGATCTGATACATAGAGTGTCTCATGAACTAAGGATGGAGGTTCGTGACATTGTACAGGAGACAGGGATCAAGATCATCCCCATGGAAAAGAAATGCAATAAAGCAAAATGGCTGTCTGGGGAGGCATTACAAATAGCTGTGAAAAGAAGAGAAGCAAAAAACAAAGGAGAAAAGGAAAAATATTCCCATCTGAAAGCAGATTTCCAAACATTGGCAAAGAGAGATAAGAAAGCCTTCCTCAGCGATCAATGCAAAGAAATAGAGGAAAACAACAGAATGCGAAAGACTAGAAATCTCTTCAAGAAAATTAGAGATACCAAGGGAACATTTCATGCAAAGATGGGCTCGATAAAGGACAGAAATGGTCTGGACCTAAGAGAAGCAGAAGATATTAAGAAGAGGTGGCAAGAATGCACGGAAAAACTGTACAAAAAAGATCTTCATGACCCAGATAATCACGATGATGTGATCACTTGTCTAGAGCCAGACATCCTGAAATGTGAAGTCAAGTGGGCCTTAGAAAGCATCACTATGAACAAAGTTAGTGGAGGTGATGGAATTCCAGTGGAGCTATTTCAAATCCTGGAAGATGATGCTGCGAAAGTGCTGCACTCAATATGCCAGCAAATTTGGAAAACTCAGCAGTGGCCACAGGACAGGAAAAGGTCAGTTTTCATTCCAATTCCAAAGAAAGGCAATGCCAAAGAATGCTCAAACTACCGCACAGTTGCACTCATCTCACATGCTAGTAAAGTAATGCTCAAATTTCAGGCTTCAGCAATACGTGAACTGTGAACTTCCAGATGTTCAAGCTGGTTTTAGGAAAGGCAGAGGAACCAGAGATCAAATTGCCAACATCCGATGAATCATCGATAAAGCAAAAGAGTACCAGAGAAATATTTACTTCTGCTTTATTGACTATGCCAAAGCCTTTGACTGTATGGATCGCAATAAACTGTGGAAAATTCTGAAAGAGATGGGAATACCAGACCACCTGACCTGCCTCTTGAGAAACCTATATGCAGGTCAGGAAGCAACAGTTAGAACTGGACATGGAACAACAGACTGGTTCCAAATAGGAAAAGGAGTACGTCAAGGCTGTATATTGTCACCCTGCTTATTTAACTTATATGCAGAGTACATCATGAGAAACGCTGGACTGGAAGAAACACAAGCTGGAATCAAGATTGCTGGGAGAAATATCAATAACCTCAGATATGCAGATGACACCACCCTTATGGCAGAAAGCGAAGAGGAACTAAAAAGCCTCTTGATGAAAGTGAAAGAGAAGAGTGGAAAAGTTGGCTTAAAGCTCAACATTCAGAAAACAAAGATCATGGCATCTGGTCCCATTACTTCATGGGAAATAGATGGGAAAACAGTGGAAATAGTGTCAGACTTTATTTTGGGGGGCTCCAAAATCACTGCAGATGGTGACTGCAGCCATGAAATTAAAAGACACTTACTCCTTGGAAGGAAAGTTATGACCAACCTATATAGCATATTAAAAAGCAGAGATGTTACTTTGCCAACAAAGGTCTGTCTAGTCAAGGCTATGGTTTTTCCAGTGGTCATGTATGGATGTGAGAGTTGGACTGTGAAGAAAGCTGAGTGCCAAAAAATTTATGCTTTTGAACTGTGAGAATCCCTTGGACTGCAAGGAGATCCAACCAGTCCATCCTAAAGGAGACCAGTCCTGGGTGTTCATTGTAAGGACTGATGCTGAGGCTGAAACTCCAATACTTTGGACACCTCATGAGAAGAGTTGACTCATCAGAAAAGACCCTGATGCTGGGAGGGATTGGGGGCAGGAGGAGGAGGGGATGACAGAGGATGAGGTGGCTGGATGGCATTACCGACTTGACACACATGAGCTTTGGTGAACTCTGGGAGTTGGTGATGGACAGGGAGGCCTGGCGTGCTGCAATTCATGGGGTCGCAAAGAGTCAAACACGACTGAGCGACTGAACTGAACTCTATCCTAGTTTGGACTTCCCTAGTGGCTCAGATGGTAAAGCATCTGCCTACAGTGTGGGAGAACTGGGTTTGATCCCTGAGTTGGGAAGATCCTCTGGAGAAGGAAATGGCAACCCACTCCAATACTCTTGCCTGGAAAATCCCATGGACGGAGGAGCCTGATAAGGTATAGTCCATGGGGTTGCAAAGAGTTGGACACAACTAAGCGACTTCACACTTTACTCACTATGTCCTAGTTTAGACCCTGGTAGTCAAAATGCAGCAAACCTTTGTGAAAATTCAGTCGAACAGTGGCTTCCCTTGATTTCTCTCTGTCGCCATTTAGCCAGTCTGGAAATGGTATTGAATTGTTTTTGCAAAGTTTCTTAGAAAAAAAAAGAAAGAAAGAAAGGAAACAGAATTAGATAGAATTAGATTAGGAATATTCTTTTAGTTTCACTACCTGTTCACAAGAAATGAGAACCTGTTATACAGATGTTATATCATTCCTTGTTTTCTGGGGTATAGAATTCCTTTCACAATATGCCTTTTTGTGATGTATTTAAGGTCTCCTGTTGCCCAATGAAATAGTTATTTTGATCCCTATTTTGCAAGGTTAGAAAGTAGTTTACATCCCAACTCAAAAGGCTACTATGTGAGAGACATGGCATTCCAAACCAGATCTTTCACCTCTTAAAGTCTTAAAGTCACTGCTAAGAATCTCTGCTGTTCAGTCCTTACCAGAATTCTCTGCTTTTCCCTAAGTGACAGTGCATGCAATTCAAATACCAGAAAAGCCCCATGTATTTATTTAGTCCCTTTGTTCGAATGTTGAGAACACTGAGAATGTTTATGTAGGTTCATGAAAGTTATTTTACAAGCCCCTCTCTCTCTAAATCCCAAGGGTTTATTGTGCTTTGGATGATATTGAAGGAGGAAACAGACAGAACAGGCCCCATCTTGAAAGCAGGACTCCATCTTGGGCCGAACTGTGGACTTTGAGCTAAATGCCCTGTATCTATGGAAACAACATACCAACTGGAAAAACAGATCCCCCAGATGGAAGAGCCCAAGGGCTCTACCTAGACTCTCTGTCTTAAAAGAACACCCTAATTATCTGTGTAACTGAATAGAATCATAAGTTCTATTATGCTTATTGCGGTATGACCACAGGCCTATTGATATTTGCCCACTGTTAACTACCTAGGCTTAAGGCATGTGAATCATGGGTTAACTTTGATTGTATCTTTCTTTTTCTTTGTTCAGACTAGTTCAGGGAATTTGGGGAGGTGGGCTTGGGCACGTACACTTAGAGTATATAAGATTTTCACAAAAACTAGCCGGGGTCCTTGGCTAAGAGGAGATTCTGCCTTGGGCCTGCAGGTGTAATAAACTGTACTCCACTATCTGCATTGTCCTTCTGTGTGAGTTTGTTTCCTGGAAGACGTGGCTATAACAATATGAGGGACAATAAAAACTGCAATGAAATATGCTATATATTTCTGGCTTTGTGCAGCTGCTTTGCTTCCATTAAGATTCTATATCCATGTGAAAAACAATCACCCAAAACATAAGAACCTTAATGTGTATCTGATGTAGCCTTCTCAAATTCTGTAACCCACCAGAAGCACATTGAGAAGACATAGAAGCAAAGAGACCATCACAAAATGCAGTGATGGAGAAAACAGAAATATTTAAAAGATTTGTTGAAAGAGGGGGGAAAAAATGAGTAGATACACAAGAGGCCTCTTCAGAGAGGTACCATTTGAAACAGATCTTAAGTTGTAGCAAGTATTTTCCAGAAAAGAAGAAAATGGAGGGGATTCCAGATGGAAGTATAATAGAGGAAAAATTTCCCCTCTAACTATCTTGATTCTATGGGCTGGTCATATAATTAAACCGACTTAAGACAGATTAACAAGGCAAAATTACATACTTATGAGTATTCCATAAATAATATGACCCCAAGGGCAAGGGGGGCAATTAAGGCTTATATACCTTCTAGAGCTGAGGAATGCGGTAGGGAGCTGGGGTTTCAGAGGGGAGAAGGACAATTCACAGAACAATAAGGAGAGCGGACGTTTGGTAATTCATAGGTCATTCAGATAAAAGTTATCTCTGGGGGGTCTTCCTTGGTGGTCCAGTGGCTAAGACTGCACTCTCAATGCAGGGGCATGAGTTTGATCCCTGGTCAGGGAACTAGAACCCACATGCTGTAACTGAGTTTGCATGTTGCAAATAACCATCTCACCTGCCACAACTACAAGAGCAGGCATCTACTAATGATTCTGCATGTTGCAACAAAGGTCAAAGATCCCACGTGTCACAACTAAGACCTGGCACAGCCAAATAAATGAAAAAAAAAAAAAGGTGGGGAAACCAATGTCTTTTCATAGTAAGTTGTTTTTTTTTTTTTTTTTTTTTTCAATAAAGTTATCTCTGGTGACAGCTCTCTCTCTGAGCCAGGGCCCCCATCTAAATTATTTGAAATAGTTGAGGCAGAGATAAAAGTTTTTCTAATCCGCTGAGCCTTAACTGCCTTCAGTTCAGAATAATCCACGTGCAAATGTGGCACATTTGCAGGGTCCCAGATTCTGCTCCCTTTTGGAAGGAACGGCATGTGTAAAATCAAGAAGGTACTTGTTGACATATTTTGCAGAGGAATACATGAGAGATTGTGGAAGGAAAGCATTGTGTGTGTGGAGGGAAGTGTCAGGAGATAAAGCTGAAAGCTCAGCTTGGAATCAGATTTTGAAGAGCCTCTAACTGCCAGGCTAAGATGCTTGCACTTCATTCTGTAGGAGGTAGACAACTGTCCTAGGATTTCAAGTCTGAGGCACCACGATTCGATTGATTTGAAAAAGATAGCTCTGGGTCTGTGTGGAGGAAAGACAATAACAAAGAGACAAGAAGGAAGAGAAAAGTGATCAAGTTCTCCTCTCAAGAGCAAAGTGCCATTTTTATTGGGTGAAATATTGATTTTATCTCCTTGAATCTTATCTTGTAGCTCTCAACACACCTCATGTTAGTTTAAATGTGGGTGCTGCTTCAAAAATGATTGGCTTTTAGGTAGCCTGTTAGGTGTCTTAATGAAATAAAACCCGACTTACAAGAACAGTCTTTAAAATATTTGAACCTGCAAGCACTTTGATGAACATGATGGATAAATGCATAAGCATAATCTTTGTTTAGGAAACAAAACTTATTAACATCCACAGAGGAGTTTCACAAGCACGCTGTTTCACACTTTAAGGATGGATTGTGTGTGAGCCCTAGTATAATTTAGCAGCTGTGCAGTAAGTTACCTGTACAGTACTATGAATTGAGATTTCCCCTAAGTTAATGGCCAAAGAAGAACAAGAGTGTCAGGAGAAGACTTCATGTTTATAAATTTGAGGATCCATTATATCACACACTGTGGCTCTAAAACAGAAGGAAACTTTAAGGAATCTACCTACTGTGAGAAGGTATGGACACCTTTTTACTGTGGACCAGTGAGAGAAACAGTGTGGGTATTATCACTTGTCCAAGGCAGATTATCTATCTGTTCCACTATCTCCTGTCTCTTTATACTTTGTAGGTCTGGGGCTTTACCAGCTTATCTTTCTGCTTCCTTCTAAGGTAGTTTATCTACTGCAGTCAAATTTTTGCTCTGTTGAACACAAGTGTCACTGAAATCATCCAGTGGCGTATCGATAACTTTCATATGTCATATTTCATTCCTAGCATGAAATATCCCTCTTCCTCAGTGTTGACCCCTTTGTCTGTCTACTCCATCTGCTCTGTCTGTTTTAAGCTCTTGACATCTCTGACTTGGACTTCCTAGATGGCCTCTCACATCCATTCTCATTCTCTCGAACTGCTTTTCCTCACCATAAAGAAAAATGGTGACTTCAAATACAAAGTGAAAGTCTAAGTGTTAGTCGTTCAGTCGTGTCTGGCTCTGTGACCCCACAGACTATGGCCCTCCAGGTTCCTCTGCCAGTGAAATTCTCCAGGCAAAAATACTGGAGTGGGTTGCCATTTTCTTCTCCAGAAGATCTTCCCAACCCAGGGATCAAACCAGCATCTCCTGCATTGGCAAGTGGATTCTTTAGCACTGCGTCAGCTGAGGAACAGGTAATACCAGTCCTTAGTGTAAAAGACTGCTAAAGAAACAGAGGAAATGAAGCAGGAGGGGACGGGAAAGCTCACATAGGCATTTCCACTCCCACTCAGTGTTTTTAGTCACCAGGGCAGTCAGTCAGCCCATCAATCTCTCTTCCATGAGGTACCCAAATGGGCCCCCACAGCTTCTGCATTTTACAAGAGTTCAAAATGAGCAGTCAAGAACACTGGTATTAAGCTTTTCCTGATCAATGACACAAGCACACAGGAGACACAGAAGGAAATGACGGATGCTGAGAAGAGGGAATTAGAGAGAAAAGTGTCAATTAATCTCAGGTTGGAGATCCTACAGCATAGCGGGAAGTGAACGGGTTTCTTTTTGAGGCAATTGGGAAGTAAATTCGACTTTACCATTTCAAGTGATTATTTACGTTTACCAGGCACTTTTTACTTGTCTGTGTTTCCAAAATTTGAATAATATGCAAATGAACTTGTTTAAAAGGAAGAAGAAAAAAGAACCCATGTTGATTTAAATTAATTTTAGCATAAAATTATTTATACAATAAACACAAAACTAGTTAATAAAATTCATAGGCTTATAGCTAATAAACAGCTATATAACCACAAATTATAATTAAATACCAAAAAACCTACACATTAATAAAATTCACATTAATAAGCATGATTTTTTTCTTGAAAAGTGATATTGTTTGGCCAAAATAAAGTACCTACTTACCATGAGATTGCTACTGTGGCACAGGTTCTTTTGCAATTGAAATGTCAGTTGTGCCATGTACACTGGGAGAATCAAAACTGTGATCATTTTTCTCTATTCAAATTATCATAAAACCATTGTTTTTATAGTGTGGTCTGATGTAATTTGACCTTCATTTGGCATGTGTATATAACTCATCTAGTAGAATTGACACAACTCTTTATTACTAACAATTAAAGCTGCTATGTGTAACTGACAATTTTATAAGCAGGAGTAAAAATATTAGTGCTGAAATCTTATGGAAATATTTTTTAATAAACTGGTCATTCAGATTTAACCATAAGACAGACATTAATATCTTCTAAGTTATTTTTTTAATGAAAATATTGTTGGGACTTCCCTTGTGGTCCAGTGGTTGAGAGTCCACGCTTCCACTGAAAGGGACAGGAGTTTGATCCGTGATAGGGGAACTGAGATCCTGCATGCCATATGGCCATAAAAACAAAACTAACGAAACAGAATGGTATATGATTGGGGTTTTTTTTTGAGCATTTGCTTTAGATTTTGTGGTATTTAGTGCTGCCATACATGTATCCCTTTGTAGGTGTACTCAGTCACGTCTGACCCTTCTGAGATCCCAGGGACTGTAGCCCACCAAGTTTGTCCATGGGATTCTCCAGGCAAGAATGTTGAAGTAGGTTGCCACTTTGTACTGCAGGGGATCTTCCCAACCCAAGGCTCAAACCTGCATCTCTTGCATCTCCTTCATTGGCAGGTGGATTCTTTATCACTGTGCCACCTGGGTAGTCATTAGTGCTACTGGTTTCTAATATCCATTCTCCCTTTCATCATTAGTTTCAGAATCATGCTTTTCAACTGGTCACTTCACTGCCTACATAATAAGACAAATGTTCCAATGTTTCTTAGGCTAAATGAAGCCATGTGCCACCAACAGAGATCTACCTGAAAGTTTTATGATGTTATCCAAGAAGAAGATGATATGTTTTTCTTTACTTTTTTTTCTCTACTCTGCCGCCTGGCATATGGATTGGTGGCTGGAGTGCGGAAAACTATCACTGTAGTGCTGGAAACTATCTTGGAGTTTGTGGTTAATAGGCATACAGGAGGGATAGAGAGCTGAGATTTTCATGAACACTCAGGACCATGGAGCTGCCACTTAAATCCTGGCTTTTATTTACATAAGAAATAAATATAACTTTATTTTTCAAGTGTCTGTAAGAGCTAGTTCTGGTACAGAATGATGATATATACTTGTTCAGATTTCATCATATTATTCATAAAATTCCTCAAACTGTCTAGCCTCTTCACTTATTCATATGGAAAATGGCAAGAACCTATTTGTATAGAGGCAGGATCAAAAGCCAGGCTCAGTCGTCAATAAGCTGTATGACCTGGAGGAAGTTGCTTGATTTCTCTAAGCATTAGTCTTCTGATCTGTAAAATGTACTTTAAAAATCTTATAGTGGGGGGACTTCCCTGGTGGTCCAGTGATTAAGAATCTGCCTTGGAATGCAGAGGATGCCAGTTCAATCCTTAGTCGGGGAACCAAGATCCCACATGCAGCAGAAAAACTAAGCCCATGTGCCACAACTATAAAGTCCATGTGCTGCAAAGAAAGATCCTGCATAATGCAATGAAGGCCCTGCATGATGCAACTAAGGCTCAATGCAGCCAAATAAACAAATATTAAAAAAATATATATATCGTATTGGTATTCTAGGATTAAATATCATCATGCACATAAAATCACTATCAGACCAGGTGACTTAAAGGAAGTAAATAATGACTTGAAATTGATGATGGTGATGATGATCTCTGCATAGAGGCAGTTACCTCCTGCTGCACTCCCCATCCAACCCAAAAAAGGACGAAGTATGGAAGAAACAAAGGTGACAATCTTTCTAAAGAATCCTAGAGAAGCCTGAAAAACTGTATAGCTCAAGAGTAAGCAGTTTGAGGCCTCACTGAATTTTAATGCAAAACTATAATCTTTCCAATTGTACAAGAGAGGATGCAAGTTTCTCATTCAGATTATGACTTTTTGCAGATAATCTCCCCCCTGAGAACATGTGTTTTATGAAACCGTCCAATACATATGTGCTGATGGCCTGGCATGTCCTTAACAAGCATATGAGCCCTTCTCACTACACCTTGAGGAGTTTAGCATATGGTCCTCAAAATCTTGGGATTGTCCAGAGTGCAATTCAACATGAATCTCTGTTAAAATGCAACCGATTAAACATTTCATGTCATAATATTACATCTAGTAGGATTAGGATGTTATTTTATTTTATGGGCTTGCATTTGCCCCTGATCACCATATGAGCAGCTCTTCCAGCCTACCTTGACAAATTTGTCAGTCATTCCCACTGATGAAGCAGGTTTTGGAAGACAAACAGATTTCATTAGATTTCTGATACACACCTGGAAGAAAAAACACATTACAAAAATCTATTGAATTTTAGCACTTTCCTAGTCTGGTAGCAAATGAATATTAGGGCATAGATTCACTCAAAGTATTTACCATTTAACATGCAGAGATGATATGACTGTAGTTATGACCTCAAAACACGCATGTAACAAATCTTTTCTTTGGTTATAAAATTTTTAAATAAGAGGTGAAGAGAACTGGAGTTTTTATGTGTCTAAATGTGCCAGATGCATTGCTAAGTGCTTTACAAATAAAACATTACTTCCATTACTATTTAAAATAATCGTGAGAGAGACATTATTTTGCTAGTTTTGTAAAAAAGTTTCTTCAAGTCTCATTGCTAGAAATTGACTGTGATCTCATGCCTAGTAAATGATGCAGGCAGAATCCAAATATGTGTTGATTTGAATTCAAAGATTTTATTTCATGTATACGATGCGTAAGTAGCAATTGAGAGATAGCAAGGTGATTAAACTGAAGTTTCTCATTTATTACATTCTAATGCAAAATTGTCAGTAAAGTAATAGTTTGGGAGATGACTCTAAAATGCCAGTCATGTTGTAGTTAATGGTTTATTAAACATTTTCTGAGGCATTTTTGCAGGTGACTCCCAAAACAATGCTCTGGTGATGTCATCGTCATCTTCAATTTATGAATGAAGAACCTAAAATGACGTCCTGGTGGTATGCAGTACCTCTATAAGCAAATCTGTCACCCTTCAATAAATTTCAGGACTAAGTATTCTTCAGGCCAGGAAACTGATCTCATTAGATATTGTTGCAGAGGCTTTTGCTGTATCTCTTGTCCTCTTATTTATTTATTTATTTCTGACTGCTGGGTGTTTATTGCTGCACATGGGCTTTCTTTATTTGCAGAGAGCAGGAGTTACTCTCTAGTTGCAGTACATAGGCTTCTTATTGCAGTGGCTTTCCTTTGTTGCAGATCACGGACTCTGTGGCACGTGCGCTCAGTAGCTATGGTGCACAGCTTAGTTGCCCTGTGACACATGGGATCTTCCTGGACCAGGAACTGAACCGGTGTTCCCTGCATTGTGTGGGAGACTCTTAACCATTGGACCACCAGGGAAGCCCCTCTCTTGTCCTCTTATACCTCTGTCATCACCATCAGAAAACATATGCCCATGTAGACAATAGTTCCAGAAAGATGAGGCAGCACTACAGCCAAACTTCCTTTCACCAGATCAACTGACCCTCATCTGATTTGCTAGCCCTATCAAGATTCTAGCAGAGAAATGAGTTGAAAGAAAGGATAGTGTTTTAAGCTACTGTTTTACATATATATATAAAATATGTATATACATATATGTATGTAAATACATATAAATACATACATATATATATATGGCAAGGTAATGTCTCTGCTTTTCAGTTGGCTATCTAGGTTGGTCATAACTTTTCTTCCAAGGAGTAAGTTTTAATTTCATGGCTTCAGTCACCATCTGCAGTGATTTTGGAACCCCAAAAAATAAAGTCTGACACTGTTTCCACTGTTTCCCCATCTATTTCCCATGAAGTGATGAGACCGGATGCCATGATCTTCTTTTTCTGAATGTTGAGCTTTAAGCCAACTTTTTCACTCTCCTCTTTCACTTTCATCAAGAGGCTTTTTAGCTCCTCTTCACTTTCTGCCATAAGGGTGGCATATCTGAGGTTACTGATATTTCTCCCGGCAATCTTGATCCCAGCTTGTGTTTCTTCCAGTCCAGTATTTCTCATGATGTACTCTGCATACAAGTTAAATAAGCAGGGTGACAATATACAGCCTTGACGTAGTCCTTTTACTATTTGGAACCAGTCTGTTGTTCCATGTCCAGTTCTAACTGTTGCTTCCTGACCTGCATACAGATTTCTCAACAGGCAGGTTAGGTGGTCTGGTATTCCCATCTCTCTCAGAATTTTCCACAGTTTATTGTGATCTACACAGTCAAAGGCTTTGGCATAGTCAATAAAGCAGAAGTAGATGTTTTTCTGGAACTCTCTTGCTTTTTCCATGATCCAGCGGATGTTGGCAATTTGATCTCTGGTTCCTCTGCCTTTTCTAAAACCAGCTTGAACATCAGGAAGTTCACAGTTCACGTATTGCTGAAGCCTGGCTTGGAAAATTTTGAACATTACTTTACTAGCATGTGAGATGTAGTTTGAGCATTCTTTGGCATTGCATTTCTTTGGAATTGGAATGAAAACTGACCTTTTCCTGTCCTGTGGCCACTGCTGAGTTTTCCAAGTTTGTTGGCATATTGAGTGCAGCACTTTCACAGCATCATCTTTCATGATTTGAAATAGCTCCACTAGAATTCCATCACCTCCACTAGCTTTGTTCGTAGTGATGCTTTCTAAGGCCCACTTGACTTCACATTTCAGGATGTCTGGCTCTAGGTGAGTGATCACACTGTTGTGATTATCTGGGTCGTGAAGATCTTTTTTGTACAGTTCTTCTGTGTATTCTTGCCACCTCTTCTTAATATCTTCTGCTTCTGTTAGGTCCAGACCATTTCTGTCCCTTATTGAGCCCATCTTTGCATGAAATGTTTCCTTGGTATCTCTAATTTTCTTGAAGAGATCTCTAGTCTTTCCCATTCTGTTGTTTTCTTCTATTTCTTTGCATTGATCGCTGAAGAAGACTTTCTTATCTCTTCTTGCTATTCTTTGGAACTCTGCATTCAGATGCTTATATCTTTCCTTTTCTCCTTTGCTTTTTGCCTCTCTTCTTTTCACAGCTATTTGTAAGGCCTCCCCAGACAGCCATTTTGCTTTTTTGCATTTCTTTTCCATGGGGATGGTCTTGATCCCTGTCTCCTGTACAATGTCACAAACCTCATTCCATAGTTCATCAGGCACTCTATCTATCAGATCTAGTCCCTTAAATCTATTTCTCACTTCCACTGTCTAGTCAAGGCTATGGTTTTTCCAGTGGTCATGTATGGATGTGAGAGTTGGACTGTGAAGAAGGCTGAGCACCGAAGAATTGATGCTTTTGAACTGTGGTGTTGGAGAAGACTCTTGAGAGTCCCTTGGACTTCAAGGAAGTCCAACCAGTCCATTCTGAAAGAGATCAACCCTGGGATTTCTTTGGAAGGAATGATTCTAAAGGTGAAACTCCAGTACTTTGGCCACCTCATGCGAAGAGTTGGCTCATTGGAGAAGACTCTGATGCTGGGAGGGATTGGGGGCAGGAGGAGAAGGGGACAACAGAGGAGGAGATGGCTGGGTGGCATCACTGACTCGATGGACGAGTCTGAGTGAACTCTGGGAGTTGGTGATGGACAGGGAGGCCTGGCATGCTGCGATTCATGGGGTTGCAAAGAGTCGGACACGACTGAGCGACTGAACTGAACTGAACTGATATATATATACATATATATATATGTGTGTGTGTGTGTGTGTGTGTGTGTGTGTGTGTGTGTGTGTGCGTGTGTGTGTGTAGATTTCTGGCACTGGGCTAGAATTTTGTATATTCAAAGGAATATTTTATTATTTGAATATTTCTATATTGAAAGGAATATTTAGTATTTTGGCATTAGAACTTCGTATTTTGTGGTGAGAGGATCTAGTGTTACCTCTTTTCAGAGAAAATGCCTTTCTGGAAATAGAGATGAATTTAGTCTTATGAGGAAAAAAAAAAATAAATCACATCCTAAAGCCAGGGCATTGAGCTGTCAAGGGGAACCTTGAGAAATTGTTGACTATTCCATTTACTGAGGGAAAAGCCAAAGGCCACAGAGTTCAGGCCATGATGATCAATTCATTTAAAACAATGTAATCATTTTATCTTACAAATTATATTTAATCCCATTGTGAGCCAACTCAATTCAAAAGCTGTTTTGTTATTATAGTGCCTAATTATCTCCCCTCTTATGATTTTTGTGTTTTTAAAATACACATTTATACACATACCCAACATAATCAATAATAAAAAAGTAAGTCTATCCTCTGCAGCAGTCCAAAAGCCTTGATGAAACACAGCAGTATTTTAAAAGTCTCCTGCAAGCTTTTGTTGTTGTTAAAAGGCTTCAAGAAAATGGTGTTTTTAATTTTTTTTCCCCTCAGCAAAAGAGTTGAAATGATTCAGACAGTTGTTATGTGCTGGCTGCCTTTTTTGGTTTGGTCCTTTTTCTTTGTGCTAGCAAAGATGTAGACACTTTTAGGTGTTCTTGGCCTCTTTGTTTTGTGATTTTGTGTGTAGGGCTTGTCAACAGCAGTAATCCAAGGCTTGGTTTTCACTACTTCAAGGGATCAGAGTTGATGTGGTACATGGGGCAAAGGGAATCTGGCATATGTCTGCTTGGATCAATGTCCAGTCATTGAACACCACATGCACAGAGAATCAGACCTTTGTAAATTCCTGTAGATTGACTGAATAGTTTTTATATTTGTTAGGCTGTGTGTATGTGTGTGTGCTCAGTTGTTTCAGTAATGTCCAACTCTTTGTGACGCTTTGTGACAGACTTTAGCCCTCCAGGCGCCTCTGTCCGTGGGATTCTCCAGGCAAGAATACTGGAGTGCATTGCCATGCCCTCCCTCGAGGAGTTCTTCCAGACCCAGGGAGTGACCCTGGGTCTCTTATGTCTCCTGCATAAGCACTACTGCATTACCACTAGTGCCACCTAGGAAACCCATCTGTTAGGCCGCTCTTTCTCAAAGATTGCTCATGTGTCACTGGAAGACCTTACAAAATTGGTGTCCCAGTGGTCAAGAATCTGCCTTGTAATGCAGAGGATTGGGTTCCATCCCTGGTCAGGGAACTAAGATCCCACATGCCGTGGAGCAACTAAGCCCGGGCATCACAACTACTGAGCCCTAGCACAAAAAGGGTAGATCCCACAGGACTCATTGAGGATCCCACATGCCACAGCTAAGACTTGATGCAGCCAAACATATAAATAAGCATTCTGACCTGGAGAATCCCATGGATAGATGAGCCTAGCAGACTGCTGTCCTTGGGATTGCAAAAACTTGAACACGACTGAGCAACTAACACTTTCCCTTTCTATAAATAAATATTTTGAAAAGAAAAAGTTAATAGGAACAACAGGCAGAAATGCTAAAGTGTAATGTGACTCTTGAATTCTCAGTGAGAGGGGTGGCCTAAAGCTGTGCTACCAAGTGTGGTCTGTTGCATTGGCAATGATGTCATCTAAGAGTGTTAGCCATGCAGAACTTCAGGCCCCATCCCCTAACTGCTGCTGCTGCTGCTAAGTTGCTTCAGTAGTGTCCAACTCTGTGTGACCCCATAGATGGCAGCCCACCAGGCTCCGCTGTCCCTGGGACTCTCCAGGCAAGAATACTGGAGTGGGTTGCCATTTCCTTCTCCAATGCATGAAAGTGAAAAGTGAAAGTGAAGTCACTCAGTCATGTCCGACTCTTAGCAACCCCATGGACTGCAGCCTGCCAAGCTCCTCCATCCATGGGATTTTCCAGGCAAGAGTACTGGAGTGGGTTGCCAATTCCTTCTCCAGGGGATCTTCCCAACCTAGGGATCAAACCTGGGTCTCTTGTGTTGCAGGCAGATTCTTTACCGTTTGAACCACCAGGGGAGCCCATCTTTTGAAAATTCATCTTTAATAGGATGATATTTGGGATGAAGTCTCTAAGATGACAGAAAGCTATACAGGTATCTGGAGAGCTGCTGTCCAGGCACATGGAACAATGTCCTCAAGTTCAGGACATGGAAGCAGGCTTTTCCTGTTAAACAACTGGAAAGTTGACCAGGCAGACAGGGTGGAATTAAGCTAAAGGAGGATTAGTAAGAAATCAGGTTTAAGAAGCTGGGAGGGGCTAGGATATGTGGCCTGAGGCCTTTTTAATGCTTGGGGCTGTGGAATATGGGAAAATATTGGAGAGATTTTACAAATAGAGTGGTATATTCTGAAGGAAGATTTAAAAGAATTACTTTGCATACTTTGTTAAAGATAAATTGCAGGGGATACATTTGGGAACAAAAAAAGAACATTAGTTAAGAGGTCATTGCAATGATCCAGGTGAGAGATGAGACTGGTGAGCTCTCACCCAAGGATCCAAGTAGTGGTTGTGTAACTGCTTGAAATCAGGATGTAATTGAAAGATTGAAATATTCAGGACTTTTACATGAATTTCTAGAGAGAGAGAGAGAGAAATTTTTTCTGGAACACTCTAGAAGTTGCCATTCACAGAGTTGGAATATCGGACCACCAGGTTTGGGGTCTGGGCTAATCATTAGTTTTGTTTAAAGTTACTGTTGAGAAGTTTTTCTCTTTCACAAATAAGAGTTACAGAAACTAAGTTAACAGATTTGGTGGGGGGTGGGGGGGTTGTCCAGTTTATTTCCAGACCAACATCCATTTTGAAAACAGGGGTTAATACACCTTTATTCTTGGTCTTAAATACGGCCACACGAATATTCATGACAAACTACCTTCTCTTTTCTTTTCATTTCTATCCTTTAGCATGTCTTCAATGATTTATGTCTTCTCATTTGTTTGTGAGTGTCCCTGTGTGTGTTAGGAGACTCTTCCCATGTAGTCATCCCATAGGCCAAGAATGACAACTTCTCCTGTTTCTATTTTTCTACTGGAACACCAATCATGCATGCAATTCCTCTTAATTAATACACTCCCTCCTTCCTCATGGGTTCTTGAAGTCCTCAAACTTAACCTCAATTTGCATAGTCGGCAGCACACACTCTGTCACTGATCACACACTTAGTTTTTTTCCTGATTATTCTAAGACTTTGCACTTTACTTCCCAAATTACCTCTTCTCCCAAACTTGTTGTAATCTCTTCCACATGCATTTTTGGCTCTTCATTGATCTTGAGTTAGTTTTCTTCTTTGCAATTGTTGCTCTGCCCATGATTTGTTTCCCCTTTTCATATAGTTTGTGGATAAAACTCAGCACTTTCCCCTCTCCACACCTAACCCACTGTACTCTTTTCATGGATGGTATTGCAATTCAGTTTGCATTAAAGCCAGATATGGCTCCCATGTTCTATTTGTTACCAAGAAAAAATGAAATACTTATTCATTAATAAAATGTATATTGAGCATGTGCTTTTTGTCAAGCAACAATACTTTAGTAGCAACAGTTTCTCTACTTGTCTGTAATTGAAAATTCCCTCCTCAGCTCTCAAAACCTCATCTCATCAAGTTCAGATAAATGCTAACTTCCTAAAAATATGCCTTTTCCTTTATACATTTGAGCCAATGATACATGAAATGTGTCAGTATAAGTGAATGTACATAAGGGGATTGGCATATTTCCTCTTGGTCGAAACTTGACACTAAAACTGGGCAATGTCTTGCTTATGATCTCACCTGATTTTGACATAAGGTTTATTATATGTTCCACACAGTTTTGGATGTACAAAT
The DNA here is from genome assembly GCF_032405125.1 of Capricornis sumatraensis. Taxonomy (NCBI): domain Eukaryota; kingdom Metazoa; phylum Chordata; class Mammalia; order Artiodactyla; family Bovidae; genus Capricornis; species Capricornis sumatraensis. The sequence continues at coordinate 35,958,141 of NC_091088.1, read as the reverse complement.
TATGAGGGCTTATGAAAAATCGATTTACACAAATTGACTCTACACAGTAGAAAACCCTCTTTTCCACTACATGAGTTATTCTGTAATGCATATGCATGTACAAAGACATCTAAAGTTTTTTTTTTTTTTCCAACCCCACTTTTCAAGGCATTCAACCATTACACTCTGAGACAGCTAAGCTCCTGGCTTCTTGAGTCTACACAGGTATCATATTTGTAACCATTAATATGCAGACAGGAGATGATTAAATGCAGGCATGATAGAATGTGACACCCCATAATAAATGAGAATGAAAAAATGAATTTGTAACCATAAATCATGTATTAAAATTTATGTCACAGGCTTACATTGATGAAGACAATGTAGTAATAAGAAAATATGAGATAGACCTATTTGAAAATTATAATAAAAGACATTTACATTTTATGATTTTTTTCAACTCTTTATCTTAGGTAGAAAGTTTGACTTCTTGCCCCTGAAGGTAGAATGTTTGAACCCAATGGTTTAGAATAAGACATTGGACAGTTACCAGTTTCATTATAATGCAAATTTTTAACTTTAGCATTTTAAATATGAATGCTCTTAGGCATCCAGGACAATGAGCTACTATCATTTTCTCAGAAGAGGAGAAATAAAAAGTCTATTTTAAAAGACACAAAATTATTGAAGTTTAGTCTTACCACATACTTTATTTAAAAAGAATTTCACTGTATGACTGGATGCCCTGTTGTATAAAGTTTTACAATTTTGTAAAACTTTTAATAATTAAACTTTAAGAGAAGAACCTCACAAATTAAATGATATGAACTTTGATTAGAAACATTAAATGCAAAACTGAAAATTTCCAGGAATTCAAAATTCAGCACCAAACCCCAGGTATAAAACTATTGACATCCAGGGCATCATTCAGTTCAGTTCAGTTCAGTTCAGTCGCTCAGTCGAGTCTGACTCTGCGACCCCTTGAATCACAGCATGCCTGGCCTCCCTGTCCATCACCAGCTCCCTGAGTTCACCCAAACTCATTTCCATCGAGTTGGTGATACCATCCAGCCATCTCATCCTCTGTCATCCCCTTCTCCTCCTGCCCCCAATCCCTCCCAGCATAAGACTCTTTTCCAATGAGTCAACTCTTCACATGAGGTAGACAAAGTACTGGAGTTTCAGCTTTAGCATCATTCCTTCCAAAGAAATCCCAGGGCTGATCTCCTTCAGAATGGACTGGTTGGATCTCCTTGCAGTCCAAGGGACTCTCAAGAGTCTTCTCCAACACCACAGTTCAAAAGCATCAATTCTTCGGCGCTCAGCTTTCTTCACAGTCCAAATCTCACATCCATACATGAACACAGGAAAACCATAGCCTTGACTAGAAGGACTTTTGTTGACAAAGTAATGTCTCTGCTTTTTAATATGCTATATAGATTGGTTATAACTTTTCTTCCAAGGAGTAAGCATCTTTTAATTTCATGGCTACAATCACCATCTGCAGTCATTAGCATATATCAAAAGCTTTATTTCAATAAACTAGCCACATTTGGGCTTCCCTGGTGGCTCACATGGTGAAGAATCTGCCTGTAATTTGAGAGACCTGGGTTTGATCCCTGCGTTGAAAAGATCCCCTGGAGAAGAGAACAGCCACCCACTACAGTATTCTGGTCTGGAGAATTCCATGGAATATATAGTCCGTGAGGTCTCAAAGAATCGGACATGACTGAGTGACTTTCACTGATAGCAGCAATTTGAATTTCACGTAGATGTTGTTTCTTCTAATATATCCCCTGAATTCAAATTCTAAGCATGATGTTTATCACCTGTGTGACCTTTGGAGTACCTTTCCTCAACCCTTTCTTTCATTTGAAAAACATAAGGTAAAAATGTTCTTCTCAAAGCTGTTGGGAATTAAATAAGAAACGTCTAAAACTGTTGCCTGGCTAGTTACAGATCCTCAAAAACAAACCAGCATAGGGGGAAGGGTAGTTAGGGAGTTTGAGATGGACGTGTACATGCGCTATTTAAAATGGATAACTAACAAGGACAGACTGTACAGCAAAAGAACCCTGCTCAATGTTATGTGGCAGCCCGGATGGGAGAGGGGTTTGAGGGAGAAGATACAGTCCCTTCACTGTTCACCTGAAGCTATCACCACATTGATGTTAATCGGCTATTCCTTGATACAAAATAAAAATTAAAAAAATAAAAACTTTCACAGTTTGTATAAACAAACAAAAAAAAAACCTAGCAAACAAAAAAATTATTGTTACTTGTCATGAAAGATCCTATCCTTACCATCCTTTTTAAGATTTACTTTTGGTGATAATAATTTAAAATAGCATAAATGCACACTCAACTACACAAACATATATACATATATACATATATATGTTTATGAATGTGTATATATGTGTATATATATGTATTATTTTTGTAAATATTTTATTTTTACATGGGACAAAGTTATACTGACTTAGAGAGATGAAGAAAACTTTAAAAACAATTCAGAACCATGGGCTCATGCTCTGCTGCTGCTAAGTCACTTCAGTCGTGTCCGACTCTGTGCGGCCCCATAGACGGCAGCCCACCAGGCTTCCCCATCCCTGGGATTCTCCAGGCAAGAACACTGGAGTGGGTTGCCATTTCCTTCTCCAATGCATGAAAGCGAAAAGTCAAAGTGAAGTCGTTCAGTAGTGTCTGACTCTTCGCGACCCCATGGACTGCACCCTACCAGTCTCCTCCGTCCATGGGATTTTCCAGGCAAGAGTACTGGAGTGGGGTGCCATCACCTTCTCCAGGGCTCATGCTCTAGACTTGTGTAAAACTATGAGTGAGTACACATGCCTGGAGGTCTGTAAATTTACAAAAACAAAACAAAACAAAACAAAAAAGAAGAAGAAGGGATGCTTGCTCTACTGTTTTTACATTTACACCTTGAAAAATACGATGCTAAAGGTGATATTAGTTGAGCAAACAAGCTAATTTCAGCTTCTCCGGAAGCTAGTTGACAATAAATAATCTCTTGAGGCAAGATTCTTCCCAGCAGTGTTGTTCACTACATTATTTGTTCAATGAGGAGTGATTTGTAAGATCTGTCCCTTCAGGAGAAAAAGGGGGGTATTGATGCCATGTAGCAAATATAGAACCAAAAACAACAGAAAAATTGAAGTCGCTCAGTCGTGTCCAACTCTTTGTGACCCCATGGACTGTAGCCTACCAGACTCCTCCGTCCATGGGATTCTCCAGGCAAGAATACTGGAGTGGGTTGCCATTTCCTTCTCCAGGGGATCTTCCCAACCCAGGGATCGAACCCAGGTCTCCCACATTGCAGGCAGATGCTCTAACCTCTGAGCCACCAGGGAGGCAGCAAAAAACAACAGAAGCACCCCCCAAAACCCTCAAATCAGTGAAATGCTGAACATATCTCTGCTTTCCGTTTTTTCTCTGAGTGAAAGATTCATTTTGTAGCATGTAAGTAATCCCCAGTGCCATCTAGCTGAAATATAGTAGAGAGGGGAAAAAAGAAGAGTAAGTTTTCCTAGAAAGAACTCTGGTATCTTAGGGAACATCTATTAATTACTTCGGTATTTTGAGTTCTCTTGAGTTTAATCAAAGAACTTCCTTAGACACTGTTAGAAGTCCTGTGTTAGACTGTGAAGAGACTGCATGCAACAGTGTTTCCTGAGCATCTGAACCGACACCCCTCAGGCACCTTGTCATTGTAGTTATTACTATTGCTAGGTTACAGAAGAGAAATTAAGGGTCAGATACTTTCAATGATTTTCCCATAGTAAAACTGTTCATAAGAAGCGGGACTTGATCCAAAACTCATGATGTTGTTACATACAGAGGGAGGCAGTTAGGGCTTATTTTAAGGACAGAAAAGTCAAACGAAGGAGCACAGAAAATATTTGTCCTTGGGGCCCCTTAAAGAACGTTGTTTAAGATGCCACAGCAAGTTTATATTGTCCCTATTGCTCAAAGCTATGTTTTTTCCAGTAGTCCTGTATGGATGTGAGAGTTGGACCATAAAGAAAGCTGAGCACCAAAGAATTAATGCTTTTGAACTGTGGTGTTGGAGAAGACTCTCGAGAGGCCCTTGGACTACAAGGAGATCAAATCAGTCCATTCTAAAGGAAATGAACCCTGAACATTCATTGGAAGGATTGATGCTGAAGCTGAAGCCTTTGGCCACCTGATGTGAAGAGCCAACTCATTAGAAAAGACCCTGATGCTGGGAAAGACTGAAGGCAGGAGGAGAAGAGGATGACTAAGGATGAGATGGTTGGATGGCATCACTAACTCGATGGGCATGAGTTTGAGCAAGCTCCATGAGCTGCTGATGGACAGGGAAGCCTGGCATGCTGCAGTCAGTGAGGTCATAATGAGTCAAACATGACTGAGCAACTGAACTGGACTTGAGCTTAATGCTTTTCCAGCATACTCTGCCTCCTTTACCTTTCTGCAATTAATATCCTTCCCTGATGTACATCAGAAAGGTGCTAAAAACACCTCTCATATTTCAAACCCAAGATTAAATGAAAAATTAGTAAAATAAAGAAAAACCCATGTTTAACCAGCAGGCACTACATTTACAAAGCAAGTAGTGGTATGCATCCTTGCAGATTGATGATTGGATTGAATCCAGATGGCTTTTATCTGGAGCAGAGAGTATAGTGATACTGATTGCATGTATCAGGTATATTAAATCACTTAGCTAGCCCACAGCAGTGTAGATGTGTGTAACAGCAAAACAAGTCAAGTTTCTCTTTACAAGCTGAGAAGACACTTCCCATATCTCCTTGCAATTAACATGGTTGTATGATCGTGATCTTGCCCATAAATCAAACGCAGCTCCTAGCCAAGTCTCAGCTCCCTGCCTCCTCACAGATGCCATGAACTTGCAGTTTTCAGTCTCATGGTCCTTTATCTGCAGACTCCTGAGTCACTCTGAAGGTCTCATGAAAAATAATGTGTATATGCTCCACCTTTTTCAATCTCTAATAGCACTTTTTAATTTTCCTACTTGTACATAAGGCACTGAATGAACAAGTAGATAAATTAAAAATAAAATTGACAGCAATAGTTGGGGTAAAGTCACATGATTCAATTAGGAGCATTTCAAAGTAACAGTAAATTTTGATTCGAGTGACTTAAGCAAAAAGTGATTTTTTTTAATGATTTAAGAAGAAGTATATTGATAGATGATTGCTAACAGAAGTTGGGTGGTTTATTGAGTTTGGGCTGGCAGTTCTGATTCTCTTGGTCTTCCCTTATGTGTGTACTTCACATAGTTGCAATACGACTGCTGTAGTTGATGTTTAAAGCTAAAAACACTGAGGGGATGTTTCTGAGAAAGATTGCTTTCCAGAAACCCCAAATGACTTTTCCTTATATCTCACTGGAAAGGACCATGTCCCATGGGCTCTTCCATATTGATAAGGGAAGCTGGGAAAGTTGAAGGTTCTGCTGGGATTTTATATATCATTTTCTTATACCAATTCGGCTTTTGTTTTCAAGAAAGAAGATAATAATGGTGAGTGATTAGGCAACTGACAATGTCTATTATATCATGATGGTAGAATTTTGTGTAAGATAAGCTCAGATTTAGCACAAGTTTACTGCACAGTAAATGGTCAAATGTGAGGTGACAGCTGAAAACATGCCAGAACTTCAGAGAAGAAATTCATTTTGATATCTGAATTATACAGTGAAATCTGTATTTTAAAGGTTAGGCTTGCATGAATCTACAAAGGTGATAAAATTGTATTTAAAAATGTGTGTGTAGGCATGCATATACATGCCCCTCATGTTCCAAAGCTCAGTTGGTAGAAGTTGCTTGATCAATATATACATGGTTGTTCTCAGGCTGTCTTTAGGCTCAGAGTGAAAGGGTATTGTGAGCCAGTATTGATGGAAACCATTGGTGAGGGAGTGATGAGGGATAGATATGTGTATTATGTCTGTGTAATTAAGGGGTTTCACCTCTTATTTAATTGGGACTGTATTGGCAATGCACCAACTCAATACTTAACAGCAATTTGACCATCCAAGAACCACCATAGAAAATACGATGCAACACAATACAACATAATACAGGTTGATACAGTTATCTTGATCTAGATTGATTGCCTTGGTTTGGAAACACTGAATATTTTCTCTTCAGACATATTCAAGAAAAGCTGCCCTTTTGTGGACCTGATAGAGAAGGAGCTGGAAACCTCAGCAGATATACTTTGCAGCAGGTAGCCCTGGAAATGGTTTGGGAGAACATACCTTGGTACCCTAAGGAGAGGAGAGAAAGAAGGAATTAGTGTAATTTCCTTGAGAAATTGCAGTTTGCAAATAGGCTAAAACTGCTTGAGGACCAAATAAATGTCAGTTTCCTCAAACTGAAGAACATAGCAGCAGTATAAAATACCCAGGCTTTGTGACTGATTTGGCATGACCCTTCCTTGGAGGAAGAACTTGCTGCAGCAATATTGACAAACCCAGTGACAACCTCACTGAAAAGATCCAGTGGAAACAACATCAGAGAATAGGGTTTTGGGGCTGCAACCTCAGCAGAACAAAGAAGCATTTGATCAGCATCTTTCTAAATGTTAAGGTAAAATTTTGAGCATCAGCAGCAGGACTGCTATAACAGACTACCATAGACTAGGTGGCTTACAAACAACATAGATTTATTTCTAACACTTCTGAGGGCTATAATGTTCAAGATCAAGATGCCAGAAGATTGAGAGTGTGGTGAGGGCCAGCATTCTGACTCATAGTTGGCCTCATTCTCACTGAGTACTCACGTAGCATGAGTGACAGAGTTCTCTTTTATTAGGGCACTAATCCTATCCTTGAAGCCTCTACCTTCATAACATAAGCACCTCCTGAAGGCTTCACCTCCTAATGCCATCACATTGGTGATTAGATTTCAGCATAGGAATTTTAGAGAAAGACAGACATTTAGTCCATAGCACAAGACCTTCCAGGCTCCTAGACACCTTATACAGTCTCACAGATGTTATATCCTTAAATAAGGATTTCAGTCCAGAACTCTGGAATCCAAAAGCATACTTTCTTTCTATTTGACATGAGATTTTAAAACTCCACTGAATGCACAGGCACTCACACACACACATACACACACAAACTTATACATTAATTTAACTATTTATTTCTAGGCAGGTTTTATCCTCTTCTTATACTTGAACTCCTGGATGATGAGAAGAGCTCTATTCTTGTTTTTGTATCTCAAAATGCCTAACAACATGCTCAATAAATGAACAGTCTCAAAAATAATTCAGTTCTAATGTGTTCCAATGTGTGATATAAAAAAGTATGTTATACAACTATGTTCAGTTTGTAAAAGTTCATGGTACTATCTATGTACTTATGGGCTTTATATATCAAATATTGTTATTAAACATCAGTAGATAATTTTAAAGTATTAACTTTCTGAAGCCGTTTGCATGTTAGCAATAAGCATATAACATACTGCACAAAAAGATCAATTTCAGGTTAAGAAACAAACTTCGTATCAGCAATGACATATGCAGAGAAAATGACATTAACAGTGGAGTTCTTAAAAATAACAGGCTATGAAACATAATAAAATTTGTAAAGTTAGGGGAAATTAGCATTCTATAAAGACTGTTTTTAAGTTGTTTTTACCATAAATATCAATGAATATCTTCAGTAAGACTGATATAAATGTGTCAACTTATCTATTTTGGATTTATATGTCACATACTACCTTGGAGAACTTGAAACAGTCTACACTGTTAACAATGCATCTCTGAGAATTCTAAGTTTACGTAGCTTGTATGTTAAATCAGCAGTTTTAGATCTTTTTGATCATGACACGTAGTAAGAAAATATTTCATACCCAAAGCTAATACACACACACACACACACACACACACACACAGGCATGCATGTTCAAACATATATATACAGCAAAAACAAATGCTTTACAAAAAGTATGATTACTGTTACATTATTTTAATGTTATGTCTTCTTTATCTTTTACTTCTATTTTATTTTTTACTTCTTCTCTCTTTACCTTTTAATTATTTTCTCCATTTTACAAGAATGTGTCTCCAAAATTACAAAATTAATTTCATGGTTCATAAAATCTAGTGTTGACAAACATTTTTCTCTAAAGGGCCAGAGAGTAGATGGTATAGACTTTGTGAGCGATATGAGGCTCTGTTACAGCTACTCAATTTTGCTATACCTTTTCAGCTATGCCATTGCAGTGTGAAAGTAGCCATGAGAATATGTGAACAACTGAGCATGATTGTGTTCCAATAAATCTTTATTTATAAAAGCAGGCATTTGCTCAGGTTTGACCCACAAACAATAGTTTGTCCACTGAAGGATCATCATGACTAAGGGATCATAAGGCTCAGTTTGAAAAATATTTCTTAAAAAGTGATGGTGGTGTAGTCCCTAAGTCATGTCTGACTCTTGTGAACCCATGGACTGTAGCCTGCCAGGGTCTTCTGTCCATAGGATTCTCCTGGCAAGAACGCTGGAGTGGGTAGCCTATCCCTTCTCTAGCGGATCTTCTGGACCCAGGAATTGAACCCAGGTCTCCTGAATTGCAGGCAGATTCTTTACTTACTGATCTATGAGGGAAGCCCCTCTTAAAAAGTAGCTATTCTCAAACATTTGATCCCAGGACCTCTTTAGACTCCTAAAATTGTTGAAGCAAACAGATTTTTCTGTGGGTTATATCCATCAATATTTGTCATCTTAGAAATAAAAACTGATAAATTTAAATATATTTATTCACTTAAAATATATTCCATGCTGATATAAATGATATGTTAATGAAAAAGCAATTGTTTCAGAAAACAAAAAAAATTACTGATAAGAGCAGTATGATTTTATATTTCAATAAAGCTCTTTAATATATGAGTTTAAAGAACAGGGCTGAATTCTCATTTCTATTTTGGCATTCAATCTGGTGAAGCACAGCACATTGTTTTGATTAAACTTTATAAAGAGAATCCAGACTCACACTGATATGTTCTGGGAGAGGGAGGAGTATTTTATCAGTTATATCAGATAATTATGGATATTCTTTTTTTATATTATACCAAAACTCCATAAGTAGTAGTTTCTTAAATGTTAGTTGTAAGAGAGAATCTAAAAACCATATTAACAAACACATATTAATATCAGCACTGATTTCTCCAGAAAAGTCTCTAAATATTGGGAAGCTTTCAAACTCATGGTAGTAGATACACATTTTCCAAAGTATAATATTTGTAATTTTTTCTCTGGTGACACATACAGTCAGCTATTTTCATTGAAGTGACAGGATAATTTCATTCATTTTTTAGAAAACCTTTGCCAAATACCCAATTCTGAATAACCATAATTTTTTTGTGTGTAGCAAAGGATTTAACTTTGCTCCCAAAGAGGTCTAACCTATGTCCTCTGGTTCTTGAAGGTAATATACATGCTCTTGGATTGTCATGCCTATATGAGTGTGATTGTTTACCTTGGGACCTTGGACCATGCCAGATCTTAACAATGTGGTGTAGAGTTGAGGCTTTGGGTCATACCACATGAACTTGACCTTCACAGGGTTGGAGACTAAGTTTATCTATGTGCACAGTCAACAGAGTGTTTGTGACCAGTAAAGACTAAATACCAAGGCAAGTGGGAGTTTCCTTGGTGGAGTGTAGTCCATGCATACGCCAAACATTGATAGCAGAAAGCAATGCTGTCTGTGACTCCACAGGGAAACGATGCTGGATGCTTTGTATATGGAATTTTCCTGAGCTTTGCTTTATGTGGCTCTTCTCTTGGCCGATTTTAATTTGTATCTTTAGCTCAAACAAACTGTAACCACGGATATAACGTCTTTCAGTGAGTCCTTCCAGCAAAGTATTGAACCTAAGAGCAGTCTTGGGGACCTCCAAACTTCGACTTTGTCTCAGAAGCTCGATGATTTTGTAAACACTGTTTTAACTTCACAATTTGTTAGTCATTCTTTCAAGTGAAAACAGTGCTCCATGACGAAAGCAGCAAGTTCAGCTCACAGACAGTTGCACAAGAGTTTTTCCTGGGGGCAATCATCATACTTCAGGTTGTGGCAGAAGTACTTTATGTATCACACAAATGTTATTCTTAAGGGAAACTGGCTTTTTGAACCTGCAGATGAATGATGATGCAGAATATATTCGCAACTAGTATAGTTTAATGTTACCACCTTTGTGCTAAAGTTCCAGCAGTGTTACACACCTTTGCTTTGCAAGTGTCAATACAGTAAAAAGAGAGAACAACGTATTAATTTTATTACAAATATAATTATGAACTTTAAAACCCCTTAAAGTGATGTCAGGGACTCCTAAGGATCTGTGTACTTTACTTTGAAAACTATTTCTATGAAATAATGCTAGATATATTGTATGGGTGCATGAATGCATGCTAAGTCGCTTCAATAGTATCCAACTTTTTGCAACTCTATGGACTATAGGCCACCAGGCTCCTCTGTCCATGGGGATTCTTCAGGCAAGAATACTGGAGTGTGTTGCCACACCCTTCTCCAAGGGATCTTTCTGATCCAGGGATTGAATCCATGTCTCTTATGTCTCCTACATTGGCCGGAGGGTTCTTTACCACTTGCGCCACTTGAGAAGCCCCCAGGTATCATATTACATATATTTTAAATCACTTTACATAAGAGAGAACTTAATCGTGACCTTAATTGGAAGCACTTTCAGTGATTTCATGTTCCTAAAATTGTTCACTATTGATCTGGGTCTTCCATTGACTTGCATTTTAATGTTTTTTATTGCCTTGAATTTTTCACCTGCCTCAAGACTGTGCACCTCTGCTTGCAGTGGTATTTTATTACTTTGAATATCTCCTCTTGTTCATTCATCCATATACAGTCTCATTTTGACATCCATTCATTCTTACTCTAACACATTTCACATGCCTATATTCCTCTCACTGTTCATTTCTCCTCTTTATCCTTAAGTCATTTCTTTAAATACTTCCTCCTCAAAGAAACCCTCTGTGATTATCCTATTCCCTTTTTCTTGTGTTTATTGCTATATTCCCCATTATAGCATAGCGTAATGCCTGGTAGGTGCAGGGTGCATAAAATTCCATGAGCTGAAAAAAAACCTGATTACTGAATATAAAAAACCTGATAAATTCAGTTGTCAGCTGTCATTTCACAGCTAGGTTATGTGTTCTAAGATCCAGCACATCACCATCTGACTGAAGTTGTATGTCTTTACTTATTTATGTATAAATAGATAGATACATAAATATATTTATGAGAGATAGATAGAGAATAGCTAATACATGCATACACCCCTAAATAACAAAAAGTGAGCATCATTACAAACTTAATATATGCAAAAAGAAATCAACTATCTATTAAAGAATATTCAGCTTTATGCTTCAGCAGAACATTTTCAGGTCTTTCTTGGTTTCCTGCCTTATAGAATTATATTTTTCTTAACACATTTTTCCTTTTTTAAAATAATTAAGTAACTAGAGCTCTACCTTCCTGTGTCAACTACAGACTTCTTTGACCTAGAGAATGAAGTCTTAGATAGCGAAGTTCTTGCCTTCAACCTCTCTTTCTTAGAATGGGTGTGAGAAGGAGGAGCTTTGGGGGATTGTGGAATATTGGCATTGAAGTAACAATGCCTGGTCAAACACCAGGCATCATTAAATCTATGAAAACAAAAGGAAGAACCAACAGGGAGAATCACCAAGTATGTAAAGGTGGAGACACTTGAGCAGATTATCTAATTCAAGTCCCTAATTTTATGGCTGGAGACACTGAGGCCCAAAGGAAAGTAAGTCCACCCAGAAAATGCTAGAACCAATTTTCCTGATACCTACTGAAGGCTAGTGTTTGATACTATTGGTCTGTGTCACATTTCTATGTTTATTTTTATACTTTTTGTTGTTTTTTTTTAATTATTTTTTATTAAAGGATAATTGCTTTACAGAATTTTGCTGATTTTCATACTTCTGCGTGATGGTTTTTTCCTGAGACTCCAAGTCCAAGCCACCTTGGGAGGAAGCTATAGTATAGAAATAAAGATATCAGGTTTCTGTCCTCAGTGCTTCCCCCTAAGCCAACTGCAGTGGACAGAACCATTTCTGCACTTGCCTGGCATGAGGCACAAGGCTGCCATGGCCCCTCTATATTTCCAGGTCCAGGAAGAAGCCAGAGAATCAGGTTTGGATGAAACAAAGGACACAAAATGATTAATACTTGAAGTTTAGGGTCTTCGAGTACCCTTCCCCCACCCCATTTGCTCTTGAGAATGTCTTGCTATAAAAATAAAATAAAATCTCCTGTTACAAAGTAGTTGGAGAGAAGAAAAGCTAAGAAAAATTCACAAGAATCTTGGATAAAGCTATGAAAGCTTTTCTCTGCTCCATTTTTTATTTGCAATAACTCAAAGACCAAATATTATACAGTCAAGCTAGCACCCAGACTTTTCATTCCCCAAAGAGTGCTCTTTTCACATCTCTCAGGACTCTATGATATCACAGTGATCAAAGACTTACTTTGACTTCTGCTGAAGAAGCGTATTCTTCAAGTTGCTTCCTACTCTGTACATCTCTAAATGTTTCTGTTAGCCAGAAAAGGCAGAGCCCCACATTATAGCTAAGAATATTTTATTTAAGTAAAATTTTATTCCCACATTGGTTTGAAATGTTTGATACATAAGCATTTTTTTCTTTTTTTTTCCACATATTTATTTTCTTTTTTTTTTTAATCTTTAATTCTTACATGTGTTCCCAAACATGAACCCCCCTCCCACCTCCCTCCCCATAACATCTCTGTGGGTCATCCCCATGCACCAGCCCCAAGCATGCTGTATCCTGCGTCAGACATAGACTGGCAATTCAATTCTTACATGATAGTATACATGTTAGAATGCCATTCTCCCAAATCATCCCACCCTCTCCCTCTCCCTCTGAGTCCAAAAGTCCGTTATACACAGCTGTGTCTTTTTTCCTGTCTTGCATATAGGGTCGTCATTGCCATCTTTCTAAATTCCATATATATGTGTTAGTATACTGTATTGGTGTTTTTCTTTCTGGCTTACTTCACTCTGTATAATCGGCTCCAGTTTCATCCATCTCATCAGAACTGATTCAAATGAATTATTTTTAATGGCTGAGTAATACTCCATTGTGTATATGTACCACAGCTTTCTTATCCATTCATCTGCTGATGGACATCTAGGTTGTTTCCATGTCCTGGCTATTATAAACAGTGCTGCGATGAACATTGGGGTACATGTGTCTCTTTCAATTCTGGTTTCCTCGGTGTGTATGCCCAGCAGTGGGATTGCTGGGTCATAAGGTAGTTCTATTTGCAATTTTTTAAGGAATCTCCACACTGTTCTCCAAAGTGGCTGTACTAGTTTGCATTCCCACCAACAGTGTAGGAGGGTTCCCTTTTCTCCACACCCTCTCCAGCATTTATTGCTTGCAGATTTTTTGGATCGCAGCCATTCTGACTGGTGTGAAGTGGTACCTCATTGTGGTTTTGATTTGCATTTCTCTGATAATGAGTGATGTTGAGCATCTTTTCATGTGTTTGTTAGCCATCTGTATGTCTTCTTTGGAGAAATGTCTATTTAGTTCTTTGGCCCATTTTTTGATTGGGTCGTTTATTTTTCTGGAATTGAGCTGCATAAGTTGCTTGTATATTTTTGAGATTAGTTGTTTGTCAGTTGCTTCATTTGCTATTATTTTCTCCCATTCAGAAGGCTGTCTTTTCACCTTGCTTATATTTTCCTTTGTTGTGCAGAAGCTTTTAATTTTAATTAGATCCCATTTGTTTATTTTAGCTTTTATTTCCAGAATTCTGGGAGGTGGATCATAGAGGATCCTGTTGTGATTTATGTCTGAGAGTGTTTTGCCTATGTTCTCCTCTAGGAGTTTTATAGTTTCTGGTCTTACATTTAGATCTTTAATCCATTTTGAGTTTATTTTTGTGTGCGGTGTTAGAAAGTGATCTAGTTTCATTCTTTAACAAGTGGTGCTGGGAAAACTGGTCAACCACTTGTAAAAGAATGAAACTAGATCACTTTCTAACACCGCATAAGCATATTTAAATTATAATCTACAACCTTTTGCTTTGCATGTTATTTTGGTTATGTCATGTGATTTATTTATGAACAAATGACTTAATACAAATAAGGAAAATGCTCTGGTCTTTTGGCAACATTCTATTTCTCTCTCACACACTAGACTCTGTCTCTTTTTTCTCTTTCTCTTTCAGTTTAGTTTTGAATCTTCATTTCTGATTGTTTTTACCCATTTGTGACACTTTCTACCTTTAGCTCACTTTCTCAGCAGGACATGGTTACCCCAAATTTCACCTACTTGCAAACAAACCTAACACAGCTTTCTAATCCTGCTTCTTGATTGCTCTATAAACCCTGGAGGAATCTCAAATTCACTTGTCTTGTCTGAGAAGAAATAATGCATATGCTCCTCAGGTCAAATAAAAACAGTGATAGTAGTATATGCTCCAGTTGGCGTGAGGAGTCTCCCTTTTTTTTAAAGTTAAAATTGGGAATTTTCAGCATAAGTATCTACAGATAGTCTTATTGAATGTCTTTTGGCCAGCAGTTTTTATACCTCTTTGTAACCTCATCTCCTGTGTTGCATCAGGCTTTCTTGGGGGGTGAAGGGAAGTATACATATACATATGTACATATGTATATATGTATATTTATATATGTATGTTGATACACACACACAAACATTCTCTTTTCTACACATATACATATTCTCTTCAGTCTTGAGAGTCCCCTGAATCTCAACACCACGGACAGCACCCCCATTGTCCAAACTCAATTTCTGGCAGTAAAAACCAGACATGAATGTTCATGTAACAACAGAAAGTTAAGAATATATGCAGTAATCACTTATTGATAGATTTGGCTGGAATACTAACCCCCTTAAAATGCTTAATAAGCTGTATACTGCTATAGCAAACTTAGAAGAATACTCCACAGACATGCCAACAGAGGGATGAATAAAATGTTAATTTTTACTGAAAACCTTTTGATTTATTGTGCTCCTCACATCTAATAACTGAGTAGAACTATATAATACTCTTTGTTTTAAAACCTCCTCATGAACTTCCGAGGTATAATCTAAATGTGGCTGCCTAGCATATGGAAGACAGGGAGAGAACGAAGAAAGAACCAGACTGCTCTAAACTGATAGTTGACAAGTTTAAATAAGCAAAGGAGAACTTACTTATAGAGTTTGCCTTGGGCAGTCACAAGACAAGCAGATTTCTGCACCTGTCTTCCAAATCTTAAAAATGTATAAAAAGACTTTAAAGTTCAGTACTATACTCAGTCCAGGTCATTTTAATGCATATGTATGTGTGTGTGTGTGTATTTATCACACATACATATATAAATGTACATATGTACATATGTATATGTATAGTTGCCCTCACTCCCCAAGAAAGCCTGATGCAGCAGAAGAAGAGGCGAGGTTATGAACAAAGAGATGTAAAAAATGTCAGCCAAAAGACATTCTGAAACCATGCTTGAAAGGTGGGGTGATATCTTCCTCCCAATTCAGCTACAGGAGTTGCTGAGAGGCAAGAGAGGATGAAGTGGAAGAAATCATGTAGGAGCAGTGGTTCAGAGCTAAATCTGTGAACAGCACCAGCAGGCTGGTGTTTTCCCCTTTTACATGTTGCCTGAAAAGTGGCCCAGAGCATTATGTAGGACAACTGAAAATCACCCAACCTTCCTGGACAAATATGTCGGTGAAGGGGTGTTGCAAAAAATTGTCAAGGCAATGTTAAAAGGATCTCTAGTTTCTAAGAACTCGTGGTTATCAAAGCAGAATGGATTAAAATTATATGGCTCTACTATTTCTGTTCTTTTTCTTTGCTGAGTGAATTCAGCCTTTTTTTTTTTTTTTCTTTTTTCTAATACTGAGTGGCTATTTCATATGGCCTGCATTTGGTTTAAGATCATTTCCTTCACTGTTGGCCCTTAGGTGGACTATGTCACTGAACAGCTTCTAAACTAGCCATCTCCAAATGTGACTCCACTGTGGTAGGATGTAATTCTCACCATTCCTGGTAAGGTAGTTTGTGGCCTCCCTAGATTTGTCTATCAATCTGAGCTTTGCGTATGGTGGTTTTGGATTGCTGGCAAGGAGAAGCTCCTTTAGCAGGCAGACAATTATGTAATATGCTGAAATGGAGCTTTGGGGTGGAGAGATTTCCATAACTATTGAAGTGATCAGAGAGGGAGCAATAAACGGAGCTGTTTAGGCTAGATGGGGGGCTGTATTCGACGATCTGTTCCCTGGTCTCCCACCGTGCCGCCCCATTAGCTGTGGCCATGAAAGCATAGGGAGCCCTCAGGAGTTTTTTGGTTTTGCATTTATTGCAGCTCGCCTTTATGAATTGTACTTTGTTTGTTAAGAACAAAAAGAAACAAAATGCATTCTAAATGTAAACAAGGTTTACTGTGATTGCCTCCAGGTGGTAGTATAATAAGTATTTTTATGTTTACATATCATTCATATTAAAAAATTTACAATAAAGCTCATTAATCCAATATCAAGAGAAAACAAAATGAAAAGTAAAATTATATAAGATAAAACTTCATAAAAATACCTTGATTGATATTTGAGTAAAGTTGGCATTGCTCCTTATCCCCCACGCCCAAAACTAATACTCCCAAAGAGAATGCTGGTCTACTTAACTGATTTTCAGTCATTAACAGAGGCAGTATCTCACACTAGTGTAGGCATTTTAAGTTTATTTATTTATGAGAGATGTGACTCACCTTCCCAATGTTTGAAAAAATAGTGTATGGAAGTGTAGGGTGCATTAATATCAGTCTGTCCAGTGGCTGCTAAGGATCCTTAGACTTCTGTGCATCTATGCATTATCCATTGCCTTGAACTTCACTCTGTAGATCCATCTTTTTACCCTACTTATCAGCCCTGTGATTTTTTTATACAACTTCTATTCCACTTCAAATTTATCATGTAAAATGGGAAACCTTTTGCAAACCTTTTTGCAACTCCTATAGCAAAGAGTTACATTATCATATATAAGTACATATATAACACACACACACACACACACACACATATATATATATATATATATATACACACATAATCCATATATATGTAATGGTTTCACTACCAGAAAAACAATGTAAAAAAGGTGAACTAACAACCAAAAAAACTAAAGCAGAAGCTTATAAAATGAAAGTAATTTCCCTGATATCATAGATTTGTCCATCAAGAATTCCCTTTGTTTTGCCATGTCAGGTAGATCACAAATTTGTTGTATCAACTAGATGATTCATTTATATAATAGGCCTAAAATAATATGTAACTAAGAAAGTGGTTCGCTAAATGCTTTATGACTTTGGGAAGGGAGATATATGGTCCAACTACTATTTCTGGATCCAGAGATTAGAGTCTGACTCTTGAAAAGAAGAAAATAGATTGCTGGCAGGGAGAGGAAAGGAAGAAGAGTATCATATTCTCATTTTCAGGACAAGACCCCTGGGGGCTACTGATAATCTGAAACCAAGGCAGAAGTCCAGTGTATACAATTATTTTTCAGAGTATAAGTACATCTCCTAGTATTATGCTAGTAAATACTCTTTTCTTCCATATCCTTCCTTACTTTTCCTTCATACTCCTTCCCGCTCCTCCTCATCAAGATATTTTCACTATAATTACTTTTAGTTGAGTCCCTTCATATGTGACTTGTACTGCATTAGAACATATATATATATATATATTGGAGAAGGCAATGGCACCCCACTCCAGTACTCTTGCCTGGAAAATCCCATGGACGGAGGAGCCTGGTAGGCTGCAGTCCATGGGGTCCCTAAGAGTCGGACACGACTAAGTGACTTCACTTTGACTTTTCACTTTCATGCATTGGAGAAGGAAATGGCAACCCACTCCAGTATTCTTGCCTAGAGAATCCCAGGGATGGGGGAGCCCGGTAGGTTGCCGTCTATGGGGTCACACATGACTGAAGCGACTTAGCAGCAGCAGCAGCAGTTCAGTCACTAAGTTGTGTCCAACTCTTTGTGATCCCATTGACTGCAGCCCACCAGGGTTCCCTGTCCTTCACCATCTCCTGGAGTTTGCTCAAATTCATATCCTTTGAGTCAGTGATGCCATCAAACCATCTCACCCTTTGTCATTTTTGTCATCTTCTCCTCCTGCCTTCAATCTTTCCCAGCATCAGGGTATTTTCCAGAATCAGGTTATATATACATATATACATAAAGTATATATAGTATACTGCTGCTGCTGCTAAGACTTTTCAGTCGTGTCCGACTCTGTGCGACCCCACAGACAGCAGCCCACCAGGCTCCCCCGTCCCTGGGACTCTCCAGGCAAGAACACTGGAGTGGGTTGCCATTTCCTTCCAATGCATGAAAGTGAAAAGTGAAAGTGAAGTTTCTCAGTTGTGTCCGACTCTTTGCAACTCTCTGGACTGTAGCCTACCAGGCCCCTCCTTCCACGAGATTTTCCAGGCAAGACTACTGGAGTGGGTTGCCATTGCCTTCTCCGATATATAGTATACTAATGGAAGAGAAAGTCACTCAGTAGTGTTCGACTATTTGCGATCCCACTGACTGTAGCCTAACAGGTTCCTCTGTCCATGGAATTCTCCAGGCAAGAATACTGGAGTGGGTAGCCATTCCCTTCTCCAGGGGATCTTCCCAACCTAGAGATTGAACCCAGGTCTCCCACACTGCAGGTGAATTCTTTACTTTCTGAGCCACCAGGGATAGTAATGTCCTGATGTAGGGTAGATACTGAAATCACAGTCCAGAGTGCTTAATTAGGCTTCTTGATATCACCCTGTAAAGTATCATAAGGCTATGATTAAAAGCTTATTATGTCTGATGCCAAAGCGAGTTATTTTAGGTTTAAGAGGAAAATGTGGCTCTTCCCAGCACCCTCACATCCTACCATAAAGTAGTGTGAATCACGGCAGAACCCAGTCATAGGTGAGAATGAATGTCTGATTACACAGTCAGCTTATTTTAGGAATGGGATGAGTCAGAGACTGTGCCTGGGGCAGGGGTACTGAGTGATGTGGTCTTTTCCAGTACAGTAGAGATCTCAACCCTCTACCAGCTGCCGCATCTCTCTCTTTCTGGTAGAAGGTGGAATTTCCATTCTCTTTTAGGAATGTCTCAAATCTTTGTGTTCTTCCTTGGGCATATGTAAACTGATTCTTCAAAGCTGTAAGCGAGCTGGGTAAATACTGACAGAGTAGCAGGCAGAAAGCAAAGAAATGGGGAAAATGTCAATCCCTTACATATGAAAAATAAATTGAAAAAAAGATCTTTTAAGACTTTCTAAAATGTTGCCATATTAACAGCTCTTAAAACAGTGGAGCAGCATTAACCTCTGCACACAGAACTGAAAGCGTATTTCCTGTGGTGCTTCCCTGTTGTCCAATGGCAGGAAGAAAGGGAAGAATGTACCTCTCTTACAGATTTGCAGAGGGACTTATTTTTAATTTAAAAAGTATATTATTGACAAAATTCTAAGTTTTGTTTCATTTTTTATGCACACCATCTCCCCCACCCCACCAAAATGTACCTTCTGCTAGAGAAATAGACTATTTCTTACCATTCCCCAAAGATACCAGACTCATATTGCATGAATTTGCAGACTTTTTTTTTCTAACAGATATACCCTTATAACAAGTTCTGCCTACTTTAAATTTATTTTTTTTATTTTATTTTTTTTTAATTTTTTTAATTAAATTTTAAAATCTTTAATTCTTACATGTGTTCCCAAACATGAAACCCCCTCCCACCTCCCTCCCCATAACATCTCTGTGGGTGATCCCCATGCACCAGCCCCAAGCATGCTGTATCCTGCGTCAGACATAGACTGGCGATTCAATTCTTACATGATAGTATACATGATAGAATGCCATTCTCCCAAATCATCCCGCCCTCTCCCTCTCTCTCTGAGTCCAAAAGTCCGTTATACACAGCTGTGTCTTTTTTCCTGTCTTGCATACAGGGTCGTCATTGCCATCTTTCTAAATTCCATATATATGTGTTAGTATACTGTATTGGTGTTTTTCTTTCTGGCTTACTTCACTCTGTATAATCGGCTCCAGTTTCATCCATCTCATCAGAACTGATTCAAATGAATTATTTTTAACGGCTGAGTAATACTCCATTGTGTACATGTACCAAAGCTTTCTTATCCATTCATCTGCTGATGGACATCTAGGTTGTTTCCATGTCCTGGCTATTATAAACAGTGCTGCGATGAACATTGGGGTACACGTGTCTCTTTCAATTCTGGTTTCCTCGGTGTGTATGCCCAGCAGTGGGATTGCTGGGTCATAAGGTAGTTCTATTTGCAATTTTTTAAGGAATCTCCACACTGTTCTCCATAGTGGCTGTACTAGTTTGCATTCCCACCAACAGTGTAGGAGGGTTCCCTTTTCTCCACACCCTCTCCAGCATTTATTGCTTGCAGATTTTTGGATCGCAGCCATTCTGACTGGTGTGAAGTGGTACCTCATTGTGGTTTTGATTTGCATTTCTCTGATAATGAGTGATGTTGAGCATCTTTTCATGTGTTTGTTAGCCATCCGTATGTCTTCTTTGGAGAAATGTCTATTTAGTTCTTTGGCCCATTTTTTGATTGGGTCGTTTATTTTTCTGGAATTGAGCTGCATAAGTTGCTTGTATATTTTTGAGATTAGTTGTTTGTCAGTTGCTTCATTTGCTATTATTTTCTCCCATTCAGAAGGCTGTCTTTTCACCTTGCTTATATTTTCCTTTGTTGTGCAGAAGCTTTTAATTTTAATTAGATCCCATTTGTTTATTTTTGCTTTTATTTCCAGAATTCTGGGAGGTGGATCATAGAGGATCCTGCTGTGATTTATGTCTGAGAGTGTTTTGCCTATATTCTCCTCTAGGAGTTTTATAGTTTCTGGTCTTACATTTAGATCTGAGATAAATCCACACACATATGGACACCTTATCTTTGACAAAGGAGGCAAGAATATACAATGGAGTAAAGACAATCTCTTTAACAAGTGGTGCTGGGAAAACTGGTCAACCACTTGTAAAAGAATGAAACTAGATCACTTTCTAACACCGCACACAAAAATAAACTCAAAATGGATTAAAGATCTAAATGTAAGACCAGAAACTATAAAACTGCCTACTTTAAATTTAAAAGGCAGATAAAGTGTTGCCTCCTTTGTCAGATCTTCCCAAATGGCTTCAAGGCATTGGACGTCTTCACTTCATGTTGTTCCTACCTCTGCTACAGTGCATATATTTTCATCTTTATAAAAGATATATTTTAATAAAGTTGCACTGATTAATCTAAATTTCCTGACCCCAAGGATTGAATCTCTTACCTTCTGTCTTCTGGGGTTGACAATTAGTGTGAACTCAACAAATGTATGGGCTTCTCAGGCAGTACTAGGGGTAGAGAATCCACCTGCCAATGCAGGAGACTCAATAGGCATGGGTTTGATCCCTGGATCAGGAAGATCCCCTGGAGGAGGCAATGGCAACCCAATCCAGTATTCTTGCCTGGGAAATCACACAGACAGAGGAGCCTGGAGGGCTATTGTCCACGAGGTCACAAAGAGTCAGACATGGCTGAGTGACTGGGCACACACACACACAACAAATGTATACATGAATACACATACACACACATACATGCTGGCAAATGAATTTCAGCTCCTTTCCTAGACTCTCCTGTCTTTTTCTTCATGAGACAATCACCTTTTATAAGGTTTTTATTGTGTGGCAAGCTCCTTGATGGGAAATGGGAAGACTCCAGAGCAAAGAAAGAGAAGTTTTCAGTATGTTTTCCATCTCAGAAAGAGCAGACCATTTGCCATCCATGAAATGCAACAATTTCACTCTGATTCCGTATTTTATTATTCCATACTTTATTTGTTCAGAGCGGTGAGTTCCAACCCTAGCTGTTGTTTTGTAAACTGTGATAGCCTGCCTACTTTAAATCATTGCTCTGACGTCTAATATCTCCATCTATAAAGTAGGAATAATTCCACTTTGTGTCACAAAGGTTTAGTGAAGATTTTCACTTTCATGCATTGGAGAAGGCAATGGCAACCCACTCCAGTGTTCTTGCCTGGAGAATCCCAAGGACAGGAGAGCCTGGTGGGCTGCCGTATACGGGGTCGCACAGAGTTGGACACGACTGAAGCGACTTAGCAACAGCAGCAGCAGCAGTGGGTGCTTGATACCTGGCAGGAGTTGAATATGTTATAGCTAACTCTTTTAGCTATGAGGGAATAGTCAACATTTGGTTTCACCAATAAGTTCTGGAATTGGACCTCTGTTGATAAATCTACTCAGTGTATCTGGAAAAGAGCTACATCATTTACCACCAATTACCAATTATATGGTACAGTGGTATAGTCGAAAGAGCATTGGATTAGGAGTCAAAGGCCATATCTTTATATATATATATATATATATATTCTGGTTGACCCTAAAAATATATTTGCTTATTTGGCTTTGCTGGGTCTTAGTTGCAGCATGCAGGATCTTTTAGCTGTGCCATGCAAACTCTTATTTGTGGCACATGGGACCAAGTTCCCTGACCAGAGATTGAACCCGGGGCCCCTGCATTAGGAGTGTGGAGTCTTAGCCACTGGACCACCAAGGAAGTCCCTACAGTCTTATCTTAAGTGAAAACATAACTGGCAACATGTGAGGACAGGTCTTGCACAAAGATTTACACATGTGGACGTTTAGATTCTGGTCCAATCTTCCCCCAAATTATATTTGGATGTTAGGTAAATGATCTCTTTTTAATGAGTCTATTTCTCCACTTGTTAAATGAGGGTCACATCTAATTCCCAGAAAATTTTTGGGCATTACATAACAGTCTAATAGAGCTGTTTACTGAATGTTTCCTATATGTCAGGCACTGGGTTAAGCTCTGTGCATGAATCATCTCATTTAATGTTACAAAAACTGTATGAAGTAGATGCTACTACCATTTGTAAATGAGGACATTGGACTTAACGGGATATCAGTACTGTGTCCAAGGAAACACAGCCAGTCTACTTGTATTCAAAGATTACACTTGCAGCTGCTAAGCTGTATTGTTTCCCTCAAAGTTTAATTTAACAAACATTTAATCCAGGCTTACGAAAGGTTAAATATGGAGGTTAACAGGACAAGCAAAGCCTCAGCTTTCATGAAAGTTGCATTCTAACGAGAAAGAAACAAACAAAATAATATAGTTTTATATAGTTAGTGATAATAAATTTGGAGGAAAAAAAGAAGAGCAATATGTGATGCCCTGATAAGACAGGAGCAGCCGTTTAGATACCATGATCCAGGAAGACCTTTGAGAGTTGATAACATTTATTCTGAGGCTAAATAATGAGAGAATGTGTATGTTAAAGGGACTTAATAGCATCTGGGGCATAGCTCAATGAATAAATGCTGAGTATAAGCAGAAATCAATCATTGAATCAATCAATCAGCCTGCCAATCAGCCAGCCTACCATTAGACTCAGTGCTTCTGCTAATTGGCTGTACTACCCAAGCAGTGATCCTTCACCCTCACTGCCTGCATAGGAGAACTCGTGAAAGAACAGATGCCCCAGGGTTTCTGATTTAATTAGCCTGGAGTGGACTCAGAGGGAGAGGGATAGGGTGGGATGATTTGGGAGAATGGCATTCTATCATGTATACTATCATGTAAGAATTGAATCACCAGTCTATGTCTGACGCAGGATACAGCATGCTTGGGGCTGGTGCATGGGGATGACCCACAGAGATGTTATGGGGAAGGAGGTGGGAGGGGGGTTCATGTTAAAAAAAAATAATAAATAAAATAAAATCTTGCAGAGTTGAAAAAAACAACAACAAAAAAAAACAACAAAAAACAAACAAACAAAAAAACTCCTCAGGAAACTTCGTGGTGGTGCAGTGGCTAAGACTCCGTGCTCCCAATGCAAGGGGCCCAGGTTCGATCCCTGGTCAGGGAACTAGATCCCACATGCTGAAACTAGAGGTTGTGATTTCTAAGCACATTGACATGTCAGAACTACTGGACTAAATTATGCCAAGAATTAAAGCTGCTAAGTAATCAGTGAGAAGGGAAAAGTAGAAAAACAACCATCCTGAAACCAAGGACAAGCATGGACAATTTCCTTATTGCCAACAGTGAATTCTCTCTTTTTAGAGTTAGAATGGTTTCCACAAGTTGCTCTGAGAAACGGATAAGCTCTAAGCCCTTTTTGGTTTCAGAATTCATTTGAAAATGTCTCCAAGAAAAGCTTGAGATAGATTTTATTTTCATGCTTCAAGATTCTGCTTTGAACTTTAACCAAAACTTTCTCAACTTAAAGAATAAATTATGAATAAGGTCATAAATCTCATTAAAATCTAATATTCAGCAAAGCTGCCTGGTGTGTATACCATGGAAAATTGGATTTTACTGTAACTGGAGCCCTATGTATAATATTGCAAGTTAATTACAGAGGTTAGTTTTTCAACATGTAATGATAGCTTATACAGGCTCAGTCTCTGTGATACCATCAGAATTTAAGTGTTCTTAAGAGACCAAATTTAATAACAATTCACCTATTCAGGTTCATAAGACTAAACATTTCCTGGGAAAATAATAATTTACATCTTTTGGGTACAGATAAAAGTAATAGATTAATAAAATCTCCAAATACAGGCATCCACACAAGAGAAACAGTTCATCTTACAATATATGTTGCTGCTGCTAAGTCGCTTCAGTCGTGTCCGACTCTGTACGACCCCACAGACGGCAGCCTGCCAGGCTTCCCCATCCCTGGGATTCTCCAGGCAAGAACACTGGAGTGGGCTGCCATTTCCTTCTCCAATGCATGAAAGTGAAAAGTGAAAGTGAAGTCGCTCAGTCATGTCCGACTCTTAGTGACCCCATGGACTGCAGCCTACCAGGCTCCTCCATCCATGGGATTTTCCAGGCAAGAGTACTGGAGTGGGGTGCCATCACCTTCTCTGTACAATATATGTTAGGTTAGTCTAAATTTTAAAATTCTCTCCAATTGCACTTAGTCTTTGATGTAAAGGTTTGGGAAGATTGGTATTATTTGGTTACATGGGGGGTCTCTTTGGGTGTCTGCACACCTTTGACTTGCAAATGGTTACTCGGTCTGTATTATTTGAGTTGATGACATAATCACAATAATTTTATTTTTTATGTAGAGTACAGTAAAAATATAAAATGCTGGGTAGCAAACATTAACTGATTGTGCTTCTTTTGTCTGTTTCTGAAGGGACGTGAACAATGCTTTCCTCTTACAAAATAGCGCTTGTAACACCACAAACATGCAGACACACACACACACATGCCCACACACCCTTATATTCTTCATTCCTCAATACAAAAGGAGTACCAAAGTGACAGCCTGCTGTATCTATGTTTTGTTTTCCTTAGCTAAATAAGTTTTTGGTTCAGTTAAATCAATATACTAAAGGATAATTTAATGAAAAGACACAAATTACGTTTTCTTGTTTCTCTGAAATAAATTAATTCACAGGGTGCTTTATCTTGTTTAGAAGTTGTCTTAACCCAGGAGATATCACTGAATAATCATTAATGCAGAAAAATAAACTTGGCACAGTGCAGATATACATTTAAATAGCATTGATAAATCAAATTTAAACATCGATACTTGTTAGCATTCCTTTAAATGTGCTCTCCTTCCAGCTAATGAAAACCAGGGAGAAATTCAGAATGCCCCGCCATTATTGATTGCTGAGAGTTCTAATTTCCCTCCTGAGATTGCACGTCGGCCTAAAACTTTCACATTCATATTTTACAACTAAAGAAAGTAATAATTATAAGTTAATGATATCAATGCTATTGAAATGCAATAACAACTGTTTCACTGAAAGAAAAAAAAAATCTGCTTTAGCAAAGCTCTCAATAAACATCTTGATTCCACAAATCCATCTGCACATGGCAAAAACTGACTTTGCATTATTGGAATTGTTCACCTGATTTTTTGAGTTCATTTCACTAGCTTTGCTCACCAGTGGTAAGAATATTAATGGGTTCTTCCTGAAGTCAAAATGAGAGATTAGGCAGTTGCTGGTTTAAATAATAAATAAAGAGGCTAATTTTATATCATGTCCTTAGGCAATTGTCCAAAAAATGAGTCAGTAATGGGTATATGTGTGTGAGTGTGCGTGTGTGTCTGTGATTTTGATAAGAGGCAGCCAGTTTTGGCATGACAGTACAAACAACCCTTAGCCTCCTGTGAGCATCATAGTTCAGCACCTTCAGCCTCATTCCTCTGGCAGCCCTTGCATGGGAGATGGTGTGCAGTTCTCCAGTGTTTCTAGGTCTTCCACATGGGCATTCTAAGTGGGCATTCTGAAGAGTCAAAACTACTATTTTCAAATCTAAAATTCATCAGCTGTCTTATATCTTCAGATACAAAGTTCCTTTAAGCATTTTCAGTCTACAAAAACATTCAGCCTCATTTAGCCTCAAATTCAATTTTTAAAGGATCCTCTAAAGTCGATATGAATATGTTAATTTAGTTTTATCATCATAATCACATAAGTGCTTATAAATATCTGCAGGATCTGCATGTAAGCATACATATTTTAACATTATCGAAAGCCTTCTGAAATTGTTGAGTTCTTCGAATTGATTAGTTTCCGAAGAACTCTGGATTACAGAAAGAAAAAAAATACAATCTGCTAGACTCTAACATTCTCCAAACTGTATTCACTGAGTTATTAGTAATAGTTAATGTAGTTAATGTGACACTAATACTTCTAGTAAAATGACACGTTGTGTATTATTATAGTACTGAAGTTGATAAGTGTTTTGTTTGATAGCATTTTTTCTGAGTATCACAAATCTCTATGCCTATTTTAAAATAATTTAGATTTGTTTGGATGTATCCATCATTCTAAATTTGTCTTTTCAACAACTTTCCTCATTGAAATAATCAATGCCTTTTAAAATTAAAATACATATGAAAAATCATCCTAGAAAAACTCTTCTGTTTTTAAGCAATGAAAATCAAGATAAGAAAACCAACTCATGCATCCTACTTATGACGGCCATAACACATGTTTATACTTTAAAGAACCATAGCATATCAATTAGCAAACATGCTTATGAAAATGTCCATTTCAAGGAACATTCTTACCATGTACATGGACTTGTAAATCCCAAGATGCTGACAACATGATATGCCAGCTGCAGACAGAGAAACTGATGAAAATGCAGTAATTCTGAATTTTAATATAATATAAACCATGTCAGCAACATTTTTGAAGAGCAGCTGCCAAGATTTCAGTCCAACTGAATGGATAATGTTATTTTTATATTCTGTTCTCTTCTGGCAAATTAGACTCTTTTCCCTTTTTTTTTCCTTATGATTAGCTTCGACTTATCAACAACAACAAAACTTCTGACTGAATATCATGCTATAAATTATCACCCTGTTTAAAATGAAAGACTAATTATAGTGATGAAAAATAAAGAGACCACACTTTGCCAAGGAGAAAAATTCCAACAAAATAATATTATTTGTTATTTGAAATTTGATATGTACTATTGCAGGGATAAGTCACATTTAAAAATCTGTTTTCTGTTCAAATTTAAATTGCAATACATGGCATCTTGCTTACTAACTCAATTTCTTGTAAATTCATGTGAAAAATAAATTTGACAGACTGTTTTGTATTGAGTCAGATTTCCTTAGTGTTAAACCAGTCTACTGGGAATGTATAAAAATGCAAAATAAATGGACCCTGGCACCACAGATCTTGCCAATATATTGCCACAGCTATCAGAATATCAGGATGCAGTGTGGCTCAGGAACTCCACAGGACGATCTGGACATCAGTTGCTCAGCACCCTCCCCGCACCCACAAGCAGAGCAGACAAGCCCTGCTGGATGGTGATTATTTATAATGACTTCATTTTCCTAACCCCCTTTTCCCACTTTCTACAGTGCTGTCAAAATGATCTTCCAAAACATACACAAGTGCAACGTATCTGTTAATACAACCTTCCAAGAATTTGGAAAAAAAAACACAGTTCCTTAGTTCTTTATATTATGGTCCCTGCCTACCTTTCATCAGCTTCCCAGGTGGCTCAGTGGGTAAAGAATCCACCCGCAATGCAGGAGACACAAGAGATGTAGATTCAATTCCTGGGTCAGGAAGATCCCCCTGGAAGAGGGCACAGCAACCCACTCCAATTCTTACCTGAAGAATCCCATGGACAAGAGGAGCCTGATGAGCTATAGTCTAGAGTCGTGAAGAGTCAGGCGCGACCGAAGCGACTGGGCACGCACACACTACCTTTCATCTCATTTCTTGGTACATGCCCTGGAATTATCCATGAGTTGTGCTCTTACCCTAAGGAACACTTTTTAATTTCTAAAGTTTACTCTTTCTCCTGCGCCTCTCTTTACTTGTACAAATCTCTCAGCTGGAAAAATCCTTCTGTATTGTAAATTTATTCAAATGTTAGATTTTTTTTTTTTTTTCCGATGCCTCAACCTCCCCACAAACAATCTGTGAGCATCGTGGCCAGGAGACCAGGTGCACCAGTTTGATAAGGCTAGTCCCTAACACAAGTTCCCCTCTTGCCCTCTCCGTGATAGTCAAGCACACCGATGACATTTCCTCATGCCTTTGGCTTGTGTGCTCTGCCCTGGTCTCCAATAAAGGCCCCTGCCCATGGCTACCCATTTGCCTGATTGACTCTGCTCCCTTAGTGCTCCCACATGATGGCTCTTTGCATGATATGCCATGTCTCTCTCTTCTTCTAAGACCTGAAGAAGATTGTGATAAATCCTTTACTTCCGTCTGATCCTCTAAGTGTAACGTCTATGGTTTTGTTGGAGTGTTTCCTAAAGACCCCACAAGGAGGACTCACTCTCCCATTTACAGTGCGCCTTCCCTTGACTTCCTAGGCATCCTTTACATCAGTGAGCCTCCCTGAATCCCATGCTGGACCTATTCTTGTTCTAGAGAATCCCACTACTTCCTCTAACTATTAGAACCCTTTTTACATTCTGTTGCTTTTACTGATTCCTAAATAGTTTTGTGGGTAAGAACATCACTGCAGGGGTTTAAAATGTCATTACCATTTACCAGGCATATAGCTTGGAAAAATTATTTAAATTGTTTAATTTACAGTTTCCTTATCAGAAAAAAAAAATGAAGTTAATACATACTTCCTGCTTGACAGAGTTATTCAGAGCAAAGATTGAGATAATCCCTATAAAACCCATACCAACTGGCTTACTAAGTCATCCTATAATTTGGGGTCAAACTATGGCCTATTTCAATGGAAATTACACAGCTACCAGAGAATGTTTTTGTCTTTTATAAATTAGATTGTTTCAAGAGATTACTTTTGTAGAAATGTGTCTGAGTTGGCAAAAGGATATATTTATATGTGATAGACAGACATATACACACATGCAAACAACTGAACAAAAAGACAAAACTAAGAAGGAGTTCACATAATAACTAACATATAAGTAACATGACCTCAAGCAAGTTATTCTACTTTACAGACTTTAGTATTCTAGCCTGAGGGACTTCCCTGGTGGTCCAGGGGCTAAGACTTCTTGCTCCCAATGCCAGGGGTCATGGTTCGATCCCTGGTTGGGGAACTAGATCCCACATGCTCCACCTAAGAGTTTGTAGGCTGCAGCTAAGACCTGGTACAGCCAAATAAAATGAATGCATAAAAATAAATATTTTAAAAATTATTCTAGCCTGAAAACTAATGGTCAATCTAGTAATACTTTAGTTACGTGTCAACTCTGTCATGAGAGTTGTGAATTCAAGTGTAGGTCTTCCAATTACTGATCTGAAAAAAGTTTTAAATTTCTTCCTATTTAATTTGCAATAAGTTGTGAAGGATAAACATCACTGCTCTTTTTACTTTTGCCATGGAAACATTTGACTTAAAAGATAAGGCACTTTTTCCATCCTTAAGAAGAATATATTTGAGAAGAGTGGCAAATCTGTTAAAGTTTTATCATGTGGAGAATAGCAATGCTTTTGGTCTGGAAATGGGCAGTTTCGAGAATGCATGGAATTGTGTACCTCAACAGCTTGCATTCTGGCAGTATGTCTATTCAGAAAATTGGTTTTGAATGGAATTCAAGACAACTGAGAGTAACAGATTGGCTGTGTGGAAGGACATTTATTGTGCCTGTAGCACTGAGTAAGGACAATCACAAAGCGCCTTGTATGATGTTTGAGTTCTAATTGCTCTTAAAGAAACCCAGACTCCTCTCTGCGTACCCACATTATGCCTTAAGGAATGCATCATTCCAAACTGCATTTTAAAATGCAATGAGAGCTTCTGCTGATAGATTTTTTTTCCTTTGGAGCCTATAGTTTCTAATTTCACTCTGATGTTCACTCCTCACATATCAATCATTTACAGTCAACAACTTGAACAGGTCTGGCCTTGAATGCCCTTCAACCTGTGGGGTTGTGTCTGTATCTATTCCAAATTCAAATCCAGATTCAAATTTTAATTCCTGGATTTGGTATTGGAGGTTTTTAAAACTGAAATGTTTCCACTCAGCAGAATGAAGGAAGATATATTACTGTACCTCTCTTTATTTGTAGAATTGAAAGGTAATAGGCATTTCCCTTGTTTAGTTCATTGATCTGATCAAACCCTGATTTATCACAGTCAGATAGTATGGCATCAACTGCAAATAGCTGAGGAAATAATACACATTGCCCACAAACAAAACAAAATAGAACTACAGTTTGATCGCAATATCATATTTTAATATGGAGTTTACATAATTTATGCATAGAAGTTAGGGTTAGGAACAGTTTCATATGGACCCTAACACGTGAAGTATTTTCTTTAGTAAAGATGCTGTGATCTGGGCCCTGACCACCTCTTCATCTCTATCTCTGCCCTCCTTTGCATTCTGTGCTGTTGTCACAGTAAGCATTTAGAGTTCTCTGAAATTGCCATGTTTTTTAAGAGTCATGAAACCTATTTTGTCCCTCTCTCTACTAAAATTTACACTCTCGGTTACTTATTAGGCATATTCCTATTCAAACTCCAAAAACCAGTTTTGATGTTTCTTTACTGAAGTAGAGGTCTGCCTCCCAGTAAACTCGAGAATGAGTCATAATTTATTCCCATGATTCTACTTTACTTATTTATTCTTCTTTATTTATTTATTCCATGATTAATATTTTATTTATGTCCATGATTCATGTATAGCTTGGGAAAAAGTATGAATGCAATTATAAGGTTTTAATAAATGAATAAATGGATGAATGAATGACACTGAATGAAAGACATCAAGGACAGGAGGTGGAGAGTGCAGCAGGGAAGCATAGGGACAGGCTGAACTCTTGTACAGAAATGCGTGAAGACATGATTAAGATTGTGTGCAAGGGTGAAATGCAGTGGGTGACAGGCTGGTATGAGTATTGGATGCAATGAAGTTGTATTCAGAATTAATGTACTAGGTTCTAGACAGTCAAAGATTCTTGAGCAGATAAAAGAAATAGTAAAACATTATTTTTTGATGAATTTGCCTTTCTGATTGAATAAAGCCCTTGACCCTGCAAAGAAAATCAGACTTGTTAATAAAATCTGAAATGGGACAATAAGAAAATGATAGGGTTGATGTCACATGACACTCACCTCCGTCCCATTGCATAAGATGGTGACTCTTGTTTTGAAGTGGTAATTTATAAAATGTTAAGCTTGAGACCTGGTAAGTGAATGTCATCTGCAGGGCATAGAGGCTACACTCTGAAACTCTGTCTCATTACAGCAAATAACATAGCAATGAAGGAAGCACAGAAACATTCAACTACTGGAAGTCATAGTTCACAAGCAAAATGCCTTCGTGTGTTTGTCACTGCACATTTGCATTTTATATATCATTTTATTTTCCACTGTGCTTTAATAATCATTTTAGCTATTTACCTTTACCCATGCAAAATTCACAATTTGCATCTGCAAATATCTGCTCCTGGATACATCTGCCCACCTGCAGCATAATTAACTAACTGAAATTCTTTGACATTCTAAGATGTAAACAGTTTCCCAGACTTGGTGTTGGTGAGTCTGTAAATATTAAAAGTTGATGCTTGATCTTTTCTTTCTTCCCTTCTTCCTTCCCAATTTCATCCCTCCCTCCTTCCCTCCTTTTTTTCTCTTTCTTTCTTCCTTTTCTTCCACATGAGAAACTTTTCTTGCCATCATTCGTCTTCAGAAGTGGGAAGCTGATGAAATGCAGGAACTAAGGGAGATGAGAGAGTTAACAGCACTAAAACAAGTTTCATGCAAAAGTCATGTCAAGATAATCAATTGCTTTAGGGCCATAATTTTGATTAGTAATTGTTTTTGTTATACTGTAGGGCATTTGCTTATCTGGCAAAAAAATATCCAAATGCATGTATATTCTTGATTTTCCCAGGACCAACTTATTATTTTTTTTTTATATATCATCTTTGGGGGAAAAGTACTACACAGTACTACAAAGATATGTTATTATTCAGATCAGTTCAGTTCAGTCGCTCAGTCATATTTGACTCTGCAACACCATGGATTGCAGCATGACAGGCTTCCCTGTCCATCACCAACTCCTGGAACTTGCTCAAACTCATGTCCATCAAGTCAGTGATGCCATCCAACCATCTCATTCTCTGTCGTCCCCTTCTCCTTTTGACTTCAGTCTTTCCCAGCATCAGGGTGTTTACCAATGAGTCAGTTCTTTGCCAATGAGTCAGTTTGCCAATGAGTCAGTACTCAGTCAGTACTTTGGTCAGGTGGCCAAAGTATTAGAGCTTCAGCTTCAGCATCAGTCCTTCCAATGAATATTCAGGACTGATTTCCTTTACGACTGACTGGTTGGACCTCCTTGTAGTCCAAGGGACTCTCAAGAGTCTTCTCCAACACCACAGTTCTTTGGCACTCAGCTTTCTTTATAGTCCAACTCTCACATCTGTATATGACTACTGGAAATCATAGCTTTGACTAGACGGAACTTTTCTGGCAAATAATGTCTCTGTTTTTTAATACGCTGTCTAGGTTGGTCATAGCTTTTCTTCCAAGGAACAAATGCCTTTTAATTTCATGGCTGCAGTGATTTTGGAGCCCAAGAAAATAAATTTAGGTTGGTCAAAAAGTTCATTGAGATTTTTCCAGAATATCATATGAAAAACCTGAACAACATTTTTGGCCAACCCAGTATTTTTATTCCAACCTAGTGAATTTCTGACAGAACATTCTCAGCAAGTAACTATTAAGTGAATGAATGAGGAAATCTCATCAGTTGCACAAAATAACTCTTAGAGACTGGTAGAAACTTGAGTCTTCTATTAGTAAGGAAATGGATTTTAACAAGTTACCTCTGTTTCCAGCATGCAATTCTTTGGTGGCTCAGTGGTAAAGAATCTGCCTGCCAGTGCAGTAGATGCTAGTTCAATCTCTGGGTCTGGAAGGTCCCCTGGAGAAGAGAATGTCAACCCACTCCAGTGTTCTTACTGGGAAAATCCCATGGACAGAGGAGCATAGTGGGCTGCGGCCCATGGGGTCACAAAAGAGTCAGACACGACTAAACAACAACAATCTACCAAAACTTGAAACCACAGTATTTTTCTCTGCATGAAAACCTCACTAAAAGTACACTATGCTGTATGGTTAATATAAGATATCACCACCAACCCACTAATGAAGACTAACTATATTTGTAAAATCTCTTCAGGTAAAATGGAAGAAGGCAAAAACAAAGTAATACTCTGGTGGCTCAAGATTGCAAGTATCCATCTCATTTAGGTGTAAAATAGGCTGCTTCATCTTATGCTATCATGTTGAGATGAGAACAGCAGGAGATGTGTCCCCCTTAGCTCTGACATGCCATGGCAGATGTTCACCTGAGTGTGCTCCAGGTGAGAACCTTCACCACCTGCAGCCTGAGTAAGAAGCAGGGCATCCAGCTGAGAACTACAGCTGCTTTTTGTGTCTGAGGGGTTTGTTGCCTACATATCAATTCAGATGCAGATACACTAAACAGAAACCGGGGTCTAAGAAGTAACTCTCGAGATCAAAGAATCATTTTGGTAATAATGGGATTCCATAATCCACAGCCTGTTATTCAGAAGCTATGTTTGTAATTGCTGTGCTCTTTGAAGTAGATATACCACACAAAAGACATTATCTGTGTTTCTAGGATCATGATGATATTGTAGGAAAGGAATAGGATGCCAGATCTGTAGACATGAAGCCTAGAGTTGATTACTTATGCCATCAACAGTCCTGCGGGTTTAGTCATATCTTAACATCTCTGAGCCATGTGTCCATATCTATAGACTGAGGAGAGCATAACAAGATTATTTCTACTCATTCTGTTACTAAGATACTCTGATTCCAACTTAAGTCTTAACTAATTATTTACTGTGTCTTATCAAGGACTTGGCACTTTCTGCAAAAGGGAAAAAATGCTGTACACAGAAACAGTCCTAATTATATGTTTTGGACCTGAAATAAACTGAATGAGCTTTTTAACATGATTAATAAGGGATTATAGAGATGTCACTACTGTAAATGTCCCATTTTCTTCCTTGCCCCTACACCATAAACACCACATGTGTGCATGTGCACACACACACACTCACTCACTCACCATGACTCAATCTGAACTAAAAGAGGAATAAGCTTTAAAAGCTACAACAGTTAGAAAATCATCAAATTGTCTTATATTCTAGTGTAAACAATTAACTATTCATTGTACAACCTGGAGGAACACAAACAGAATTAAAACACAGTTACTACCCCTAAATTGCTTCCAGACCAAAAGATGCATTTAAAAAAATGCAGTGCTGATGGAGTAGATAAGCCATAAGGGTGTTGAAAACATGTCAT
The DNA here is from genome assembly GCF_032405125.1 of Capricornis sumatraensis. NCBI lineage: Eukaryota > Metazoa > Chordata > Mammalia > Artiodactyla > Bovidae > Capricornis > Capricornis sumatraensis. The sequence continues at coordinate 35,923,179 of NC_091088.1, read as the reverse complement.
TTTTAGAATCAATTTTGTCATGTGATAATATCAAAACAGAGGAGTTCCATTGCCTAGCCGATTATAATTGTCCTTTTGTAGTTAGCTGGTATTTAGTGGGTTCTAATTTATTTGTAAATTAGTCAGTGTGGTCATATTTGCCAGAATAAAAAAACAGAGCAAATCAGAGAATTTTAGTTCCTTGTGCAGCATATAAATGACTGAGCCAAATTTCAAACCGTATGCCTATAACCACACCACACACAGTCTCAGACCCAGCTGCACCAATAGTTAACAATTTCACAGAGCATAAAAAAACATGCCATTTGCTGAAGTCTTCTAACAGAAGACTAGCATGACCTAGACTGTTGTTGCTTTAGAGAATGTGCTGCCATCAAAGTAATTAAGCAGACAGTCCAACTCATGTAGCCAACCACCCTGGAGTGCTCCTCCTACTGTGCTTGTAATAAAATCAGAATCACTTAACTAAACTCCAACATGCTTGGACACTTAAATAGAGAAAATATAATTAGCCAACCTTCCTAAAAGCCTATTAGATGAAATATTTGAGAGTGTGGACCTTTTGTAGTGTCTTCAGTGTATTGTCTTCAATTTTTTTCTAATTTACCAACTGGTGAATTTTAGAGAGGAAAAAATGAAAATGCTAATGAACCCAGCCAACACTGGACTTCTAGAATGTTGCATACACAGAAATTAGATGAGGTGGTATTAAGCTCGGACACTTTCTAAAACATAATCCATTGAATATGCATGAGTTTTGCAGGGGGTGGGGGATACGGTTTTGTTAGAAACAATATTCCTTGAAAATTTGCCTAATTATGGTTTTAACAAGCCAAAAAAGACTTAACCATTTTGTTTAGGTATAAGGGTGAGTCTGCTGTTAAAAAAATAAAAAGAGTGACTTTATGCAAGTTATCTGGTTCTTTGAACTGCATAATGAATCACACATCTTTAAAGGAAAAATGTGATTTCCAGATTAAAACTGAGTCATTGTCTACTTGTCTGAAATTATAGTAAAGGGAATTTGGAAGAAAAAAATGGAAGATTCAGAGATAAAGTTATAGTCAGATTGAATATTATAGGGCATATTGATATTCAGATTGATAACTCTATTCCTCTGTATTTTTGAAACTGAATATAGGCATCACATCTTTTTTCTCAAGACTTCCAATAGACTGTTTTTAGTACTATACTGTAAAAATAATAGCACTGTACTGTAAAAATAGTACTCTACTGTAAAAATAATAGTATTCTCACCACTAATAATAGTTTCTGAATTTATTGAGCATTTACTATGTGTTAGGCAATGTGCTTTCATTACATGAGCACATTAAATATTATCAGTAACACTTTGAGTGGATATTCCGATTTTATAGCTTTTTAGCTTTGAAAGATTAAATTTTCTATCATATTACTGCCAGTAAATGATGATGCCAGCAAATGAGATTATTTCTGATCTATTCAAAACGCCATGTTGTGTATCACGGCCTTATTATTAGATTTAGTTTCGTGTTTTCCTGCTGAAATGAATTGATTTGGTGTTGGCCTCTACCATCAGGGAAAACTCAACTTGTTTTTCTGATCTAATAAATCACCTTGCATAAGAAAGAATGAGTGAGATTGAGAGCCACCCAAGTCACCAACACGCCTTCAGGCCTTCTGCAAACTCCTTAGGGCTCTGAGATAACTACTTCCATAGTCCAACAAATTTGTCAAATGGTAAAGGTGAACACTGCTATTTAAACTACAGTCCTCCTTCCCTTTGTAAAAATTGTAGCTGATTTATATCATGTTAGATTCAGATGAACAGCATAGTGATTCAGATTTTTTCTTTTATTATATTCCATTACTGGTTATTACAAATTATTGAATGTAACTCTCTGTACTATACAGTAAGCCCTTGTTACTTATCTATTTTATGTGTAGTAGTTTGTATCAGGGCTTTCTTGGTGGCTTAAATGGTAAAGAATCTACCTGCTTTGCAGGAGACCTGCATTTGATCCCAGGATCAGAAAGACCCTCTGAATAAGGAATTGGCTACCCACTCCAGCAATTTTTTTTCCCCCCTACTCCAGTATTCTTGCCTGGACAATTCCATGGGTAGAGGAGTTTTAATTTGTGAATCTCACACTCCTAATTTGTCCCTCCTGGGCCTTTGATAACTTTAAGGTCTTTTTCTATGTCTATTTTATGTATAGATTCACTTGTGTTGTTTTTTAGATTCCACATGTAATTGATATCATGTAGTATTTGTCTTTGTCTGACTTACTTCACTAAGTATATTATTCTCTAGGTCCATCCATGTTCTGCTGCTGCTGCTAAGTCGCTTCAGTCGTGTCTGACTCTGTGCGACCCCATATACGGCAGCCCACCAGGCTCCCACATCCCTGGGATTCTCCAGGCAAGAACATTGGAGTGGGCTGCCATTTCCTTCTCCAGTGCATGAAAGTGAAAAGTGAAAGTGAAGTCACCCAGTCGTGTCTGACTCTTAGCGACCCCATGGACTGCAGCCTACCAGGCTCCTCCGTCCATGGGATTTTCCAGGCAAGAGTACTGGAGTGGGGTGCCAGTGCCATGTTCTGCAAATAGCAATATTTCATTCTTTTTTATGGCCAATATTCCATGGACAGTCCCATTGTTTTTTAAAGGGTACATCAACATCAGAGAAACCTAAGTTCAGATTCTGACTCTAATGACGTACTAATAGTTGGACCTTGAACAAGTTACTTAACCTCCGTAAACCTCAGTTTATTATTCATCCCTAACATGCACATGATAATATTAACTCTGTATTCATTTGAGGAATACTAAGGCAGTTTTTGAAGCTATTCTTAATTATTCTTCTTCTTAATTTTTAACATTTAATCAAAATATACTACTAGAGAAAAAAAATTTAATAAAATTTATTAGTGAAAGAGGAGGTGGGGATGGCTGATAATATTCATAGGTAATATTCAGGGTCAATGTTTTTATTTTCTTCTGTTGTCTCAATATTATGTCAAACCTTTAGTAAAGGTTTGCTACTTACTATAATTTGTGTTAATACTGCCTTGCAACATAGAAGAAGATAGTCTGTTTTCTTTTGTCGGAGAGGCAGGCAGAAAGTTGATAGTAGCCACTAGGAAGTGAGCCAATGATTTTGGTAATATCAGAAGATACTTGACAGAAATATCAGACAGAAAATATGCTGTCCATATTAAAAGAGTCTTAAAAATCTTAATTTTCAGGGAGACTTACAATAATAAATAGTAAGTGGCACAGAGTTATGAGCCATTTTAATTGAATGGTAAAGCCAATGAGGATTCCAGAGAGCTGAAATACTCAGAGAGCTGTTGAACAGGCTGTCCATTCAATAGGCATCTGGGTTAAAAAGCTGTCCATGCACAAACATATTAGAAGTCTGCAGTCAATACAGCTGAGACTCTGCCTAACATGAATAAAAAAGCACAGATTTTTTCCAGATCACGGACTTCAATAGTGGGAAAGAAAAAAGGGAAGTTTGGAACAATCAAGGATTGACTTCATAATTTTGCCCAGAGTTTACCCATCCTGTTCTTTTTCTCAATAATGTTTGACCATTTGCATTTTCTTTTCTCTCCAGTCTTTAAGTGGGGCAATAGTTCTTGATTATTTAATTTTCTGAGAAATGGCAAAGGGACATAATGACCTAGAAACCCACAGTGGGGCTAGGTAGGGGGTCGGATCCTTTTTGATAAGGCAAAGATAATTATAGAAGCTTAATAATTTGTTCAGGTTGCAAATGTGGGGGATGCTCTTTGCTGACCTTGCTATTTTATTTTGGATTTGTGAATAATGAATAATTTGTTTTAGGTCATTCAAAGGGTTTAAATGTCACATCCAAGTCTTTGACCCTGTCATTTTTAAGTGCCTGGGTAGATAGAATAATCATTGCTAAGGCCAATGGGTGCTATCCTTAAATTAAAAGGTTTTCAGAATATGTTCAAACTCAATTTATATTTCCATAATTGTTTTGTGAAAAATATTTTAAGGAATTATTACTTTAATAACTGTTAAGGATCAAATTAAACTGTGTATTCTTATGCAAAATGAATGCTGTGTTCTTATAAATTGTCTTATAAATGTCATTTTTAATGGAGTCTTCTGTTAAAAAAAATGTGGTCATGATTGCATAAACACTCTAGTTGCAAAGGTATTATATTTATCCATATGTGTTTCGTGTCATTTGGACTAATGTGTTTCCTTATTAATTTTTTATTAGTCATTCAATCTATTATTATATAAAGGATTTGAAATGAGTCACAATTTAAAAGAAAAATTAAAGTCAGGCCTTTGAGATAATGATAGAAGAGTAAAAATGTTCAGTTGGCGATTCAGAAAATAGGGCAATAATTATACCAGAAACCTTTTGTTTTCTTGTTTGTAATTTTCTATTTTTCTATTGAAATATAGCCAATTAAAGTTTCAGGTGGACAGCAGAGCAACTCAGCCATGCGTATACACATATCCTTTCTCCTCCAATTCCCTCCCATTCAGGCTACCACATAATGTTAAGCAGGGCTCCCTGCGCTATATAGTAGGACCTTGTTGGTTATCATTTTAAATACAGCACTGTATACATATCTATCCCAAACTCCCTACAGAAACTCTTTCTAAAGATGGTTTGCTGCTGCTGCTGCTAGGTCACTTCAGTCATGTCCGACTTTGTGCGACCCCAGAGACGGCAGCCCACCAGGCTCCTCCCTCCCTGGGATTCCCCAGGCAAGAACATTGGAGTGGGTTGCCATTTCCTTCTCCAGTGCATGAAAGTGAAAAGTGAAGGTGAAGTCACTCAGTCATGTCCGACTCCTAGGGACTCAATAGACTGCAGCCTACCAGGCTCCTCTGCCCATCGGATTTTCCAGGCAAGAGTACTTGAGTGGGGTGCCGTTACTTTCTCCCAAAGATGATTTACAGCTAAGAAATTAGCAAGCACAAAATTTACATCAGCCAAGGCAAAAAGAGAAATATGATGAGTATTGCATTTCTATCTTGTATTCAAATAGAAAAAAAGAGAGAAAGAGAGAGAGAGATCTTTCCATATTCTGAGCTCTAAGAATTTTTATGACATACATTCTTATGAGGCTTATAGCAGTTGATGTTGACATCCCACCCAGATCCTCTTCATTAGTTTGGCGTGTCCATCACAGAACTCCTTACAGCTGCATCTTTCTCTGGAGGATTTCCACTGACTGATGAAGGAACCACGAAGTCCAGAGAGGCCTGGGAGGTGTTATGCTAACTTCTTCCTGAGGTCATTTGTGAAAAAGAATGAACTGATATAATATCTAATAGCCTTTTAATAGGCAATCTTGTAGAACACTTCACACTCCACAGTGCCTTTTGAGAACAGCTAAGGCTAACCTTTTGCTGAAACTACATGTTTACCTACTTTCTTTCCCTTGTCCAATACTATTTCCCTTAATTTCTCCACTGGATTCTCTTGTGACTATTCCTTCAACAAATCATTTGCCAAAGAAATCTCTTATGAGAAGGCAAAATATATTTTGCAAAATATATTTTTCCAAATAGGAGAAAATCATTTTTGCAAAGCTGAGAGTACCATTTTCCTCAGGTAGCTATTTCTTGACCCTTCATTTAATAAAACCTGAGGGAATATTAATTCATATTTTTTAAAGGTTTGATGTAAAATGCCCTTGATCTTTTTAAAAAATTTATTGTAGTACAGTAGATTTACAATGTTGTGTTAGTTTCTGGTGTACAGCAAAGTAAACACATTATATATATACATATATTCATTCTTTTCATAAATTACTTTCCCATATAGGCCATTACAGAGTATTAAGTAGAGTTATCTATGCTATACAGTAGGTCCTTGTTAGTTATCTATTAAATATATAGGAGTGTGTATCAATCTCATTCTCCCAGTTGATCCTTTCCATCCCCTTACACCCTGGTAAACATAAATTTGCTTTTTCCATCTGTAACTCTGTTTCTGTTTTGTAGACAAGTTCAGTTCAGTTCAGTCACTCAGTCATGTCTGACTCTTTGCGACCCCATGAATTGCTGTTCATTTGCACCCTTTTTTCTATTTCACATATAAGCAATATCATATATTTATCTGTCTCTCTCTGACTTACTTCACTCAGTCTCTAGATTCATCCATGTTGCTGCAGATGGCCTTATTTTGTTCTTTTTTATGTAATACCCTTGACTTTGTTTCTAATTCTCCCTTAGATTTTCTCTGCTTGTCTTTTTGTGTGTGTGTGCGTGTGGCCCCCAGATGATGTTTTCTGACTTTGACCAAAGAGAATTTTGATTAGTATTTGTCCAAGAGGCAGAGGCAATTTGAATACAGAGATCCAATAAAAGTCAAAACAACTAGAATAAGACAATTTTTCAGAGAACTCAAGGCAAGCAGGGGGTTTTGAACAAAGAATACATGCAAAGAGATCTCTAAACCTGTGTTTATCCTCAGAAATCCCCTCCATATGGCTCAGGATTTTCATCAAATAAAATAATTTCTGTGTACCTCATTTTCTCCATCATTAAACCAGATGGTAAATAACACTTGTCTGCTTAGATTGTAGCAAAAATTAAAATATAATATGTATAGAGTCTCTCATAGAATAAGTGATAAAATGGCTGATTAATAGATACCAGTTCAATTATTTCCTTAAAAGCCACCTCTTTAAGTAAACACATGTAACATTAAAGAACATAGAGGTAAATTGCAAAAAATGTTTCAGAAATGGAAGAAGCCATATGTGGAAGATGTGTCTTGGAAGAAGGAAAAATAAAATGTGTGTGTGTGTAATAAAGAGAGATACTTGGTCTAGAATGAATTCATAATAGTCCTTGATTATAGTTGCATTTGGGTTCAGAAATAATAGAAACAACTAATCCAATAAGGTACATTTTATTTAGTAAAAACATTTTACATGAAGAGTGATAGTATTAGAAGAAGAAGGAAAAGGGTTATGCTTTCTTCCAATAAAACAACACAAGGGACCCAGAAATTGTATGGATCCCTAAAAATAGAGGTTTACAGTCTAAACCTTAGCTGTTTCCTATGTTAAAATTGGATTTCCCTGGTGGCTCACACAGTAAAAACTCTGCCTGCAAAATAGGAGACCTCTGTTTGATCCTTGGGTCAGGAAGATCCTCTGGGGAAGGGAATGTCTACCCACTCCAATCTAAAGAATTCTGTGGACAAAAGAGCGTGGAGGGCTACAGTTCATGGGGTTGCAAAGACTCAGACACAGCTGAGTGAGAACACATTCAGTTCAGTTCAGTTCAGTCACTCAGTCGTGTCCAATTCTTTGTGACCCCATGAATTGCAGCATGCCAGGCCTCCCTGTCCATCACCAACTACCGGAGTTTACCCAAACTCACGTCCATTGAGTTGGCAATGCCATCCAACCATCTCATCCTCTGCTGTCCCCTTCTCCTCCTGCCCTCAATCTTTCCCAGCATCAGGGTCTTTTCAAATGAGTCAGCTCTTCACATCAGGTGACCAAATCATTGGAGTTTCAGCTTCAACATCAGTCCTTTCACATTAGGTTAAAATTAAAACAATTGTCTTATGAGCTATTGTTAACAAGGTATTTGGTAGGGTGTTTGTTTAGCAAATGAAATTTCTTATGTCTACTTTTAAGTGGAAAGGTTAGAATGAAGGAATCTGGATAGTCTGATACCAATGAGAAAACCATTCATTGCCTGGCTTCAAATTTAAACCACAGCAGTGATCCAGACAATTGTTGTGGGTTAAAAGAACTTCATAGCCTCACCGACGGCTTATCAAGAGCTCAGAAAGAATTCTGAACACTTCCAAACATTTCCTGAAGTTTGTCTCATGAGGTGCTTTTTAAAAATAGGACTCCATGATGAAATGCTTGGGAATATAGAATGACATTTATTTGTAGATTTTTCAATGGATATTAAAATGCATGTTAGCATATTTGAGGCTTTGAAAAATACTCTGTATTAGAAATAAGTTGCGTGGCTTTCCTCATGGCTCAGTGGTAAAGAATTCACCTGACAATGCAGGAGACACAGTTTGATCCTGATCCTGGAAGATCCCATGTGCCTCGAAGCAACTAAGCCCATATGCCACAACTATTGAAACTGTGCTCTAGAGCTCTCAGTTCAGTTAAGTCCAGTCGCTCGGTCATGTCCAACTCTTTGTGACCCCATGGAATGGAGCATGCCAGGCTTCCCTGTCCATCACCAAGTCCCGGAGCTTGCTCAAACTCATGTCCATCGAGTCGGTGATGCCATCCAACCATCTCATCTTCTGTCATCCCCTTCTCCTCCTGTTTTCAAATTTTCCCAGCATCAGGGTCTTTCTAGAGCTCTGGAACCATGCAAATACTAAGCCGACATGCTGCAGCTACTGAAGCCCATGCACCCCAGAGTAAGAAGTGAAGCCGCCACAGTGGAAAGCCCACTCATTGCAACAGAACCCCTACTCACTGCAACTAGAGAAAGCCTGTGCAGAAACGGAGACCCAGCACAGCCCAAAAGATAAGTTAGTACATACAATTATTTTTTAAATACTATAAAAAATAAGTTGTAATTAGAGGATTTAGGGTTACTTTATAGTCTCAGATAAAAGTTATGGATTACCATCAATCAGAATGGTAATGACAGTAGACAACCTTCTTCATTATGCACCCAAGATTTCTGAGTGTTTACCAGTTTCCAACAGTAAGAATTCAACCAGACTCATTTTAGTCTCAGTATAAAAAGCAGGAGCATGGGTGCTGAAGGGAAGCTTCTTGGAACGTTGAGCTTGAAGGCAAAAAAATGGGTACATCCCAGGCTCCCACAGCAGCCATAATATTTGTTAAAAGTATGCAGATACTGTTACAAAGGCTGGAGTTTTCTTTGCTCTGCCATGCTATGCTTAGTTGCTCAGTCGTGTCCAACTCTTTGTGACCACATGGACAGTAGCCCCCCAGGCTGTTCTGTCAATAGGATTCTCCAGGCAAGAATACTGGAGTGGTTGCCATGCCCTCCTCCAGGGGATCCTGTCTCTCTCTATTGTTAGTTATGGTTATAAATATGGGTTGTTGTTGCTTTGTTAGTCTCTCAGTCGTCTCTGACTTATTGCTACCCTAAGGACTGTAGCCCTTCAGGCTCCTCTGCCCATGAAATTCTCCAGTCAAGAATGCTGGGTTGGGTTGCCATTTCCCTTCTTCAGGGGATCTTTCTGACCCAAGGATCAAACCCAGGTCTGCTGAATTGCAAGCAGATTCTTTACCATCTGAGCCACCAGGGAAATTCTATATTTCTAAAAGTTTATTAGCTTCCTTGACATCAAGAGAATCGATCACGCTTTATGTCCTCTGTCCTCGCAATTACACTTCTAGGGATTCTTGTTACACTGAACTGCTGCTGCCGAGGACTGAAATGCTCACCATGGAACCAGGGGCTCAGAACACCAGTGGCACTTGAGTGTCTCTGGTGGAACAAATAGGGTTTTCTGGTCAAGTGGTGAGGGTAAGACTCTCTAGTGGAAATTACGGTCTACAAAGCTCTGAAGGTCTGAGCATATCTATGAGGCTATTCCTAAAGAACAGGCTGGAGGTGTGATAGAGGGGAATGTGTCTTGGCTTGCCATAGTGAATACCTTTCCAGGGTAACAGAAGAGAAATGTTACCCTCACCAAAAAGGGCTTCATGCACAAAAGGCTGAACTGTAGACATTCTAGCTTTTCACACCCTGCACTTGGAGTTCATATGTAAAGTCACTTCTCAGAGTTCCAGCCAGCTCAGAGAGAACCACTTCACTCCTCATTCCTGAATCAACTACCTCACAGACCCCAAAGGTCCCCTCCTCATTGCCACACATTTCTTACTCCCTGATGACCAGCTTCTACAAGGTTAGAACCATCCTTTTATTGTGTTCTTTGTTTATCACTTAAAATTGTTTTTGACACTTTAGTCTTAGGTGAAGCTGACTAAATAAATTTATATTGAAATATCTAAGAAAAGCATTCAACTTTGTATTTGCAAAAACAGGAAGTCTATTTCAAGGTTATTTTCTGTCCTTACTCATCTGTAAAGTCTCGACAACTCTTCTAGCTAAGAGAGATTGAAAAAACAAAAAAAACAGTTTAGTGTATCTTTTCTTAGGATCCCCATATTAGAGTTTAATTATATGCAAACTAGGATTTTCCAAACTTATTTTGGTCCTTTTAATATCCCCTCAAACTGGGGTTCCACAAAGCATACTCTTTTAAGTGCTTGACTGCAAAGTGCATTATTTGGTTTTTGCATCTCATAAAAGTATGTAAAGTAGAAAAATGAGAGGAGATAACTAAACTTTCCCATGCCTCATTTCCCCCATCTCCTAAATTGAATTAATATAATCTGTCATATTTCTTTCTGTCTGTGACCTTGGAGAGTTTCCAGTAGAAAAGACCTGTAAATAGTTTTTTATATTTTATATATTCAGTTACTCTTTCAGATAGGCAAATGAGGTAAAGAAATGTTGTACTTTATCTGTAAAGCTTTCATTTAGGTCTTATTAAATCATGAATGATTGTTCAGACAGCTTTCTATCAGCATGATTTTGTCAGGGAAACTGAGGCAGAGTTTTTTGTATGCTTATAGTCACCAGAGAATGAATTGATACAAGAAATATCATCTCCAGAGACTATTGGTGAACTCCAAGTATCACTGTAATTTGAACTGTGTCCAAAAAATGAAAACAAAAATGATACCAAACTGATTTTTCAAAGAAATCTTTAAAAAATCCTGTTGCTTATCTCGTTTTATGTCCTTTAAGTAGCAGAAATATGACCAACAAATTACTTTCTCCAGATGATTCCTACCTTGTTGAAACTGAATCTTGAAATCACTCTCCTTTTACTTCAAGACTGAAACCTCACATTACAGGTCTCTGTCTTGCTTGAGAAAAAATAAATCTATTTCTCTCTAAGTTACTAGAGATTTGTAACTTAGTGTTCCTGAATTCTGTCTCCTTTGTGACTCATGCACGCTCTGCTCGGAAGCCCAGCAGTAACATATGTGTCAGAGAGAAAGGATGAGTAGGCTGGGCTGAGAGAACTATCCAGGCTATAGTTCTGACTTCTCAAGTTTTTGGAATATGCAAGCAATCCAATTCACAATCTTTAATATGGCATTATTAGATTTCTCTCTCCTTATGCCTCTATCTACATGCTTGTTCAGTCTGGGGAGAACCATGGAAAATCTGAGTAGGATCAGTTGTCTAATTTAGATCTTTGGAAGCAAAAGGATTCCAAGACTTTTTTGGGTTTTAAAAAAGACCACTTTTTGTTAGCTAGTAAAAATTAAACAACAATTTGAGATCCTTATAAAGAGGCTTAAATTCAGGTCAGAGCTTGGAAGTCAGAGGGACAGATAAAGTTGCCTGAATTGTGATGAGTAAACCAAGGCAAATACAACTACACAGAGAAAGGAGAGATGATCCAGGATAGTAGCAGTTTATTTTGCAAACACTCCTTTCAACTAGAAACATTACGCCTCATAATTAAGACATGGATCTAAAGTAATGGTTGTCCAGTCTTCATTAGAAATGATTAATGTCATGGGTGAGTGTGAAGTTTATAGTACTTATAATTATTTGGAGTTTAAGCAAAGAGATATTGATTCTTGTCTTCATTAGGAGTTATTTTCGAACCTGCCATCATTGCAATACACACAATCATTTAAAAAGGGTTTGTGAATTAAGGAGCTATTTATTTCCTTTCATATTAGATTTTTTTGACTTAATTTTTTAATTCTCTGTAAGATGTATCATTGATAAGGAATACCTTATCATTTAAGTTATTTGTTGTTGATTAAAGGTATTTGAGTGATTAAAATTGTATTACCCTCAAAGCTTTTACTTTTTATTTTTCTGGCTATTGTTTTTGTTGGTTTGTTTGTATTAAGTAACACAAGTTAGTCTATGTAATATAAATGAGGAGGACAGATCCTTCTATGTAATGATTGTCTTATATGTAGCTCAGTTCAGTTCGGTTCAGTTGCTCAGTCGTGTCCGACTCTTTGCGACCCCATGAATGACAGCATGCCAGGCCTCCCTGTCCATCACCAACTCCCGGAGTTCACTCAGACTCACGTCCATCGAGTCAGTGATGCCATCCAGCCATCTCATCCTCTGTCGTCCCCTTCTCCTCCTGCCCCCAATCCCTCCCAGCATCAGACTCTTTTCCAATGAGTCAACTCTTCACATGAGGTGGCCAAAGTACTGGAGTTTCAGCTTTAGCATCATTCCTTCCAAAGAAATCCCAGGGCTGATCTCCTTCAGAATGGACTGGTTGGATCTCCTTGCAGTCCAAGGGACTCTCAAGAGTCTTCTCCAACACCACAGTTCAAAAGCATCAATTCTTCGGCACCCAGCCTTCTTCACAGCCCAACTCTCACGTAGGTCACAGATCATGTATTCCAATTAATAAAATTCCTAGGACAGTATCTTTGACTTTCACATTCCTGGATCACTTACGTAGTTGCCACTTTCTCCCTGTGATATAACTGTGAGGTTTTATAATTCTCTAGTATTTAAGACATGATGCTAAAGACCTTTATTTCTCAATATCTCCAAGCTGAAATTCTTATTGTCATCTACAATTCATCCTTTTCAATTGCAACATATATGGGGAAGGCTGCATGTCAGCAGATTTGACTCTGGCTTAAACCATGCCACTGTGATGCTGTTTCTGGTGTGAAAAGACAGATCCTTGAATACCTGCTTGCTTCCAATGATTACTTTCCTGTTTATTCCCCAACAGCACATTGATTAAATCTAACATAATACCTCCTGACCGAACTTGCTTTATTCCAGCCCATCCTCAGCTTCTTTGAACTGGAGTCTAACTTTGGACTTATGTTTGGCATTACAGGCTTCTGGAGAGCTCTATATCTTCTTTCGCATTTCTTTCTTTGAGATTTTATGAATCTACTTAGATCTTAGCCTACACAGATGGGTTTTATTATAAAGGGTTTGAGCCAGTAAAATAGGTGTTCCCAAATCCCTGGACATCTTCAAAAACAATTTGCTAAAGGAACAACTCAGAAGAGAGAAGTTGAGTTGTTTGAATGTCACACTAAACCAAACTACTACTGTGATAAACGGGGATTGCTAAGTATGAAAACAGTTTCAGTAGACATCTAAGTGCCTACATACTGAATATTTCTTCTTACTCTCTTGGAAACAGTGTTCTTTTATAGTTTAATAAAACTGTCCCCTTTTGTACTCCATTTTTGAGAACTTAAAGACTATGGCTTAATCTTGGAATAATTATCTCGATTTATTTTTCAACAAGTGGAATCCTGGCTCCATGAATAGAATAGAGGGATGTTTACTTATATTTTTCTGACTGTTTGCCCTCGTAAAAGAATCATGGCCTTTGTCTACTGAGTTTTTCAAGGACCTCCTCAGTCATGGTTCTAACCTACCTCCTCACCGAAATATACCTGCATTTAATAAGAGCTTTTTATACACTATTTTGCAATGTACATAAATAAATGTTCCTTGGCCATATCTTCCTAGTAGAATGGCAGAATGTTTGAAGGCAAAGACCATGGGAGGCACATTTTTATAGTTTTCTACAGCATTATATACATAGTAAGTTCTCATCACATTATTATCCAAATGAATTTAAGGGGAAATTCTTTTTCTTTAGATTTTCAAATTAAATTTTCAATTGTCACCTAGACTATACTTCCAACTGAAAAACATTGCATTTTCTTTTCTTTTTCAGAAAACAATTAGTCATTAAGAATATCAAACCCCCAAGGGCAGGAAAAAGTTATTTAAACCTCACTGCATATGGTCTGCAACAGGATTTTCTAACTGGGGAGACTAATCAAGCACATTGAATGTTCTAAATGTATTTTCTATTAACGGGGACTGCTCTAAGGCCTACTACTCACACACTTGTCTTTAGACTCGTTAATTAACTAGCGGTTGTACAAAATTCATTCTGAGGAAATAAGTTAACTCAAGATAATCCAGAAATGAATTGTCTATTAGGATTGCAGCCTTGAATTCTCACCACATGCCCACATTGAAAAATGATAGTAGAACTGCAAGGCCAGTGTTTTGTGAAATAAAAGGGAGGATATATGACTGAGAATATGTTTTTATGGTGCTGACTTCATCTACACAGATTTTACCTTCTTGATTTAATTCAGTTCAATTCTTGGCTCAATCAAATGTTTCAAGTTGTTTACCTAAGTAGATGATTAAGTCATGTAAATGTAGGAACCAACTAGGCAATATGAATTTGAGTAAGTAATTCCAGAGAAAAATGCTAACTGTGCCTGAAATTGCCTTTACATTTTTTTGTGCAATATTTCTTTTCAGTCCTTATCTTGTTTCCATCTCTTTTGCCATCATAGATTCATAATTGGATCTGCTAGTGAATATATATTCTCATATAGACTTACACATGGAAACCAATTCTTGTGTCAAATCTGATTACAACAGAATATTCAACAATAGCCTTTCCTTTACCATCTGGAAGAACTGGAGATTAAGACCCCTGCATTGACAGAACTGGGAAACATTGTCTGGGATGAGTCCTACTGCTTGTATAACCCCCAAGCCACAGTATGCCTTTGTTTCCTTCCTCTGTCTCATATGCTATTATAATCTGTATGTTTTCGATCCTGGGACCATACCCTAAACCAAAGTTCTCTTATCTAAGACTTTGATGGCTGGGAGTCTGGTAGCTCCTATTAGAGTTCAATAAGACTGCAATATGTGTTTGTTGGGGGATGAGTGTGTAGTCATTTGTGTGTGTTTGTGTGGGTGAAAAAACCAGAGATTGAATCAGATTCCCCCATGTTCAGTCATTCCTGGAGTCCTACTGTATAAGAATTTAAAACTTACATCATGGAAGTTCTTGTTGACATTTTCAGATGATACTTGGTGATAATGTAGCATGCTCAATGAGATATATATATATATATATAAACTTCGCAAAGCTGCCAATGATACAGCTGCCTTTAGTAGGTTAGCACCTTATAATTTGCATATTATATATCCATGAGAATAAATGTGTCAGCTAATCTTGAAATCATCCTGTTTCCTTTTCTTGGATCACAATTTCCAATACTGGGTCCTTTTAAAATCTTACTGTTCAAGATAATGAAAAATAAAGTCACAACAGCACATATATATGCAATACCAGATGGGACACACTTTCCAATATGGTGCTTTCTTTTCATTCTTTGTCCTCACACTGGCATTTAACTTTCCTAGACACAGAGGTGTGAATCACCATCACCATGTGCTAGCTGCCTGAGAAAAGTGTGAACTGCTTTTGCATACATTAACTCATTTTCAAGAGACTATACAAAGCATTATGCTAGGTGTTTTTGCTTGTATTGTCTCATTTATCTGGACACCACAAAACACTTTTGTATTCAAGAGTTCCCTAATTGTAGAAAAATCTTGTTGTTAGGTCCTTATCCATTTGTTTTACATATGTCTGTATCACTCAAAATCCCCTCTTAAGACCAGGAAATGCTACTTTGGAATGATGGAGAGTGCCAAATGGGAGTTGAAATGACAGGAGGATATGAAGTGAAAGTGTCTGAGATAGAAGAGTCAGAAAACTTGCAAATAGAAAGGGGCATAGAGGTGAGTGTTTTTGGCAGGAGGAGCTATTTTTCTTCTCACTTAATTCATTTCCAAATGTAGTTAGCAAATGAGACTGATGCACTTAACAACATAAAATGGTTAATTCATATGAAGAATTCAAGACAGTTTAATCTTCACGAGTTCTCGTCTAAATCACCAAGAAAAGAGTATCAAAATTATCTGAGGAAATAATATATTCCATATGAATATCAGTGTAAATCCTGATTTGCTAGGTAGATGGACAAGTAGATAACAGATAAAGGTTTCCTGGTGCCTCAGGCAGTAAAGAATCCACCTGCAATGCTGGAGACCTGGGTTTGATCCCTGGGTTGGGAAGATCCCCTGGAGGAGATCATGACAACGCACACCAGTATTCTTGCCTGGAGAATCCCCATGGACAGAGGAACCTGATGTGCTACATACAGTCCATGAAATTGCAAAGAGTCAGACACGACTGAGCGACTAAACACAGCACAGGAAGTTATAGAGGCATATAATTTTTTTTATTTGAATGATTTTTAAAGTTTATCATAGGAACATTTCAATAGCAGTCTTTTAAATTAATTTTATAGGAGTATAGTTGTTTTACAATGTTGTGCTGTTGTTGTTGTTCAGTCACTGAGCTGTGTCCAGCTCTTTGCAACTCCATGGACTGGAGTGTGACAGACTTCGCTGTCCTTCACTATCTCCCCGTTTGCTCAAACTCATGTCCATCAAGTCAGTGATGCCATCCAAACATCTCATCCTCTGTCGTCCCCTTCTCCTCCTGCCCTCAATCTTTTCCAGCATCAAGATCTTTCCCAATGAATCAGCTCTTTGCATCAGGTGGCCAAAGTATTGGAGCTTCAGCTTCAACATCAGTCCTTCCAATGAATATTCAGGGTTGACTTCCTTTGACTGGTCCCTTACAGTTCAAGGAACTCTCAAGAGTCTTCTCCAACACCACAGTTTGAAAGCATCAGTTCTTCTTGGAGCTCAGCTGTCTTTATGGTCCAACTCTCACATCTGTACATGACTACTGGAAAAATCATAGCTTTGACTATACAGACCTTTGTCAGCAAAGTGATGTCTCTCCTTTTAATATGCTGTCTAGGCTTGTCATAGCTTTTCTTCCAAGCAACAAATGTCTTTTAATTTCATGGCCATGTTAGGTTTTCTTTATTTTGAAGAGAGATAATGTTCTTTTTTTTTTTTAACTCAAATTCTTCAATGATTCTCAAGTGAAAGATGATAGTATTTAAAATTCAAAATCAGGCCTACAAAATCCTTCATACTCTCCTCCCTAAATTTTATCTCCTGATCCTGTTCTAACTTCCAGATCTCATCTCAAACATTTGTATCTACCAGTGCTGAATTCACTTCTGTATAACTGAACATATTAGCTCTACTTCCTAACTGCACTTTTTAGTAGTACTCCCTATGCCTAAAAATATTTTCTCCTTCTGGTCCAATTATCCCCCACTTATCCTTAAAAACTCAGTTCGAATGCTGCTTTCACTTTGAATCTACCTGATGCCTTCCAAAAGATTGAGGCTCTTCCTCTCTGCCCCTCTTGGGCAATATGTCTTTTTAAACCAATTACCTGGTGCACGGTGGCTTTAATATATGCAAGTCTGCCTTACCACTAAAGTTTAATTCTGGATCATGAACACTGACTTCTTATCTTTGCATCCCCAGTGTCTGCTGCTGTCCTTGCCATTTTATGTATGCTTCATGATTTTCTTTGCTGTCTAAACAAATGAAGAACAAATGGATAGATGGATTGACAGATGGATCATGTCTTTAAGTGTATAAAGCAAGCAAGTCTTTCTAACAAGAGTTTCGTAGAATGTGAAATTACTGCACTTGCTAGCAAGAATGGAAGGATCTGTGATTTAAGTAAGTGAAAGTCGCTCAGTCATGACCGGCTCTCTGTGGCCCCATGGACTGTAGCCTGCCAGTCTCCTCTGTCCATGGAATTCTCCAGGCCAGAATACTGCCGTGGGTAGCCATTCCCTTCTCCAGGGGATCTTCCTAACACAGGGATCAAACCCAGGTCTCCCGAATTGCAGGCAGATTCTTTTACTGTTTGAGCCACCAGGTGTAGTTATAAGATTTCAAAACTTGATCACATTGTAAAAATCATAGTTCTCAACAGTGAGAGAGAGAGAATTTAATACAAAAAGAAAAGTATTTTCTGTGTCATAACAATCCCTTATAATAAAATTTAATGCTGGATAATTCTTTCAACCTGGAAATGTAAGCTATTGGGCATTTTAATTTTAAATCATTTTAAAATGTTAGTGATTTTTTTTTCTAAAACTGAATTAATAGCATATCTCCTCACTAAAAGTATTTTTAAAACAGTGTCTAGACAACATATTAAAAAGCAGAGACATTACTTTGCCAACAAAGGTCTGTCTAATCAAAGCTATGGTTTTTCCAGTATTCATGTATGGATGTGAGAGTTGGACTATAAAGAAAGCTGAGCACTGAAGACGATGCTTTTGAACTGTGTTCTTGGAGAAGACTCTTGAGAGTCCTGTGGACTACACGGAGATCAAACTAGTCCATCCTAAAGGAGATCAGTCCTGAATATTCACTGGAAGGACTGATGCTGAAGCTGAAACTCCAATACTTTGGCCACCTGATGCGAAGAACTGACTGATTTTAAAAGACTCTGATTGCTGGGAAAGACTGAAGGCAGTGCGAGAAGACGATCACAGAGGATAAGATGGTTGGATGGCATCACAAACTCGATGAACATGAGTTTGAGCAAGCTCTGGGAGTTGGTGATGGACAGGGAAGCCTGGCGTGCTGCAGTCCATGGGGTCGCAAAGAGTTGGACATGATTGAGTGACTTAACTGAACTGAACTGTCCTAGGAAAAGTTAAATCACATAGGACTCTTTTCTTGGAACTGGTAATCTGTCCTAAAATGTAATTAGTTCTGAAAATTATGAGAGGAATGTTCATTTCAAATAATGGTAATAGACACTGTAATTAAGGCTTACCTTTTTTTCTCTGCATTTATTTCTTTCAATAAAAAATTGTTTTATTGCCTCTTCGGGGAAAAAAAGAAGGTGCTCATTTTCCCTATGATTCTTAATTAATTTGCTTTGAAAAACCTTTTTTTAAAAAAAGTTCTAGCTGTTTGCAATAATTACACACAGAAAACTGATGCGAAGGTCATTCTCCAACATCTGGAAATGGAAACAGAGATTCTTGTTAATTAGGATAACTTATAGATGAAGCAAAACCTATTCTGTAAGCAGGTATTTAATAGCATTGTGGGTTCAGGGGAGAGGTGAGAGGAAAAATATAAAACAGGGCGTTAACAGCATGAGACAAAAGGGGGAAAGAGATTCTAAATCTGAATGGTTTCCAAAAAGGCGATCTTCAGACCACGATTGTGGACAAAGCAGAGGATGATTTTAAAAATGCTATCTTCCCAAGCGACTCTTCCCTCCAAGAGAAATGAGCTAAAGCTGTAGTGATGATAATGCACAATCAGGAGGATTTTGGTCTGCTGCAGTTCTGCTGATAGGTGGAGCATCAGTCCAGACTTGTGGAGAAGATTCAAGGAAAAGTTAACCCACCATTTCTTTGTCGGTCGGTGCTTTTGTTCAAAGCCCCGGGCAAGCCCAGATCCCCAGTCACTAACAGAGATGTTTGTCACTCCTGGGGTGCACTCTGCCTCAAGCCCAGCAGCTGTTGTTTAGTGATAGATCAGTGAAGCAAAACATTATGCAGTGATGAAAAATAGATCTTGCATTGCTGTTCACATTCTTACTTGTTTGTTCTACATTCTCTGGCATTCATTTAGCTATAATCATTTGTTACTGAGGGGCAACTGTCTTTCAGACAATGATGATGGAGTCACCTTTGAAACAAGTGCAAATGAGGAGAAATCATTTTCCAATATACCCTCTTAGAACTGCGTTAGATAAACTGGTGCTTACTCAGAGAGGCTGCCCGGAATGTAGATTATACTCATCAATAAAAAAAATGAGAAATTTGACTTCTTTCCTTTTTTTTTAATCAATAAGAAGTTAACTGGTTTATATTCTGGAATTTATAATAAAATTTTATTAGGGGATGAGGGATCTGAAATAAGATATAAATATGTGAAGTTTTAAGGGGTTTTGTGTGATATCCTGATATATTTTATCACACCTTATTTAGTTTGCTTCACTTTATTGGTTAACTCTCATGCACTCCATTGAAAATAGAAGTTTTGACTGCAGTCTTCTAATTCTCTAAGATAAATTGTTTGCAATTTTAATAGGACTATTTCCCTTATGCTCCTGCAACTCCCTCTAAAGTCAATGACTTTCGTACAGACTTTCAGATCTCAATATAAGTAATTTCCATCTCAGCCTTGGAATGACGATCAATATTTTGTGATTTCTTCCACATAATTTAATCCATTAGATTTATTGGCAATGCCAATGCCAAACATCAAACCTTTAATGAAAATGAAGATTAATATTTGACCAAGTAACCTCAAATCAACAAATGTCTGAAGCATTTGCGTTGCCTGCACTGAACATTGATTTCTCTCTCCTGAAAAAAAGTTCTGTAGAGTGCAGAACACTTACCTGACTCATATTCCTTTCCACATAAGTAGGAGGAAAGTGCTTTGAAACAGGCATCAGGGAACAGGACCTCTTTGGATTTCAGCTATGCCTTTGCTAACAATGCAACCCTAGGTTAAAAGGACATTTTACATTTCACATGTATAACCTATTTTTCTCCAAAAACATCTCTTTGAATTTATTACAGCAGACATTCTTTTTTGTTTTTTAATATACTTCATGTGTTGCTTTGTGTGTGTATGACTATGTATATGTATTCACCAATTTTTATGTACAATTTGATGAGTTTTGACAAATGCATATAGTGATATCATCACTACAACAACCTCGAGTATAGAGATTGCTTCTATCCCCCAAAATGTCTCATACTGCCCCTTTTGCAAATGTCTTCATCTTTCCCACCATCCACTGGAGTCTGACAAATACGGACCTTCTTTAGATCATGTAGCTATACCCTCTTTAAAATTTCATATAAATGGAACCATGCAGCATACAGTATTTGTTTCTGCTTTTTTTCTCACCCACTTAGTATGAATTCTTCTGAGATTCATCCATATAATTACAGTTTTCAATACTTTCTTTGCATTTATTGTCAAATAGTATTCCTTTGCATGGATGTACTATGATATTTTTATTCCTTAAGCAGGTTACAAAATTGTGAGCTGTATTCCAGTTTTAGCTATTATGAAGGAAGCCACTGTGAATATTTGAATATAAGTCTTCGTAAGTTTATATGTCTACAGTAACTACCTGGGTGTGAAATTACTGTGTTCTATGATGAATGAATGTTTAAATTTGTAATGAGCACTGAAGCTACATTCAAAATTTGCTTTACTGGTGTTTATTCCTACCAGTAGTGTATGAGAGGCTTGGTTGCCTTACAGTCTTGCCAAAACTTGATATTTTAAGTCCTCCAATAGGTATATATTGGAGAAGAAAATGGCAACCCACTCCAGTGTTCTTGCCTGGAGAATCCCAGGGATGGGGGAGCCTGGTGGGCTGCCGTCTATGGGGTCTTGCAGAGTTGGACATGACTGAAATGACTTAGAGAGAGAGAATAGGTATATAGTACTATCTCATTGTAATATATATTTGGATATCAAGAGTGACTAATGATACTTTTCCACTTTTAATGGGTTCATTTGCCCTTTGGTATGTATTTTGATGAACTGTCTTTTCAGAACTTTTTAGCTTTTTTTTTAAAACAAAATTAGATATTATACTGTTATTGAATTATAAGAGTTCTTGTGATTCTGGATACAAATTCTTTATCAGATATATTTTCTGCATCAGATATAGTTTCTCTATTTATGTTTTGCATTTTCATTTTCCTGTTATTCATTGTTCAGTCATTAAGTCTCCTCCAACTCTTTGAGACCCCATGGACTGTAGCACGCCAGGCTTCCATGTCCTTCACCATTTCCAAGAGTTTGCCCAGACTCACTTTCATAGAGTCAGTGATGTCATCCAGCCATCTAATCCTCTATCCCCCTCCTTCTCCTCTCATCCTCAATCTTTCCCTGCATCAGGTCTTTTCCAATGAGTCAGCTCTTTGCAGTATCTTTTGAAGAGCTTAACTTTCAAATTTGTTAAAGGTTAACCTATTACTTTTTTATTCTTCAAGATTTATTTTTTAATTTTTTTTCTAACCCAAGATCACTTACATTTTCTCCTGTATGTTTTATTTTCAGATTTTATTGTTTTCATACTAACAATTAGGTTTAAGATTCACTCAGATATTTGTCACATAGAAGAGGAAAGGGTTGAAGCTCGATTTTCACATATTGATATCTAAATGTTATAGCATCACAATTGAAACAACGATCCTTCCCACCGAATTGTCTTTGTACCTTTGTTGAAAGTCAATTAGCAATAAAGGTGTGGGTCTATTTTTGAACTCTATTCTGTTACATCATCTATCTGTCTATCCTGTTGCTAATGCCATGTTATAAACTATTAATGCTAATAACATACTATAACATTAACTGCCTTAACTTCGTAGTATGTCATGAAACCAGGTAAAGTCCTGAAATATTAAAATCACCGTTTATTTCTATATAAAAATTTGGGGGGAGAATTGATTATGGTGCAGTAACCTAGATAGTATATTAAAAAGCAGAGACATTACTTTGCCAACAAAGGTCTGTCTAGTCAGGGCTATGGTTTTTCCAGTAATCATGTATGGATGTGAGAGTTGGACTGTGAAGAAGGCTGAGCACCGAAGAATTGATGCTTTTGAACGGTGGTGTTGGAGAAGACTCTTGAGAGTCCCTTGGACTGCAAGGGGATCCAATCAATCCATCCTGAAGGAGATCAGTCCTGGGTGTTCTTTGGAAGAAATGATGCTAAAGCTGAAACTCCAGTACTTTGGCCACCTCCATGCGAAGAGTGGACTCATTGGAGAAGACCCTGATGCTGGGAGGGATTGGGGGCAGGAGGAGAAGGGGACGACAGAGGATGAGATGGCTGGATGGCATCACTGACTCGATGGACGTGAGTCTGAGTGAACTCTGGGTGTTGGTGATGGACAGGGAGGCCTGGTGTGCTGCAATTCATGGGGTAGCAGAGAGTCGGACATGACTGAGCAGCTGAACTGAACTGAAACTATAGCTGAATTTTTGGGGAAAAGACATCTTAAAATATTAAACTTCCAGTCATTAATCGTCTGACTAATTTAGGTGTAGCTTTAATTTTTCTCAAGAATATTTTGTAATTTTCAGGGTACAAGTCTTCTATATTTTTTCCTAAAGTTTACCTTAAGATTTTATTAATTTTAAGTCATTGCAAATGGTTTTGGGTTAATTTTCATTTGCTCACTGGTAGTATTAATATATTGAGATATTATAATTGACTTTTTGTAATCTTCATGCAACCTTACTAAACTCACTCATAAAGTCTAGTAGAATTTTTAGGATTCCTTAGCATTTTAGGATTCCTTAGTGCATTCCTTAGGATTTTCTATATAGAAAACATATTGTTTGTGAATTATGACAGTTTTAATATTTTATTTCAAAAATTTGTGTTTTCTATTTTTCTTATTTTGTGCTTGTTGGGACAGTCAGTACAAGGTTGCACAGAAGTGGTGAGGAGGGGTGCCTCTGTGTTCCTGATCATGGGTGGAAAGAGTAAAGTCTTCCACCATAAGATGATCTTAGCCGTAGATTTTTCATCAATCACCTTAAGTTGAAGAATTTCTCTTTTATTCTCTTTTTCAATTATGTCAAAAGAATTTTTGAATCTATTGTGATAGCCATTTTTTAGCATATGAATATAGTGAATTTCATTGATTTTGAATACTAATCAACTTGTCTCTCCTAGGATAAAACTCACTGGTTCATAATTTATTTTTTTAATATATTACTGAATTTAGTTTCCTTGTATTTTGCTAAGGAATTTTTCTCTTATATTTATAATAGTGTTGATCTGAAACTTTCCTGAAATGACTGGATAATTTTAACATCAGAGTGACATTGACGTTATAAAATCGTTGAGAAACGTACCTTCTTCTTCTATATTCTGAGAGAGTTTGTATAGAATTGTTACTAATATTTCTCATAGATGTAATAGCATTTGCCAATGAAGCCACCTGGGCTGCACATTTTATTTGTGCGAAAGTTGTGAATAGGAATTTAATTTACTTAACAGATACTGGGTTATTTGGTTATTTCCTCTTTAGTTAGTTTTGTTAGTTTGTGTCTTTTAAGAAATTTTCCATCTCATCTAAATTGTTAAATTTACTAGCACGGTCTTATTCACAGTATTCCTTTGTTATCCTTTTAATGCCTGTGGGACCTATGGTCATGTATTTGCTTTTAT
The DNA here is from genome assembly GCF_032405125.1 of Capricornis sumatraensis. Lineage (NCBI taxonomy): Eukaryota > Metazoa > Chordata > Mammalia > Artiodactyla > Bovidae > Capricornis > Capricornis sumatraensis. The sequence continues at coordinate 35,899,169 of NC_091088.1, read as the reverse complement.
CCCTGATACTGGTAATTTGTGTCTTCCCTCTTTCATTGTATTGTGGTTCAAAATATGGCCCCTCTTGGTGAATGTTCTATGTGCAACTGGAAAGAGTGTACATTTTTCTTTTTTGAGACTGTACGTTTTTAAACAACAGTTAAGTCAATTTGACTGATGGAGTTGATTAACTTTGAGATTCTTACTGATTTTCTAGCTATTTCTTTTATGAACTATTGAGAGAAGAATGTTGAGATCACATTTTGCTTCTTGTATTTTGAAACTCGGTTATAACTTACTTATGCATGTATGTATTTATTTATTTTAATTTTTGGTCAAATTCTGGAGCATGTGAAATCTTAGTTCTGTGAACAATGATTGAACCTGCACCCTCTGAATTGGAAAGCAGTGTCTTAAACACTGAACTGTTGGGAGGTCCTGAAATTCTATTATTAGATAAATGTATATTTAGCTTTGTCCTGTTCTCTTGATAAAGTTTTTTTTAATCATTATGAAATATCATTTTTATCTGTAGTAATATCTCTTTTTTGAAATATACTTTGTCTAATATTAATACAGACATCCACTTTTTCTCTTGTTCATATTTGTATGGTATATTCTTTCATACTTTTTAATTTATTTGTGTCTTAAAGTGGTTTACAGTAGATGTTTTGTAGACATTGTATGGTTTGGTCTTGCTTTTTAAAAGTCAGGTCTGATCATCTCTGTCTTTTAATTTAATTTAATGGCAACACTTCACTTGTTCCTTCCTGCAGAAACTATAATAAAAGATAAAAGCTCTTGCCCACAGTTTTGCTTTCCCTTTGCCACCTGACCCTGTAGCTTCCTTGTGCCCTTCCCACCCTACTCCTCTTGGGAATGGAAAGGAAAGACTACCTTTCCAATGGCAATTATCTACTTACTATACCTTTAATTTTCTAGTGACACACTATAAAATATGTATTTTTTCATTTTCTAGTTTTTAAAGTGGGAGGGTAAATCTGGTTATTACTCCATCATCATAGGAAGAGGGAAAAAATAATACTTTTACTATGACTTTAGAGTTACAGAAAATGCTGCTCAGAGAATTTGTCAACTTTCAAGGCCACACAATCAATAGCTATTTACCTGTGTACTCAGTGTATTTGTTCAGTGTTCTTATTAAGAAATACTTAGCTGCCATAGGTTAGGTTCTAATTCTGTCTTGTATGGTTAAAGCTATGGTAGTCAGGTATGGATGTGTGAGCTGGACCATAGAAAAGGCTGAATACCACAGAACTGATGCTTTCAAATTGTGGTACTGGAAAAGACTCTTGAGAGCCTCTTGGATTGCCAGGAGATCAAACCAGTTGTTCCTGAAGGAAATCAACCCTGAATATTCATTGGAATGATTGATGCGTAAGCTGAATCTCCAATTCTTTGGCCACCTGATTCAAAGAGCTGACTCGTTGGAAAAGATCCTGATGCTGGGAAAGATAGAGGGCAGGAGGAGAAGGGAATGACAGAGGATGAGATAGTTGGATGGCATCACTGACTCAACGGACATGAGTTTGAGCAAGCTCTGGGAGATAGTGAGGGACAGCGGAGCCTGGCACACTGAAGTCCATGGGGTCACAAAGAGTCAGACATGACCTAGCAACTGAGAACCACCTCTAACAGCTATCTTATTTCCCCGAGACTGCTGTAACAAATAACCATAATGACTTCAAGCAACATGCATTCACTCTCTGATGATTCTGAAGGCTAGATGTCTGAGGTTAATATCACTGGGCCACAAATCAAGGTATGGGCAAGACCACACTCCCCCTGGAGGCTCTGGAGGAGAACCCCTTTCTAGCCTCTTCCGGGCTCAGGTGGCTGCTGATATTCCGTGGCTTGTGGCTGCATCACTGTATCTTTAAAGCTGGCATTTTCGATTATACGGTTATTATTTAACACAACTGGTGATTAATGCATCATCTGATCTTGATGAATTCATGCTTGGTATTACTATATCCTGGGACTATGGCACAGTACCTGAACGGATAGTCAGAATACAAAATATGTTAAATAGGGATAATGCCAAATGATGATACACATATAGGGTGTGGTGTTCATTTCAAAGCAAATTGAAAACAAAGACAAAACCTGAATATCTCTGAATTTCTTCTACTATGTGCAGATATGGGAGCTAGGCTTTAACGAAACAAAACCAGACCAAAAAAAAAAAAAAAACAAACAAAACAAAAACCACTAATAGAAGTCCAATTAGTGGTAAACAGAGGGGCTAAATTCCTGAGTCTCTGATGAGAAACCAAGAATGAGAACCTGGGTAAACAAGATGCTGATACTTAAAAATCAGACAAGAGCCCGTATGATAAATGGTATATAGAAGCAGAAGCCAGAAATCAGATGAAAAGCTAGCTGAAATGGAACCAGGTGAAAACAATTAAGGATGGACACTGAAGAGCAGTACAGAATTTAGTGACTGGTTATGTCTAGGTTGTCAGACTGGTAAATGCGGTTCTGTGGGGCTGGACTGACAAAGATATCAGCAGAAAGGCTGATATAATAGATTAACAACAACCACAGAAATCTATTTAGCTAGGTTAGTCTTTGAAAGATTAGAATGATTAGAGTTTTGGAGAGAATTGAAGTATGGTGTTCCTTTTAAAGTTCAAGTAGCCACAGGGTAAAATGCTTGACAGGGCAATATTACAGTAGAAAGTAACACTTCTTTTAAGAGAAGTTTCCTTTTTTCTTCTCTACACAGTCTTTACAACTTGAAATAGATAACCCCTTGTGGAGACATTTTGAGTGGCAGGATTTGTGGTGCTATTGTAGACCTTAAAAAGAGAAAGAAAGAAAGAAAACTAGTGCCAATTCACAATAATGTTTGGTTAGCACAAAATGGCCATGCAGGTTAGCAAAGAGTGGGAGATCAATAAGATACCCTGTCATTGCAAAAACTAGGATCTAGGGTAAATTTATTTTCTTCACCACATGGATTTCAAGTTCATTTCTCTGTAAGATGTGTTAAAAATATTCTGGTGCACTCACTTGCATTGTATATACACTCTGAAAGGGAGAAACTTACCAAGAAAATGAATAGTTTCCAAATTTTGAAAAATGACTGGTTGTGAATGGGCTGTATTTCTAAAGATGAAAATGTCAAAAATTTTAATACTCAATTACTGAAATAACAGACCATATTTCATAATTAAAAAAATCTACTTCATTCCCAAGAAGCATTAAAAACTCAGAAATATATATGTAGATATATATTTGTGTGTACATAGGTATTTATGTACATGTGTATAGATAATACTTAGTTTTCCATGGTTAGATGACCTCAACTATGCTGAATTTGTTAATTTTCTTTTATAGATTATTAATTAAAGGAGAAAAAACATCACTGTGCTAATTAGTATATGTGAACCTGGAGTTATTATAACATCTAAAAACTTATATTGGGGTTATTTATATTTTCATTCACTCAGTTGAAACCCATTAACATTTTAAATACCACTTGAGGAGCTAAAAAGTTGATCATGATAAAATAATGAATTTCCCCAGAGTCGGACACGAGTGAGCGACTTCACCTTCACTGTTCACTTTCATGCACTGGAGAAGGAAATGGCAACCAACTCCAGTGTTCTTGCCTGGAGAATCCCAGGGACGGCGCAGCTACTGGTGGGCTGCCATCTATGGGATCGCACAGAGTCGGACACGACTGAAGCGACTTAGCAGCAGCAGCAGCAGCAGCAGCCAGGCTTCTCATCTTAGTGGAGTGCTCAGATATGCATTCAAAGCCTTTTCTGTGAAACAAAACACATGCTATAGGATTTCACAATTGATCCAGGGTGTGGCCACTTGTAGATTAAGTAAAACAAAGTGGTTTACAATGCTGAGATCAGTTAGAACTGAGTCTTCAAAAACTGGCAGGATTTTTTTCCTGACGTGATTCAGTGGGAACTGCACAATACCACTTAAACAGTGTGCGTGTATCACCTGATATAATCATGGAAAAAAATATTCAAATCCAAACTGTAAGACATGCTACAATTCGAGATACATGAACTGGTCCAAGATACTTAAAATTGTCAATTCCATGAGCAAAACAAACAAACAAAAATAATGGAGATAAGGTTGTTTAGTTTGCATGATCCTTGATTGGATCCTGAATTAAGGGAAAAAAATATTTTTGCACTATTAAAGATATTTGAATATAAACTGAATATTAAATTATAATATTAAATCAATGTTTAACTTGTCTTCTATAGTTTTGGTTCTGATTCTTCCAGATGAGAGCATGAGGCACCTTGTGTGTGAATAGTTTAAGGGTGATTTCAGGAAGAGAAGTGGAGTAGAGAAAGTGGGAGAGGAAATGGGGCAGCTTTCATGCAGCTGTTTACTGGAAGCATCTGGGTTACTATTCCTCTAGGCATTCTCTGATGTGCTGTGTAGCATGCACTCCAGAAATACAAGTGAAAGGCAAGGGGCTAGGATATTTACGCACTGCTTCAAGACTTCAATTGGTTGAGAGTAGCTTCCTGTGGGTATATGTCACCTACAATTTCCAAGTGCATTTGCTAATGTGAGTTTTTGAAGAAGAAAAGTACTAAGGTATATGGCAAGGTGCAAAAAATGGCAAACTTTCAATGTAAACAACAAGCATCTATCATAATAGTGACTGAAATTAAAAAAAGAAACATGTTAAAAGGTATAATTATAATGTTGTGATAAGGTAAGATAATGCCCTTGGTTTTATGACATACATACTGGATGTATTTAAGGGTAAAGTGTCGAAGTATCTATCACTCAATATCAAATGGATCTGTGCAGGAAGAAAGGAATGAAGGGAAAGAGTTAAAGTCAATGTAGTAAAATCCTTGACATTTTTTCTATCAACTTCAGTGTAAATTTGGAATGTTTTAAAATAAAAAATTTGATAAAAAAGAAAGAACTTTAATACATGAATTTGGAGTAGGAAAGGGCATTCTTTGTTTAAGAAAGCCTAAAAAGAGTGATAAGATAGGAACCTACAAAGTAGAAAAACATAAATCTCGAGGTGTGCAGTGTGTGAAAATATCAGTCTGAAATTATAAGAGTATTTCAAATTAATTTTGTAATTGATGATAACTGTTGAAAAAGATGTTCCCTGATTCTGGGAAACATTGAAGGCATGGGAGACAGGTGCAGCAGAGGATGAGGTGGTTGATAACATATAGCGTCACTGACTCAATGGACATGAATGCGAACAAATTCCAGGAGATAGTGGAGGACAGAAGAGTCTGGCCTGCTACAGTCCATGCAGTCACAAAGCGTCGCATGTGACTTAACAAATGAACAAAAACAATTGGGAGTTATAAAGGACCAAGAAACAAAGTGTAGATATGAGATGCTGTAGTGATGAAGGTCAGAGGTTCACTTGTAGTAATCGAAGTAGAGGCTACTGGAATATTAAAGAAGGGTAGAACTAAAGCCCTGAACTTTGGTAGTAATAGTCATTAAAACACTGAGATGAATGTTAATCAGAAAATACTTTACAGAAAGAATTGATGTCTTCTATATAATTGGATTCCAAGATGGTAAAGGAAATGGAATCTTTAGTAACTAAGTAACACTTTAATCTTTGTCTTTCTGACCCCCCTGCATAGTTGATCAAATTTTGATAAATTAAAAAAAGGGGAGGGCATACTTTGCATAACAAGGAAGAGCTTTGCAGCTTCAACACAATTAAAAAAGAATTTCTGTGAAGAGGAGAAAGTCAATGAGGTATTGAATTTTGTGATATTTTCGGAGGATGCTCATTCCTTTTAATTTATTTTCGGATTGGGATTTTTTATACATTTTTTTGAGAGGGAAACTATGTGCAAGAATAGGAAGATGGTATTTAAACAATAGTTTAAGTGGACCAAGGGTTTTGGTAGTAATCTGTTAAGGAACTTATTGGTTAGTGTTGGAGAATTAATGAAATGCCAGACTCCAAAGATACAAGATGCAAGCATTTTATTAATACTCACCCAGCAGAGGTTTCTGGATCACAGGGGTGTCTCCCTGAGTGGAGCCTGAGGCAAAAAGGGAGTTAAATCAAGAACAGAGGCAAAATTATTCTTGTGGCTCGGGAGGAAAGAGGACATGACAGATCAGGTTAAAGTCTGACTGGTTTATGTAAATCACAATTGTATGAGCAAATTTGTGGCAGTTATGATATCTATCAAAGCATACTATCAGGGTTTCTCATCAAATGAACCAATCAAATGAACTTGGGGGTGAAGGTGTAGAGAGTCAGAATTGACTTGGGAGAGTGGCCAGTGGAAAGGAATTTTGTAGGGTTTAAGGCACTTGTGTCAACGTTAATTCAAAGTGGAGTTTATTTAATATTAAAGTGGAATCTCTCAGACATTATAAATAGGTGGTTCGCCTCATTACAAATAGGAGTGAGCTTTCTACTATGGAAGCAAAATGTTAGTAGAGCAAATGTAAAAGTAAAGGAGGTTAGGATGAAAACACAAGAATTCAATAGGAAAGAGAGAGCATCTAACACTGAAGATAATGCCAAATATAACAACATCTTCCCCATATCCCTTATTATGTGTGATGGGCAGACTGCAGAAGAGCTTATGCTAACTGCAGCCCGCCAGGCTCCTCTGTCCATGGGGATTCTCCAGGCAAGAATACTGGTTGCCATGCTTTCCTCCAGGGGATCTTCCCAACCCAGGGATAAAACCCAGGTCTCCTGCATTGCAGCAGATTGTTTACCTTCTGAGTCACCAGGGGAGCCCCTATGTTAATAAACCCATTCTTTATTTTAGAGGGGTTCACATAGTAGCCTGTTAGCTTCCATTAAGTGGTTAAGCCAATGGGTTTTGGAGTCACTATATACATGAACCTTCAAGTTGTGAACTTTTAAAGATGCAAACATGCCTTCTTCAGTGTCAGGCATGAACGAAATTGCAGCATGCCCTCCATCTCTTATTGCTGGCAATCCTTCAGCTCTACCATCTCTCACCTCCTTTCCTTCCTCCAGTCAGTAACACTTCTTGTCTGTTCCAGTGCCAGACCTCGTATGCCAGCTGTTTTACTGTACTATAAGATTAAAAATATGTTCCTTATTGTTGCATTTGTTTGTTTTGTATGTATTATTTGTGTGAAAAGTATTATAAACCTGTTACAGAACAGCACTATCTAGCTGATTGTGTTAACTGGGTACCTAGGCTGATTTGTTGGACTTACAGACAAATTGGACTTAATGAAGGCACTCTTACTGTATTCGTGTTTGAATGCTGGATCATTAATCTGCTAGGTTTTGTAGTTTTAAGTCATATAACTCTACAAACCTGTGTTTACTAATCTGTAGAGTGGGAAATCACAGCACAAACATAGAGGGCAGAAAAATTTAATTTATTCCAAATAACAACGTATGAGACAGATATGGTTGGTTGTGAAGGACATTTTACATATAAGAAACTCAGATATGAAGAGTTATGATGTTTTCAAAGTTGCAAAGAGCAGAGCTGGGATGTGAAACTATGTCTACCTTAATTTCAAATTTCACTTATTAAATGAGTGTATGAAACATTTCCTCTTTTAAATAAAGACTGTATCAATTAGAAAAGGATTGCTAAAGAGAAGGAACAGAGAATAAAGAAGAGTCATGGATATTGAAGAAGATGGTACTCATTCAAAGGCCACAGTGGGAAAGGAGTGCCAGGGACAAAGCAATGCAAATATAATAGTCACATTTCAATTTCTGTGCAGAAGAAGTTGAACTGGGTTTCTTTTAGCCAGATGTCTTAAAATGTGAGAATAGGAAACATAACTCAGTCTTTCCCTGCCCTTAATTTCTTGTCCATCAAACCCCATTCTGATCATAATGCTACTCTTAAAAGCTTGATAATGTAGAGCTGAATTGAGTTTTCTAGGTAATTATGTCAGAGCCTATATAAGACTGCAAGTATACACAGAAGAACTATACAAAATGCATCTTCATGACCCAGATAATCATGATGGTGTGATTACTCACCTAGAGCCAGTAGTCATGGGAATCTGAGTCAAGTGGGCCTTAGGAAGCATAACTATAAACAAAGCTAGTAGAGGTGATGGAATCCCTGTTGAGTAATTTCAAATCCTAAAAAATGATGCTGTGAAAGTGTTCCCCTCAATATGTCAACAAATTTGGAAAACTCAGCAGTGGCCACAGGACTGGAAAAGGTCAGTTTTCATTCCAATCCCAAAGAAAGGAAATGCCAAAGAATGCTCAAACTACCACACAATTGCACTCGTCTCACATGCAAGCAAAGTAATGCTCAAAATTTTCCAAGCCAGGCTTCAACAGTATTTGAACCATGAACTTTCAAATGTTCAAGCTGGAATTAGAAAAGGCAGAGGAACCAGAGATCAAATTGCCAACATCCATCCGATCATCAAAAAGCAAGGGAGTTCCAGAAAAACATCTACTTCTGCTTTATTGACTATAGCAAAGCCTTTGACTGCATGGACCACAACAAACTGTGGAAAATTCTGAAAGAGATGGGAACACCAGAGCACCTGACCTGCCTCCTGAGAAATCTGTATGCAGGTGAAGAAGCAATAGTTAGAACTGGACATGGAACAACAGACTGGTTCCAAATTAGGAAAGGAGTATGTCAAGGCTGTATATTATGACTCTGCTTATTTAACTTATATGCAGAGTACATCATGAGAAACATTGGGCTGGAGGAAGCACAAGCTGGAATCAAGATTTCTAGGAGAAATATCAATAACCTCAGATATGCTGATAACACCACCGTTATGGTAGAAAGTGAAGAAGAGCTAAAGAGCCTCTTGATGAAAGTGAAAGAGGAGAGTGAAAACATTCAGAAACTTAAGATCATGGCATCTGGTCCCATCACTTCATGGTAAACAGATGGAAAAGCAATGGAAACAGTGACAGAATTTATTTTTCGGGGCTCCAAAATCCTGCTGATGGTGACTGCAGCCATGAAATCTAAAGATTCTTCATCCTTGAAAGAAAAGTTATGACCAACCTGCTGCTGCTACTGCTACTAAGTAGCTTCAGTCATGTCTGACTCTGTGCAACCCCACCAGGCTCCCCGTCCCTGGGATTCTCCAGGCAAGAACACTGGAGTGGGTTGCCATTTCCTTCTCCAGTGCATGAAAATGAAAAGTGAAAGTGAAGTCGCTTAGTTGTGTCTGACTCTTAGCAACCCCATGGACTGCAGCCTACCAGGCTCCTCTGTCCATAGGGTTTTCCAGGCAAGAGTACTGGAGTGGGGTACCATTGCCTTCTCCAATCACCAACCTAGACAGCATATTAAAAAGCAGATACATTACTTAACCAACAAAGGTCTGTCTAGTCAAAGCTATGGTTTTTCCAGTAGTCGTGTATGGATGTGAGATTTATACTGTAAAGAAAGCTGAGAGCCGAAGAATTGATGCTTTTGAACTGTGGTGTTGGAGAAGACTCTTGAGAGTCCCTTGGGCTGCAAAGAGATCCATTCTGTCCTTTCTAAAGGAAATCAGTCCTGAATATTCACTGGAAGGACTAATGCTGAAGCTGAAACTCCAATACTTTGGCCACCTGATGTGAAGAACTGACTCACTGGAAGAGACCCTGATGCTGGGAAAGATTGAAGGTGAGAGGAGAAGGGGATGACAGAGGATGAGATGGTTGGATGGCATCACCGACTCAATGGACATGAATTTAAATAAACTCCGGGAGTTGGTGATGGACAGGGAGGCCTGGCGTACTGCAGTCCATGGGGTCGCAAAGAGTTGGACTCGAATGAGTGACTGAACTGAACTGATTCAATTCTATGAATTAATTTCTTCTGAGAGTTCTTGCAAGAAACACTAAATCCCTCCACTCTGAGACACTACTAAAACAATATTTCTGAGCCAGAAATGTTTCAGTTCAGACGACTCTGGAAAGCAGCAAATCTCTCAAATTCTCTCCCTTTGGGGAGGGTTCTAGTCAGCCCCACTCTAACTAGATGCATCCCTGTTTCCTCTTATAGAAGCTGTTTGCCCATTTTGAAGATGAATAAATCATGGCTAAAATAGGTAAAAGAACTTACTCATTGTCACACAGTGATTTGTGTAGAAGAATTGTGCTTCGATCATCTTTTTGGATCCCAAATCCATTTTATTTCTACTGCATCACTAAAGTACTATGAAAATCTGGATTCTCAGGATAACTTTGGAGAGAAACTTTTCTTTCTTTCTTTCGTTTTTTTACTTATATTTTTTATTGGAGTGTAGCTGATTAACAATGTTGTACTTGGTTCAGGTGAACAGTGAAGGGACTCAGCCATAGGTAGACATGCATCCATTCTTCCCAGAACTCCCCCTCCCCTCCAGACTGCAACATAACGTTAAGCTGAGTTTCCTGTGCTATACAGTAGGTCCATGTTGGTTTTCCATTTTAAATATAGCAGTGTATACATGTCGATCTCAGACTCCCAAACTATCCCTTCCCCTCATTCTTTCCCACCGGCAATCTTAAGTTCATGGAGAGAGCCTTTTCTGCTTTCTGTTTTTCACAGTACCAATGATGGCAAATGGAAAGAGCTTGAGACACGCATTAATTATTTTGTCATAATTAGAGACTATTCATATGATATCCAAATTCTAGCTGTTATGTTGTCGCTTTGGTTACCAACTCTCTGACTTGGGCATGGGAGGGAACCAAGGCTGTTTCCTTTGTAATGCTGTGTCTGCATTGGTGCTAACTGACCCAGTTAATTATGCAGCTCTTAGTTGAGCTATGATCAGGGTGAAAGGTCAGGACGTGGAGCTTTTGCTCTAATTTACTCTCCCTCTCATTTTTCTCCTGTCTTAATATCTTTCTCTTCATAATTCATTTCTCTTGGCACTGTCTTCCTCTGCCACCTTCATCAATGCAGTTGTCTCTCAAAACAATGATCCCTTTAGGTTTTCCATGTTTCAGATTTTTCTGATTATACCTGCATGCTCTGGGTAAAAATAAAAAGAACCACGTAGAAAAGTGAACTTATTCACCAGTATCTAACTCTTGTTTTACAAGTACAAAATTATGAACATTGCATGGACTCCAGGGTTTTAAAAAATAATTAAAATTATTTTACTGAGATGACTGTTTTCCATATTTCTTCAATGCTGAATCATTTTGTCTTAAAATGAAAAAATGAAATTCTATTTAAAATTGGAATGGAACACCCCCACTACATTCTTGTTTCCAAGTACACCCTAATATATCCAGGAGTGTTTTTAACCGTTCTTTGAATAGTTCTAGTGACAGATCACTCCTAATCATATCAAGCAGTTGAATTTTTTTTCTTGGATGAGATTACAGCTTCTTTTAGAATGTGCTGGAAATTGCATCCTTGTAATTTTCAACCATTGATCTTAAATTGTGATTAGGAGCATCAAAGTAACAACCTTAATTTTTCTACTAACAAACAGTCTTAAGACGCTATTCCTTGTGTTGGAAGAATCAGAAAACTTACACCTTTCTTCACAGGATTGTCCTTGAAGTCAATCAGACCTCATGTCTTATTAAATCGAATTGCTGTTAGTCCACATATTCTTCATCCTGTCACTAATCTTTTGACTTTGCTCCTTCATCTCTCCTGTTTCTCTTCTCCTTTTCTCCTTCCCTTTTCCCCCCTTCTTCCCTGCCTCCCTCCATTTCTTCCTCCCTGCCTTCCCCCTTCCGTTCTATTGTCTTTTTATTTCAAACCCCAATACAGGAACATCCAATCCTCTAAAATAAATATCCATTCATTGGTTTGAGGCCATGATTTCTACCTGCTATGATGTATATAGTTTCTAATTAAAGATCACTGTGTATGTGTTTTCCTTTGTAATGTAAGCATGACCATCTCTCCCAAATTAGTGATACCCACCTGCATTCTGTCTGGTCAAGGTCTCAATAAATAAATGCATTCTAGGAGGTAAGTCAAGGGTCTAAAATTTAGATGAAGATCAGTTGCCAGATCTGATGAAAAGTTAAAAGCCAGAAATAAGTGGTAAATGCAGCAGTGAGAGGTCTGTTAACTTGAGTAGGGAGTGGGAGGGCTGGAGAAGTTGATCTTCAGGACTTGCATTTTTAGGGTTTACTTTTATTTTTAGACAATTGCTTAGAAATAACCCTGCTTTTTAAAAAGTGTATTTAAATACATTAATGAATATATAATATAGACAGGAAGAAGAAATTAAAATCAACTAAAAAAAATCAATCAATGATAGAAACAAGAGCAGAAGCCAGGAGTGGGTGAATTCACTTGCTCCCACTGATGCTGACCATGTGTGCCTGGCAGGGCCACCTGGAGTCCCAAGTCCAGTGGGGGCAAGGACATCTCTCCTGTTTTGCTGTTCCCTCTGGGTACACTGAAGGCACATGTGGCACCTCCTCCCTGGGGAGTCTGGCAGCTGTGGCAGTTGCTGGAAGTAAGTATTCATGAGCCTCTCTGCATCTCAGAGGCAGAGGAAGGAGAGAGCTCACACAGTGTTAGCCTCGCTCTTAGAACTCCTGCGGAAAAGCCATCACAGACTGTTCTGTTCTGTGACAGAAACTATTACCTTGTGTCTCTTTCTCAGTGCCTTTGGCAGTGAGGGTTCTTTAGGCCACCTCTCTTTCTTAAGTTTCTTGGAGATGCTGCAAAATAAGAAGAAAAAAAAAAAGACTGCTGCTGCTGCTTGAGGAATAGTTTAAAGAAGAATTGCCTGCCTTCCAATTTATTTCTGTGGGTCTGACTTCCAGGAAGGTTGTCAAACCTCTTGGTGCCCATTTTCGGTAGCTTATTCAGTGTGAGAAGTCACAGAGCATCCTAAATTCTGAGGAAATTGGTGATACTACTCAGAAAGATGTCAGAGAAAGTGGAGGGGTGGTGATCTTGAAAGTGATACAAAATTCACAATGTTCAACATGTATATAAAACATTTCTCAAGTAACCTCAAAGCAGTTCACACTTCCTTCCCCTCTGATAAAAACTGGAACTAAAAGAAAGTTCTGGAGAGGAATTCACTATGGCAATAGAGATAAAAAACAAAACTTTACAAAAATCGACACTGCAGGGTGGTATTCCACTTATGCCTGGGTTGACTGACTATTGCAAAAACATTTTATGCCTGTATAGCTTCTTGTGGATTTTAATGTTCATAATCTGATGTACTGGACACCTCTCTGCTCCAGAATGACATTTCCCTTCTTACTGTCAACCTCTTGTCATATACCAGATGACAGTATCCTTTGGGTGCAAATAAGAGATAGTAGACAGATATGTCTGATCTTGCAATGACGCTATTTTCCAGGAAGAGTGATGTACAAAGTTTCAGGCCATGAGAGACCAGCCTTTGTTCTATATCTTTGCATTGTACATGTCACCCACATCACTCTCTTTTCTCAATTCTTCCTGCAGCTATGTATATACAGGTGTGAACATCAGAGTAACCAGTTATTTTCCTGTAATTTTACCTCGTAAAACTGAAAAGTTAAGTCACCAATTTAGGCATACACCGAGGAATCATTAGTATTTCTAAAACATTATGATAAAAAATATTTTAAGATGCTTTAAATCTATCTATTGTCTTTGATCTTGAGTTAACATGATTTTTAAAAACCTAACGGTTAAGTTCTGAAATAATATCATCACATAAAACTACTAACAACACAAAAACTAATTGTCACAAAGCACCCAGTTTAGTGATAGCTTCAAGATTCATATTTAAACTATTTCTTCTGAACAAGCTGCATCAAGAAAATCCTGTAAGATCTTGGACAGACTTCTGCTTCTTTGTGACAATGAGTTTCCTTTGCAGAAATTCCTCTGGACACTTTGGGTAGGAGTCAGTGAACTTTGAGAAAACTGCTTTGCTCCAATCTAGTAAGAGTCTGTTATGTAATATTTGCATATCTTCCAACTCAAGCTTGTATTTCTTTGGTAGGCACATTTGTAATTGATGAGCTTCTGAAGAAAGAAAGCATTCTTCTGTCATCACAAAGATTTCAGTTTTTGTCACCTAATGAAATGTTCCATATCTCAGCAACTCTATTGCTCAGCAGATGCTGGACATGAAGGTCTATGAGAAAGAGATGTGATAAATACTTTTGCAGTGGCTTCCACTCTTTTGAAGACTGGATTAGAATGTTGGCAAAGAATAGTGCCTCTCAATGCTGAGAATAGGAATTGATTGCCTGGTGATATCAAGCACAATTTTCTTTTTTTTTAAATTGAAGTATAGTTGGTTTATAACCTTGTGTTTATTTCTGCTGTTTAGCAAAGTGACTCAATTATATATATACACACACACACAAACACACGCACACATTCTTTTTGATATTCTTTTCCCTTATGTATTGTCACAGGACACTGAATATTGTTCCCTGAAACATAGTATTCTTAAAACACTGGAAAACATCAAGACAACAGAAATTCAAATTTTACAACTAGACAAAAAAAAAAAAAAGAGAGAGAGAAAAGAAGAACCATTTAAGAATGTGCTGCTGCTGCTAAGTCACTTCAGTCGTGTCCGACTCTGTGCAACCCCATGGACTGCAGCCTACCAGGCTCCTCTGTCCATGGGACTTTCCAGGCAAGAGTACTGGAGTGAGTTGCCATTGCCTTCTTCAATTTAAGAATCTAATATATGGCAGATATTGGCTGTACTTTCCGTGTGTCAAGTCACAATTACTGAAATTGGCTTTGTTAGAATTTAGGGGCCTGTTTCCAACTCCAAACTTCAATGAATGAGGAGTGGAATCAGTGAGGCTCTGAAGTTAATATTACAGCCACCCATTCAGCATGTCTTTAACTGATAACTATCAGTGTTTTCAAATAGTTCACTCTTCCCTTTATTGAGATACAGTCACTATTTCTGTGAACTAGTGCATTTATTGATAGTGGAACTTGGTGAGATTTCCCAGATCTGTGATGTAGGGTTTTCTCCTTCTCCTTCGGTAAGAATGAACTGAAAATGATAGAAGTGTGAGTTGCATCACCAATGCTTTGACACTAACTAGGTGTCCTACAATATAATTCAATTCTGGCACTAAATAAACATAGTTAGCACTGACCTCACAGGTTATGGACTCCGTCTCACAAGGCTGTGTCCATTTCACAGACCCACTTTAACTCTTCTGTGACCCCCAAGCCACCTACAGTCTTGCCCAGCTTAGCTACAAATTCAAGGATTCCTGTAAATCTTTCAGATTTGATAGTTAGCTACAATAAGTCACAGAACTCAGGAGACTGCTATACTTAAGACTGTCACTTTATTATAAAGAATACAAGTGAATAGCCAGAGAAAAAAATACTCAGAACGACAAAGCGTGGACATGTCCTGTTGCAGGGGTTTCTGTCCCCATGGAGTCTGGGTGCACCATCATCTCCATATCTATATGTCAGTATCTTCTCCAACCAGGAAGATCCCTGAGCATCATTGCTCAGTGGTTTGTTACATAGACATCCTTGATTAAATCACTGGACACATGATTGAACTCAAGTCTCAGTACCTCACACTGAAAGTTCAATTGCTTGCTTGTTTGTTTTTTGTCAACCAGCCCTCATCCTAAACTTTTCCAGGGGCCCTGATGGGAGTCACCAAATTAAAATAACAAAAACAATCCTATCACACAGTAAATCCCTAAAGCTTTTGTAATTCTGGCCCTGGACAAAAACTAACTAGCTAGCTATCTAGATATTAGTGTGTCACAGAGGGTAATGGAATATTACAGTAAGAATTCTTTTCCTTCTTATTCAAAAAATCGCTTTTAAAAAAACAAGGTTGGATATGTCTATTCTTGTTCCTAATGGTACTCAGAAAGGAAATTTTTTGTTTATCTATCTATCAATCAGTTCACTTAGCAAACCAAATCTTTCCTTCTTAGGAATCTATGACCCTGAATGGTCATAACATGGTAAAGTTTCTGCTGGCATCAGCATCAAACATTATTATATATATATATGAGGGGACAAATTTGAAAAAGTTAGGAGACTTTTCAAAAATTCTGGACCTCCCTGGTGGCCCAGTGGTTACAAATCTGCTTGAAAATTCAGGGGAAGCAAGTTCAATCCCTATTCCAGGAAGATCCCAGATGCTTCAGGGCAACTAATCGCCCATGCCTCAACTACTAGAAGCCTGCACACCCTAGAGTCTGTGCTCTGCAATAAGAGATGTCACCACAATGAAAAGCCCAAATGCTATAACTAGAGAGTAGCCCCTGCTCGCTGCAACTAGAGAAAGCTGGAGGACAGCAACAAAGACCCAGTGCAGCCAAAAAAAAAAAAAAAAAAAATAGTCAATTTAAAAAAATTCTACAACTGAAGACTACATGAAAATTTAGGCTTTGAAAGAACAAAGTCCATGGATCTCTCTAATAATCATGCAGTCTTCCAACAGAGTTAGCCCAGGATTTATTGATTCAAGGTTACAGTTTCTTGTAGCCCAGCTGAAAGGACAACAAACATGAATAAGTATTAAAGTAACTGACTTCATGCAGAACTGAGGGTGATTCAACCTTGGAAGCAATGCAAAAGGCCACAAATGTTAAGTAAGAGAAATAGGACATCGGTGCTTAAAGTATTTCTGTTAATAAGTAAATATCAAGTTAAAACAAACCTGGCATCCTATCTCAAATCATGGTCAATCTCTAAAAAGTTTCTGTAATCATTAGAAATTACTGGTGTCTGCTATGCCTCCTCATGGAAGTGCTTTCAAAAGTATTAGCTGAAGGGGAGTAAACATACAATCAGGAATTCATGGAGAAAACTGCATTTTTGTAAAGATATATTATCTGGAAAAAAATACTTAATAGAATACATTATTTCCCTGTTATTTAAATTCAGATTTTAAAATCCATATTGGAGTTCTATTAACCTGACAATTAATATAATAATTAACTCATTACCTTAATGGTACCATAATTATCTGTTAGCTATGATTGCATTTTAATTTTCCCAAAGTCAAAGCATAATGGTCTTATCTATACTCCCCATATGTAATTTTTTTTCTCTATGTCCTTTCCCCTGCAGGTATTAAGTAGGACACAGAGAAGCTCTATGATGAGTTATCTAATCCTGCCACACCTAAAATGTCATTTTACTAGAGCTACAGTGTCTCTAATAAAAAAAGAAAGTAAGAAAGAGAGTGAGAGAGAGAATTAAAAAAAAAAAAAATACCCTAACAGGTTCTCCATCTGATTAAGTCTCTTTGCTGACCTGGGATGGAGATCCACACTTTCTCTGGGGAGAGCTCTGCTTCCCTGGTGTTGTTGCCTTGCAGGTTAATGAGTAGAGTCATAAAGAAGATACGATGGTTAATGAGTTCCTGTCAGCTCTCTGGATGCTTCTCTTATCTGCTTTCAGGTGTCTTATATGCACTTATTGCACTGGTTTGGTAATTCAGCATTGGTGTTTGGACAAGAAGGAAAAAAAAAATAATGTTCAAGTTTGGTTCAGTACAGATTAACATAAAAGAAACTTCAAATAGATATTACAAAATAGGGTCAGATAGTCAGCAGAGGGTCAGCTCTTTTCTCTTTCTTAAGAAACTGTGGAGACATCCATAGCAACTATTTATTGAGCATGTGTAAATGCTAGATGCTAAGTGATTTATTTTGATTAACCCTCTGATCTCATAATAACCATGTAAGTTAGGTATGATTATTATATCAGTATTACAGATGATGCTTGGAAATGTAATGTAATTTCCCCCAAATCATAGAGCTAGGTGGTGATAGATACCTAGGCAAGAATGCAGGTTTTTAGGCTTCTCTCTATAACTATTAAAACCTATGTCCTACCATATTCATAATGAAACAGGTCTAACTTCAAAGTCCATATTTAAGAAATCTTTTCAAAAATTATCCTTCTTTCCTGTCTCTTCCTCAAACACACACACACACTCCACAATGCATTACTCAAAAGATCAATAGTCATAGATGAACCATTTTTCTCTTTAGTCAAGGGGGAGACAGTACTATTAGAAAAATAGATTTATTATTTGACAGTTGAGTCATAAATACATAGTTGGTCCAATAAGCATAAAACCTGTAAAGAATTGCGAAGCTAACTTCTATATTTTATATTTCATAGATCTAGAGACAAATTTCTATAGTGTTGGATCCTCAGCAATAAATTCACAAATTCTTTAGCTTTGTCCTGATTAAACCTTGGTTGTAAAAATAAGAAAATATCATCTAGTCCCATTGACTGAATACCTGTGAGTGTATCCACCTCATATCTGGCCACTGCTACAGACTACATTGTTGAAAATCTAATGTGGTTCATCTGAGATTGAAATGATGGTTGGAGCAGGTTGTTGGAGACAGTATTTTCAGGACAAATCAAGACTATCTTGATTTATCTAAGTTCTCTCTTCTTCCAGGTTCAGCTTAATTACAGGTTGGTGTTTCAGTGAGAAGTTACATGTAAATAACAACTACCATTCTGCTTTCCATATCTTCTCTTGAGACCTCATGTTTAGTTTCTTACAAGATGAAACTCAAATAGAAAACATATTTTTGACCATTCTGAGCAGCAAAAGCACATGCCGTCTCCGTGGAGCAGAGCCAATGACTTCTTCCAGGAATTAAATGATGACATTCTTACTGACACCAGTGCCCAATGACCCCAGGCATCCATGATGGTGACAACATTGATGGGTCCCAGCTGCAGTGGTGCCTTCAAATTGCATCGGCGCCATAGCTTCTGTGTTTAGCACTGACAGTGACAAAAATGTCATTGCGAGGAATCAGAACATCAATTAGAAACAGGTTAGCTAAAAGGAACAGTCTGTGTGCAGAAGCAGAAACTGCAGAGCTGAGACTCACACTTATGTGTGATGGTGGTGGTGGTTTAGTTGATAAGTTTTGTCTGACTCTTGTGATCCATGGGCTGTAACCCACCAGGTTCCTCTGTTTATGGGATTTGCCGAGCAAGAATACTGGAGTGGGTTGCCATGCTCTCCTCCAGGGGATCTTTCCAACCCAGGGATCGAACCCTCATCTCTTATGTCTCCTGCATTGGCAGGCAGATTCTTTACCACTACTGCCACCTGGGAAGCCCACACTTCTGTGTATTTGACTTTAAAGCTCATACCATACTTATTGGATATGTAGAAAAGTTTCCAAACTATTCTGTCTCAGTCTTATCAGCTTAGATGCATCGGGCACCAGAGAGGATGATGAATTGTCAGCCTCTGTGCTGTGTGCTTTATGTGCTAGGTCTCCAAATATAATAGTTGGTGGTTTTAATATGTATGTCTTATAGCATTGGGATAAACTAGAGAAAGGTTAGAATCTTTGTCCCACTCTACCCACCCCAGCCTGGATAGGATCATAGAATACACCAATCTGTGAATACAACTGAGTTGATATTATTTAGTTCAATTTATGGGAAACTTACTTTTATATAAATCTTTTCTTTTAAAAAAGGGGCTTAATCCTTTAGGTTTTTCTTAGATGGCACATCTTAAATGCATTTCCTTTCTGCATTTCCTAAACGCATTGAATCAGGTTTGTGTCCTGGCACTTCTTATGCAAGTGAACATTTCCGGTGACTCAAACAAGACATCTCAGTGTCAGTTAGGACCAATTATGGCCTAACAGCAGTTAAGTGTAGGTTTCTTAATGAAGTGGAACTGTTTCTCCTGTGCATTAAGTGCCAAGTGTAATGGCTGTTGGCTAACCTCAAGTTAATGAAGTAGTTCCACAGTATCACCTATGTGCTAATAATGTAGGCATGTCAGGGAAAAACAGAGAGGTCTTAAATGAACATAGAATGCCATCAATAAGTTAGGTTGAATGGATGCCTTCCTGAGAATTTAGTTTCGCATAAAGCAGGAGGTCATAAGCTCACGTGGTCCTACAGTCTGGAAAGATGTTTGTGATGGGAGCTTGCATTAGAAGGTGCTTTCAGAAGCTTATCTTCTGCAAACTACAAGTTTGACAGGACTTTTACATCATCTGTAAAGGGTCATTGGGAAGAAAAAAGAAGACATCAAAGAGTAGTTAAATCAACACAAGAGTAAATTTCTGCAATTGCCCTTGAATAAAAACGTAGACTATTGTGCCAACTCTTCTAAAAATGGTTATGTTCAGTATTTATCAACAACCTCTGGGTATGTCTATGAGCAAATAGAGCTTTCCTTCAGAATACACTTGACACTTGCAAAGTCTAAATGATGTCAAAGAAGCATTACAAATATATCATAAAAGGCTATCATCCTATCAGGTGGAATTACCTCTACAGGAAAGAAAAACTACTCAAATGCAACCATTCATCACTGAGCTCTCTCCTCCTCCTTTTTAAACAATATTATATCAAATATAAAATGTTTACTATTTAGGGGAATGACCGTATGTGTGTGCATATGTGTATGTGTATAAATGGACATTTCAGGGGGCATCATGTCTAAGACCAAAACCAAGTATCCCGTCTTCAGTGTAGGTTTTTACGACCTCTCTCCATTAACCAGGGGACTAAAATAACTTCTCTTCCATGATGCATACTCCATATTCACTGTTTGGGATTAAGAATTATTTTCCCAGCTTCTAAAGGTGCTAAATGAAGATGTCTGTTAGCTGTCAGCACTCACTGGGGGATTGATTTAATTAAAAAAAAAATTATCCTCGCCCAAATTCATGCCTGCTTTCAGAAGCAGTCTACATGCCTGATGAATATGGGGGTATAAAAAACTGGCTCCTTCATCCCAACACTGAAGGAACATTATGGTTCCAGAGTTCTTTATGGGTTCAGTCCGCATTGCAGCTTCATGAGTTCTGTCTGATCCTGTGTTTGCTTCTTCTATTCCACAGACATAAATCCTCAAAACATTCCTTTAGTAACTATTTTGGGAGAAGGCAATGGCACCCCACTCCAGTACTCTTGCCCAGAAAATCCCATGGATGGAGGAGCCTGGTGGGCTGCAGTCCATGGGGTCGCTAAGAGTCGGACATGACTGGGCGACTTCACTTTAACTTTTCACTTTCATGCATTGGAGAAGGAAATGGCAACTCACTCCAGTATTTTTGCCTGGAGAATCCCAGGGATGGGGGAGCCCGGTGGGCTGCTGTCTGTGGGGTCGCAGAGAGTTGGACACAACTGAAGCGACTTAGCAGCTGCAGCAGCAGCGGTAACTATTTTGAGTACTAATTTTCATGTTTTTGACTGGCTCTGGAGGGACTCAAACTGCAACACCTTCTTTATGCCCCCACACAATTTTTAGATATATTTGTTTCTATATTTCAAAATCCACCAATTTTTTATAATAGTTTATGTTTTCTTATATGTTTGCTTATTTACTTTTTTGATGGCTCTATGAGGTATGCATTATTCTCCTCCTATGCCAAATGAAGCTTAGAAGTTCACAGTTTGTAAACTAGTGGAATTGAAACCTGGATAATATATTCTTACACAATAAAAACATTCATTCTCATAATAATTGACCTTATTTAATTATACTTCTCCCATTAGGAAAACCAAACCTTCTTCACCCTTTTATATCCACTAGTTGAGTCCAGTGTCTAACCCTATATTTATAAGTTTTGAGAATTTGGAAATATGAATAGCTTTGTTAATCTGTGTTTTATTCATTGTTAAAATGGATTAATAGCGTAAATAAAAGCAAGATAAATTATGTAAAAGGTATAGCATTCAATCAGATTTTGCTCCCTAAGTTCTCCATTAGGCTAGCTAATATTACAGGAAGTCAGGCATAGTGTGTATGTGTGTGCATGCAAAGCCGCTTCAGTCATGTTCAACTCTGCAATCCTGTGAGAATAGTCTGTCAGGCTTCTCTGTCCATGGGATTCTCCAAGCAAG
Source organism: Capricornis sumatraensis (assembly GCF_032405125.1). Lineage (NCBI taxonomy): Eukaryota > Metazoa > Chordata > Mammalia > Artiodactyla > Bovidae > Capricornis > Capricornis sumatraensis. The sequence goes on along the minus strand of NC_091088.1, from coordinate 35,877,402 downwards.
AATACTGCAGTGGGTTCCCATGCCCTCCTCGAGAAGATCTTCCCCACCCAGGGATCAAACCCTTGTCTCCAGGATCTCCTACACTGGCAGCAGGGTTCTTTACCACTAGTGACACCTGGGAAACACTTAGGCATAGTTCAGGGCTTAACAACATGAGTATTGGAGTATTAGGTAACTCTAGTTTCTAGTTAAAACTCTGAGACATTTCATCCCCAATTTCAGGTAGCTTTGATGAAATCTCTAAAAGTAAAATTAACCTGCCATAAAGCTGTTGAATTCTCATAACAATTCTGTAAGATCATCCTTGTGAAAATGGTAACAGGTTGCCAGAAGCATTACTAGCCTTTCAAAAACAGAAGCTCTCCTGTGAAGACACACGCACACACATGTGTTTGAGTCAAACAAATATGCTAGGACAAAAGTGGGGTTGCAATTGGGAAGAGATGGAAAGAGCAGCTAACAAGTCCCAGGCACTAGTTGGTTTTGATAAATTATGAAATTCAGTAGAAAATCCTGGCATTAGAAATAAAGAAACTGATAAGTATGATCCCATTGCCATTTACTTTATTGTTTTGGGTTCGGGTTTATACACCCTTTTTGTGTTTCCTCTCTAGAGAATATCCTTTAACATTTGTTGGAGAGCTGGTTTGGTGGTGTTGAATTCTCTCAGCTTTTGCTTGTCTGTAAAGATTTTGATTTCTCCTTCATATTTGAATGAGATCCTTGCTGGGTAAGGTAATCGGGGCTGTAGGTTATTTTCTTTCATCACTTTAAGTATGTCTTGCCATTCCCTCCTGGCCTGAAGAGTTTCTATTGAAAGATCAGCTGTTATCCTTATGGGAATCCCCTTGTGTGTTATTTGTTGTTTTTCCCTTGCCCAGCAGATGAATGGATAAGAAAGCTGTGGTACATATACACAATGGAGTATTACTCAGCCATTAAAAAGAATACATTTGAATCAGTTCTAATGAGATGGATGAAACTGGAGCCGATTACACAGAGTGAAGTAAGCCAGAAAGAAAAACACCAATACAGTATACTAACACATATATATGGAATTTAGAAAGATGGTAATGATGAGCCTGTAAGTGAGACAGCAAAAGAGACACAGATGTGTAGAGCGGACTTTTGGACTCAGAGGGAGAGGGAGAGGGTGGGATAATTTGGAAGAATGGCATTGAAACATGTATACTATCATGTAAGAAACGAATCGCCAGTCTATGTTTGATGCAGGATACAGGATGCTTGGGGCTGGTGCACGGGGATGATCCAGAGGGATGGTGTGGGGTGGGAGGTGGGAGGGGGGTTCATGTTTGGGAACTCATGTACACCCGTGGTAGATTTGTGTCAATGTATGGCAAAACCAATATAGTATTGTAAAGTAAAATAAAGTAAAAATAAAAATTAAAAAAAAAAAGAAAAAAGGAAACTAACTTCCAAGAAGGTTAAATAGCTTCCTTAAGGTCACAAGGGCTTCCCAGGTGGCTCAGTGGGTAAAGAATTCGCCTACAATGCAGGAGACACAGAAGATGTAGGTTTGATCCCTGGGTTGGGACGATCTCCTGGAGTAGGGAATGGCAACTCACCAGTATTCTTGCCTGGAGAATCCCATGGACAGAGGAGCCTGGTGGGCTACAGCCCATGGGGTCGCAAGGTGTCAGACACGACTCAAGCAAATGTGCATGCATGTGCAAAGTCACATACTCGGTAATGAAGGAGTAGCTGTTCAAACCCAGATCTGTTTACTACAGAGACTGGGGAAAGGAAGAGAGGAATAGAAATTATAGAGAAAAAAAAAAAATTGAATGGGGGAGAAATATGAAGATATATCAGATGAATCTCTAAATTTTTGTACAAAAGAGAATTTTGAATCTTTAGTTGATCACAAACATTACAAAATCTTCATATCAGTTCTTTACCTCTTTCCACGGAAAATGTCCATTAGTCTGTAGAATATGTTTCTCTCAGGTCTCAAGGTACAAGTACTGTGGTCTCCACTGATTGCAGAAACCAGAATCCAATTTGCAGGAGAGTTCTTACTTTCTTATTAAGCACACATCATTGTTAAATGCTTACTGTCAAGAAGTCTCATCAGGCTTTCAAAGCTTTTCTGCACTGCCTGTGAGGTCCTCACAACACTGGAGATTACCGATAAAGGCACTTTCACATCTACAGGGGTAGTTGTGGCAAACAGTAGAAATGTACTTTCTGATAGAATTAAGGTAATTATCCATGAGATGAGTTCAACGTAATGTGAAGGTCATTCCCACTGCAGGTTATTCTTAGTGAGATACAATTCTGTATCACCTCTATCCCTCAAGGAAAGAAAAAAAAAAAAAGGATGAAAAATTGTATACCAAATCTGAACTTCTTTTGATCCAGTCTTGCAAGAGATGATAAAAGTTGGTCATTCAATAAAGGGGTCTGATTTGTAACTACAATCGCCTCTTGTTATCTGTGGGGGATAAGATATAAAAATCCTTGGATGTTCAAGTCCCTTATATAAAATGGCATGGTATTTGCATATAACCTGTGCACATCCTCCTTTATACTTTAAATTATCTCTATATTACTTATAATACCTAATACAATGTCAATGTGGTCAAATACTTGAAAATACAATGTAAATGCTATGTGAATATTTGCCAATACATGGTAAATTTGAGTTTTGCTTTCAGGAACTTTCTGGAACTTAAAAAAAAAAAAAAGAACTTTCAAGTTTGTGGTTAGTTCAATCCATGGATGTGGAACTCATGAATATAGAGAGCTGATTGTGCTGCTAATCTCTTTGTGATATTTCCCATTCTTATATTCTTATTCTGCACACAGTATCTAAGGCATGCCTACCTGCTCAGGATAACGACTAAGATGACAACTAGAATTTGGACTGTCCTTATGTTAACCTAAAAGAGGATTAAATGCTCTTATCCTCAAAATAAAGGAATGTTGTAATTGCCCTCACTATGGGTTTTTCAGGGCTTCTCTAATAACTCAGAAGGTAAAGAATCTGTCTGCAACACAGGAGACCTGGGTTCGATTCCTGGGTTAGGAAGATCTCCTAGAGAAGGGAATGGCAACCTACTCCAGAATTCTTGCTTGGAGAATTCCATGGTCAGAAGAGTCTGACAGGCTACAGTCCATGGGGTCACAAAGAGTTGGACATGACTGAGTGACTAACACTTTCACACTTTCAGGGGTCTTTCAGCAAACCAAGAAGAAGCCTTCCTAAAGAGACACTACATTTAGTACATGGAGATTCATATTTAACCTGTAAATATCCCAAAGTATTGTACTTGAGAACACAGACAGTTGTTAAGAATTCCATAATGCTCTTTCCAAAAAAAGGCAATAGTCTATTATATTGAGTCAAACCTATTGGATCACATTGAACAAATTACTAGCAAAGAAAGTCATTGTAGGTACACACAGAAAAGGTTCACTGAGTAAATTTATAGCTATCTTCAATATCAAGCTTAAAATACAGTACAGGATTCAGAAATTCATTTCCTTATTAAGCCAACGTTTATTTTGTAAAATAACAGAGAGGGAGCTCCTGAAACTATGTGTAATCATGAGTCAAATCTATTTCACCTACTTTCACTAATCAGGGACATGCATGTCCTCCAAGTTGCACGTGGTCTAAACAATGAGATCATTGCGGGAGTTGTTGTCAAGATACTCAAGAGTCAGCTGTGACTAGTTGGAACTGAGCCGGTTAAGATCAGGTTGGACCACTGATCCTCTAAGCACAAGAGGGAATGTCTGATTGGTGAACTTTTGAGATGGGCGGAGGGACTTGTGGATAGCGCTTGCACGCTTTGGAACGTCACGTGCAGGAGCCAGGAGTTTAGTTATATCAGCACGGAAAGACAGTTTCTGTGCCATTTTCCAGTCACTCGGCTCCTCAGAGTCCCCACACCTCAGGCCGCTGCGCTATTTTATTCTTTAATCCCGCAACTACCCTGAACCCTTGCCTTCAGAAGGAGGCAAATCGGAGACTGGTTCTTTTGTCGTGAAGCTGCCTTGTGAATGAACCCCCTCTTTGCTGCAAACCTTGGTGTCTCAGCATTTTGGTATCTGTGCTTAGGGCAAAACGAAACTCCTTCGGAATGCAAAGATCTCAGGAGTTCACAAACGGTAAGATAGACACCTGTACCCTTCAGATACTATTTCACATTCTCATATATTAATCCATTACAATTTTTTTTTTTTTTTTGAGGACTGCTAATGTGTGAGGTGAAAACTGTCTTGATGAGCAGGACAAAGTATTGGTGCAAATGGAGCTTATGCTCTAATGAAGAGGATTTTAAATAGATTATACAATAAATTGATAAAGTCAAGGTGCCTTTCACGTACCGAATGACAATGGTTTGTTTTGATAATAACGCAATGAAATTAATATGAACTAATTATGAGAAATATATATGTGATAATTGCAGTGCTTTATTCTTACAAAATGTTGGGCTAGAGGGACATGTCTCCTTGGGAGTATAGAAAAAGAAGCAAAGAGATTGTGACATTTAACCTAAACCTTCAGGCATGACTTCTCCAAAGAAACAAACAATTACGGCAGGAGAAGAAACAGCGATTTTAAAGCTACCAAGCCCAGAAAAGATGAGGTGTTGATAGAATAGCGAGTAGCTCAATAAGACCTGTCCTTATATTCACACCTTCTCTCTCCCTCGACCGTGCTTTGCTTCTCTGGTAAATATTCCTACCTAGAATAAATGTCACAACTGCACTAAGCAGGTAAGCTTTATGGCAGAAAAACACAAAATTGTGCTAAATAATCTCACTTAAAATTTGTGGTCTCAAATGCCCAATGAGAAGGTAATAGAAAAATATAAAAGTTAACCCTATGAAAACCTATGTCTGATGCAGGATTCCTCTTAATTTTATCATATTAAGAAATCATTTTTCTATTCTTGCTTTGCTAAGAATATTTTTTATTATGAACGTGTTTTGAATGGGATCATTTTTGCATTTTTAAAGATTACATGATTTTTTACCCCTTTCCTACTAATGTGATCAATTTATTTCCCCACTGCATTTGAGTAGTTTATAGTAAATGTTAGGGCTTCCCAGATGGCACTAGTGGTAAAGAATCCACCTGCCAACGCAGAAAACACAAGAGAAGTCAATTCCATCCCTGAATCGGGAAGATCTCTGGAGAAGGGAATGACAACCCACTTCAGTATTCTTGCCTGGCAAATTACATGGGTAGAGGAGCCTGGCAGACTATAGGCTATGGGACCACAAAGAATTGGACATTACCAAGCATATATTTAAATGTTAATTCAACCTTTTACTCCTGGAATTTAAATATACCTCTTGATATTTTATTTTCACGTCACTGATTTTAACTTCTTGGTGAAAGTGAAAGTGAAGTCGCTCAGTCGTGTCTGACTCTTTGCGACCCCATGGACTGTAGCCCACCAGGCTCCTCCCTCCATGGGATTCTCCAAGCAAGAGTTCTGGAGTGGATTGCCATTTCCTTCTCCAGGGGATCTTCCTGACCCAGGGATTGAACCCAGTTCTTCCGAATTCCAGGCAGACGCTTTAACCTCTGAGCCACCAAGGATTTCCCTACTATTATTTTTCCACAGTGTCATTTTGTACTTTTGGTACGTTTATATTGGTTCAACAAAACAAATGGAGGATGTCCTCACAAAAGCAACAACAACAAAAAACAAATCCCAATGAATATAGTATTGCTGACTATATAATTGCACATTCCTTTTTTTTTTGTCTTCCCGCTCCCCACAATTAATCCTCCACACCTCCTCATCTCTACTCAAGACTCCTATACCAGTCTTCTCATTCTCACTCCCAGTTTATGATTTAACTCATCATCTACTGAGAAAATAGAAATAAAACATGCCTGGTGGCTTTTGTAGGCTGTCTGGAGCTTGAATGGTCTGGACGGGGGGATGGTCCCTAGGAGTGCTATGTTGGGGACCCCCTTGGCTGTGGACTTAAAGCTGGATCCGTTGTGAGGAGTGGGTTGGCCCTTGGGAAGCACTGCACCCTAAGCTCCTTTGGCAGGACTACTGTGGCTGGAGCGGGGAGACCTAGAGGCAAAGTCTCTCGTTCCCTGAGGGGCCCCAGCAGTTCCCTGCTAGTTTGGCAGAAGCTCTGTGGTGAGTAAATGGAGTTTTTTCCCTGTAAAGTCTAAGTGCCCTTTAAACTGCTGGTTTTGTTTTTGTTTTCCTGTGTCCCAATCCCAAGGTAGATAAGTTCTCACTCAGGACTCTACGCTATATTTCTTCCTGCTGCAGGTCACCATGGCAGGGTTGGCGTTCCCAAGGATACAGTGTCTCCATCCCATTTGTATGTGGTCCTTCTGTGTGCATTCAATCATCAAGTCTTCAGGAGAAACTGCTCTATATGCTGATGTGGAACTGGGATGTCTGTAGGAGGAGATGAGCTCAGGGTTTTTCTACACTCCTAGCTTCTCTCTCCCACCACTCCTCCCATCTGTACTTTTTAAAGTTGGTTCATATGCTTTTTAAAAATATATATATTATTTTTTAATTTTATTTTTGGGCTGTGCTGGGTCTACGCTGCTCTGCTTGGGCTTTCTCTAGTTGGGGATAGTGGGGGCTACTCTGTTGCAGTGCTTGGGCTTCTCATTGTGGTGAGCAGCTTCTCTTGTTGCAAAGCACAGACTCTAGGCATGCAGATCTCAATAGCTGTGGCATGTGCGTACTCAGACTTCAGTAGTTGGGGCACATAGTAGTTGCTGCATGCAGGCCTGATAAGGTTGAGGTTTGCGGTCTCTAGAGTGCCATTTCAGTAGCTGTGTCACATGGACTTAGTTGCTAGCTGTGTGTGGAGTCTTCCTGGACAGGGATTTAACCTATGTCCCCAATGGCTGGTGGATTCTTATCCACGGCACCACCAGGGAAGGTCCCATATGCTCTTTTGGGAGGGCTAAACTTATATTTGAGAGCAACTTTCTGAAGATATGCAAATACATATTTTTAAATGTAATCTTTATTTAAATACTAAAACAATATTTTTGCAATGTTGTGTTGGTTTCTGCCATCAGTTCAGTTCAGTTCAGTCGCTCAGTCATGTCCGACTCTTTGGGACCCCATGAATTGCAGCACGCCAGGCCTCCCTGTCCATCACCATCTCCTGGAGTTCACTCAGACTCAAGTCCATCGAGTCAGTGATGCCATCCAGCCATCTCATCCTCTGCCATCCCCTTCTCCTCCTGCCCCCAATCCCTCCCAGCATCAGAGTCTTTTCCAATGAGTCAACTCTTCGCATGAGGTAGCCAAAGTACTGGAGTTTTGGCTTTAGCATCATTCCTTCCAAAGAAATCCCAGGGCTGATCTCCTTCAGAATGGACTGGTTGGATCTCCTTACAGTCCAAGGGACTCTCAAGAGTCTTCTCCAACATCACAGTTCAAAAGCATCAATTCTTCAGTGTTCAGCTTTCTTCACAGTCCAACTCTCACATCCATACATGACCGCAGGAAAAACCATAGCCTTGACTAGACGGACCTTAGTCGGCAAAGTAATGTCTCTGCTTTTGAATATGCTATCTAGGTTGGTTATAACTTTTCTTCCAAGGAGTAAGTGTCTTTTAATTTCATGGCTGCAGTCACCATCTGCAGTGATTTTGGAGCCCCCAAAAATAAAGTCTGATACTGTTTCCACTGTTTCCCCATCTATTTCCCATGAAGTGATGGGACTGGATGCTATGATCTTCGTTTTCTGAATGTTGAGCTTTAGGCCAACTTTTTCGCTCTCCTCTTTCACTTTCATCAAGAGGCTTTTTAGTTCCTCTTCACTTTCTGCCATAAGGGTGGTGTCATCTGCATATCTGAGGTTACTGATATTTCTCCCAGCAATCTTGATTCCAGCTTGTGTTTCTTCCAGTCCAGCGTTTCTCATGATGTACTCTGCATATAAGTTAAATAAGCAGGGTGACAATATACAGCCTTGACGTACTCCTTACAACAGAGCAAATCAGCCATAATTATTCATACAGCCCCTCCCTCTCTAAAGGCAACTTATTATATGCTGAACACTTAGAAAATACTGCAGAGAGAGGGTCAAACTTGCCATGTCACAGAGAAGAGTTTAGATAATGTGGTGTATGGATGATAGATTTGAAAATAGCGTTAGTGTCCTTGCATTCCAAATTTAATACTGTTGCCATTTCACCAATCTTGAAAATTCCTTAGTCATTTTCCAAGTGGACACCTATCACCAGATACCAATGGCACCTGATCTTAGGGCTTGTTCCACTCTTACTCCTTACACTGATGACCGTGACACTAGACTTCGGAATATCAGTTCAGGCTTGCACAGATTCTTCTAATCACTGTGCTATCCCTCCATTGCCTGTTTTCTGCACACATATATCATGAAGAGTAGAAGGACATTATCAAAATTTATTAACCAGGGAAATATTTTGTTATGCTGTTTATATTCTAAAAATTTATGAAATTGATGTTAAAGAGCAGTCAGTCTCTTCCTATGCATGAGGACAATTAATAATGTCAAATCACCAATTATAAGGGAATGCATTTGAGAGCCCGCATTTAATTGCATTCTTGTAAGTCATTTGACATAAACAAAAATAACAAATAGGTTTAGTTACAAGTTGTATACCAAACAAATTCCATTACTTATACCTACTAAAAGTTTAATTATCAACTGAGAGCTACATGAAGTATATTTATTTTAGTAATATATCTGTATTATAAGCTTACCAATTTTTCCTTTCCTCACTAATTTATTTGCATAAACTTCAGATTATTGCCAAAGAAAAACTATTCAAACAGACAAATATCTTAAAAAATATGAATAAAAGTTTCTTTTTTTCCTCTGTTTCTTCTCCTGAGTTGAGGTAAAGTAAACTCAAATTTACTGAACAAAATTAGCTCTTGGCACAGTTAACAATGTCTAGTTAGAAATCTGAATGAGATTAATTTATAGGTTGAAAATTTTATTATGCACTACTTCTCCAAAATTCTCTTTTTTAATGGCCATTCATCTTTATTTGACTATTGGACCACATTTTTAGAATTTAAATGTGTGTATTATATATATCTAGACTGAAAAGTGCAGTTGTTTTAAGAGGACCAATTGTGCCTAAGGAAAATCTCAGTATTTGGTGCTGTTCAAAGATCAGGAAAGGTTACTTGGAGCTGTCAATCACCCATGTTTTTATATTAGCTGTAGTTGCAAAGTTTCTTTTTTCTTTCTTATTCTGTCAATTTCACCTTTTCATATTCTTCAAAGCTACCCTATCCATATCTGGGATTTATAACACAAACTGAAATTACTTTGTCATCCAGAGGACCCATATATGAATAAGTTAAGAATTTGATTTAACAAAATATTCCAGGAAATATGTAATGTGGAAGCACAGTCTGACTTAGGACATGTTGCTTTGAAAAGAACATAGCAGGAGAATGTTGAACTGTTTCCACTGAGCAGTTGGGTGATCTTTCTTTGTTTTTCTTCCTTTTCCAAGTATATATTTATGGCTAGACAGTTCTAGTTGTTGAGTATTGTATGAAAGAGAAAATGCATTTGATATGTATATGCTGTATACATTGATACCTGGAGCATATATAACCGATCAACACACATATCTCACAGCAACATTTTCCTGAGGAGTGTGTATGCTTGAGCTTAAAGCATGCAGATTCTGGCTATCAGGTCTATGTGCAAGTGTGTGAGGTTGACCTCCCATTGGCCAGAGATTATATTTTGTTTTTAATGATTTAAACACACACATACATACATTCATGCATACATATACATTTATTGTCCAGTAAGAAACAGTGGAGGCCATGAATAGAGCGAAAATACACTGAAACCGAAAGTGAGGTTTGGCTGCTTGCCGCTCAAAAGCCAATAAAGAGACAAGGTTGATGGTAAGGAAAGTTTGCTTTATTTTGGATGTTGACAACTGGAATGGAGGAGAGCAAATCTCTGTCCATGGCCTGACCATCCTCCTCAACCTAACAACCTGTGGAAAAGAGGTTTTATAGGCTGAGGGAGGGGGCTACATGCAGAAACAGCACAGTCAGCTCAGACAGTCATCTTGAAATTGGTCATCTGTGGTCTGACCAGCATCATTTTGATTATCTTGCTAAGTCACTTCAGTCATGTCCGACTCTGTGCGATGCCATAGACGGCAGCCCACCAGGCTCCCCCGTCCCTGGGATTCTCCAGGCAAGAACATTGGAGTGGGTTGCCATTTCCTTCTCCAATGCATGAAAGTGAAAAGTCAAAGTGAAGTCGCTCAGTCATATTTGACTTTTAGTGACCCCATGGACTGCAGCCTACCAGGCTCCTCTGTCCATAGGACTTTCCAGGCAAGCGTAGTGGAGTGGGGTGCCATTGCCTAAGTCACTTCAAGGTTCAATTTCTTTTCATTTCTTTGAGAACTTTGCCACAGTTCTCCAAATTGTGGCAGCTTAAGTCATGGCTACAGTTTGGTCTGCATGTAGTTAACTTCTTCCACCTGGTGGAAGTTTCAGTATCTATCAAATATAAGACAGCTCACAGGATATGGCTCAGAATATTATCTATAGCCCTTGAGGAGGAACTAAAGGTCCTTGAATTTGCTTAATGACTAAGCAATTATTATTTGGTCTCCTCTGACTTTCTTTGTTTCTGCATTTTCTCACTTTTCTGATTAAACTTATTCTTTGGCTAAAACAAAGCTTTTCTGAAGACCAAAGGTAGGCTGAGAATATGGGGGGCAAAGGACATATGATCCTACTCTGTTTCAACATTGATCCTCAAATGTAAGACTTATCCTATATCATACACAAGGCTACCTATTTAATCGTCACTATTCTTTCTATTAAGATTTGCTAATTAATATATACATTATTAAGAATTTAATTTTAAGTCACACTCATTTTCTATTGTTGCATTTTGAGGCATTTCTTCTGGATGATATGTCTAGCAATTGGTCACAGATTATATAATGACTTTCCGGATGGCTCAGTTGGTAAAGAATCCGTCTGCAATGCAGGAGACCCCGGCTTGATTCCTGAGTCCAGAAGATCCCCTGGAGAAGGGATAGGCTACCCACTCCAGTATTCTTGGACTTCTCTTATGGCTCAGCTGGTAGAGAATCTGCCTGCAATGCAGGAGACTGGGGTTTGATCCCTGGGTTGGAAAGATCCTCTGAAGAAGGGAAAGGCTACCCACTCCTGTATTCTGGCCTGGAGAATTCCACGCACTGCATAGTCCATAGGGTCACAAAGAGTCAGACTCGACTGAGCAACTTTCACTTTCACTTCATTATCAGTTCAGTTCAGTCACTCAGTCGTGTCCGACTCTGCGACCCCATGAATTGCAGCACGCCAAGCCTCCCTGTCCATCACCAACTCCCGGAGTTCACTCAAACTCATGTCTATCAAGTCGGTGACGCCATCCAGCCACCTCATCCTCTGTCGTCCCCTTCTCCTCCTGCCCCCAATCCCTCCCAGCATCAGACTCTTTTCCAGTGAGCCAACTCTTCACATGAGGTAGCCAAAGTACTGAAGTTTCAGCTTTAGCATCATTCCTTCCAAAGAACACCCAGGACTGATTTCCTTTAGAATGGACTGGTTGGATCTCCTTGCAGTCCAAGGGGCTCTCAAGAGTCTTCTCCAACACCACAGTTCAAAAGCATCAATTCTTCGGTGCTCAGCTTTCTTCACAGTCCAAATCTCACATCCATATGTGACCACTGGAAAAACCATGTCCTTGACTAGATGGACCTTTGTTGGCAAAGTAATGTCTCTGCTTTTTAATATGCTGTCTAGGTTGGTCATAACTTTCCTTCTAAGGAGTAAGCGTCTTTTAATTTCATGGCTGAAATCACCATCTGCAGTGATTTTAGAGCCCCCCAAAATAAAGTCTGACACTGTTTCCCCGTCTATTTGCCATGAAGTGATGGGACCAGATGCCATAATCTTCATTTTCTGAATGTTGACCTTTAAGCCAACTTTTCACTCTCCTCTTTTACTTTCATCACTTCATTATAGTTAAATATAAAATCATATAATAACATTTGAACCCACCATCCCAGATCATCAGTTTTCAATGTTACTTTGGCCTAATTTTTGAAGTATTTTTTTCAGGAGTCTTTTTTTTTTTAATAGTCTTCTGTGCTTTTTATCAACATGAAATATGATTAAATACTAATTGATGACAAGATCTTGTCACTAGACTTTCATGAAAGCCGTGTCTATACTAATAGGCAGAAGCAGTATTGAAACATATTTGATTTAGAGGGATCCTATGGTTATTAAGTTCAATGAGATGGACCGTTGTTTTTCAAAGGTTATACATTCAAGGCAAAGACTGATTTTTCATCAACAAATTTTCATGAAAACTGAACAAAAATTTTCTTTAAAAATAAGTTTCCAAACAAAAGTTTCTTCAAAACCTGTTACCAGTTTGTGATGTTCACATATATGTTACCAACACACACGTTCTGTGGATCATTTTAAATTCAAAAGCATTCCTAATAAAAACGAATTCAGAGATACTGGAATATATATATAAATTTAAACATCTGAAGTCAATCAACAGAAAGTTATTCCAGGCATAGTATTTTTAGGATTGAGTTATCACTGTACTCTCATCCACAACCCAAACACCTACTCTCCAAATTCTTTTGTAAAATAATTGTATTATGGCATAATTTCATAGCTCTGTAATATAATTTTTATAATGCCTCTAGTTTGTGAAATCAAAGGTTTAATTTGCTTCTGTTGTGTCTTAATTTATGCTTGACTTTTTAAGGTACTGATAGTCAGTATAGGAAGAGACAGGCAACATGTTAAAATGTCATCAAAGCAGCATTTTATTTTAAAACAAAGATGTATATTCTAATTCCAATGACAATGATAAAGCACTCCAGGGTGTGCTTTAATGGGCCATTAGTTTTCTTCTTGGGTAGTTGAAATTCTTTGGCCTATAGCCTTCTGCTCCCCTGAGTCTCTGGGCCTCTATTAGACCCATTAAAAACTCCCTGGAATGTGGTTTCTGTCTAATGTGATTATTATAAAAATGTCCAAGTTATGCATTTATTCCTCCATTTGCAGTGGCACTAGCATTTCATTCGCTTGAATGTTGACATGGGGGTCTTCAGAAAATAAAGAACAGCTGATCAATTAGAAAGTTAAAAAAAAAAGATTTTTCAGGCCCATGTCACTGGGGGCAAGGAAAAGGAAGAGAAATGTCTGAGTAATCTGAGAGTGATTTTTACACATGCCAAGCATATTGTGGTTTGAACCACAGTGGCAAAGCTTCACAAATCACAGGTTTGATATATTATCCCTAGCTTAGTTTTTCAAATGATCTTTCACTGCTTCTGCTTTGTGATGGGTAGAGTCTCTTTTATTTCTGTGCTTTCTTTACTCTTTCAGTATAAACACACATTTTATAGATCTTAGTAATGAGAGAACAGACTAGATCCCAGTATCAAAAGCAAAAGAGGCCAGGAGTGAATGACATGTTATATTTCTTTACCCATAAAATTGCTTTGGTAGAAGTATCTTTCCCATTAAAGGTGGTTGTAGTGGAGATATCAAATGTTCCCCTTTCAGCAATAGAGTTCAATCCATCATGCATGCTCAGCCGTGTCTGACTCTTTTGGGACCCCATGGACTATAGCCTTCCAGGCTTCTCTGTCCAAGAGATTTCCCAGGCAAGAATACTTGATATACAAGAATGAGGATATGGGCTGCCATATACTCCTCCAGAGGATCTTCCAGACCCAGGGATCGAACCCGGACTCTTGTGTCTTCTGCATTGGCAGGTGGATTCTTTAACCCATTATGTTCCATGAGCAAATCAAGATAATTTATCTACCTTATGCAATGCTCAGTCTTAAGGTGATATCCAAAAGAGGACAGATACCCTTCCCGACATTTGATACACGGAAACTTGGGGGCCTATAGATACTCTCACTTTTCAAACATTTGCTTTATGATACTTGACTTTTATGAGGGACATACAGTAGTATCTGTTTTTGCTAACTGAAAGAAATTTGAAGAAAATTTTTGTGTGTGTGAAAAAAAGGGAAAAAAGTTAAAACAGGTTAGATTTTGACATTTGTTTTGTCGTGAGCCATTATAGTGACAGCAGGCACCCCAAGCTTGGAGAGTGACACTACCAAGCTCCTTCCATGGGAACCACACCAAGCATCTCAGCATCAAGCTGCTCTATCTCTGAACTGTGTCTGTAAGCATCTGTATTTTATCTCCATTTATTTTGTCCATTATTAGCAAAATGTGCTCCAAAGTAATTGCTTCATTTTACACTTAGGAAATATTTCATAGGAATACTCTACTTTTGGATGGTATGTGTGGGGGCGGGCTGTAAATGGTATCTCTTCTTTGTGCATTATAAACTGAAGTGTAGCCTTAGATTTTGCAGGGGTTACTGTTCTTACTTTTGTTTTATGTCTTGGCTTCACTTTTTTTATGTTAAAAAGCATGTTGCATCTTTTCAGTTGCTTTTCCTGCAACACTTGAGATGGTCATGTAGTTTGTTCTTCATTTCGTGGTGTATGAATGTGGTGTATTACATTGAATTTTGTGTGTTTAACCATCCTTGCAATCCAGGAATAAACCCCATTTGGGCAGGGTGTATAATTCTTCAGTGTGCTGTGAAATTTGTCTTGGTAGTGTACTGTTGAGGATTTTTGAATTCATGTTCATCAGGAATATCGGTCCCTACTTTTCTTTTGTCTATCTTTGGTATCAGAGTTATGCTTGTCTCATAAAATAAATTTGAAGGTGTTTTCTCCTCTTCTGGTTTTTGAAATAATTTAAGAATAAACTGTGTTAATTTTTCAAAGGTGTGTTACAGTTATCTAGTGAAGTGAATTGGTCCTGGGCTTTTCTTTACTGGAATGTTTCTTGATTACCAATTCAGTCTTCTTATAGGCTGTCGATTTGTTTATAGGTTTATAGGTTTATTTGTTTATAGGTTTTTAATTTTTTCATGATTCTGTCTCAGTAAATTTTATGTTTCTAGTGTTTTAAAATTTTTATCCAATTAATTGTTATATAATTGTTCATAAGTATGCTTGTAATTTTTATTTCTGTGGTAGCAGTTGTAATGTCTCCTTCATTTCTAATTTAGTTGAGTTTCTCCTTTATATATTTGTCTCTATATTTTCTTTACCAGAGTCTTTATTTTCTTATTTTTTCTCTGTTAGTGTTTAGCATAATACTGTTGCAACTTGAAGGACTCCCTTTTTCATTTCTTATAGGACTCTTCTGTTGGTGATGAACTCTCAGCTTTTGTTTATGTGAAGAAGTCTTAAGTTTGTCATTATTTTTGAAGGACAGCTTTGCCAGATATAATATTTTTGGTTGGCAAGTTTTATTTTTATTTTTTTATTTCTTTGAATATATCATTTCTCTTCCTTGCAGCCTGCAAGGTTTATGCTGAGAAATGCACTGATAATCTCATCCTTATCTCTTATGTGTGATTAATCACTTTTTTCTGCTGAATTATCTTTTTCTGCTGCTTTGAACAGTCTCTTTGTGACTTTAGCTTCTTATTATAATGATTTGATCATAACATGTCCCAGTGTGAGCTTCTTTAGGTTTTTCCTAGTTGGAACTTGTTGAGATATTTGAAATTTTATACATACTTTCTTCCTCAAATTTGGGTCATTTTTGGCCATTATTTCTTCAAATAGGCACTCTGCACTTTTTCTCTCTCCTCCTGAGACTCCTGTATATTGGTTACTTGTTGTTATCTTATAAATCCCTTGTGGCTCTCTTCACTTCTCTTCATTCTTAATTCTTTTGCTCATCTACCTCAGTAATTTTAAATAATGTCTCTTCAAGTTTGCTAATTCTTTTCTTTGATCAAGTCTGATTTGAACTTTTAGCAGATTTTTCAATTCAGTTATATTCTTTAGCTCTAAACTTTGTTTTGTTATTATATATATATTGATATAGTTTCTATATTCTTTTTGACATTCTCATTTTGTTCTTGTATAGTTTTCCTATTTTAATTTTGTTTTCTGTTTGTGTTGTCTTAGTTCACCGAGCAGCTTTAAAAATGTAACGTTGAATTCTGTATTAGGAGATGTATAGATATATGAATATTCAGTGTTAGTTTCTGGAGATTTATTTTCTTCCTTTGTTTGGGCCATATTTTCCTGTTTCTCTGTATGTCTTGCTATAATTTGTTGAAAGTTAGGTAGTTGAAAAATAGATACCTCTGCCATTCTTTACTGATTTTGTACCAGGAGAGACTTTTTACCAATCATCCCACTTAGAGATCCTGGAGGCCTTTCAACCTTTTTTAGGAATATGCTTTCTCTGAGCTCACGTGTATAATTCCCCAGCTAAATTGTTCTGTCATTTATTTTTCAGGAGTTCATAATCTTTTGTTCTCCCCAGCATCTTTCTGCACTTATACAGTCTCTTCTGGTGCCTCATTAATCCACTGTGCTCAGTTTTGTTCTCAGTAGCACCTAGGCACTCAAATTACGCAGGTTTCCTTTGTTGTTGTTGTTCAGTTGCTCATTGTGTCTGACTGTTTGCTACCCCCTGGACTGCAGCACGTCGGGTTTCCCTATCCTTCACCATCTCCCGGAGTTTGCTCAAACTTATGTCCATTCATCAGTGATGCCATCCAGCCATCATGTCCTCTGTAATCCCCTTGTCCTCTTGCCTTCAATTTTTCCCATCATCAGGGTCTTTTCCAGTGAGTGAAAAGAGTAAGATCTTTGCATCAGGTGGCCAAAGTATTGGAGCTTCTGCTTCAGCATCAGTCCTTCCAATGAATATTCAGGACTGATCTCCTTTAGAATTGACTGGTTTGATCTCCTTCCAGTCCAAGGGACTCTCAAGAGTCTTCTCCAGGACCACAGTTCAGAAGCATCAATTATTTGACATTCCACCTTCTTTATAGTCCAACTCTCACATCAATACACAGCTTTGACTATATGGACCTGTGTTAGCAAAGTAATGTCGCTGCTTTCTAATATGTTTTCTAGGTTTTTCATAGCTTTTCTTCCAAGGGGCAAGAGTCTTTTAATTTCATGGCTGTAGTCACAATCTGCAGTGATTTTGGAGTCCAAGCAAATAAAGTCTGTCACTGTTTCCATTGTTTCCCCATCTATTTGGCATGAAGTGATGGGACGGGATGCCATGATCATAATTTTTTGAATGTTGAATTTTAATCCAGCTTTTTCACCCTCCTCTTTCACATTCATCAAGAGGCTCTCTAGTTCCTCTTCGCTTTCTGCCATAAGGGTGGTGTCATCTTCGTATGTGAGGTTATTGATACCCTGCAATCTTGATTCCAGCTTGTGCTTCATCCAGCTCAGCATTTCAAACTAAGTTTCCTTTAGTTTTCCAAATCAAGCAAGATAGAAAACAGATCCTTGGGCAGTCCCTCAAAATGCCAAAATAGTGTATGCACATTGCACTGTTTTCTTTTATTCCTAAGGGGGTAGAAAGTTTTGGGAACTTTCTCACGATTATGCCACACTACCGGCTAGGGGAAGGTCTATACAAGGGGGAACTTTCTTACCCACTTTGATGCACTTATTCTTGATTTTGTATTGCTTTGGATGCTACAATTTCTTAATTGGTTTTGGGGGTTCTCACTAAGGTAATTTGGTCCACCTTAAAAAAGTCTCTTTTCCATAAAGGAATCTCTAACCGGGGCTTCCTATTTTCATCATCTTAGTGACATCATTCCTCAGCACCCAAATTTGGCTCAGATATTCAGTTGGCACCAGCATCCCAGATGACATTGATGTAGAAGATATGAAGAACACATATTTAAAAATACTGTTCCATAACAGTGATTCTTAATATGGCAGAGTGTTAGAATCCCTGTAGATGTACTGATGCATAGGGTCCACTTACAGACATCCTGATTTAAATGCTCTGTAGTGGAGCTCAAAGTCAGAAGTTAAAGCACTTGCATGGTGACTGTAATGAGCAGCCATTGTTGAGAACCATTGTTCTCATGCTCATGCTACTTACAGATTAATTGATTAACTCTAGGAGTCTATTAGGGCAGCTCATCTCCCTAAGGAGTCAATTTTAACTTAGGTATATTTTAAACACCAGTGAAAAACTCCATTTAGCATCAGAGTCATCTTCATTCAGTTCAGATCTCCATCCTTGTGTTACTAATTAAGGTCAAAACATTTAAAGATACATGCATTTGCAAAGGACTGTAAATCTAATACCACTAGTAAAAGAAACTGTGACTCAAGCCCATTAAAGGTGAAGCAATTCAGCCTAAATTGTTGAACTGAAACAACTTACATTCCTTTCTAGATGAGTCTAGGGAAATGACAGGCAATTTTAACTCTTGTCACACACTTAGGTTTATTAGACCACACAGTTAAGACAGAGAGTATAGGAAGAAGTGCACTTTCTTTGTTGCCATTGAGAAGATTTCCAAGTGGTATTTGATATAACTCCAGCCCTGATACTCTTACCAAATCCAGATTTCCTCTGAGGTTTTTGTGATTCGTTCCAGCTGACACTTCTGCCAAACTAAAGACGGCAATATTAACTTGGACTTATCTTTAATTTGGGCTTCCCAGGTAGTTCAGTGGTAGAGAACCTGCCTGCCAAGCAGGAGATATAGGAGATGTGGATTCAATCCTTAGATCAGGAATATCCCCTGGAGAAGGAAATGGCTTCACATTCCAGTATTTTTGCCTGAAAAATCCAATGGACAGAGGAACCTGGTGGGCTACAGGCCCATGGGGTTGCAAGAGTCAGATACAACTGAGTAAGCATCTTCCTAGAAATACCTAAAGTGCTGGAATAATCTGGCATGTAGAAGAGATTCAGGAAACATTTACCTAAATAATGGACTATATATGGATATAAATAGATTGTTTGCAAAAATCAACCAGGACACCTCCCTTCAATTCCAGACTATTCTTAATCCACGTGTGGCCTCCGGAAAACTCTGGTCTTTAAATTCCAATCCTTTTCCGATGTATAACTTTCCCAACCACAAGCAGACTTCATCACTTCAGAGTCCATCCTTTGGATCCAGTAACTCTACTTTTCTGGGAGGTTCTTCGGGAAAAGTATTGCATTAACTATTGGCAGTGTTACATTGAATTTAATAAGTAGTCTTATTTTTCTATGTAATTTTAAGATTAAATGAAAGCTTAGATAAAGTTTTGGTGCTAATATCTTAGAAGCATTATTATTCAAGCATGTATTTCTGTATCTTTAACATAATGTTCCTTTTCATGGAGTTCATCCAAGACCTTAAGCAATTCATTAGTAAATTCTAAAAGACCTAATTTTGCTCTCTTCTTCATTATGTAGCACCATTACCTACAGATTTCTTTCAGAATTCCTTTCAGGTTATTTGCTTAGAAACATTGTTCTATGAATGGATTGGAAATCCTCTCTGCTCTCTGTCCCCTTCAAGAATTAAAGTGGGTGAAAGGTGAAATAAGAAATTTTGATCACAAAACTATTTCTAACGGCTTTTATTTCTCCATTTCTCCAAATTTTGTGTTGCTCTTCCACCCCTGCTTCATTGTAACTAGGCAAAAATTTCTCTTTTACAAAAGCCCAGGACCTAAGCTAGGTGAGATGTCATAAATATTTGTATATAGGTAAACCTTGATGTCTGCAAAACAATCAAGCAAACCATCCCAAACTCAAGTTAAACCAAAATGAATCAGACATAGACTTCCTCTCTCTCTCTGATATTGTTAACGATTTTCCTGCTTTGATCATCAAATTGCTATAATATATTTTTATGCTTATTGACAGTTTTAAAGGATTAAAAACATTATAAATTGCAGCAAATTATGCAGCTCCCTATTATTGAAACTTCAATTCATATCAAACTGACAGTTGAAAGAAAGCATTCTTTTATATCACCCTACAAAAATTCATCTAAAATGACCTTTCTGAATAATTGATGAGGACTTTTTGTCTTTGTTGCAACTTTCTAAGGTGTGCACACCACACTGTAGCCATATTACTCCAATGGACTGTGCAAAGCCTAATTTGCAACTATTTCCGTCAGCTTTTCTCTAACTGGTGACATTTGTTAGGAAACTCTTCTAAAGCCAGAAGAGATGAAGTAGTTTTAGGACATAATCTGTTTCACTTAATTTACAAATAAACCCATTGGTTGAACACTGTCCAATGTGCTATATAACAGATGATGAAAGTCAGTATATATGTGTCAATTTTCCCCTTCCTACAGGTTGGAAGAATACTAATCAAAGACAAATGACAATTTAAAAGTCAGAATTTTCACAATCTTTCATGTGTGAAGATAATGTGCATTTATAGCGTGCATTTAATGATGGTCTAGTTATGAAGCATAAATACAAAAACTAGTATATTCTATGATCAGTATTTGTCATACTACATAAAACAAAGCAAGAAATAGCCAAATAAGTCATTTATAGTCACTTAAACCAATTTGAAAAGTGTACCTGCAAACTCTAGCTAATCATATGCTATTAACTTATTGTGTTAATGGTATCCCTGATTAATATATATATATATATATATTTATATATGTGTGCATGTGTGTGTGTGTGTGTATAAAACAGAAAGTAATAAAAAATCACCTCTAATTATATCACCCTGACTAATCACAGCCCAAGGAGATTTTTCAGTAATTAATATATATAAATGTAGCTGTAGATAATTAAAATCTGTGGCCATGCCATTCCTTCTGTAACCATATAAATTATTGAATATGTTTTCACAAAATAGAAGTCATAACATATACATAGCCTTATATTCTTAAAATTATTTTGTGAAATATCTAAAATATACAAATATTCATTTTCTCAGTAAATCGAATCTTAACATTATGCTATGTTTACTACAGTTTCATTGTTTTAGAAAATATATGATAACTGAGACACAGTTAAAGCCCCCTGGGAGAAAAAAACCTTCTGATTCTATTACCTTCTACCAAAGTAATCCCAAACATGAATTTACTGTTCATCATTCTCATGCATATTTTAATATGTAATGTATATTTACATATTCCTAAACATAATATAGTCTTGTGTTGGAGAAAAGTTTAAATTAAACCATACTTTATATGGCACTCTGCAACTTGCTACTCATGCCTATTAGGTATGGAACTTTATCTTTGCTAATAGATATATCTCTCATTCAGTTGTTCTCATACATTAATGCATATCAAAATCAAAAATTCTAAGTCTCTTTCTATTGCAACAAGCCAGAGTCTCTGAATTCTTTATCATTGATGACCAATAGATAATTCTGATACATGCCGAAGTATGAGAACCAGTATTCTAGTTTGTTTTATTTGCATTATATTGTATTTCATTGCATAAATACACCACAGTTTATTTATTCTCTCTTGGCTGAATGGTTTATGTTATTACATTTTGCTTTTGCAAGTAAAATACCACGTGGAATGCTAAATAATGCAATATTGCCCTTTAGAGTTTTTATACCAATTTATAGTCCCATTGCCGTGACTATCTGGTTCTGATTTGCCTGGAACTTCCTCAGTGTTAGCAGAGGCATCTTGGCAGACTGGCATAGTTGATTATCCTAATAAGAGTGGATAGTTTCACATACCCCAAAACATTAGTATTGTCCCACGTTTTTAAAATAATAATTTTTGGTCAAAGGGAAGGGATAAAAATAGTAACTAATATTTGTTTTATATTGTATTTTTTGATCCAAAGGATGACTGATTGCTTTTTTATATCTATTAGTCCTTTAAATTTACACCTCTTTATCCTTTTTTATAAGAGAATGCTTATTCTTTCATACAGATACTTGAGTTTTTATGAATTTTTAGCATTAAAAATCATAAAAATCCATTTATCATTCATACATTACAAGTATTTCATGGAAGTCTATGCTGGCTTGCTTTTACCCTTTTCTTTATTTTGTACAAATTTCATCTTTCACAACATCAAATTTTTAATCTTGTATGTTTTGTGCTTTTTTTGGGTACTTAATCTAAGAATCCTTTCTGTATACTCTGGTAATAACTTTAATTTAGATTATTTTCCTAACATTTTAGAATTTTATTTTTGACATTATATCTTCAGTATACCTAGAGTTATATGTGAAGTAAAGAGTCAATTTACTTTTCTGCATATAAATAATGAACTATTAAAGTCTGTTTTTTAATCACTGATTTATAGCATTATTTATGTCACAGATCTATTTTTTAAATATATTTTACTTTAATTTATTGTTTCTGTATTTAGTGCAGTTAGTCTATGTTGTAACCTCCATTTTCTCTCACCTCAACTAATTTCTCTTAATTATTTTAGTTTTAAATTGGACATAATATCTAGTAGAACAAGTGATTTCAATTGTTCCTTTTCAATAGTCTTGCTATTTGTGACCCTTTGCTCTTTTGTTTAAATTTATTGCTACATTGATTCAGTTGTATTTAAATGTGATTTGGATTCAAACCATATTCAATTAATAGAATAATTTGGAAAGAATTGTTATCTTAACATCAATGTTCCCATCCATGAGCATGGTATATCACTCCATTCAGTCAATTCTTTACTTCTTGAATAGTTCCTCTCTCTTAGAAGTTTTACATATATTCTTATATGCTATTATGAATGTATTTTCTAATTGCTTCATACTGATACCTACACACACTAAGTTTTTGTCTGCATGTTACATTTTCATTATGAAGTAAATGTCTGAACATATGTAGATAATCATACATTCTAAAAACAGAAAGGGCTTTTAATTTTTTTTCTAACTTATATAGCTGTGATTTCTTTTACTTATTATACTGTCCATTTAGCAAATATTAAATAGAAATAATAAGGAAAGTCAGACTTCCTATATTTTTGAATTTTTGAGAGTGCTTCTAAATTTTCCCCATCAAGTAGCAGTTGGGTTAATATATGCCTTGATGATTTAAGAAATTCCTCTTCCACATTATATTTTCAGACTGTAAAAACATTAGTTCTTTGTAAATCATAAGTGAGTACAGCATTCTGAAGAGTTCTGAACACATGCATTGAAGTGATTGTATTTGCCTTTTAGCTGCAGTGGTAGGCAGTAACTAAAACAGGCCCCAGTGACTTCTACTTCCTAGTATCTATGCACTGTATAAGCTCTCCAATACATGATGGATAAAATTTGTGTGACTCCATATTCTTGCATGGTCTCAATCTTAAAGAGAAAATATTTATTCTTTTGCCATTGAGTGTTGTAATAGGTATTTTAATTGTAGATGCCCTTTATAATAAAAGAATTTCAGATTTCATTCTATTCCTCCTTTGCCAAATGTATTTCCTTCATATGTTGAAATGATATGTTTTTTTTTTCAAATACTCTATTAACATTGTGAATTACCTTAGTTGTTTTTTTTAAACAGTTCTGCATTCCTGCAAAAATTCTACTTGATCATGATGTGTTAAACTTTTATACATTGTTGGATTTATTTTACAATTTTTATAAAAATAATTTGGAACTATGCTTATGAGGATGGTTAGTTTGTAATTTGCCTTCCTTTTAAAGACTTGTCCTGGTTTTGTGAGTGTAATGTGGTTATCATAAAATGAGCCTGGAAGTGTTACTACTTCTATATTCTGCAACAATTTTATGGCTTGATATTATTTTTTCCTTAAATGTTTGATGTAATTCTCCATTAAAGAAATCTGGGCTTTTTGTTTTTATCACAAACAATTACATATGTATTATAATTAAAAGTCAATTAAGTTTTCCTCACCATTTCCAGCTCTTATGCTTTCCACTGAGTTTACTTTTATTCATATTAAAATATATCCTTCATGGGTTTTTTCCCTCCTCTTGAACTGCTCTGGGTAGAAAAACTTTGTTTGTAAATGGCTGAAAATATCTTTATTTTGCACTCTCTCACGGGTCTAGCTCCTGATACCGAAGGTGAGTTGATAAATGCTATGAACATATAGGCTTCTTTATTTTAGCCTTATCTCTGAAGTCAGAAAACTCCCATCTCTGACCATGTCTTGAAGCAAATTGAACAATTTTCTTTCCCATTACCCTGTAGGACCCAAACTCTCCAGGCCTGCATGGTTGCAGATACAGCGAACAGAAAGACTATAGTTTTTGTTTGTTTGTTTGTTTTTTTAGTGTCTAGCAAAAACATACTTTACTTAAATTTAGTGAAGTTACATTATATTTGCTTCCTCATTTGACATGACACCCATCATTGTTAACTGTTTGGATCAGAGGGTATACACATGTACTTTGTTTGCCATTTTCACCCACAAGTGGATGATACAGTTTAACACTGCAGTGCAAAAACTCTATGTCACTACTACTAGTTGTATATAAGTGTCTAGGTATTACTAGTAACTAGGTTGTATCTGTTATTATAAACCTATCCACAATTGCTAGTGACATTTGTGTATGCCAGATACTTGCTCAATACTTCAGTTCAGTTCAGTTCAGTTCAGTCAGTCAGTCGTGTCTGACTCTTTACGACCCTATGAATTGCAGCACGCCAGGCTTCCCTGTCCATCACCATCTCCCGGAGTTCACTCAGACTCACGTCCATCGAGTCCATGATGCCATCCAGCCATCTCATTCTCGGTCGTCCCCTTCTCCTCCTACCCCCAGTCCCTCCCAGCATCAGAGTCTTTTCCAATGAGTCAATTCTTCGCATGAGGTGGCCAGAGTACTAGAGTTTCAGCTTTAGCATCATTCCTTCCAAAGAAATCCCAGGGCTGATCTCCTTCAGAATGGACTGGTTGGATCTCCTTACAGTCCAAGGGACTCTCAAGAGTCTTCTCCAACACCATAGTTCAAAAGCATCCATTCTTCGGCACTCAGCCTTCTTCACAGTCCAACTCTCACATCCATACATGACCACAGGTAAAACCATAGCCTTGACTAGACGGACCTTAGTCGGCAAAGTAATGTCTCTGCTTTTGAATATACTATCTAGGTTGGTCATAACTTTTCTTCCAAGGAGTAAGTGTCTTTTAATTTCATGGCTGCAGTCACCATCTGCAGTGATCTTGGAGCCCCCAAAAATGAAGTCTGACACTGTTTCCACTGTTTCCCCATCTATTTCCCATGAAGTGATGGGACCAGATGCCATGATCTTCGTTTTCTGAATGTTGAGCTTTAAGCCAACTTTTTCACCCTCCTCTTTCGCTTTCATCAAGAGGCTTTTTAGTTCCTCTTCACTTTCTGCCATAAGGGTGGTGTCATCTGCATATCTGAGGTTATTGATATTTCCCCCGGAAATCTTGATTCCAGCTTGTGTTTCTTCCAGTCCAGCGTTTCTCATGATGTACTCTGCATATAAGTTAAATAAGCATGGTGACAATATACAGCCTTGACGTACTCCTTTTCCTATTTGGAAGCAGTCTGTTGTTCCATGTCCAGTTCTAACTGTTGCTTCCTGACCTGCATACAGATTTCTCAAGAGACAGGTCAGGTGGTCTGGTATTCCCATCTCTGTCAAAATTTTCCACAGTTTACTGTGATCCACACAGTCAAAGGCTTGGGCATAGTCAATAAAGCAGAAATATATGTTTTTCTGGAACTCTCTTGCTTTTTCCATGATCCAGCAGATGTTGGCAATTTGATCTCTGGTTCCTCTGCCTTTTCTAAAACCAGCTTGAACATCCGGGAGTTCACAGTTCACGTATTGCTGAAGGCTGGCATGGAGAATTTTGAGCATTACTTTCCTAGCATGTGAGATGAGTGCAATTGTGCAGTAGTTTGAGCATTCTTTTGCATTGCCTTTCTTTGGAATTGGAATGAAAACTGACCTTTTCCAGTCCTGTGGCCATTGCTGAGTTTTCCAAATTTACTGGCATATTGAGTGCAGCACTTTCACAGCATCATCTTTCAGGATTTGAAACAGCTCCACTGGAATTCCATCACCTCCACTAGCTTTGTTCGTGGTGACACTTTCTAAGGCCCACTTGACTTTAGATTCCAAGATGTCTGGCTCTAGATCAGTGATCACATCATCATGATTATCTGGGTCATGAAGATTTTTTTGTAGAGTTCTTCCGTGTATTCTTGCCACCTCTTCTTAATATCTTCTGCTTCTGTTAGGTCCATACCATTTCTGTCCTTTATTGAGCCCATCATTGCATGAAATCTTCCCTTGGTATCTCTCATTTCCTTGAAGAGATCTCTAGTCGTTCCCATTCTGTTCTTTTCCTCTATTTCTTTGCATTGATCGCTGAAGAAGGCTTTCTTATCTCTTCTTGTTTTTTTTTTTTTTTTTGGAACTCTTTCCTTTTCTCCTTTGCTTTTCACTTCTCTTCTTTCACAGCTATTTGTAAGGCCTCCCCAGACAGCCATTTTGCCTTTTTGCATTTCTTTTCCGTGGGGATGTTCTTGATCCCTGTCTCCTGTACAGTGTCACGAACCTCATTCCATAGTTCATCAGGCACTCTATCTATCAGATCTAGGCCCTTAAATCTCTTTCTCACTTCCACTGTATAATCATAAGGGATTTGATTTAGGTCACACCTGAATGGTCTAGCAGTTTTCCCTACTTTCTCCAATTTGAGTCTGAATTTGGCAATAAGGAGTTCATGATCTGAGCCACAGTCAGCTCCTGGTCTTGTTTTTGTTGACTGTATAGAGCTTCTCCATCTTTGGCTGCAAAGAATATAATCAATCTGATTTTGATGTTGACCATCTGGTGATGTCCATGTGTAGAGTCTTCTCTTGGGTTGTTGGAAGAGGGTGTTTGCTATGACCAGTGCATTTTCTTGGCAAAACTCTATTAGCCTTTGCCCTGCTTCATTCCGCATTCCAAGGCCAAATTTGTCTGTTACTCCAGGTGTTTCTTGACTTCCTACTTTTGCATTCCAGTCCCCTATAATGAAAAGGACATCTTTTTTGGGTGTTAGTTCTAAAAGGTCTTGTAGGTCTTCATAAAACCGTTCAACTTCAGTTTCTTCAGCATTACTGGTTGAGGCATAGATTTGGATAACTGTGATATTAAATGATTTGCCTTGGAGACAAACAGAGATCATTCTGTTGTTTTTGAGATTGCATCCAAGTACTGCATCCAAGTACTAACTACTCTTCTAAGTGTTTTATATGTATTAGTTAATTTAATTCTAACAAAGATCAAATGAAGTAGCTATTATTGCTATCCCCGTTTAAAAGGTGAAAAATTGCAGTATACATAGATTAGGTAATTTTTCCAAGAGCAAGGAGAAGTTGCCTAGCTATACTCAAACCTAAATTGTTTGGCTACATCGCTTAGACGTTTGATGAATGAGGAACGAAGATGAATATCCCTGATGACATCTGTCCATCCTGGCCTACCTCTTAATCATGCCTTACCCTGTCTTGTTGCACTTGTGTTCTGCCTACGTAAGAGTGAGAGACATACTTTTATCATCTCATTATCCCTTGTGCCTAGCACTGAACTGAGAACTCTCTAGATTTACTGCTAATAGTTGTCATGGCTCAATCAGACGTGGGTAAGGATTCTTTCCTGAGAATTTAGTGTATATACTGGTTCAGTTCAGTTCAGTTCATTTCAGTCTCTCAGTCATGTCTGACTCTTTGCAACCCCATGAATCGCAGCACACGAGGCCTCCCTGTCCATCACCATCTCCTGGAGTTCACTCAGACTCAACGTCCATTGAGTCAGTGATGCCATCCAGCCATCCCATCCTCGTTCGTCCCCTTCTCCTCCTGCCCCCAATCCCTCCCAGCATCAGAGTCTTTTCCAATGAGTCAACTCTTCACATGAGGTGGCCAAAGTACTGGAGTTTAAGCTTTAAGTGGAGACAATGCCTTTCACTATTTTCTTAAGAGGCCTATGAAGCATTCTATTTAAAATTTACTTTAAAAACACTAGCTGCTGGGGATAGTGTAAGAAGACAGTTGTTTTCTATCAGCATTTTATGAAGTGTTAGGTAAAGAAACTTTGGGAGGACTAATAACTGGAAAACTCTCATTCGTATCAGAGTTTCTTTTTTCAAAAGATGTAGAAGGAAATGAAACATATTGCTGTTTCTCCCTAGATAGTTTGACCATTTCTCAGCATGAGCTCTGTATAATGTTATACATAAAATCTTCAGATTAAAGAAAAAAAATTACAACATGGGCAGATTAAACTTTTGTCTTAAAATGTAGTACTATTTTGGTTATTCAAAATAAAAAGAAAATGAGAAGTAAAGACATTTATTTCTCTCTAGTGTCATCTAGAATGTGGGGACATGTTCAATCAGCATCTCCCAGTTGGAAATAAAATCTCTGTGAAATTACTGATGGACATCAAGAAAAACCTTGGCAAGGAGATTCAGGATGCACAACTGTGGGATACTTATTCAAACAGAGCAATTAGTGGCCACTTTTCCAGTTTCCCTGCTGAGAAGACAGCCCTGTCAACTGCCTTCTTGCTGCAGAAATAGTCCCCACAGCCAGCCCTCATCTCGTGGCCTGCTTTTGTGTACAAATTGATACTTTTTTCCCCTTAAATGATCCAGCCCCTGAGAATGCCTTGGGTTCTGAACTCTTAGCCTGGCTGATCAGCATGGGAAGGTACTATGGAAGGATCCCTGCTTGGAGAGGACCGTCTCTCATCTAGGAGCGAAGCTGCACTGAGCGGCCAGACTGTGTGAAAAGAGCTAAGTTTGGACAGTGCCAGTCAAGCCTTAATGCTATCCAGGAGACTGTGGGTATTGATTCAATTTATGCTTCTCATTTTGATTGGTTCCAGCCAGGGAATTAAATAGTTCCCTTCTCTCAAGTATGTTCCGAAAGAGGCTGAGGCTTAAATCAGTTAGATGTTTGTCTGTCTTTAAGTAAATGTGTTAGTAAGAAGAGCTATGCAAAGTCAAAAAGATTGCTCTGCCCTGTCATTCTGGCAGATAATGGAGACACAGGAAGACTCCTGTAAACTGAACCAGTAGGATGTCTTGCCTCTTCCATCTCTAGGGAGAATCTATTCTGCCTGATCCATTAGTCTCCATTTAGATCAAATTGCAGCCTGTGAAGAGCTTTACCCCTGAAATATTTTACCAAATGGTAATTCCAAAACCTCCAGCATAACTTATGACATGACTGATAAAAACTGATAAGATATCAAATGTACAAAAAGACAGGATTTATGAACCTTTGCCAATGAGACACAGTAGAAGAACGACTAAGAATCACAGAGCTTTTAGAGAAGTTAAATATCCAAATACCCCCTGCTCCTAAGAATCAAAACCAACAAACACTGGGTAGTGAAAAATTTTCACCTTTGGTTGGATAACCTAGGTAATATGAACTTAACAACAACAACAAAATTATATATATATATATATATATATATATATATATATATATATATATATATATATATATATATAAGCTTTTTCTCAAAACACACCTTCCTCCTATAGATATGCCTCTCCAGCTTACCTCCTTCTTTTTTCTGTCATAAAGCAGATGCTAAAATGGGATGTACTGTGCTCTGATGCATAATGCATAATTGTTACCAAATCTAAATGTCTAGATTATCAATCTGGAGTATGTGGAGCCAAAACTGTGATTCCCACAACACTTCAGATATTGATATATGTCCATAAAGCCAAATCTAACATGGGAGAGGTGCAATCAGTCTCCATTGCATCTCTGTGTTCTTGTCTGACACTAGGTTAGATAAGAAAGAAAAAGCAGAAAAAAAAAAAAAAAAGAGTCAAAAAAAGGAAGCTTATGATTAAAGAGCTAAGAACATAGGAAGTAGGAGGATGCACAGCAAATAAATGCAATGCTTTACTGGTCAAAAAGTGCTTCGAGAAATCTCTGTTCCCTGGATCCTCGCGACAGGAATTTGAGATAGCTCCTGACTAATGGCATTGCTCCTGTGTTATTGGTAGCAATCCTGGTGTTCACAGTAACAGCGAGAGGCTCCAAGCCTCTCAAAACAAGAACCCAGGATTACTGAGTCTTTATCCAAGTATAGCCACATGACACAGCACAAAACATGCAAGATGTGAAGATCAAATTCATAAATGATAGGAAATATAATTGCAGAAAATAAACCTCTTAATATCACACCTTTAGGGCTGTTCACTAATATTAATATCACTTTGTTGCAATTCCAATGCATACCCCAAGAGGGGATGGAGTTCTTTTTTTTTTTTCTTACTTTCCTCAATATAGGTGATGATGAGCATCTAGAAGTCACAAGATAAATAATTTTTGAATGAACATTTAGAAATAGAATAAACAGGTTTATAAACAGATGATGCTCAGTTATAAAATTACTTTAAATGTTTGGCCTTCAGTTTTGTAAAAGGTGAACAACAACAAAATAGTTGATCTGATTTCTGAAATGTTTTCAAGTTCAAATGAAATTTTACTTATAAAATTATTTTTATTTCCATTATTTGAAAGTTCTTTAAGGCTATAATTGTTTTAATTGTGTAAAGAATTATAAAGATTACACACTTCAACCATGATTGTTGCGATATCTTTTTCTAAACCAAACCTTAACTTCTGAATCATATTGGAGCACCTGTTCTCCAAAATGGTACACAATTCTGAAAGTATTCCCAAATGAATCAGAAAGTGAATTATTTAGAGTTATGCACTCTCTTATTTATTCTTGCACCACCGGCACCTGAAACGCTGGTGATATAAGAATAAAGGAAGCTCACTAAACTGTATTGATAATTATAGTGGTTATGACGATGCTTTATGATCACACACACTCACACTTTCTAATTCATGATATTTAACCTTGGCTGATTCAGACTCTTTATATGACAACAACAAAATATTAACATTAGAATCTCTGGATGTGGGCTACATGTAGTGTTTATATTTTAATTATTTATAAGCTAGTACAAACACAAGACTTTGATAGTTTTTGTTTCCTTTTATTTTGTCAAGTTTCTCCTATTTAGTACAGAGCTCCAAACTAGTTTCAGGCACAAGTTGTTTTATTTTAAAGCTTTTTATCACCAGTTGAAAGTAATATTTTATTTTCCTTTTATTTGGGAGGAAAATGAGCATTTTCATGATGAGTAAAACATGTCTGAAGCTTCTCAAGTAATTTACTCATGGTTGAGAATAAGCAGGAGTGATTAGAGCTTCAAATCAGAAAACTTCAGAGAGCCAGAAGCTATCAAAATGTGCAGCTTTAATGAATGATTTCTCACTCATTGCTTTAAAGCAATCACCACTGATACACTCTCTAGTTTTTTCCAAAGCATATATAATTGAGCAAATCATCTAAACCCCCACAAGCAGGCAATTATTCAACTACATTGATGCAGAATTACTGGGTCTAACACTTCATTAGAATATACCATAATCCCTTGTTCTCATCTTAACCTTCTCTGTGAAGAATCTTTCATCCAAAACTGACAGTGTCCTGTTGGTTATGCAAATAGTGGCATTGCAGGAGACAGGGTTTCAAGCCACTTTTCTATCTTCAGTCCCATGTGTAGGGCTCTTATCCAAATCTTTAAATAGAGCCTAGGAGTTCTAATAATTATTCAACTAACATATATAAGCTCCCTTTGTGCTTCTTTTGGAAAATGTGCTTATCTTTTTCTCTTACAGAAGAGAGAAAGAGACATTGACAGGGAGATTGAATGGCAGTGCCAATACCAGAGGAATAGCTGGGACAGAGAGCAGGAGGGCACTTTGGTGCAAGAGAGATGATAAGAAAAGTATAAAGCTGCCAGGGGGAGGATGGTACTGCCACCCCTGACCTTCTCTCCATTTCTGTAGCCCAACTGACTTTTTTCTAGACCTTGTCTTTGTATTCTATTGGAAAGATCATGACATTGGATCCTCCCCGCCTGGGCTCAGGTGCCATTATCTGTCCCTGACTAGAGTCCATCGTTGACCATATTATTTAATATCTCTGAGCTTATGAAAGATGAGAATTACATGCTCTGGAAATCTGGGACAACTAGTACAATGCCAGACACGTAGCTGCAGGCACATAGACCCCCTAATCTAATGAAAGATGTTCCCCCCTGAAAAGCAATGAATATTTTATAAACATCTTCTATTTCTAAAGGGATATGACTTGAGAAGCATGATAGGAAGACATTTTGACAGAAACTTGATTGTTGCATGGGCCCTGGGATAATATACTTCTGAAAGAGTATATTCCTTCATTCCTGAGTCATGATTTCAATTTACTTTTTTCCAGCTTGCTGGCTTGTGATTCAAGTCAAGTTAAGCATTATAACATTAACTGAAAAAACGCTACTTTACACTGTTACGTAGTTTTCATGAGAACTCAGAAGTAACACTTGTCCCCCATTTTCTTAATAATAACAAGAATAATGGCAATTTTTCTTTTTATGGAATACATACTATGTGGCCCATGTTAATTGATATCTGTGAAGTATTTCATTTAATCCTCACAATATCCATATTGCTGCTTTTATCCACACTTTACAAAAACCTGTATGTATTTGTCTGTCTGCTTAATTTCTCAGTCATGTCTGACTCTTTGTGGCCCCATGAACTGTAGCCCACCAGCCTCTTCTGTTCATGGGATTCTCCAAACAGGAATACTGGAGTGGGTAGCCTGTCCCTTCTCCAGGAGCTCTTCCCAACCCAGGGATCAAACCCGGCTCTCTTGCATTGCAGGCGGATTCTTTGCCATCTGAGCCAGAAAGCTTATAGACATTAACTTGGCCAAAGGTACATAGGAATTATTAAATTCCTGAGTGAAAAGTCAAACTCAGGCCCTCTCTATATACCTAATCAACCTTCTGTCCCAGGCAGTCTACCAGCTGCTTCATTCTCTCAGATGGTCTACTGAGGAAAACTGCTGCCATGAAGCAAATCACTGTTTTTTAGCTTGTCTAAGTAAGATGGTAGGTGTTGCAAGAGGGCATCAGAGGGCAGACACACGGAAACAATACTCACAGAAAACTAGTCAATCCAATCACACTAGGACCACAGCCTTGTCTAACTGAATGAAACTAAGCCATGCCCACGGGGCAACCCAGGGCAGGCGGGTCATGGTGGAAAGGTCTGACAGAATGTGGTCCACTGGAGAAGGGAATGGCAAACCACTTCAGTATTTTTGCCTTGAGAACCACATGAAAAGTATGAAAAGGCAAAATGATAGGATACTGAAAGAGGAACTCCCCAGGTCAGTAGGTGCCCAATATGCTACTGGAGGTCAGTGCAGAAATAACTCTAGAAGAATGAAAGGATGGAGCCAAAGCAAAAACAATACCAGGCTGTGGATGTGACTGGAGATAGAAGCAAGGTCCGATGCTGTAAAGAGCAATATTGCATAGGAACCTGGAATGTCAGGTCCATGAATCAAGGCAATTGGAAGTGGTCAAACAAGAGATGGCAAGAGTGAATGTCGACATTCTAGGAATCAGCAAACTAAAATGGACTGGAATGGGTGAATTTATCTCAGATGACCATTATACCTACTACTGCAGGCAGGAATCCCTCAGAAGAAATGGAGTAGCCATCATGGTGAACAGAAGAGTCCGAAATGCAGTACTTAGATGCAATCTCAGAAACGACAGAATGATCTCTGTTCGTCTCCAAGGCATACCTCAATATCACAGTTATTCTAGTCTATGCCTCAACCAGTAACACTGAAGAAGCTGAAGTTGAACAGTTCTATGAAGACCTACAAGACCTTGTAGAACTAACACATTAAAAATATGTCCTTTTCATTATAGGGGACTGGAATGCAAAAGTAGGAAGTCAAGAAACACCTGGAGTAACAGGCAAATTTGGCCTTGGAATGCAGAATGAAGCAGGGCAAAGGCTAATAGAGTTTTGCCAAGAAAATGCACTGGTCATAGCAAACACCCTCTTCCAACAACACAAGAGAAGACTCTACACATGGACATCACCAGATGGTCAACACCGAAATCAGATTGATTATATTCTTTGCAGCCAAAGATGGAGAAGCTCTATACAGTCAACAAAACAAGACCAGAAGCTGACTGTGGCTCAGATCATGAACTCCTTATTGCCAAATTCAGACTCAAATTGGAGAAAGTAGGGAAAACTGCTAGACCATTCAGGTATGACCTAAATCAAATCCCTTATGATTATACAGTGGAAGTGAAAAAGAGATTTAAGGACCTAGATCTGATAGATAGAGTGCCTGATGAACTATGGAATGAGGTTTGTGACATTGTACAGGAGACAGGGATCAAGACCATCCCCATGGAGAAGAAATGCAAAAAAGCAAAATGGCTGTCTGGAGAGGCCTTACAAATAGCTGTGAAAAGAAGTGAGGCAAAAAGCAAAGGAAAAAAGGAAAGATATAAGCATCTGAATGCAGTGTTCCAAAGAATAGCAAAAAGAGATAAGGAAGCCTTCTTCAGCTATCAATGCAAAGAAATAGAGGAAAAGAACAGAATGGGAAAGATAGAGATCTCTTCAAGAAAATTAGAGATACCAAGGGAACATTTCACTCAAAGATGTGCTCAATAAAGGACAGAAATTATCTGGACCTAACAGAAGCAGAAGATATTAAGAAGAGGTGGCAAGAATACACAGAAGAACTGTACAAAACAGATCTTCACAACCTGGATAATCACAATGGTGTGATCACTCATCTAGAGCCAGACATCCTGGAATGTGAAGTCAAGTGGGCCTTAGAAAGCGTCACTATGGACAAAGCTAGTGGAGGTGATGGAATTCCAGTGGAGCTATTTCAAATCCTGAAAGATGATGCTGTGAAAGTGCTGCACTCAATATGCCAGCAAATTGGAAAACAGCAGTGGCCACAGGACTGGAAAAGGTCAGTTTTCATTCCAATCCCAAAGAAAGGCAATGTTAAAGAATGCTCAAACTACCACACAATTGCACTCATCTCACATGCTAGGAAAGTAATGCTCAAAATTCTCCAAGCCAGGCTTCAGCAATACGTGAACCATGAACTTCCTGATTTTCAAGCTGGTTTTAGAAAAGGCAGAGGGACCAGAGATCAAATTGCCAACATCTACTGGATCATGGAAAAAGCAAGAGAGTTCCAGAAAAACATCTATTTCTGCTTTATTGGCATAGTCAGTAAAATATTGTGTGGATCACAATAAACTGTGGAAAATTCTGAAAGAGATGGGAATACCAGACCACCTGACCTGCTTGTTGAGAAATCTGTATGCAGGTCAGGAAGCAACAGTTAGAACTGGACATGGAACAACAGACTGGTTCCAAATAGGAAAAGGAGTATGTCAAGGCTGTAATATTGTCACCCTGCTTATTTAACTTCAATGCAGACTACATCAAGAGAAATGCTGGACTGGAAGAAACACAAGCTGGAATCAAGATTGCTGGGAGAAATATCAATAACCTCAGATATGCAGATGACACCACCCTTATGGCAGAAAGTGAAGAGGAGCTAAAAAGCCTCTTGATGAAAGTGAAAGAGGAGAATTGAAAAGTTGGCCTAAAGCTCAACATTCAGAAAACGAAGATCATGGCATCCAGTCCCATCACTTCATGGGAAATAGATGGGGAAACAGTGGAAACAGTGTCAGACTTCATTTTTGGGGGCTCCAAAATCACTGCAGATGGTGACTGCAGCCATGAAATTAAAAGACGCTTACTCCTTGGAAGAAAAGTTACGACTAACCTAGATAGCACATTCAAAAGCAGAGACATTACTTTTCCGACTAAGGCCCGTCTAGTCAAGGCTATGGTTTTTCCTGTGGTCATGTATGGATGTGAGAGTTGGACTGTGAAGAAGGCTGAGCACCGAAGAATTGATGCTTTTGAACTGTGGTGTTGGAGAAGACTCTTGAGAGTCCCTTGGACTGCAAGGAGATCCAACCAGTTCATTCTGAAGGAGATCAGCCCTGGGATTTCTTTGGAAGGAATGATGCTAAAGCTGAAACTCCAGTACTTTGGCCACCTCATGTGAAGAGTTGACTCATTGGAAAAGACTTTGATGCTGGGAGGGATTGGGAGCAGAAGAAGGGGACGACCGAGGATGAGATGGCTGGATGGCATCACGGACTCGATGGACGTGAGTCTGAGTGAACTCCAGGAGGTGGTGATGGACAGGGAGGCCTGGCGTGCTGCGTTTCATGGGGTTGCAAAGAGTTGGACATGACTGAGCGACTGACCTGAACTGAACTGAACTGAACTGAAGAGAGCTCTCAACCTGCTTCTACTTAGACCTAACAGTCTCAGTGGCTATTTGCGAACAGTGGTCCTCAACCTTAGCTGTAGAGAGGAGTCACCTTGGGAACTTTAATAGTGGTGCTTGGGCTCCGCTGCCAGGGGTTGATTTAATTTGTCTCATCTGGGCTAAAGAACTTTAAAATGTCCACAGATGATTCAAATTGGAAGCAGTCTTTGGGAAGTACTGTTCTACAGCTTTGGGCTTTACACACTCTTCTTTCTGACTGCAGCCAAGTGGAATTTTACAGATATGGTCCTGAATTGGAATTATGTGGTATTCAAGTTGAATAGGAAAGATAAGTTTGAAAAGGATGAAAAAATGAGAGTGATGATGATGATAGCCAGTTACCATTTGTTGAAGGTTGTTTGATGCTACTGATTTACATATATTTACATACATCATTAATTGGGCTATATCACCACTTGTCTTCAGAATCAAAGGCATGGGGATTGAAATTAGTTTACCCCCAAATCCTAACCAGGTGTGAAATTTATTGTGGGTGACTTCAAACCTCTGCTTTTAATTGTATGATTAAGGCCATAAAGGAGAAAATGATGGATAGGCTTGGACATTGATGGTGATCATTGACTTAGGGGAATTTTTATGGAGGGGTTTCAGAGTTGGTTGTATGGAAGGGTGAAATGGAATAGGAGAAATGGATTTAGCTTTCTTTGGAGCAAAGCCAGTTAACCACAAAGAAATCTGCTCTTGGGTGCTATAAGCCAAATGTGTTAAGAGCTGGCAGCAGAATTATTCCCAGGAAGAAAGACAACCAATCCACCATTGGACAGAAATCAGAGCAGGGAAAGTCAGGTGATGGGGGCATGCAGGGCAAGCCAGAGAATTAACTTGTACAAAACAGAACCTGTAAGTATTTGATGGCCAAAGAGAAAAATTTATTTTGAAGATAAAGATTATTATTATTGTCCATTGGCAAGGCAATCAGTGAGCTGTCAGGGAGTAAATAAGCTCAGGCATAGTTTATGAACATTCTCTGATGTTTATAAATGTCTCTCTGTGTTTGAGTTTGCTTCTTTATTAAAACCAAGCAACAACAACAGTAAAACTTTGTCTAAAAGATTAGCTAAGATAGGAAGCAGAAGCTTGGGTATTTAAAGAAACAAAGATGTCTACTCATGAATTTCAGGATATAACAGTGGTATTTGAGGGAAAATATAAATCTAGGGACAAGCCTTTAGTACCCAGAGTACTAAGCAGAGACAGTCATTTCTGGAGAAGTAACAGTGGAATTCCAGCTAAGAGAAAGTGTATTAGTGGGTTTTCAGAAATGCTTATCAGCATAAGGCAGCAGACAATTACCTCTAGAGGCTATTGTTAAGGAAAGTGTAATATTATATATGGTAAATTCGAAAAATAATAGTTATTATGACAAAGCTATTTTGTAAATCCATATATTGGCCTTTTAATATTTTGTTTGTATTTTTGTTGTTTTTAAAATTAATTTTATTAGACTATAGTTGCTTTACAATGTTGTATTAGTTTCTACTATACAGCAAAATGAATCAGCCATAAATATACATATATCCCCTCCCTCTTGGATTTTCTTCCCATTCAGATCACCACTGTGCTTTTGGTAGATGTCCCTGCACTATATAGTATGTTCTCATTAATTTTCTTTTTTTTACATTGGCATCAATAGTGTATAGGTGTCAATCCCCAAATCTCAATTCCTCCCACCCCCGCTTTCCTCCTTAGTATCCATATACTTGTTCTCAATCAAAAATAGTACATTTGTTCATATACACATACGAACAAATGTATTTTTCTATTGTTGTTCAGTCGCTTAGTCACATCTGACTCTTTGCAACCCCATGGATTGCAGCACACTAGGCTTCCCTGTCCTGTACTTTTTACTGAGGTATAATTGACATAACAACATTCATTTCAGGCATACAACATAATGATTCTGTATTTGTATATATTATGAAGTAAGTCTAATTAATATCTAATATCACCATACATAGTTACAGAATTACTTTCCTTGTGATGGGAACTTCCAGGAACTACTTGCGTAGCAACTTTCAAATATGCAATATAATGTTAACTACTTGATGAAAGTGAAAGAGGAGAGTGAATAAGTTGGCTTAAAGCTCAACATTCAGAAAACTAAGATCATCGCATCTGGTCCCATCACTCCATGGCAAATAGAAGGGGAAACAGTGGAAACAGTGCCAGACTTTATTTTTGGAGGTTCCAAAATCACTGCAGATGGTGATTGCAGCCATGAAATTAAAAGATGTTTACTCCTTGGAAGGAAAGTTATGACTAACCTAGATATCATATTGAAAAGCAGAGACATTACTTTTCCGACTAAGGTCCGTCTAGTCAAGGTTATGGTTTTTCCAGTGGTCATGTATGGATGTGAGAGTTGGACTGTGAAGAAGGCTGAGCGCCGAAGAATTGATGCATTTGAACTGTGGTGTTGGAGAAGACTCTTGAGACTGCAAGGAGATCCAACCAGTCCGTTCTGAAGGAGCTCATTTCTGGGTGTTCTTTGGAAGGAATGATGCTGAAGCTGAAACTCCAGTACTTTGGCCACCTTATGTGAAGAGTTGACTCATTGGAAAAGAGTCTGATGCTGGGAGGGATTGGGGGCAGGAGAAGAAGGGGACGATAGAGGATGAGACGACTGGATGGCATCACTGACTCAATGGATGTGAGGTTGAGTGAACTCCGGGAGATGGTGATGGACAGGGAGGGCTGGCGTGCTGCAATTCACGGGGTTGCAAGGAGTTGGACACGACTGAGTGACTGAACTGAACTGAACAGTTGTGATGCTGCACGTTACATACCCATGACTTATTATCACATAATTGGAATTTTGTACCTTGTGAATTGCCTTACTCATTTGGCCCACTGTCACCCCCTACGTCTGGCAACCACCAGTCTACGAACTTGTTTGTTTTTTAAAGATTATAGGGAAATCATACAGTATATGTCTATTACTTTCTGACTTATTTCACTTAGCATAATGCCTTAAAACTCCATCCATGTTGTTGGAAAGGCAATAATTTCTTCTTTTTTAAGTGCTGAATAATATTCCACAGTATACATGTGCACTACATTTATCCAGTCATCTGTTGATGGACTTGGGTTGTTTCCATATATTGGCTATTGTAAATCATGCTGTGATGAACATAGGGGTACATATATCAAGGTCGTTTTTTTATTTTCTTCCAATAAATGCCCCAAAATAAAATTTCTGAATCATATGGTAATTTTACTTTGAGTTTTTTGAGGAATCTCCATATGTTTTCCTTAGTTGCCACCCCAGTTTACCCACCAATAGTCCAGAGGGTTTCTTTTTCTCCATAATATCACCAGTACCTGTTTCTTGTCTTTTCAACCTTTCTAAGAGATGTTCTATCTCATCATGATTTGCACTTCCCTAACAATTAGATCCCACTCCAGTACTCTTGCCTGGAAAAGGCAATGGCAACCCAATCCAGTGTTCTTGCCTGGAGAATCCTAGGGACGGGGGAGCCTGGTGGGCTGCCGTCTATGGGGTTGCACAGAGTCGGAAATGACTGAAGCGACTTCACAGCAGCAGCAGCAGCGGCAACAATTAGATGTTGAATGTCTTTGCCTGTGTGTTTTGGCCATCTGCATGTCTCTGGACAAATGTCTATTCAGAGCCTCTCAGTTCAGTTCACTTCAGTGGCTCAGTCGTGTCCAACTCTTTGTGACCCCATGAATTGCTGCATGCCAGGCCTCCCTGTCCATCATCATCTCCCGGAGTTCACTCAGACTCACGTCCATCGAGTCCGTGATGCCATCCAGCCATCTCATCCTCAGTTGTCCACTTCTCCTCCTAACCAAAATCCCTCCCATCATCAGAGTCTTTTCCAATGAGTCAACTCTTCGCATGAGGTGGCCAAAGTACTGGAGCTTCAGCTTTAGCATCATTCCTTCCGAAGAAATTCCAGTGTTGATCTCCTTCAGAATGGACTGGTTGGATCTCCTTGCAGTCCAAGGGACTCTCAAGAGTCTTCTCCAACACCACAGTTCAAAAGCATCAATTCTTCGGTGCTCAGCCTTCTTCACAGTCCAACTCTCACATCCATACATGACCACAGGAAAAACCATAGCCTTGACCAGACGGACCTTAGTCGGCAAAGTAATTTCTCTGCTTTTGAATATACTATCTAGGTTGGTCATAACTTTTCTTCCAAGGAGTAAGTGTCTTCTAATTTCATGGCTGCAGTCACCATCTGGAGTGATTTTGGAGCCCCCCA
This sequence comes from Capricornis sumatraensis, assembly GCF_032405125.1. Lineage (NCBI taxonomy): Eukaryota > Metazoa > Chordata > Mammalia > Artiodactyla > Bovidae > Capricornis > Capricornis sumatraensis. The sequence continues at coordinate 35,837,050 of NC_091088.1, read as the reverse complement.
AAATAAAATCTGACATTGTTTCTACTGTTTCCCCTTCTATTTGCCATGAAGTGATGGGACCAGATGCCATGATCTTCATTTTCTGAATGTTGAGCTTTAAGCCAACTTTTTCGCTCTCTTCTTTCACTTTCATCAAGAGGCTTTTTAGCTCCTCTTCACTTCCTGCCATAAGGGTAATGTCATCTGCATATCTGAGGTTATTGATATTTCTCCCAGCAATCTTAATTCCAGCTTGTGCTTCTTCCAGTCCAGCATTTCTCATGATGTACTCTGCATATAAGTTAAATAAGCAGGGTGACAATATTACAGCCTTGACATACTCCTTTTCCTATTTGGAACCAGTCTGTTTTTCCATGTCCAGTTCTAACTGTTGCTTCCTGACCTGCATATAATATGTTTCTCAAGAGGCAGGTCAGGTGGTCTGGTATTCCCGTCTCTCTTAGAATTTTCCACAGTTGATTGTGATCCACAAAGTGAAAGGCTTTGGATAGTGAATAAAGCAGAAATAGATGTTTTTCTGGAACTCTCTTGCTTTTTCCATGATCCAGCAGATGTTGGCAATTTGATCTCTGGTTCCTCTGCCTTTTCTAAAACCAGCTTGAACATCCGGGAGTTCACGGTTCACGTATTGCTGAGGCCTGGCTTGGAGAATTTTGAGCATTACTTTACTAGCATGTGAGATGAGTGCAATTGTGCGGTAGTTTCAGCATTCTTTGGCATTGCCTTTCTTTGGGATTGGAATGAAAACTGACCTTTTCCAGTCCTGTGGCCACTGCTGGATTTTCCAAATTTGCTGGCATATCGAGTGCAGCACTTTCACATCATCTTTCAGGATTTGAAATAGCTCCACTGGAATTCCATCACCTCCACTAGCTTTATTTGTAGTGATGCTTTCTAAGGCCTGCTTGACTTCACATTCCAAGATGTCTGGCTCTAGATTCGTGATCACATCATCATGATTATCCAGGTCCTGAAGATCTTTTTTGTACAGTTCTTCTGTGTATTCTTGCTACCTCTTCTTAATATCTTCTGCTTCTGTTAGGTCCATACCATTTCTGTCCTTTATCAAGCCCATCTTTGAATGATATGTTCCCTTGGTATCTCTAATTTTCTTGAAGAGATCTCTAGTCTTTCCCATTCTGTTGTTTTCCTCGATTTCTTTGCATTGATAGCTGAAGAAGGCTTTCTTATCTCTTTTTGCTATTCTTTGGAACTCTGCATTCAGATGCTTATATCTTTCCTTTTCTCCTTTGCTTTTTGCCTCACTTCTTTTCACAGCTATTTGTAAGGCCTCCCCAGACAGCCATTTTGATTTTTTGCCTTTCTTCTCCATGGGGATGGTCTTGATCCCTGTCTCCTGTACAATGTCACGAACCTCATTCCATAGTTCATCAGGCACTCTATCTATCAGATCTAGGCCCTTAAATCTCTTTCTCACTTCCACTGTATAATCATAAGGGATTTGATTTAGGTCATACCTGAATGGTCTAGCAGTTTTCCCTACTTTCTTCAATTTGAGTCTGAATTTGGCAATAAGGAGTTCATGATCTGAGCCACAGTCAGCTTCTGGTCTTGTTTTGTTGACTGTATAGAGCTTCTCCATCTTTGGCTGCAAAGAATATAATCAATCTGATTTCGGTGTTGACCATCTGGTGATGTCCATGTGTAGAGTCTTCTCTTGTGTTGTTGGAAGAGGGTGTTTGCTATGACCAGTGCATTTTCTTGGCAAAACTCTATTAGCCTTTGCCCTGCTTCATTCCGCATTCCAAGGCCAAATTTGCCTGTTACTCCAGGTGTTTCTTGACTTCCTACTTTTGCATTCCAATCCCCTATAATGAAAAGGACATATTTTTAATGTGTTAGTTCTACAAGGTCTTGTAGGTCTTCATAAAACCATTCAACTTCAGATTCTTCAGTGTTACTGGTTGGGTTATAGACTAGGGTAACTGTGATATTGAATGGTTTGCCTTGGAGATGAACAGAGATCATTCTGTCGTTTTTGAGACTGCATCCAAGTACTGCATTTCAGACTCTTTTGTTGACCATGATGGCTACTCCATTTCTTCTAAGGTATTCCTGCCCGCAGTAGTCTGCCATTTTTTATTTAGACTTCTTTTCTGCTGAGTTGTATGAATTCTTTACATATTTTGGATATTATTCACCTCTGATCAGAATTATGATTTGTGATTATTTTCTTTCATTCAGGAAGTTTCATTTTCAATTTATTGATGGTTTTCTTTGCTCTACAGAAGTTTTTTTTAGTTTGACATAGTCCCACTTGTTTATTTTTGTTTTTGTTGCCTTTGTATGCTTTATTTCAATTATAATTTTCAACGTACTCTGAGGTAAATTGAATAGATGCACATTTTATAGATTTTTTTTAAGTCAATAAAGATACATGCCAGCATACACTAGTGATGGACATGAGCACTACTGTCCTATTTTAAGAACTGTCTTTGGCATTGTTTAGCCTTTCTGTGGAGAATATTTCCAAATGATCTTTAGCAACACAAGATGGCATCCGTGGAAGATGAATTTATTATAGATTTCATACTGCTGGTACTTACTCCAAAAGCTTTTCTGAGTTTCTGCATACTTCTCAATGTAAATGTAAGGTCTTTCAGAGGAAGAATGTAAAATATGAAGCCACAAAGCTTGAATTAGTTTTTGGTAGATATGAATCAGTTATATGATACCTACATTGAAGATTTTTAAGGCCTCATAAGCAAATTTTGCAGAAAAAAGTGTTTGAGAAAAAAACAGGATGGGGTAACAAATAAATGATTGGAGCAAAGTACATGTATGTTAGCACTGATACTGCTGTTGTTTAGTTGCTAAGTTGTGTCTGACCTTTTGCAACCCCCTGGACCATAGCCCACCAGGCTCCTCTGTCCATGGGATTTCCTAGGCAAGAATACTGGAGTGGGTTACCATTTCCTTCTGTGGGGGATCTTCCTGACCAAGGGATTAAATTTGTATCTCCTTCCTTGGATTCTTTATTACTGAGCCACCAGGGAAGCCCCTGTTAATACTGATAGATTGATTTTAATTAAATCCTCATTACTTCTATTATCTCCTTATGATTTTTGGTTTTGGCCTATAACCTTTTTGGCTTTGGCTTAACGTAACATGTGTGTGCTGGCAGAGTACCAATTGTGCATCTACAGATACTGTTGCTATAAATGAGGAGGGCCTTGACACTAAGACTGGTGTGATCAATTGCAAAACCTGACTAGGACACTCCTACTTCTTCCTCTACCCCCCATCACTGGATTCAACCAAAGGAAACAGTCGCCATGCACTGAATGAGTTCACTTCAAATAGTTTTGTATTCAGCTCAAATTTCCCCAATTGTCTTCATTAAATTCTTCATTTTTGTCATCCAGAAATGGGGCAACAAGATGTCAGCAAAGGTCGCTTTAAGATTTTGCATTATATATCTTTATAAATATAGATTTGACTGCTAAGTGTATTTTTGTACTAAATAGTAAAGCTACTAATGTGGTTGGTAGATGTAAAATATATGCTAATAATCTTAAGTCTCATAGATTTTATGAGTGAAGAGGATTTCCTCTACATTTTTAATCATCAAAAGAATAGTTCTGTTGAAACACTTGTACAAAGGACATCTTTAAAAGTACAATGGATACCAGTTCTTATTTGGTAGAAGTTCATAAAATGCCATAGAATTTAATGTGCTGATAGTGCCCTGGAGGAAACAGAGACTCAGACTCTTCTGAATTTACCAGCTAGGCTAGAGCCATTTAGAGGCTTGTCAGAGACAGCAAAGTCAGTAAGTGGCAAATGGATAACTTGAACCTACATCTCCCAATTAACATTCTAGGGTATAGGCACCCTCCATGTGTTACATCACTGGATAATTACAATGAACCAAGTATTATTAGTATCATCTTCACTTTACAGAAAGAAAAGTAAGTAAATGAGTAAGAAAGTGAATATAATCAAAATGATTAAGTAAATTGTTCAAAGTGATAGCAGTGGGATAGGAAGCAGGGCATTTTTTTCACTTCAAAATACATTCACTTATGTAAAACATTTATTGAGTGTCTCAATATTCTTTTGGAAAAAATAGAAAATTAAAATTGTTATTAAATAGAATTTAAAATTCTATTAAAATAGAATTTAAAATTCTGTTAAAATCAGATTTATTAAATTCTAATAAAATTAAATATTAATTTAATAAAATTATTTATATCAATTATAGTAAAATATTAAAATAGTTCTATTTTAATTCTAACTAATATAATAATTCTATTCTAATAAAATAATTAAAATTAAAACAGAAAGTTAAAATCGCCAGTTCTAACACTTCCACATGTGGATATAACTAAGAAATAAACAAATAGACATGTATAAATAAAATACTACATTATTTTTTCTTCTTGGCAAAGTATCTTTAATAAACATTTATTTAAAACTATTCACCCCCAAATTTCCTCAATTGTCCATTTTTCTAGAGTAGTAGCCAAACATATATGAGTAACTCCCACTTCTATCATCAACTTGCTGGCAAGATGCTTCACTCTCCAAACCTCAGCTGTCTCACAAGCAAAATAGGTTTTTGAGTTAAGTGAGTGGCTTTCTGGACTTCTCTGGTAGCTCAGCTGGTAAAGAATACACCTGTAGTGCAGGAGACCCCAGTTTGATTCCTGGTTTGGGAAGATTCCCTAGAAAAGGAATAGGCTACCCACTCCAGTATTCTTGGGCTTTCCTGGTGGCTCAGATGGTAAAGAATCTGCCCACAATGAAGAACTGGCTTTGATCCCTGGAATGGAAAGATCACCGGGAAGAGGGCATGGCAACCTTCTGCAGTATTCTTGTTTGGAGAATCCCCACAGACAGAGGAACCTGATGGGTTATGGTCACAAAGAATCAGACAAAACTGAGCAACTAAGTTCAGTTCAGTTGCTCAGTCGTGTCCAACTCTTTGTGACCCGATGCACTGTAGTACACCAGGCTTCCCTGTCCATCACCAATTCCATGTCCATCAAATCAGTGATGCCATCCAACCATCTCATCCTCTGTCATCCCCTTCTCCTCCTGCCTTCAGTCTTTCCCAGCATCAGGGTCTTTTCTGATGAATCAGTTCTTTGCATCAGGTAGCCAAAGTATTGGAGTTTCATCTTCAGCATCAGTCCTTCCAATGAATATTCAGGACTGATTTCCTTTAGGATGGACTGGTTGGATCTTCTTGCTATCCAAGGGACTCTCAAGAGTCTTCTCCAACACCACAGTTCAAAAGCATCAAATCTTAGGTGTTCAAGCTTTCTTTATAGTCCAACTCTCACATCCATATATGGCTACTGGAAAAACCATAGCTTTGATTAGACGGACCTTTGTCGGCAAAGTGGTGTCTCTGATTTTTAATCTGCTGTCTAGATTGATCATAGTTTTCCTTCCAAGGAGCAAGCGTCTTTTAATTTCATGGCTGCAGTCACCATCTGCAGTGATTTTTGGAGCCCCCCAAAATAAAGTCGATTACTGTTTTCATTGTTTTCCCATCTATTTGCCATGAAGTGAGGGGACCAGATGCCATGACCTTAGTTTTCTGAATGCTGAGTTTTAAGCCATCTTTTTAATTTTCCTCTTTCACTTTCATCAAGAGGCTCTTTAGTTCTTCACTTTCTACCATAAAGGTGGTATCATCAGCATATCTGAGGTTACTGATATTTCTCCCAACAATCTTGACTCCAGCTTGTGCTTCATCCAGCCTGGCATTTTGCATGATGTACTCTGCATAAAAGTTAAGTAAGCAAGGTGACAATATACAGCCTTGACATACTCCTTTCCCAATTTGGAACCAGTCTGTTGTTCCATGTCCAGTTCTAAATACTGCTTCTTGACCTGCATACAGATTTCTCAGGAGGAAGGTTAAAGTGGTCTGGTATTCCCATCTCTTTAAGAATTTTCCACACTTTGTTGTGATCTATACAGCCAAAGGCTTTGGTGTAGTCAATAAAGCAGAGGTAGATGTTTTTCTGGAATTCTCTTGCTTTCTCTCTGATCCAACAGATGTTGGCAATTTGATCTCTGGTTCCTCTGCCTTTTCTAAATCCAGCTTGAACATCTGGAAGTTCACAGTTCACATACTGTTGAAGCCTAGCTTGGGGAATTTTGAGCAGTACATTGATAGCATGTGAGATGAGTGCAATTGTGTGGTAATTTGAACACTCTTTGGCATTGCCTTTCTTTGGGATTGGAATGAAAACTGACCTTTCCTGTGGCCCCTGCTGAGTTTTCCAAATTTGCTGGCATATTGCATGCAGCACTTTCACAGCATCATCTTTGAGGGTTTGAAATAGCTCAACTGGAATTCTGTCACCTCCACTAGCTTTGTTCATAGTGATGCTTCCTAAGGCCCACTTGACTTTGCATTTTAGGATGTCTGGCTCTAGATGAGTGATCACATCACTCTGGTTATCTGGGTCATGAAGATCTTTTTTGTATAGCTCTTCTGTGTATTCTTCCCACCTCTTATTAATATCTTCTGCTTTTGTTAGGTCCATACAATTTCTGTCCTTTATTGAGTAAGCTCTGGAAGTTTGTGATGGACAGGGAAGCCTGGAGACTAAGTATAGATTGGCTTTCTAACTTCAATGTACAGAGATTTGGCATTCCTGGAAGATACTTCAGGATCCAATGTGAAGTAAGAGCAGAGTGGCCTTGCAATTTGGGATTTTGGTCACCTCTGTAGTTTTGAGCAATAATTTGCTTTATGTAGTAAAGTTCAATGTTTTGACAAAATTTCTTATTATAAAAATTTTGAAAACAAAATGAATTTACTCTTAGGTTCATCATGTTCATGTATGATTGTTCAGCAGCCTCCTTTAAGCCATCCATTATATCTCCCACATTGAATATCTATTGGACTAGAAATACACTTTTTGAGCAGTTGCTATGGTCTTTTGAGCAGAAACTTTTTGTTTATCTAGAGGAAACTACCTCTTTTAATAGGACAACATGAACTTTCCTCCAAACCTTTATTGACTATTAATTAACAGGCTGAAATGATATCTTTTGAAAGTGTATCACCTGGTGTGTGTGTGTTTGTGTGTATGTGTGTGGATATATCTATATAGTATATATATAGATATCTATATAGTATAGATAGTATATAGTATAGATATAGATATGGATACTATAGTATCTATACTATAGTATAGATATAGATATAGATACTATATATAGATATAGTATATATATATAGTATCTATAGATAGATAGATATATCTGTTGTGAAATGGGCATCACAGTCAAGTTAGTTAATGTATCCATCACTTTTCATGGTTAAAACTTTCCTTCTTTTTTTCTGTGGTGATATGCTTAAGATCTACACTCTGAGCAAATTTCAAGTACACAGCACAGTACTATGAATCATTATCACCATAATGTACTTTACATCTTCAGGACTTATTCCTCTTACATAACTGAAACTTTTTGTCCTTTCACCAACATTCCTCCACTTCCCTTCCACCTTGCCCCAGGTAACCGTCTTTCTACTCTCTGCCTCAATAAGTCTGACTACAGTAGATACATTATAAGGCTTTGTTTTGGTGTACCCACAATCTGCCTTGGATTTTAGAATATTAGAGGAAAGAAAAATTCTTTGGAATTAGCTTAGTCCTGATGTTGACTCATGATTCCACACTTAACTAGCTATGAATAGCTAGCTGTACTGATGCTGCTAAGTCGCTTCAGTCGTATCTGACTCTGTGTGACCCCATAGACGGCAGCCCACCAGGCTCCTCTCTCACTGGGATTCTCCAGGCAAGAATACTGGAGTGGGTTGCCATTTCCTTCTCCAAATCGCCTAACCTCTCAGAGCTACAATTTTCTCATTTGTGATAGCAAAAAAAGAACAAATAATTGCATTTGTTATTCTAAGAGTTTAACAAAACAGTGTATTTGAAGGATTCAGTATAATTTCTCCCTCACAATGTACCAGTAAGATTTTTAACACTGTTTTTTCTCAAAAGTCAACTGTATAGTATTATAGTTATCAAAGAAAATATTTCTTGATAGAAAAGGCAAAATACTGTATCCAGTGAAGTATCAAAGACCATGTGTTGGCAGATATTTTATCCGTTAAATTAGAAAAGCACTCGGAACACAAACTGTTGGGAGACAGTTTTCCACGTGTCTCTTGTGTTTTTCAACGTCTCTTGTGTATTGTCATTAATTACCCTTTTGTTTTAGGCTATCTGTTCAAGGATTTTGTACAGTAAATAGTCTTTGGATATATAGATAATGTCTGCCTCCAAAGCAAAGGGCAGGTTTGTTTACTATGCATTATAACAAAGGTAACATTTCCCTTTCAGAGCAAAGTTTGGGTAGGCTTATTTGGAGTTCATTATAAAAGATTTGCATTTCCTAAGCTTGAGAGCCTTCAGCTATGATTCAAATCTACTCCATGCATAGCTCCACCTGGAACCCTCTGCTTTGCCTTCATGAGACTTGGAGGGAAAGGAAAACTGTAAACTTGTCATTCATGCTGATTGCTGTGCCATAAGTAATGAAGTCTTATGTCTGTGATCCAAGGGTCTCATGTCTTCTGCCAGCATCCATAAATCTATGATAGGTGAAATTGTTAGCTGATAAGTAAGTAAAATCTCCAGACCTTTTACTAGTCTTGGGACACCTCAATATAATTATGATTATGTTCTTAAAAGTAAGTTAGAGAAAACAGCCTAAATATCCATTTAACTGATGAATAGTTAAATAAATGTGATGTACCCAGATAATAAATATTCAGCCATAAAATAAGGAAGCAATGCTATATGCTATAACATGAGTGAACCGTGAAAACTTTGTTATTAAAAGGAAACAGAGACATTTTTTATGATTCTATTTATATGAAATGCCCAGAATAAGGGAATCCATAGAGCCAGAAAGTAGATTAGTGCACTCAGTTGTGTCTGACTCTTTGCAGCCTCATGGTCTCTAGCCCACCAGGCTCCTCTGTTCATGGAATTTCCCAGGCAAGAATACTGGAGTGGGTTGCCATTTCCTCTAGGGGATCTTGGCAACCCGGGATCAAACCTCCATCCCTTATGTCTCCTGCATTGACAGATGGATTCTTTACCACTGAGCAACCTGGAAAGACCCAGGGAAATAGATTAGTGGTTTTTAGTAGATTACATGAGGCCGCAGTTGGGGGTAGGAAATCAGGATGCGTGGCTCATAGATATTGTGGTTCTTTTTGGGTTGATGGAAATATTCTGGAATTAGACAATAGGGAAGATTATATAGCATAATGAATACACTAAAAACAATGCATTGTATACTTTAAAATAATGAATTTATGTGTGTGTGTGTTTTTTTTTTTAATCTCAGTGACAAAAGTGTTGGAATGAGGATGAGAGAGGAAGAGGAAGAGACAGGCTTGTCTGTTGCTGAGAAAGCATAGTTTGAGGCTGACAGACATGAGTTTGAATCCCAGATCTCCTTTTTACCATTAGCACCAACTTCATCACGGCTCTGCCTCATTCTCCACATTTTATAACTGTTCAACATAGTACCCACTCACAGGTTCATTGTCGCGATCAACAACGTGTGAGAATGCCTTACTGACTGACCCAGAGTTGATGTTAACTAATTAGTAAATATAGTTATGACAGTGACAATTTCTTTAGAAATAAATAAACGAAAAAAGAAAAACCAAGCTAACCCCGTGTGATGTGCCACTGCATGCTTACAAATAGATAACTGGGGATAGAATGAATGTATGACTTCCCTGGTAGCTCAGCTGCAATTCAGGAAACCTCAGTTCAGTTCCTAGGATGAGAAGATCCCCTGGAGAAGGGATAGGCTACCCACTCCAGTATTCTTGGGCTTTCCTGGTAGCTCAGATGGTAAAGAATCCACCTGCAAAGTGGGAAACCTGGATTCGATCCCTGGGTTGGGAAGATCCCCTGGAGGAGGGCATGGCAACTCGCTCCAGTATTCTTGCCTGGAGAATCCCCATGGACAGAGGAGCCTGGTGGGCTGTAGTCCACGGGGTCACAAAGAGTCAGACATGACTGAGAGACTAAGCCCAGCACAGAGTGAATCTACCATTGATTGCTATAGAAATATATCTCCTACCAATACTTAAGTAAATACATTTAAAAATATTATTTATGTTTCTGCAAGTGATTGGAAGTATCCTTCCTTTTGCACAGTTCTATAGTAAGAATAATATATTATCAATAGAATTTACATGCAAATAACTTTTTAGTGTACTTTAGTGGGGAGATATTGGATAACTAAATCATATTGAGAAAACATTTGTGATAGCTTTTCTGACTGTGGACCATGCTCATTTTAAGAAATGGTATATTGTTTTGCAGTCAAGATGGCGACATAACAAAGCTTTGTTTTATAAAAACAGTTTTCATTGCTTCCTTAAAATGATGACACTTTTTTACTGATAAGACTAAGATTCTTTGATGAAATGTATTTCATGAAGGTTAAGCATTGCTGGAAGGAAAAGACAGCAAACAGTACTGAGTGTTAGATGATGGGGCATTTTAATAAAGAGTACCGAAAGGCATTAAGATGTTGACACTGCATACACTCTTATCATTATATGAAATTAAGCCAACTTCACCCACCTTCTTTCTGAATGAAACACATTTTTACACAGTTGTGGAAACCCTACATGGGCCTTAGCCAATCAATGCTTTTCAAATATTTAGCCATTGAGAGTATCATAATGGTAGTTATTCTTTATGTCATTTGAAATAAGGTCATCAGAATCCACTTCTTTTTCTTTTTTTTAAAATTTTTATTGTAACACCAGAGAGAACAGTAAGCAAGGGGCGAACAAGAAAAAAGATAAGAATGTGTTGTGCCTGGTTAGCAAAGGCTGAAAGAGCATCCTTGGACTTTAAAAGATGCAGAGGGCAAGAAAGATCAGCATGTGAATCAGAGGGGAAAAAATAAATTTAAAAGGTGAGGAATATGCTTCTGTTTTTTCTCTGGCAATTCTCATTCAAATTCCATTTTCACAACCCCCTTTCTGTTCATCCTCTGTCCTTTACCTATTCCGTTTTCTCTCCTCTCAATGCCTCCCATGTTACCACAGGCTGTCCTTGTTCCTCTACGTATCATTTTCCGCCATATAGGCTCTTCTTTCTGTCCCACACTTATTGCTTCAAGCCAATTCCCCAAATTGGATCCAGGGGCCCACTAGCTCACTTGGGAGTGTCTAGGCAGGGGCCCAAGCTGGAGGCAGTCGAGAGTGAGGGGCGTGGGCTGGGACTCATACCTACTTCAGCTCAGTGCTGCTTGGATGGAAGCAGCCCTTGGGGCTGACAGAAAGGTGCTTGGAGAGAGTCGTTCTGTGCCAGTTGTGAATGCTGTCTAGGCCTTGGCATTTCAGTCCCTCGCACAATGAATGCAGAGCCTGACACAGTTCCAAGTGTACGGAGTTGAATGAATGCAATGTCAAAGGAAGAAGCAGCTGCTTGGGAAAAGGCATTGTGCCTTGGTGCATGTGTTTCAACTACGTGTAAACACTTATTTTCTTAGAGGATGTTCCAAAGTCCTTTTACCCAGTGTGAATTGCGAAAGTCTAAGAGACAAGGATTTTTTTTTTTTTTAACTCCTTCAAGGTACTACTCAACTTTTTAGTAGGTTTATATTTATTTTTAATAGTTGTTTTCTATATGGCAAGTGAAAATGCTTTTGCAATTAGAGTAGAGGTTTTGTTTGTGAAGGCTATTGTGACAAAGTGCAGCAGATGTGGTAGCTTAAACTGCAGGGAAGATTTACATTCTCACAGTGCTGGAGGCTAGAATCCAGGATCAAGGTGTCAGCAGGATTGGTTCCTAAAGAGCGTCATGAGGGAATGCTCTGTTTCTCCTTGGCTTGTAGACAGCCTCTCCCTTTGTCTTCACATTGCTTCCCTCCTTACAGGCCTGAGTCCAGATTTCCATTTCTTATAAGGACAGTTCAGTTCAGTTCAGTTCAGTCACTCAGTCGTGACCCTGTGACCCCATCAATCACAGCATTCCAGGCCTCCCTGTCCATCACCAGCTTCCAGAGTTTACCCAGACTCATGTCCATCGAGTCGGTGATGCCATCCAGCCATCTCATCCTCTGTCGTCCCCTTCTCCTCCTGCCCTCAAGCCCTCCCAGCATCAGGGTCTTTTCCAATGAGTCAACCCTTTGCATGAGGTACAAGAATCATTCAATTAGAACCAATCCTAATCATCCCAATAGGTCCCATTCTGAGGATCTCAACCTCTGAATTTTTGTAGGTAATACAACTCAGCCCAGAACAGGTAGTGATAAACCAAATTTTGTTTTACATAAATTTATATAGAATTTTATTTAAAATTATTAGGTAAGAATTAAGTAAACATAAAACACATTTGTGCTTAGTCTTTCAGTTGTTTCTGACTCTTTGTGATCCCATGGACTGTAGCCTGCCAGGCTCTTCTGCCCATGGGATTCTCCAGGCAAGAATACTGGAATGGGTTGCCATTTCCTACTCAAGGGAATCATCCTAACTCAGGGACAAAACCCAGGTTTCCCACATTGCAGGCAGATTCTATACCATCTGAGCCACAAGTAGAGAACTATTAAGTACATTTATCCCTGTCAAAACACTAAATACAGATTACCTCCTCTCTCTAATATTTCAGAAGTGTAGACTTACAGATATAGAAAACAAACATATGGTTACTGAAAGGAAAGGGGAATTGGAAGGATAAAATTAGGAGTTTGGGATTAGCAGACAAACTACTAGATACAAAATAAACAACGAGGCCCTACTGTATAGCACATGGAACTATATTCATTATACTGTAATAAACTATAATGAAAAAGAATATGAAAAAAGACTATGCATATATATATATATGTAAAACTGAATCACTTTGCTGTACACCAGAAACTAACACATTGTTGTAAATCAACTATGCTTTAATTTTTTAAAAAAGGAAAATTTTTATCTTCAAGCTGCAGATTTTGCAAAACCCCAAATCTTGATTTTCAGCAAAGTAGAAATGCATTCAAAAATTACTCTGTAGTCTACCTGAAACTAATGTAGAATTGAAGTCGACTGTATTTTCATTAAAAATTGATAGCAGCAAAATATTAAGTGATACATACACATATTACTGAGCAATTCCATTCCTAATTATTTAACCAAGTGAAATGAAAACATATGTTCACATGGAAACCTGCATGTAAATGTTTCTAGAGCTTTATCATAATTATCAGAAACTGGATGAAACTCAAGTGTCTGTCAACTGATAAAAGTATAAAAATAAAATCCATAGAAAAGCATTCAGTGGAAAACCACTGAGTGATCAATCAGTCAATCAATAAGGACAGAATTACTGATGTACAGAATAACACGGATGAATTTCAGATGAATTATGTTAAGGAAAAGAAGGTGGACTCTAAAAACGGATTCTGTGACTCTCTTGATATTACCTTCCTGTAAGGACAAAACTTTATGGATAAGAAATTCCTGTTTGCAGATGTTAGCGATGGGACGAGAGGTTAATTAAAACTGGACGTAAGGGATTTTTCGAAATGATGGACTGTTCTGTACCTTGACTGTGGTAGTGTTTATAAAACTATATAAGTCTGTCAAAACTCATACAACTTTAAATAGAGTGAATTTTACTGAGTAGAAATTATAATTCAAATTGTTGTTGTTTAGTCACCCAGTCATGTCTGACTCTTTCTGGCCCTGTGGTCTGCAGCCCACTAGGCTCCTCTGTCCATGGGATTCTCCAGGCAAGAATACTGGCGTGGGTTGCCCTTTCCTTCTCCAGGGGATCTTCCCAAACTGGGAATTGAGCCCACATCTCCTGCACACATCTTCTGCATTGCAGGTGGATTCTTTACCACTGAGCAACCAGGACAGTCCTTATTTAAATAACTTGACTTAAAAAAGTTAAAAAATTAAAATTATCTGGCAGATTAGATAAAAAGAGCATGCCACATGTCAAAGGGCATAAATAAGCATTTCACAAAAGAATAATTAAATGGTCAAATAAAAAAATGTTCACCCTCAGTAGTAACTGGATAAGCCTAAAACTTGAAATGGTATATCTGATATAGCTTACTGTAGTGTCTGTTTCATGTTCTGTAAAATATATGTTTTCATAATTCTATAAAGAGCATATATTTATTAAAGTACTTAAATGGGACAGTACAACAATGCACATCATAATTCTAAACTGTGTAGATGTTTGGACCCTGCTGATCCACTGAAGGAAAAATCAGGTATAAATTTTATTTTTAATCAATTAGTAAAGGTTTGCAATCTAATAGAACAGATTGGAAAATCTTTGAAAGTTCAAAAATCGGGGCTGGACAAAAGTAATCAAATGCATTTGTAAAGTGGAGTAAAATATAGGAATCAAAATGAGAGTGTGTGTATATATAAAATATATATAGTTGTTACTTGTTGCTGATGTGGAATATCAGGACACATTGCAAGTAAAATTTCAAAAACAAAATGATACATACAATATTACCATTTTAAGACATATTCATAATCATTCTTTTCTACATGACCATCTATGATAGCTTATGCACTTACAACATATACCATGAAAAGATGTTCAAATGGTACATCACCTGCCAATGCAGGAGACACAGGTTTGATCTCTGGGTGGAGAAGATCCCCTGGAATAGGAAACAGCAACCTACTCCAGTATTCTTGCCTGGAAAATTCCATAGACAGAGGAGCCTGGCAGGCTGTAGTCCTTGGGGTCACAAACGGTTGGATGTGACTGAACAATATATATATTAAATAAGATGTCTTTAAACATACACACATAAAGCAAGGTTATTTACTAATTGGTATACAGAATTATTGTTGCCAGGGCCTCAGAGGAAGCTAATTCTGTAATTCTCCTAGGAGCAGTGGTTTAGTTTGCTAATTCAGGGTTCACACAGATGTTAAAGCACATAACTATTGTAAACAACATGAACTGACTACATTTCACTTCAAAGCACCATTTTTTAGATAATAAAAATTTCCTGATAATAATAAAACTTTTCCTATGGGAACTAGATGTGATAATATTTTGGAAGCACAAGATTTAATTAACAAATTGTACCTCCAGTGATAAAGAAGAAAAAAGTGGTTCTGGTGAGTGGCGGTGGTGGTAGTAACAGGAGTAAGAAAAAGAAGCCACAAGTCCTCTTTTACAATGAGGTAGGGAGGGAGGAAAGGGAACCACGAGTGACCTGGCTAACTCATTCAGATTAGCTAATGAGCGCATTAGCTCAGTGGTTAAGGAAATGACTATTTCTTTCAACTGTTGTAAAAAAAAAAATCATTCCTGTTACCAGTTTTAAGTATAAGCTTAAAACGTGCATACATGCATGCTAAGTAGCTTCCGTCATGTCCAACTCTTTGCCACCTTATAACCATAGCCCACCAGGTTCCTCTGTCCACGGGACTCTCCAGGCAAGAATACTGGATTTAGTTGCCACATCCTTCTCTAGGGGATCTTCCCAACCCAGGGATTAAACCCTGTCTCTTACGTCTCCTGCATTGGCAGGCAGGTTCTTTACCACTAGGGCCACATGGGAAGGCCATATGCTTAAGACCTCCATTCTTAAACACCTGGTATTGTGCTGCTATGGCAAGATGGAGATGACAGTTTGGTTCTTAAGGAAATTAATTAATACTATAATACACAGAAGAACTTTTAAATATCATTATCTTATACAACTAGTCAATTTTGAGGATAGATCTTTCTCATTATCCAAATAGATTCTATAATTTATTCTACTACATCAGAATCTAGAAATCTGAATATTTTTATAAGTCCTCCATGTTGTTTTTAAGGATCAAAATTTTAAAAATATGAAAAGGGAAAAGACAGACACAGAATATGTAGTTCAATTATCTTAATGTGGGAAGTGTGATATGACAAGGTGTAAGCATGTTTTACGGAGAAGGCAATGGCACCCCACCCCAGTGCTCTTGCCTGGAAAATCCCACGGATGGAGGAGCCTGGTGGGCTACAGTTCATGGGGTCGCTAAGAGTTGGACACGACTGAGCGACTTCACTTTCACTTTTCCCTTTCATGCATTGGAGAAGGAAATGGCAACCCACTCCAGTATTCTTGCCTGGAGAATCCCATGGACAGAGGAGCCTTGCAGGCTACTGCCCATACCATCACAAAGTGTCAGACAAGACTGAAATGACTTAGCATGTACCCATGCCTTACCAAAATAGACTTGGGTTTTTCCTAGGGGAAAATGATTATGTGGGTCAGAACTCAGAGAAGTTAAAGGAACAGTGAGGGAAAAAAGGAGGTGATACAATTGAGTTAATGCTTGATGGATGAGTACCAGTTAGCTTGTTCAAGAAATGTCAAGTGACTTCCCGGGAGATGGAACAGCTTTTGTAGAAATGTAGAAAGAAAAAGAGAACTTGTCATGTTGGTAGCAATAAAGCATTATCCACCGGGAACATAAGGTGAGAATTGGTGATTTTTGAAAGATGATTCTACAGAGAGAGAAAGAGTGATCAGAAAAGGTGTGAGGGAGTTATATATTTGATAATTCAACAGAAAAATGAATTAAGGAATTGTCTTAATTTAATAAATACTCTACATAATGAATGCTTAAAGTGTATTCAGTATTGTGCCATATAATGGCACAAAAGCAAGATATTACCCTGTCCTTGTAGAAAGATGCTATTGTTAAAGGAACAAATAAAGTTCAGATATGTATAATGCTATGAATGAAACAAAGAGGGTTGGCAATAGAAAACAAAAAGAGCTACATGCCAGACCAAGAGTTTTCCAGCCCAAAGAAAATGACAAGGTCAAGGTTTGATATTCTTCTAGATGTAGAATGGGGGACACCAAGCATAGAGCAGGAAAGGTAGCACCCAACAATGTCCAAGAGATGGAAGGAAATAGATGATGTAGTTCTTTGTGGTTCTAAGATATATTCTGGCCAATTCTCTTTATGCAACACTATAAAATAAAACACTTTATAAAAGCAGAAAAGCATTTATATTGGCAAAGGCACCCTAGGGATTCATTTGTTCCTTTTCTACATGGTGTCAACATTGCTGGGAAAGGTACTCTTGAGAGATGTCAAATTTTAGTCTTCCATATGGAAAAATGCTTCATAAAAATAAATTGTTTGTTGTAAGAGACCTCATCTCCATTTATCTCTTCATGTCTCTGAAGTGCAAAATGTAACATGTCTTGCAGGAACTGCTATGGTAAATGCACATTTTTCATTTAATATGAGAGTAAAGTGATGCTACTAGCAAGTGTTATGTTATTGGGTTGGGGGAACATTGTCTTATCTTTTTATTTTTTTAACTTTGTCCTTACAGAGCCAGTTATTGCTGCCCTTAGATATCTGTATGTTATTGTTGTTTTCTTTTCTCATCTGTATGCACTAACTTTTTGAACAGGTTCCTTTCTCTCTTTGTAATGAAAAATTCTTAAGGTGATATCTTTGTAACTCAATAGCATTGAAGAGTAATCAAGATGAAGATTATGTGAAATTTCACTGAAAAAAAGTTACTAAGTTTAGAGAAACAAGTTGTGTTTTGTTTTCAGTGACGAGCACATTCTAGCCAAAAAATACAAGTGAAAATTTTTGCAAGAGACAATCCATCTGCACTCACAGAGATCCTCAAAAGGGCCCCACACTTGATTCCAGCTCCTCCCAGGCACAGTCCACAGGCAGTACTGCAGGACCAGGGAGCTAGTAGGAGATTCTCCTGCCCATCTCAGAAAATCCTGAAACAACCCTTCAGGTGTCTTCAACCCCTCTGGCCACAGTCAGCAGGCTAGCCTGACCAGGATACTAGCAGGAGACATATCCTCCCCTGCCTCCAGAAGAGATCTACAGGCCTCAGTCTTGGCTGTAGACCCTGAAATAACCCTGGATTTCAGTTCCATCTCTTCTCAGACATGATGCACTGCTAGTACTGCCTCTATATATATATGAGTGATATACATGTATGATATGATATATGTATATATGTGTGCATATATATATATATATATATATATATATTTATGGGCTTCCTGGTGGCTCAGTGGTAAAAAATCTATCTGCAATACAGGAGATGCAGGTTCCATCCCTGGGTCAAGAAGATTCCCCCAGAGGAGGAAATAGCAACCCACTCCCGTATTCTTGCCTAGAGAATTCCATGGACTGAGGAGCCTGGTAGTCTATAGTCCATGAGGTCGTAAAGAGTAGGACGCAACTTAGTTACTGAGCACACACACACACACACACACACACACACACACACACACATACATATGAATGATATAACCCATGAAAAAGAGCTAAGAGATTTGCAGAAGGGAGTGCAGTCATGATCTGGAGGGCTTTCTAATTATGTCTGTTGAGATGAGCCTTTAGTAAAAATTAAGAAAACCTTTCCAGTAGCAGACAGCATATGAGGATGATGGAGTGGTCAAGAGTCTGTGCTTTGAAGGTCTTCTAGGAGCCCTAATTTTGCTACTATCTTAGAATATTTATATGACATCTGTTTTTTCCCACTTGAAGATAATAGTAAAAATCACCAGTACATAAGTTATGAAAATCTATTATGCAATTAATACTTATTTACCTTGAAACCTTATCTTAAACATCATTTATTCAAACAGATCTTTGACCAGTATTTTCTATTTTGTGAATACATTTATATTTTCTCTATCATTATTTCTGCTGCGAAGTTTCACACACTAGTGATTATGTACTTACTATCTCTGTTTCTGGTTAGACAGTGAAGCTCTATCAGGGACGGTTCATGCTTGTTTTCTTATAGGACGCTGGCCCCTAGCACAGTGCCTGGCACTTGAATCATTTGTTGCTGATGGCTGTTCCTAGAAACCATTTGGTGGGCATGCCACATTGTCAGAAAGGAAGAATAATTCTCTTTCAGGCATTGCTGGTTTGAAGTCCAGGATAAATCAGTCTAAAATATGAATCTGTCTGACTTTTTCAGTGAAGGAGCAATAAAGCATCATCTTATGGAAATTTCTGACACCAAACGGTAGCAAAAGAAAATCAAGTGAAAGACTCTCCAGAAACTATTTAAAAAAATGATCCTCAACTACTTTTCCAAACAGCCTTAGAGAACTAAAAATAACAAATCAATGTGTAGTACTATTGGGAGCAAAACTTGTGTCCCCATAAAGATAAATATATTACAAATCACATTGTCTACAAGCTGGATTCTGGTCCATGAGAAACATGTCTAAAGCCTCAAACTAGTAAGAAAAAAAAAGAAGAGAAGACATGTGACGTATATCTTTTTCAGGTATGCTTTATGATGTATGGCAAGGAGGCAGTCATATCTGTTTAAATATATCAGAGACTAGAGCTTGGTGACATTTTTCTGTTGGAGGCAATTCATTACTACTTCCCTACAGTACAGAAGCTTTGCACAATTGGCATTATAAATGTTTCAGGGACTTGAGAGATTGATTTATGGTGAGATATTACGGCAATTAAATATGTACTATGAAAAAAACCAAGGCTCATAACTGTCTAATGTCTGAGGGTTATAAATACTATGAAATGAAATAAATGTTTGAGGTGATAAAAAGGTTGTGATGAAGAGTCATGAGATTAAACTAAGAGATCAGAGATGCTTCTACCTGGAAATGTAGTCCAGCAACTGTCTTCCTGGTTATATTTGTTTCCTAGGACTGTGATAACCAAGTACACCAAACTAAGCAGCTTAAAAGAACAAAATTTATTTTATCACATTTCTAGAATCTAGAAGTCCAAAATCAAGGTGTCAGCAAGGCCACTTTCTCTAGGGAGAGGCTCTGGAGTAGAATCTATCCATGTCTTTTACTTACCTTCTCTTGTTACCAGCAATATTTGGCATTTCTTAGCTTGCAGCTACATAATGCCAATCTTTGCATCTATCTTGACATGACATTCTGTGTGTGTGTGTCCTCATATCATTTTATAAGAACACGGGGCATATTTGATAAAAGGCTTACTGTTCCCCAGCATGATCTCATCCCTTGGCTTCCCAGGTGGTGTAGTGGTAAAGAATCCAGCTGCCAATGCAGGAAGTGCAAGAAATGCAGTTTTGATCCCTGGGTCAGGAAGATACCCTGAAGGAGGAAATGGCAACCCACTCCAGTATTCCTGCCTTGGAAATACCACGGGCAGAGAAGCCTAGAATCTACAGTCCATGGAGTTGCAAGGAGTCAGTCACAACTGAGGCACTGAGCACGGACGCATGACCTCATCATAGCTAATTACATCTGCAGTGACTCCAGTTCCAAAGAAGATCACGTTCTTAGGTGCTGAGGCTTACAGCATCAACATACCTTTGGGGGACATAATTCAGCCCATAACACTCAGTATTGAAGGTACAGAGAAAGGAATTGATAATTTAGTCCCTTCTTGGAACCAGCTTAACCTGTTTCATACAATCCTTACCAAAAAATCCTTTGAGAATGTACGTGGGAAAACTATAGCTAGTAGTAACCAACCCAAAGTCAGTCACGTTAAGTGGAAAAACTGAGATCCAAACGCTAACTAGATCCTCTTCTTGGCCTTTTCTCACACTCTCCTCAGCATGTGCTATGCTGTGTTTGGTTGCTCAGCCATGTCTGACTCCTTGCGACCCTGTGGGCTATAGCCTGCCAGGCTCCTGTGTCCTTGGGGATTCTCCAGGCAAGAGTACTGGAGTGGATAGCCATTCTCCAGGTTCCCCGGATTCTTTGCCATCTGAACCACTAGGGAAGCCCAAGAATATTGGAGTGGGTAGTCTTATCCCCGCTCCAGCATAATGTGTTTTTTGAACACCATGGTATAGTATGCATTTTTCCATTTCAAGGTTCTATTTTATTGATTCAAGTTAATAAGAAAATGGTTTTTAGTTTTATTAGCCATTTAAAAACTTATCTGGGAAGCACGGTTTTACTCTTTTATTTGGAAATGGATTGCATATCTTACTGTAAAATTTGCTGAGGCTCAAGAAATCCACGGCATGTGGTTACTTATCATGGCCTCAGGGTCTGTAGCCAGCATGAGAACCACAGTATCCACTTTATCTAAGTGGGTGAATCTTGAAACTCTTGTAGATGTAATCTCAAACTATGTTATTTTATCTATTGATTCATATGTTCATTCTACACACATTGAATTATGTCTGGTAGAGACCTAGGAACTGGTGGTTAAAAAAAAATAGCTAAGAAAAGGTACCAACACTTTGCAGTATACTACATTCTAGTTGGAGAGTCAACAGTAATCAAATGGATAAATATAATGATTCAATGATATAATGAAGAATAAGTTACATGACATAAAAATGACTGAACACTGCTATGGGTAAAGGACACTGCTATAGGCCAAGGACACTGTGACAATGTTAGTCACTCAGTCCTGTTCAGCTCTTTGCGACCCAATGGACTGCAGCTCACCAGGCTCCTCAGTCCATGGGATTCTCCAGGCAAGAATACTGGAGTGGATAGCCATTCTCCAGGTGATCTTCCCAACCCAGGGATCGAACCCAGATCTCCTGCATTGGCAGGTAGATTCTTTACCATCTGAGCCAACCAGGGAAGGCCAAGGAAGTCCACTTTAAGGAAGTGGCATTTTAATGATGCTGTGGACATCAGAATGATGGAAAGGGGCCAGCCACAAAAGCAAAATGCTTTCCTGGAAAAGGACAAACGAAGTTAGAGAGCTTGGAGCTGAATATGTGCAAAAGGAAATGGAAAATTAGTCACAGATAACACTCACTGTGATTCTTTAGAATACCTGCTTTTGTGTTTATATTTTAGACACCTTTAGATTCAATCAAACTGATATCAGTAAAAAGGAAGATCACTTAGGTGCTATTGCAGTCGTTCTGATGTTGGATATGGACCTGGACTAGGACAAATTGTTTGGGTTAAGAGAAGTAAACCATCATAGCAAGAAAACTGGCTAGGTGAAACTCAGGATATGAAAAGGAGTCATAATTAGATTGGTTAATGTGTGGGTGGACCTGAGTAACAAAAGGCTGCCAATCTCAGATGAATGTTGCTTACATTTTGAGACCTATTCCCTACCTAAATTTATGAGCCAAGAATTATGGGGAAATAATATAGGACAAGGGGAAAAGAGAAGTAAGGAAAAAAATATATGTATGTATATATATGTATATATGTATAGTGATGGTTTTACCGACCAAGGAAATTTAGAACATGTCATGGTAGATGGCAGAGGTCGGATATTTTACCTTTTCTCTCACTGAGGATAATTACATGTCATAATGCATATTGTAATTGTGGAAGTGCCAAGCCAGATGACCTAATAGATATTTTCAATTTGTAATTTCTGTGCTGCAGAATTAAAATATTAATCAACCAAAAGCCCGCTAGTCTGGTTAAAGGTTGACTCTGCACTGAATGGCCAGAGGTAATAGGGCTGCCTCTTCTGTTGATGTCCTCTGGGCAGTTCCTCAAAGAGGGTCTATGAGACCTCTGTCAGCTTAGGCGACATTTTTCCATTCCCTTCCTTGTGGTGGTAGTGGGTGTTCACAGCGACATTACATCTATGTGTAGTATGGCAAGATTCTATGTAAGAGGATAGTTGAAGGGAAGGGATTTTGATCAAACAAAACCTAAGAGAGGAACAAAATAATAATTGCATCCTCAGAATTCAAAAATACTATGCCTGGAAAACTCATGGCTCATTTTAAACAGTATTTTAAAATACAAAGAAATAAAATATTGATTCTTGAAAATGTCTAATGTGATAACTAGGCAAATTATTGTAAAACATCACAATACATATTTTCCATATTTTGTGTTTATTTTTTTAATTCTATAATGGAATGTGGTATATTATCGCTGTGTATGCAAAAATGAGATTTAAAAATATTTAATCTGTGAAATATTACTTTTAAGTTTTTTAAAAAGTATTTTTCTGATGAAATATAGAAGTCAGCTTGTTTTAATATCTAAAATGTATCTTGTTGTGGTTTGTCACATTAAACAAGTTGAGATTGATGTATTAAATCAATTTATTTTCTAAGTCCAGTAATAAATATGCTACAAGGAAATAAGTTCCATTAAAAACAAAAAAAAAAATTCATAAAATCCTCATTTCTTAGATACTTGTGATTATTAATATCCAAGTAAGAATACTTCTTAGAATAACAAATACCACTTATGGGACACTTTTATATTAAACCCTTGGAAAAGTCCCAAGAACTTTACAGATAGGATCTCATGAAAATTTCATTTTACAAATTAAAAAATTGAGGTTCAGATATTAATAACTATTACTAGTATTTTTATTAGCAGGAACAATTTTTTTTTTATTATTGACATATTATTGATTTTATAGATACTATCAAAAAATGGTGGCTTTCAATAACTTTCTTCCCCAGATGTATATTTGCCTCTCATTTCAAGATACAGAGTCTAATTTTCCTCCCTTTGAATATGGACTTGCTTTAATAGCTTACTTATCAAATAAAATACTACAAACGTTGGTTTGGAAATTCTGAGGCTAGGTCTTTAAAATAATGTGTGCCTTTTGTCTGTTTCAAATTTGGAATATTACCTCTTAGAACCTAGCTATCATGCAGGGAAAAATCTAAGCCACACTGAGAGACTAGGCAGGGACACTTTGGTTGACAACATGAGCTGACTTCCCAGCATACTGTCATCATAAGCTACCTAGCACCCAAGGGAAAAAGTCTTCTGGATGCGCAGCCCAGTCAAGCCTTGAGATGGTTCTATCCAGAGCTGCCATGTAACTTAAATTCCAGGAGAGATTCCAAAAGCATTCCCAGTTGAGAGAAAGTATTTCTTAGGATTGTTAAAAATAAAAATTTGTTGTACAAAGCCACTGAATGTTAGGATTATTTATTAAGAGCAATAGATAACCAAAATAATAAATAGAATTTATTGTGCACAGGGCTAAAACATTTATATGAACCATCTGATTTAATTCATATAATAGTGATATGAGTCAGATACTATTATCTTCATTACACAGATTTAAAAAAAGAGGGCAACAAAAAATTAGTGCTTTTTAGAAGGCACACAGGTAATGAGTCAAATCCCCACAGTCTTGACTATAGGCAATACTACTATGAAAAATCATCATTCTTATGTAATAGAGATTAGATTGCCCCACTCAGTTCAGTTCAGTTCAGTTCAGTCACTCAGTCGTGTCCGACTCTTTGCGACCCCATGAAACACAGCACACCAGGCCTTCCTGTCCATCACCATCTCCCGGAGTTCACTCATCCGTCGAGTCCGTGATGCCATCCAGCCATCTCATCCTCGGTTGTCCCCTTCTCCTCCTGCCCCCAATCCCTCCCAGCATAAGAGTCTTTTCCAATGAGTCAACTCTTCTCATGAGGTGGCCAAAATACTGGAGTTTCAGCTTCAACATCATTCCTTCCAAAGAAATTCCAGGGTTGATCTCCTTCAGAATGGACTGGTTGGATCTCCTTGCAGTCCAAGGGACTCTCAAGACTCTTCTCCAACACCACAGTTCAAACGCATCATTTCTTCGGCGCTCAGCCTTCTTCACAGTCCAACTCTCACATCCATACATGATCACAGGAAAAACCATAGCCTTGACTAGACGGACCTTAGTTGGCAAAGTAATGCCTCTGCTTTTGAATATACTATCTAGGTTGGTCACAACTTTTCTTCCAAGGAGTAAGCGTCTTTTAATTTCATGGCTGCAATCACCATCTGCAGTGATTTTGGAGCCCACAAAATAAAGTCTGACACTGTTTCCACTGTTTCCCCATCTATTTCCCATGAAGTGATGGGACCAGATGCCATGATCTTCATTTTCTGAATGTTGAGCTGTAAGCCAACTTTTTCACTCTCTTCTTTCACTTTCATCAAGAGGCTTTTTAGTTCCTCTTCACTTTCTGCCATAAGGGTGGTGTCATCTGCATATTTGAGGTTATTGATATTTCTCCCGGCAATCATGATTCCAACTTGTGTTTCTTCCAGTCCAGCATTTCTCATGATGTACTCTGCATAGAAGTTAAATAAGCAGGGTGACAATATACAGCCTTGAGGTACTCCTTTTCCTATTTGGAAGCAGTCTGTTGTTCCATGTCCAGTTCTAACTGTTGCTTCCTGACCTGCATACAGATTTCTCAAGAGGCAGGTCAGGTGGTCTGGTATTCCCATCTCTTTCAAAATTTTCCACAGTTGATAGTGATCCACACAGTCAAAGGCTTTGGCATAGTCAATAAAGCAGAAATAGATGTTTTTCTGGAACTCTCTTACTTTTTCCATGATCCAGTGGATGTTGGCAATTTGATCTCTGGTCCCTCTGTCTTTTCTAAAACCAGCTTGAACATCAGGAAATTCATGGTTCACGTATTGCTGAAGCCTGGCTTGGAGAATTTTGAGCATTACTTTACTAGCATGTGAGATGAGTGCAATTGTGCGATAGTTTGAGCATTCTTTTGCATTGCCTTTCTTTTGAATTGGAATGAAAACTGACCTTTTCCAGTCCTGTGGCCACTGCTGAGTTTTCCAAATTTACTGGCATATTGAGTGCAGCACTTTCACAACATCATCTTTCAGGATTTGAAATAGCTCAACTGGAATTCCATCACCTCCACTAGCTTTATTCATAGTGATGCTTTCTAAGGCCCACTTGACTTCAGATTCCAAGATTTCTGGCTCTAGATCAGTGATCACATCATCATGATTATCTGGGTCATGAAGATCTTTTTTGTACAGTTCTTCTGTGTATTCTTGCCACCTTTTCTTAATATCTTCTGCTTCTGTTAGGTCCAGACCATTTCTGTTCTTTATCAAGCCCATCTTTGAATGAAATGTTCCCTTGGTATCTCTGATTTTCTTGAAGAGATCTCTAGTCTTTCCCATTCTGTTGTTTTCCTCTATTTCTTTGCATTGATTGCTGAAGAAGGCTTTCTTATCTCTTTTTGCTATTCTTTGGAACTCTGCATTCAGATGCTTATATCTTTCCTTTTCTCCTTTGCTTTTCGCTTCTCTTCTTTTCACAGCTATTTGTAAGGCCTCCCCAGACAGCCGTTTTGCCTTTTTGCATTTCTTTTCCATGGGGATGGTCTTGATCCCTGTCTCCTGTACAATGTCACGAACCTCCATCCATAGTTCATCAGGCTCTCTATCTATCAGATCTAGGCCCTTAAATCTCTTTCTCACTTCCACTGTATAATCATAAGGGATTTGATTTAGGTCTACCAAAATGGTCCCACGTGTAATTGCCATCCATTCATCATTCTAAGATGCACAAATTTTATCCATTGTGGAGGAAATATTCCAACTCATTTTCTTTACTGTGTGTTGTGTCCAGCAGTTGGTAAGGTTTTCCTCTATGATGGAAGTGGTACCCAGACAACAGTAGAGCCTGCATGGTTTTAAAACCCATGGGGAAGCTGTTCTTAGTGGGCCAAACAGTGGAATAAGTCTTGTTTGGCTGAAATGAGGAGTATCAAGATAGGATAGAATTATAAGAATAAAATTTAGAAGTCTAGTTATAGACTTAGAATTCTTAAGAATTAGGGCATGAGAATATGGAACTTAAAAGCAAGTCATTCTCTAGGAGGTTGATCCTAGTCATCCTTCTGAAATAAAGCCTTGTTTTGTCCCAAACATGATGGGAAGCTGGATTTAAATGATTCAAAGGCATATTACCATATTTTAAAGAAAGCATCAGGCTGTCCACTTCTAAGACACTCTCCTCCTCAATTTAATTAAAATCAGCTGACTACTCACAAAGTTTTTGCCATCAGCTACCATGCTTCTGTACGTACACATGCAATATAAAATCAAGTCCTTACTTGCATAAAGATGACCAGTTTCATTTGAGCTAGAAGGAACTTTGTGCTTCTGAATTTCTTATAGTCGCCCAGGATAAACTTAGATTAGCTTTTACTTCCTCCCAGTGTATTTCAACAAAAACTCTCAAAGGCCCTATCAGACTGCCCCATAAACAGATTTCTATGCACATCATCCCCCAAGGGGCTCAGCAAGAATCTCCCCCAAACTCAGTATACCATTCTAAGGGCAGGAAAACACATAATAGCACAAGCAAAAGTAAGCTGGCCAAAGTTAATTTGTTAAAAAGCAAAAAGGAAGAGATGAAACTGGTCCTAAATTAAATTCCATTCTCATCTCTTCCTCATCTATATGTGTGTGTGTGTGTGTGTGTGTGTGTGTGTATACCTTTGTATTTTATTTTGCACATTAGGTTAGGAGCATGACAGCTCTTGTTCAGTGCTCACAGCCGTGAATACCAGTGATCAGCTCTCTCCAGTTGACTTTCCCTCTCTCACTTATGCACATATTTGAAATCTATATAGACAGTTACCTAACCCATGCCCATCTCCATCCTGGACCCCTCAAAATATCTATGACTGTTGCATATGGGTTTTTCAGAAGAGAAAATTATTTTAAGCCAAAGCCAGGGATATATGTCAACTCCCTGCATGGGAAAAAAAATCTGCTTCTATACAGATTTTCTCCCCAAATGCTAAGAGCACAGTAAAACCAGATTCCCCTTCTGGATGTCTAAACTATGCCCATTCATAAATAAACAAAGAGGGGCACTGAGAAATGGTGAGTTTGCCACGCCCTCCAGAAACTCCTCGTAGTTTCCCTTGCAGATAATACACCTAACCATTTTTTTTTTTTAATGTGTTTTTGGACTTTGTAGTAAAATTGTTCTCATAACAGAATTCTCAAATTGTGTGTTTATGATACAGTTTCTTGGATAAATGCAGTTCCTGCTATGATGTCCTATGAAGAATTATGAAGAGTTGCTTTCTATTTTTTTTTTTAATAACAAATAGAATATTCACAGTGAGTAACCTAACCTTTGTGCTAATGCAATTTCTTCAATAATAAATATCCTGACCAAAAATATGTTTTTTACTTCACTCCTCAGTGCAGCCTACAGTGACCATTGATAAACAGTGATAGCTGAGCACTCACTGTGAATACAGTTTGTTCATATATTGATAGATAAAATCTCTCTTTAGGAATGTTAAATGCATCTATTTAGCATTCTCAAACCACACATATTATTGACTGTGCCAAAGCTGTGTGGATCACAGTAAACTGTGGAAAATTCTGAAAGAGATGGGAATACCAGACCACCTGACCTGCCTCTTGAGAAACCCATATGCAGGTCAGGAAGCAATAGTTAGAACTGGACATGGAACAACAGACTGCTTCCAAATAGGAAAAGGAGTACGTCAAGGCTGAATATTGTCACCCTGCTTATTTAACTTATATGCAGACTACATCATGAGAAACTCTGGGCTGGAGGAAGCACAAGCTGGAATCAAGATTGCTGGGAGAAATATTGATAACCTCAGATAGGCAGATGACACCACCTTTATGGCAGAAAGTGAAGAAGAACTAAAGAATCTCTTGATGAAAGTGAAAGAGGAGAGCGAAAAAGTTGGCTTAAAGCTCAACATTCAGAAAACGAAGATCATGGCATCTGGTCCCATCACTTCATGGCAAATAGATAGGGAAACTGTGTAAACAGTCGCTGACTTTATTTTTCTGGATTCCAAAATCACTGCAGATGGTGATTGCAGCCATGAAATTAAAAGACGCTTACTCCTTGGAAGGAAAGTTATGACCAACCTAGACAGCATATTAAAAACCAGAGACATTACTTTGTCTCAAAGGTCCGTCTAGTCAAGGCTATGGTTTTTCCAGTGGTCATGTATGGATGTGAGAGTTGGACTGTAAAGAAAGCTGAGCGCCAAAGAATTGATGCGTTTGAACTGTGGTGTTGGAGAAGAGTCTTGAGAGTCCCTTGGACTGCAAGGAGATCCAACCAGTCCATCCTAAAGGAGATCAGTATTGGGTATTCATTGGAAGGACTGATGCAGAAGCTGAAATTCCAGTACTTAGGCCACCTCAAGCGAAGAGTTGACTTATTTGAAAAGACCCTGATGCTGGAAAAGATTGAGGGTGGGAGGAGAAGGGGACGACAGAGGATAAGATAGTTGGATGGCATCACTGACTCAACAGACATGGGTTTGGGTGGACTCCGAGAGATGGTGATGGACAGAGAAGCCTGGCATGCTGCAGTTCATGGGGTCATAAAGAGTTGTACATGACTGAATAACTGAACTGAACTGAACCCACATATTTTCTTTCTTTTTAGATTCATAAATACCTCTGCCAGTACGTATCTGTGGTTATCTCTTTTTTCAGTTCCTTATTAAGATAGGCAATTAATGCTTTCCCTTCAGTTGATGCTTGTGAATTAGTGATTTCTTTCTTCAGGGGAGTAGCACGCTTTTACTAAGATTTCTCTCTCATCAATATTAGAAACCAAAGTTAAAGAATTGCATTTATATACTGTATTATTATGTAAGTGAAGTGAGAGGGCATAGGGAAAGGGAGAAGCAGACACAGATAAATGATCAACTCATCCTTTCATGTACAATGTTATATTTTAAATCACTTGCCATGCAAATCTGTATTTTCATTTTTCATAACCTAGGATCCATCTGGAAACAAAGTACTCATCCACTCATAGAAGGAAATAGCTTGTATAGTTAGTTGTTGGATAAACACTGTACAAGAATGATAAGACCCCTGCCAGCAACTGTATTATGAAATCAGTATTCAAATACATTATTATAATGTAGGTGAAATGCTGCTTAAACCTATGACTTTGTAATACCGTGTCATTCTATCCAAATATCTGCAGACCCTGTCTGATGAATCACTGTTTCTCAGAAACTCATAATGTTTCAAAATTCTTTAACATGACAATAGCATAATCAACCCTTTCTAGTATATACTCCTGAATTGAATCCTGCCTACAAACGTTCTCAGAGTAGTATGTATTTTATGACCTTTCATTGGTGTTGCTTTGCCAATAATATTTTGAGACACACAGAATCTCTTTAATATCTGAGATTTAAATGGAGAGGAAAACCATTTATAACTTTATACCAAAGGTAAAGAAGTGAATGAAAGAAGAAAATAAGACATTTTACTGACTATATGATAAATCATCCATCTCTCTATATCAAATAAAAATTCAAGGAAAGTAATTTGATTATGATTCTGCATTTACGATTCCCAATTTATTTTCTACCATGTATGCTTCCAGTGTTGCCACACCTAATCTTATGTCTTTGATTCCTAAAATACACTCTATAAAAATGTACATGCCCACAGTAGACTTCTGCATATGTTGCAGAAGTTAATCCATACCTTTCATCATACTCGCAAAGAGATATTTTACAAAGAAACCTCAGGATCCTGGCTAGAGGATATATGTCAATGTTACCATCTTTCTAAATTCTGTATATATACGTTAATATACTGTATTGGTGTTTTTCTTTCACTTACTTCACTCTGTTTAATGGGTTCCAGTTTCTTCCATCTCTTTAGAACTGATTCAAACGTGTTCTTTTTAATAACTGGGTAATATTCCATTGTGTATATGTACCACAGCTTTCTTATCCATTCATCTACTGATGGACACATAGGTTGCTTGTATGTCCTAGCTATTGTAAACAGTGCTGCGATGAACATTGGGATACACGTGTCTCTTTCAATTCTGAAATTCTTGGTGTATATGCCCAGCAGTGGGATTTCTGGGTTGTATGGCAGTTCTATTTCCAGTGTTTTAAGGAATCTCCACACTGTTCTCCATAATGGCTGTACTAGTTTGCATTCCTACCAACAGTGTAAGATGGTTCCCTTTTTCTCCACACCTTCTCCAGTTTTTATTTTTTGTAGACATTTTGATAGCAGTTTCTGACCTGCATGAAATGGTACCTCATTGTGGTTTTGATTTGCATTTCTCTGATAATGAGTGATGTTGAGCATTTTTTCATGTGTTTGTCAGCCATCTGTTTGTCTTTGGAGAAACATCTGTTTAGTTCTTTGGCCCATTTTTTTATTTGGTTGTTTATTTTTCTGGTATTGAGCTGCATGAGCTGCTTGTTTATTTTTAAGATTAATTCGTTGTCAGTTGCTTCATTTGCTGTTATTTTCTCCCACCTCGAAAGCTGTCTTTTCACCTTGCTTATAGTTTCCTTTGTTGTGCAAAAGCTTTTAAGTTCAACTAGATTCCATTTCTTTATTTTTGCTTCTATTTCCATTACTCTGGGAGGTGGGTCACAAAGGATCCTGCTGTGATTTATGTCAGAGAGTGTTTTGCCTGTTTTTCTCTAGGAGTTTTATAATTTTTGGTCTTAGATTTAGAGCTTTAACCATTTTGAGTTTATTTTTGTGTATCGTGTTACAAAGTGTTCTAGTTTCATTCTTTTACAGGTAGTTGACCAGTTTCCCCACAATCACTTGTTAAAGAAATTGTCTTTTCTCCATTGTGTATTTGTGCCTCCTTTGTCAAAGATAAGGTGTCCATAGGTGCATGGATTTATCTCTGGGTTTTTTATTTTGTTTCATTGATCTATATTTCTGTCTTTGTGCCAGTACCAAACTGTCTTGATGAGTGTACCTTTGTAGTATAGTCTGAAGTCAGGCAGGTTGATTCCTCCAGTTCCATTCTTCTTTCTCAAGATTGTTCTGGCTGTTTGAGGTTTTTTAGTATTTCCTTACAAATTTTGAAATTATTTGGTCTAATTCTGTGAAAAATGCCACTGGTAGCTTGATAGGAATTGCATTGAATCTATAGATTGCTTTGGGAAGTATACTCATTTTCACTATATTGATTCTTCTGATCCATGAACATGGCATATTTCTCCATCTATTTGTGTCATCTTTGATTTCTTTCATCAGTGTTTTGTAGTTTTCTATATATAGGTCTTTTGTTTCTTTAGGTACATTTATTCCTAAGTATTTTATTCTTTTTGTTGCAATGGTGAATGGGATTGTTTTCTTAATTTCTCTTTCTGTTTTCTCGTTGTTAGTGTATAGGAATGCAAGGGATTTTTGTGTATTAATTTTATATCCTGAAACTTTACTATATTCATTGATTAGCTCTAGTAATTTTCTGGTGGTGTCTTTAGGGTTTTCTATGTAGAGGATCATATCATCTGCAAACAGTGAGAGTTTTACTTCTTTTCCAATATGGATTTGTTTTATTTCTTATTCTCTGACTGCTATGGCTAAAGCTTCCAAAACTATGTTGATGAGAGTGGGCACCTGGACAGGGAGGCCTGGCGTGCTGCGATTCATGGGGTCGCAAAGAGTCAGACACGACTGAGCGACTGAACTGAACTGAACTGAACTGATAGAGGAAATGCTTTCAATTTTTCACCATTGAGGATGTTTGCTGTAAGTTTATCATATATGGCTTTTATTATGTTGAGATGTGTTCTTTCTATGCTTGCTTTCTGGAGGGTTTGTTTTTTTTTTTTTTTAAATCATAAATGGGTATTGAATTTTGTCAAAGGCTTCCTCTGCATCTATTGAGATAATCATATGGTTTTTATCCTTCAATTTGTTAATGTGGTGTATCACATTGATTGATTTGCAAATACTGAAGACTCCATGCATCCCTGTGATAAATTTCTCTTGTTCATGATGTATGATCTTTTGAATATGTTGTTAGATTCCATTTGCTAGAATTTTGTTAAAGATTTTAGCATCTATGTTCATCAGTGATATTAGTCTGTAGTTTTCTTTTTGTGTGGCATCTTTGGTTTTGGTATTAGGGTGATGGTGGCCTCATAGAATGCGTTTGGGAATTTACCTTCCTCTGCAATTTTCTGGAAGAGTTTGAGTAGAATAGGTGTTAGATCTTTTCTAGATTTTTGGAATAATTCACCTGTGAAGCTATCTGGTCCTGGGCTTTGGTTTGTTGCAAGATTTTGGTTACAGTTTCTATTTCTGTGCTTGTGATGGTCTGTTAAGATTTTCTGTTTCTTCCTGGTTCAGTTTTGGATGGTTATACTTTTCTAAGAATTCATCCATTTCTTCCAACGTGTCCATTTTATTGGCATATAGATGCTGATAGTAGTCTCTTATGACCCATTGTATTTCTGTGTTGTCTGTTGTGATTTCTCCAGTTTCATCTCTATTTTTGTTGATTTGAATCTTCTCTCTTTTTTTATTGATGAGTCTGGCTAATGGTTGGTCTATTTTATTTATCATCTCAAAGAATCAACTTTTAGTTTTGTTCATTTTTGCTATTGTCTCCTTTGTTACTTTTTAATTTATTTCTGCCCTAACTTTTATGATTTCTTTCCTTCTACTAATCCTAAGGTTCTTCCTTTCTTCTTTTTCTATGTTCTATTTTCTAGTTGCTTTAGGTGTAAAGTTAGATTATTTATTTGATTTTTCTCTTGTTTCTTGAGATAAGCTTGTATTGCTATGAACCTTCCCCTTAGCATTGCTTTTACTGAGTCCCATAGGTTTTGGTTGTCGTGTTTTCATTCTCATTCATTTCTATACATATTTGATTTCTTTTTTGATTTCTTCTGTGATTTTTTGCTTATTCAGACCCATGTTGTTTAGCCTCTATATGTTTGTATTTTTTAAAGTTTTTTTTTTACCTGTAGTTGACATCTAATCTTACCACATTGTGATCAGAAAAGAGGCTTGAAATGATTTCAGTTTTTTTCAATTTACTAAGGCTAGATTTATGGCCTAGGATGTGATCTATCCTGGAGAATGTTCCCTGTGTACTTGAGAAAAAGGTGAAATTCATTGTTTTGGGGTAAAATGTCCTATAGATATCAATTAGGTCTAACAGATCCATTTATCATTTAAAGTTAGTGTTTCCTTGCTAATTTTCTGTTTGGTTGATCTATCCATAAGTGTTCAGTTCAGTTCAGTCGCTCAGTCGTGTCCAACTCTTTGAGACCCCATGAATCGCGGCACACCAGGCCTCCCTGTCCATCACCAACTCCTGGAGTTCATTCAGACTCACTTCCATCTAGTCAGTGATGTCATCCAGCCATCTCATCCTCTGTCGTCCTCTTCTCCTCCTGCCCCCAATCCCTCCCAGCATCAGTCTTTTCCAATGAGTCAACACTTCGCATGAGGTGGCCAAAGTACTGGAGCTTCAGCTTTAGCATCATTCCTTTCAAAGAACACCCAGGACTGACCTCCTTCAGAATGGACTGGTTGGATCTCCTTGCAATCCAAGGAACTCTCAAGAGACTTCTCCAACACCACAGTTCAAAAGCATCAATTCTTTGGTGCTCAGCCTTCTTCACAGTCCAACTCTCACATCCATACATGACTACTGGAAAATTCATAGCCTTGACTAGACAGACCTTAGTCGGCAAATTAATGTCTCTGCTTTTGAATATGCTATCTAGGTTGGTCATAACTTTTCTTCCAAGGAGTAAGCATCTTTTAATTTCATGGCTGCAGTCACCATCTTCAGTGATTTTGGAGCCCCCCAAAATAAAGTCTGACACTGTTTCCACTGTTTCCCCATCTATTTTCCATGAAGTGATGGGACCAGATGCCATGATCTTCGTTTTCTGAATGTTGAGCTTTAAGCCAACTTTTTCACTCTCCTCTTTCACTTTCATCAAGAGGCTTTTTAGTTCCTCTTCACTTTCTGCCATAAGGGTGGTGTCATCTGCATATCTGAGGTTATTGATATTTCTCCCGGCAATCTTGATTCCAGCTTGTGTTTCTTCCAGTCCAGCGTTTCTCATGATGCCCTCTGCATAGAAGTTAAATAAGTAGAGTGACAATATACAGCCTTGACGTACTCCTTTTCCTATTTGGAACCAGTCTGTTGTTCCTTGTCCAGTTGTAACTATTGCCTCCTGACCTGTATACAGATTTCTCAAGAGGCAGATCAAGTGGTCTGGTATTCCCATCTCTTGGGTATTAAAGTCTCCCAGTATTATTGTGTTACTGTTACTTTCCCCTTTCATACTTGTTAACATTTGCCTTACATTTGAGGTGCTCCTATGTTGGGTGCATATATATTTATAATTGTTATATCTTCTTCTTGGATTGATCCCTTGATCATTATGTAGTGTCCTTTGTCTCTTTTCAAGGCCTTTATTTCAACATCTGTTTTATATGATAACAGTATTCCTACTCCTGCTTCCTTTTGGTCTCCATTTGTATGAAATATCTTTTTCCAGCCCATCACTTTCAGTCTGTATGTGTCCCTTGTTTTGAGGGTAGTTGTCTTGTAGACAGCATATATAGGAGTCTTATTTTTGTATCCATTCAGCCAGTCTTTATCTTTTGGTTGGAGCATTCAACCCATTTACATTTAAGGTAATTATTGACAAGTATGATCCCATTGCCATTTACTTTCTTGTTTGAGGTTCAAGTTTATAAACCTTTTCTGTATTTCCTGCCTAGAGAAGATCCTTTAGCATTTGTTTAAGAGCTGGTTTGGTGGTACTAAATTCTCTCTCAGCTTTTCTTGTCTGTAAAGTTTTTGACTTCTCAACATTCGAAACATAGGAGTCCCAGAAGAAGAAGACAAAAAGAAAGGCCATGAGAAAATACTTGAGGAGATAATAGTTGAAAATTATACCTTGCTGGGTATAGTAATCTGGGTTGTAGGTTGTTCTCTTTCATTACTTTAACTATGTCCTGCCATTCCCTTCTTGCCTGAAAAGTTTCTATTGAAAGATGAGCCATTATCCTTATGGGGATCCTCTTGTGTGTTGTTTGTTGCTTATCCCTTGCTGGTTTTAATATTTGCTCTTTGTGTTTGCTCTTTGTTAGTTTAGTATGTATCTTGGGGTGTTTCACCTTGAGTTTATCCTGTTTGGGACTCTTTGGGTTTCTTGGACTTGGGTGGCTATTTCCTTCCCCATTTTAGGGAAGTTTTCAACTATTATCTCCTCAAGTATTTTCTCATGGCCTTTCTTTTCGTCTTCTTCTTCTGGGACTCCTATGATTCG
Source organism: Capricornis sumatraensis (assembly GCF_032405125.1). Classification (NCBI taxonomy): domain Eukaryota; kingdom Metazoa; phylum Chordata; class Mammalia; order Artiodactyla; family Bovidae; genus Capricornis; species Capricornis sumatraensis. The sequence continues at coordinate 35,801,252 of NC_091088.1, read as the reverse complement.
AATGTTGGGGCATTTGACATTGTCCCAGAGGTCCCTGAGGTTGTCCTCATTTCTTTTAATTCTTTTTTTTTTTTTCTCTCTTTTCCTCTCTGCTTCATTTATTTCCACCATTATATCTTCCACCTCACTTATCCTATCTTCTGCCTCGCTTATTCTACTGTTGGTTCCCTGCAGAGTGCTTTTGATCTCAGTTATTGCATTATTCATTATTGATTGACTCTTCTTTTTTTCTTCTAGGTCCTTGTTAAACATTTCTTTCATCTCAATCCTTGCCTCTAATCTATTTACCTGTAACTCCATTTTGTTTTCAAGATTTTGGATCATCTTTACTATCAGTATTCTGAATTATTTTTCATGTAGACTCCATATCTCCTCCCCTTTTGTTTGGTTTGGTGGGCATTTATCGTGTTCCTTTACCTGCTGAATATTTCTCTGCCTTTTTATTTTGTTTAGATTGCTGTGTTTTGGGTGCCCTTTCTGTAAGTTGGAAGTTTGTGGCTCCTCTTTAGTTGTGGAGCCTGCTTCCTGTGGGTGGGGTTGGATTGGTTACTTGTCAAGGTTTCCTGGTTAGGGAAGCTTGATGTGTGTTCTGGTGGGTGGAGCTGGATTTCTTCTCTCTGGAGTACAATGAAGTGTCCATTAGTGAGTTTTGGGGTGTCTATGGGTTTGGTGTGGCTTTGAACAGCCTGTCTTTTAATGCTTAGGGCTGTGTTCCTACTTTGCTGGACAATTAGCATGGTATGTCTTGCTCTGGAACTTGTTGGCTCTTGGGTGGAGCTTGGTTTCAGTGGAGATATGGAGGCTTTTGGATGAGCTCTTGTCTGTTAAAGTTCCTTGGAGTCAGGAGTTCTCCAGTGTCCTCAAGTTTTGGAGTTAAGCCTCCTGCCTCTGGCTTTCAGTCTTATTCTTACAGTAGCCTCAAGACTTTTCCATCCATACAGCACAGATGATAAAACATCTAGGTTAATGGTGAAACAATGCTCCATGGCAAGGGACACCCTAAGGGGTTCACAGAGTTACATGGAGAAGAAAAGAAGGAGGAGGGAAATAGAGGTGACCAGGAGAAGAGGGAGAGTCAAAAGGGGAGAGAGCAGTCTAGCCAGTAATCAATTCTATATGAGCTCTCCACAGCCTGGAATTCCCAGAGAGGTTCACAGAGTTACATAGAGAAGAGAAGAGGGAGGAGGGAGGTAGAGGTGACCAGGAGGAAAAGAGGGGGAGTCAAAAGGAGAGAGACCAATCTAGCCAGTAATCAGTTCCCTAAGTGTTCTCCACAGCCTGGAACACTCAGAGAGATTCACAGAGTTAAGCAGAGAAGAGAAGGGGGAAGGAGGAGATAGAGGCGATCTGGGGGAGCAAAGGGAGAATCAAAAGGGGAGAGAGCAATCTAGCCGGTAATCATACCCCTAAATGAAATGTATACTGAAGATTAGATTCTTAAAGGTACAGAATTGATAGCAAATACCAAAAACCAAAGATTAAAAATCCAGAGTAGAGGTTAGACTCTCAAAAATACACTATTCAAAAATACAATATTTAAAAATACAATACAAAATCAATCACAAAAATTATAAAATATATATATATATATGAAATTTGCTTTAAAGATAGAGTCCTTTTCTATTTGTTTTGCAAGGTAGTAGTAGGTTATAAAAATGAAAATTAAAGCAGTAGTAAAGACCTTAAGAAAAGATTAAAAAGTGATAATAGTAGAAATATATCTGCGAATTTCTCTGGAGCTGTTGTAGGCAGTGTGGGGTCAGTTCAGTTTCAAATGGTTCCTTGTTCCAACTTGTATTTGTTCTCAAGGTCTATAGGCCCCCTCCAATGCTTAGTCAATGTTAACTACAGGGTTTTTATCTATTGTTCCTATCACTTCCAGAGCAGTTCCCTCTTCTTTGTTTATTTTGGCTTCCTCTGTTTGCAAGTCTCTTTGGTGTCTACTTTCCACCCTGACACAAGGGGGTGAAGGTGGTCACTTATTTAGGCTCACTTGTTCAGTTGTATTGTGGGCAGAGAGGAACACTGCAGACAAATAGTGCTGGAGTGTGTAGGGAATACTCGCAGTGTATGGACCACACTGGTTTTGCCCCAGTTCACAGCAGTATGTGCTTTCTGGGTCTATGCTGCTCAGGCTCCAGGGAGCTCTGCAGGGGCACTGTCCAAAGTGGTCCCTGCATTTTGTGAACTTCCCAGTCTAAGCCACTCAGGTTCAGGTTCTTAGGTACTCTGCAAAGACACAGACTTGGTTGGGCGCATTTTGTGTCCTTCCCAGGTCCGAGCAGGTCAGGTGACCAGGTGCTTGGCAACTGCACAGTCCCAGACTGGCTGTGTGTCTACTGGTCCTGGCTGCTAGGTTTACTGGTACGCCACAAGAGCACTGTCTCAGGTGTGCCATGTGTCTCCTCTGGGGTGCTGCTCTCAGGCTGCTACCCTCCTGGCAGATATCAACCATCCAGGATCCCAGGAAGACATTGTTAGCAACTGGGAGCCTGCTCACAGTGTGGTGGAGGATGCCGGTCTCTGGGGTGAGATTGCCCCTTGCCTTCCGGCTCTGGCTGGCACACACCTGCCTCTCTGCCTCTGGCAGGGGGAGGAGCCTGTACACAGCTGGCTGGCTAGCTCTCCTTTGGTATTCACTCAATCCTTTGTTCTGTGAACGTGCCAGGCTATGAGTTAGAGCCTTTCACAGGAAAGTTCTCCCTCACTCTTTTTTGTTTTCCCCTCTGTGGCAATCCCGCAGTTTCGGTTGCTATCTCATGTTAGTTCCCTCAGGTTGTCCTCAGGGCATTCAGACCCAGTCCTTACCTGTCCAGCCCCCTCTCGCTGGTGGCAGATGCGAGCATCTGGGTTACTTCTCCAATGGCAGTTGCGGCTAGGTGCCTACTCTATGTTTTGTTTTGTTTTCCTGCCAGTTATGTTGCCCTCTGAGATCCCAAAACTCCCCACAGACCCAGTTGTGAGAGGGTTTCCTACTGTTTGGAAACTTCTCCTCCTTCACGACTCCCTCCCCAGGTCTGGTCTCCATCCCTAACTCTTTTGTCTCTCTTTTTGTCTTTTATATTTTGTCCTACCTCTTTTAGAAGAGAATGGGCTGCCTTTCTGGGTGCCTGGTGTCTTCTGCTATCATTCAGAAGTTGTTTTGTGGAAGTTGCTCAGCATTCAAATGATCTTTTGATGAATTTGTGGGGGAGAAAGTGGTCTCCCCATCCTATTCCTCTGCCATCTTGGGACCACCTCCCTGTCTTTAAAAATAAATAAATAAATAAAAATTAAAAAATAAAAAACCTCCCACTCTTTATCCTGGTGAGGTGACCAGTAGTATTCTCAGGGTTATTTGAAGAATGAATGTGTTAAAGCAGTGAAGCTGTGATAACCACAGCTAGCAAATAGGAAGTGTTGAGTAGATGTTAGCTCTCATTATTCTACCCAACCTCTTCTTTTTATGTAGTATACCCTTTAGAGAACTCCAGGTATCCCTTTTATACCATTGCTGATTTTTTCCTACTTCTAAGAGAGAAAAGAGGTTCACCTACCACTTTCAAGAATTTTGAGGATGCACAAGTAATTAGAACAAAGGTTTTGAAAGATTTATTTAGGGGGCTAAGTGATAGTTATGGAAATTAGGAATGTTGTGTGGCCAGAGACCTCAGCATGTCAAACAAGCTCTGATTTGAATTTTGAGTTTCTTTCATGTAGCTTTGTGGCCTAAACTAGTCATCTATCTAAATGAACTTCAGTTTTCTTACCAAAAAGCAATGCTTTTACCATAGTAGATACATAAATTAACTAATACCTAGTAGATATCAATACATGTTTATTGATTCAAAAATCATTGTTTAGCTCTTGTTTTGCACCAGACACTGATAGTTTCCATGAATACAACCTTGAACAAGCTTCTCATGGCTCTTCCACTGAGGGAATTTTTCTCCTCAATCTCTCTCAGTATTAGTTTTCTATTGGTGCTGCAACAAATTGTCACAAACATGGTGGCTTAAAACAACACAGATTTTTTAATAGTATAGTTCTGGATATCAGAAGCCCAGCATGGGGTCTCACTGAGCTAGAATTAAGAGTTAACCAGGCTACATTTCTTCTGGAGGTTCTAGGAAAGGTTCTGATTCTTGGTCTTTTCTACCTTCTCTAGAGATCCCTTCATTTCTCATCTCATGTTCCCTTTTCTCCGTCTCTAAAGCCAGTAACTTTTCATCTCTCTGACCATCCTTTTATCATCACATCTCCTTTAAGGATCTTGTTTGGCTCATGCAGAGATAATCTCCCCAATCTCAAGATTGAAAACCTTAATCATATCTGTAAAATCACTTTGGTCACTTAAAGTAATAACATTCACATGTTCCAGAGATAAGAGAGTGGGCATCTTTGGGAGGCAGCCATTATTCTGATACCCCAACTATTATTGCTCAAGTTTAAAAATGTTTGGAAGTGAATTTTGTTCTGAATTCAGGAAACCAGGAGAGTCTTAGCACTTGGTCACCTATGGGTAAAGCATTTTCATTAAGTCTGTTTAAGTGCTTTATAGAGATGTCCACTATGCCTGGGCAAGGTATATTTTTTGTTCCAGTTTCCTCTTAACCCCCACTGTGAAAAAATGATCTCTACCATTGATGTGCTTAATTACCCAGTAGAAAGGGCATTAGGCAATGGTACTCTGTAATGCCTGCCATAAGGAAGGCCATCCTTTATCATTAGCAGACTGCTTAGTGGTGAGCTCACAATTGTACATCTTACCTTGCAGATATTAGGAGCCCACTTATCAGTTTTTCTAATGAAATGAATCATGAAGTGGAGATAGTGATGGGAGGAGGGAGCTGGGTTAATAGTCCAAGGGGACTAATTAGAATCAGGTGAGAGCTGGAGAAAGCAACCACGGCGATTTCAGTCAGAACCCACCCGAAAAGCTCTAATTAACAGGAGTGATGGACTTTGCTTTGAGGTCACTGGAGAACACATGATGGTCAGTTTAAATTCCCTGACCTAGTAGCCAGATAATGTCAAGTCTCAATGCGTTTTTTTCAAGTGAGGGTAGAAAAATATCCCTTTGTGTGTATTTGTGTGTGTTGCATTAACCATAAAGCTATGTAAAAATGAAGAACCTTAAAACAATACACTAAGCAGAGCAGTAGGTCAATGACAAAAAGGGAGTTATATTCAAGATATTCATTTCTTGAATAGATAACACCCAGTGAGCGTAACAAAGATGATCTTAGGGCTGGAGGACTTGGGAAGACAGAGGTGGATGGGGACCTTGCTTATCCATTCTAACATCTGTGTCTCTCAATGCACAATCCAATGCAGGAATAATTTAGCTGAGGTGCCATCCTAAAACCACATAAGCTTTAAATTTATCACTTCAGCAAAGTTATTGTTCCTTCAAAAAAAGGTATACAAGGTATTTTAGCTGCAGGGTGCATAACTAGAGAAAGTGCTCCCTGCAGCGTGTCTCTGCCTTTCTACTAAATTAACTGCACAAGAACCGACCATGTTCCTGTATGACATTTAGTTTTTCTAATCTGTTTAATGCCATGGTTTGCACATGATGTATTCTGATGTGCTTTTATGTTTCAGATACTAAAAAAGCACATTAGAAGTGCAGTAGGGATTCTTTTACAGACAATATAACTTGTTACAAATTGCATTTTCAGAAAAATTATACCGAAAAATCCAATCTTATGATTTTTTCCTTCAAAATTACATTTCACCTCCTGCATGTCTTCTGTCTCTTGTGTCTAAGCATCTTCAGTTTGAGATCCTCTTGATTCATTCTCCTTTCCTCTGTGCCCTGTGGTAAATGAATTCAAATCTATTTTTAAGGTAAAAATCGACAGCACTTGGAGATGCAGTCAGCATTTATGCTAAGACTTGCACGGATGCTGGGGGAGAAGTTTTGAACATATTTTTGATTCAAGTATAGATTTCAACTCTGTAATCTCATTTTGTTCCTGGTAGAAATAGACTCTGTCCTTTAGCACTTTGCCCTCAGCACGTGTTTATAAAATGGGAAATGAGTTATAAAGTAGTTCATGTTCATTCTTGGATGTTTTTGACATGCATATTTATGAAGTTATAATAAAGTAAAATTAAATCTCCCAGAAAAGCTTATTATCCAAGCTGTGTGCACCGATGTGTATGCATGTCTGTGTACTCTATATGTACAGTTTATATTTTTCAACACACACGGGGCTTCCCCGGTGACTCAGTGGTAAAGAATCGGCCTGCCAATGCAGGAGACATGAGTTCAATCCTTGGGTCAGAAGATCCCCTGGAAAAGGGAATGACTGCCCATTCCAGTATTCTTGCATGAGAAATCCTATGGACAGAGAAGCCTGGTGGGTTACAGAACATAGGTAGCAAAACAATCAGTCACGACTTAGCAACTGAGCACACATGCACACATATACACACATGTAGAAATGTGGGGTACTTATCCCTATTTTTATTCACTGGTTCTGCCCTCTCCAGGAATACATATCTAAGAGTCTCATATTTTAAGGGAGGCATCTGTTTGGGGATTTTAATAATAGTCCCTTCCATTTTGGTTCTGTGGAAAATTTTTCGTGTTGTTTACTTACATTTTTCTTACTTCATCTTCCCTCCCCAAACATTGTTCTTGTTCTCTCCTGCTTACAAGAAATAGGTGGAGTGGTTAGCATCACTTTTGATAATTTGGAGAATACACAAGTAATACACATTAATGACCTCAGTAAGGGACTAGTGGCAGGTTAAAATTTTACAAGGCACATTATTACAGGTCTTTTCCTTTTTATTAAATAAAAGCCTACATATTATCAAAGTGGAGATACCTTGAATAATTAGAGATATTTATGGGCCATTTTCGGAGAAGGCAATGGCACCCCACTCCAGTATTCTTGCCTGGAAAATCCCATGGACAGAGGAGCCTGGTAGGCTGCAGTCCATGGGGTTGCTGAGAGCTGGACACGACTGAGCGACTTCACTTTGACTTTTCACTTTCATGCATTGGAGAAGGAAGTGGCAACCCACTTCAGTATTCTTGCCTAGAGAATCTCAGGGATGGGGGAGCCTGGTGGGCTGCCGTCTATGGGGTCGCACAGAGTCGGACACGACTGAAGGGACTTAGCAGCAGCAGCAGCAGCATGGGCCATTTTACTTACCAGCTGGAATAATACTAAGCTACTATTGAATTAGACTCTCTCCATCTAAACTGTAGGATACTCTCAGGCTGTGTATGTCTAGAGCTCAGGCTCTTTCAGCAGCTTTATAAAACAAGTGAGTTCATTTATTAAAATGATGAATTAAACAGGTCACTGTAAGCGGCCATGCTCGATGACACTGCTGACTTGGAATGGCATGTCGGTCATGTTGGTTTTGAGGAGGTTGGGGGGCAGAAATGGACCAGTTTGGATTCGGTGGATCAGGAGCTCAATTTTTTAAGATTAAGAGAAATCAAGGTCACTCTCCATTTCTGCTGGTGTTTTAAAGGTTTTTATTCCTGTAGTTGAGTTGGAGAATATGCATTTAAAAATATAAGTAGCAGTAACATAAATGAAATACAACAACAGCAAAAAGTACCAAATCAGATTTAAAGAAATTTTAAAAAACTTAAATGGTATTTTTAAAAATACCTAGAACAGATGAATGAGGAAAATACCACAAACCAAAATGCTTGGGATAGAGTGAAGGGTGATAGTTTGAACAAAATTCATACCCTTCTGTATTTACATAAAAGAACAATAAAAATATTCTGTTGAGAGGCGAAAAGAAAAAGATCAATAGCTATCAGTCTTTGTAGGATAATTATTAACAACTCATCATTTCTTAGAAAAAAATCACAATTTTTCAACATTTTATATCTGTAAACATACTGTGAAGAAATGGTTTATATCTTGACAAGGTTCTCTTTCTGATTCAGCTTCCTCTGAGCTTTTCTTCCATCTAGGCTTGGACTTTGGGATTTTTGTGTTTGTTTCTGCATTGTCCAATTTTTGTAAGAATCCTTCTAGATCAATTTAGTCAGGATCTCTCATCCTCAATATCTGATCATCCTCTGTATCTGGTTGGGTTTCTCATCCTCCTAAATCCCTCAGGTGATTTCTGATCACCCTGACCTGCTTTCAGCAAGAATTCTGTTAGGTTGGTTTATCCAGAATTTCCCTTTACCCTTTAGGTTTCCTCTTAGTAACTTTCCATCTGCTGATCTCCACACTTGCATTTTGGCAATAAATTGCCAGTTGCTCACACAGTATTTGAACTATGTACCCCATTTCAGTGGTTCCTACAACTACCTCTTGTGATGGCCCCCCTTAAGTGAAGTCTTATAATCTTCAACAAATATTGTGAATAAGGTTTTCATTAACAATCTGCAGATGCCAAATCACAGCACCTGGGGACAAGAGAGTAGACATGCTACATTCAGGTAAAAAGCAATGGTTTTTGAACTTAGAAAGTGCTTAGGTTTTCCAGGTCAAGTTTCTTTCCAAGAGATTGGAGCAATTTGGAAATCAGCCAGAGGAAGGCATAATTAGAGACCATTTTTGAAATAGAAAGGATATACCAGTAAATGGAAATAGCACAAATTTTTTGTGAAAGTATATGTGGGGCTGATTCACCTACTATGCAGGGCTTCCTGTGGCTTGGCTTAGTGGTAAAGAATCTGCCTGCCAATGCAGGAGATGCAGGTTCAATCCCTGGGTTGAGAAGATCCCCTGGAGGAGGAAATGGCAACCCAATCCAGTATTCTTGACTGAAAATTCCCACGCACAGAGGAGCCGGGAGGGTCCATGGGGTCGAGAAGAGTCGGACATGAATGAGCAGTCACACAAGCACACACACTTCCTGTGCTTAGTCTTAAAAGTGGTTGATGTGATTATCAACTTATCAAGTTTCTGCAAAAAGCAGAAATACTAGAACTAATTGTCTGGGAGTTTCATGATGCTTGGAATGGTGTTAGTCTGGCTTATAGTCAGCATCAAGAATTATATCAGTGCTAGTTTCATCAGACAGAAATTTTGCAATAACTTAGGGATATCTACTAGAATTTTAAATCTTCCAAAGAGCAAAGAAAAAACTTAAACCTTATGATAAAAATGGACTTTTTGTTTGTGCATGCATTTGTTGGGAGGTGATGCAAACTGAAGTTGAGCTTCTAGAACGTGAAAATTGTCTGTCAGGGTTTAGAGGTGATGTGCATACTTAAAACCATCACCGTCACCAGAAAAAGGGTTCTGTAGGTCACAAATTAATTTGAAATGTGATAGTCAGTTAACCATGTGGCAAGAATGCATCCATTTTATCATCAGTGCCCATCATTGCCAAATATTTTCATTAAGCTAAGATTCAAATAAATAATAGGGACACAACTTTTAGTTCAAGGTCAGCATATAAATCTAGGGGATGTAAATGCCAGAGGCATTGAATCACCTGTGATTATTTACTTTGCCAGATACTAAAGTTTAGAATAATAATATTCTTCCCCTGTACTGCAAGTACACATCTTGCAATGCTAATTTTTCTTTGTGGTATTTCTTTGAAATGCAAGAAAGTATATAGTTTGGTGATCAAAGTCCCCTAGTTCCCAGGTGTTGGGGTCAGTGAGGAGGATCCCCTGCTTGGATAAATGATTTCCCCAAGTTGAAAACATTTTAAAATAAAATGCCTCATTTGCAACTTGTCATTTGGGGACAAAGCAGTAATCACATGAGAGGTTTCTTTGAAAGAGAATGCAAATGCAGTAGAAAATTCCTTGGGTAAGGCTTTGAAATTTTTAAGGTATTTGGAAACTGACAAATTAAACTTGGTGCTAGCCTAAACATCTTAACGACCACCCTTCCATGAATGACTAAGTGTAGGTTTTCAGAGCATTGATTTCAGAGAGAAATAATTATTTCCTAACAAGACAAAAATAGTGATTCAGAATAATCAATATTACTGAAGGAAAAAATTACCTCCTGGGTCAGTATGTTTCTCTGACTTACTAGCTTTGCCACTTGGGAAAGCCAATTCTTCCGAAATGTTACTTCCTTCTAAGTAATATTGATCATGCATATTTCATAATGTTATGAATATTAAATGAGGTAATGACCTCATTTGAGAGGGTCCCTCATCTGAGAGATCCTAACTGCACAGGCTCCAGGTGACACCACCTGGACTTGATTCTTGTGTTTCTCCAAAAACCAAATTAAAGAGCCTCTACATCAAGGGTGCCCACCTCCAAGATCTAATGCGTGATGACCTGAGGTGGAGCTCGTGTAATAACAATAAAAATAAAGTGCACAATAAATGTAATGCACTTGAATCATCCTGAAACTGAAGAAGGAATTCATAGGGCCTGGACTCCATCTTAGGCCTGTTCATGCTGATCTTGCTCAGCCACCTCTCCAACGGACTCTGGACTCTGTGCTTAGTGCCTATGGAAACTACAATACAAGAATAACACTCCCTCTGGACAGGGGAATCTTGAAGATCACATCCAGGTAACTCATCACCTAAGAGAAAACATACTCTAATCACCCCTGCCTCCGGACAGATCATAAATTCTTTCTGTATCTATCGAAGTGTAACCGCAGGCTTATTGATTATTAACTGTTTGAACACCTAACACTTGATAACACTTGAATAATGGGGTTATTGTGATTGTATTTACCTGTCCTTTGTTTATGTAAGTCTCAAGGAAATTGGGGTGGTGGCTTCGGATACGTACACAATGGGTATAAAAGATTTTCACAAATGCTGGTCAGGATCCTCGGCTAAGAGGAGACTCTGCCTTGGGCCTGCCAGTGTAATAAACTACACTCCACTATCTGCATTGCCCTTCTGAGTGAGTTTGTTTCCCGGAATGTGTGGCTATGACAAAACCATCACCACTCCTCTCTACTCCCCACCTCCTAGTCCATGGAAAAATAGTCTTCCATGAAACTGGTCCCTGGTGCCAAAAAGGCTGGGGACCTCTGCTCTACATCCTCTGTAAAATGGATATTACACAGGCCGCTTCCTTGTAAGGATGTTATGAAGGTAACATCAGAAAATATAGAAATAAACAGGACCCGGTAAGTATCAATAAAGTTTAACTCATTTCACCATTCCGTGCATTGTTTGTTCCCAACAACTTTCCATTATCATCTTCTCTGCACACATGTAATGCTTCTGCGCTAGGTGTGATCAGTCATGTCTGACTTATTGTGGCCCCATGGACTATATCCTCTGCCCATGGAATTTTCCAGGCAAGAATACTAGAGTGGGTTGCCATTTCCTCCTCCAGGGGGTCTTCCTGACCCAGGGTTTGAACCCACATCTCTTGCATCTCCAGCATTGGCAGAGAGATTCTTTACCACTAGCTTGACCTGGGAGCACTAAATAAATAGTATACTCAGTGTCAAAAATATGGTTTTGCTGCTTTACTTCCAGACTTGCCTGCAGCATTTAATTTATAATTTTAAGCAGTGTATTTGTCACATATTTTCTCATTTAAGTAGAGGTGGTTTTTGCCTCTGGCTTCCCAACAGGCATTTTCTTAGCCACTGTGCAGATTTCTTTTGAAATGGCTGGTTTTAAAAACAATGATAACCAGAGAAGACAGCTCAAAGCTTGGTTTAGCCAGTGAAGAATTCTGCCTACCCTGTCTACAAGACAGAAAGCTTTTTAAGTGCACAACTAAAAAGTTTGTTGATCACTTGATGGAAAATGATCATTTACATCTGAGCAGGGTCAAGAGAATAAGGAAACATCTACCAAATTATTTAATTTTTTTCTCCCAACTCCTTTAATCATATGAGCTCTTGGAGACTGTAAAGCACTTGGGAGACAACTGGAGTTTTACGTTTTTATTTATCACAGTGGCTGACAAATCATAGAATATTTTCCTTAAATATATCATTTAATGGGTTGGAAATAATCAGTGTTGCATCTTTTTTAAATGTACTCTGTGTATTAGTCTCCTTAATACCACGTCTGTGTGATACCAAAGGCAACCAACTCTTTTTTATCAATACATTATTCTGACTTTCTGATCAGAATAAATTTAAGACAGTGATCTTGCTTACCACCCTGAATCTGACCCTTTGGGCTATTGTGACCTCACTCTGATTCAGTTTCGCTTTCAGTAAGATAGGGGAAATAATGGTACTGACCAAAGAAAATTTTGTTGAGAATTGAGGTATTGCACCACGAGAGGATGATAGCAGGAACTCATTTACCTTCATTAATAAAGGACACTGAGCCATTGCTGAATTTCAGGTATATTGTGCAAATAATTTGGGCAGAGTATTTGAAACTTTAAACCAGAATTGCTGTTATTTACATATAAGTTTACTATATCATCTTCCTGGTCTCATTCCTAGAGTCACTGTCAAGATATATATATCTATATATATATGAAAACAAGAAAGACCAAAGGGAGGAAGAAAGGAAGGGAGGGAGAGAGGGAAGGAGGCAAGGAGAATTGAAGAAAGAATAATAAAATTGCAAAGATATTCATGTAACCAACCCTGAAAATTTTCAGACTCCATGTGGCTTGAGCTGTTAACAAATTTATATTCCAAGGGCTCAAATATGGGACTTCTCAGGTCCTGTTGATGGAGTTGATTGAACAATTGATGGAAAATTAATATCAACATTAATTGGAGGGTCCTTTTCCCTTCAAAAGAAGCACTCAAGGTTATGCATGTAGTCCTCAGAAAGATCTCTGAACATGTTCACTAGTCAGTTTCCATTCTCCAGAAATTTCACACATACACAGGAGCTGGTGAAAACTGTTCCCATTCCTTTTACTACATTTCTCTCATTACTACAAGGCACTTGCTGTAAATGTTCCCATTCTTATCCCACCTCCCTGGAGAGCCACACCTTGACTGTAATCTGCAAGTGGGAGGAGACAGTGATGTTTGGACTCACTTGGAGGGAAGTGTGCAGAGTCTGCTGTAAAACAAATTCTTTTACTGTTTCTTTCTTTTTTTTTTTTTTTTGCTCACAGGGATATCATTTATCAAAGGAACAGTCCAATTCACTTCATCGTTCTTACTTCCAAGAGGAGCAGGAGTAGGGATATAACCATAATCTTTGTACAAACCAAGCCTTCAGGTCAAGGTTAGTGATGGGAGCTTGTCAAGATATCCCCATCTTCTTCCACAAACTCTAATCAGTTTTATACTCAGGCCAAATTGATTGTTCTCTCTTCTTAACTTTCATTAATCTTTTCTGTATTTATTCATTCATTCATCACCATTTGTGTTCATCTCTGTGCTCTGCTCTTTTTCTTCCTCTCAGCTTAGACTGTTTCCTCTTGACAGCCAACAGAAAATCCATATTTTCTTGGAAAAGCTTTTATTAAAACCACAGTATAAACTTTTTCTTTGATCACCAGCATGGAAGAGACTTGGATGAGAAAGAGGGGAAGGGAAAGAAGAAAGAGAGGGAGACAGGGATGAAGAACTGGTGGAAGGGAAAAAACAAGGAATTATTTGTTAGATATTCTGGAATTAGATTCTTTGATTTGAAATGAAGAGCAAGTCCATACAGTCAGTATTTAAATCTCAGTACTGCCACTTATTTACTGTGTGACCTTGAATACATTTAGTATTACCTTGGACATCTGTTTCTGTATCTCTAGAAATAAAATATATATATATATATATATATATATATATATCAGAATAAGAATATGCTTAATATAAACCTCTTGCCATAATAGTGGCTGTAGGTTTGGTGATCAATAGATTGTAGTTATTTTTATCATTACTATTAATAATAAGGATGAAAATACCTTTTACAGTACTTGAATTCTATCTGTATGTTGTGTTCTACGTTTTACATTCAGCACAGAAATACTCCTTACTTCATGTGGAAACTGAAAAAAAAAAAAGGAAAGAAACAAGGCTAAATCACATAATAAGAAAATCAGAGGAACATTAGTACTTACACACATGCACTTTGAATATATTCAGTAAATATCCTAGCTTCTCTGCTTCTGTTTTACTTCTGGGAATAAAGTGTTGTGCACTTAAGTCTCTGAAGTACACATAAAGCAAATTTCAACCAATGAGCAATAAAATGAATAAACCAATAATGATTCAATGATAGTTATTATTTTTTACAATAATATTAGTATCATATAAACATCAGAGTCCTGCAGAAGAAAGTGATGATCATTTCTACCATATACTTTTAAATTTCCATACCTACATTTAGAATTTAAGGGAACAGGAGGGGCTCTGTTTGAGTATTTGTGTATGTGTGTATGTGAGTACAGACACAAACATGAAGGCATGCATACAGATTCTTTCAATGATGTTTTTCAGTTCAGTTCAGTTCAGTCGCTTTTGCAACCCCATGACTGCAGCATCCCAGGCTTCTCTGTCTGTCACCAACTACTGGAGCTTGCTCAAACTCATGTCCATTAAGTTGGTGATGCCATCTTATCCTCTGTTGTCCACTTCTCCAGCCTTCAATCTTTCCTAGCATCCAGGTCTTTTCCACTGAGTCCGTTCTTCCCATCAGATGGCCTGGAGCTTCAGCTTCAGCATCGATTCTTCCGATGTTTTGGAGCTTCAGCTTCAGCATCAGTCCTTCCAGTGAATATTCAGGACTGATTTCCTTTCAGTTCAGTTCAGTTCAGTCGCTCAGTCGTGTCCGACTCTTTGCGACCCCATGAATCGCAGCATGCCAGGCCTCCCTGTCCATCACCAACTCCCGGAGTTCACTCAGATTCATGTCCATCGAGTCAGTGATGCCATCCAGCCATCTCATCCTGTGTCGTCCCCTTCTCCTCCTGCCCCCAATCCCTTCCAGCATCAAAGTCTTTTCCAGTGAGTCAACTCTTCGCATGAGGTGGCCAAAGTACTGGAGTTTCAGCTTTAGCATCATTCCTTTCAAAGAAATCCCAGGGCTGATCTCCTTCAGAATGGACTGGTTGGATCTCCTTGCAGTCCAAGGGACTCTCAAGAGACTGGTTTCATTTCCTTGCTGTCCAAGGGACTTTGAGGAGTCTTCTCCAATACCACAGTTCAAAAGCATCAATTCTTTGGCGCTCAGCTTTCTGTGTGGTCCAACTCTCATATCCATACATGACTACTAGAAAAACCATAACCTTGACTATACAGACCTTTGTCAGAAAAGTAATGTCCCTGCTTTTTAATATGCTGTCTAAGTTGGTCATAGCTTTTCTCTCAATGAGCAAGCATCTTTTAATTTCATGGCTGCCTGCAGTGATTTGGGAACCCAAGAAAATAAAGTCTGTCACTGTTTCCATTGTTTTCCCATCTATTTGCCATGAAATGATGGGACTAGATGCCATGATCTTCATTTTTTGAATATTCAATTCTAAGCCAGCTTTTTCACTCTCCTCTTTAATCTTCATCAAGAGGTTCCTTAGATCCTGGTTACTTTCTGCTATAAGGGTGGTGTCCTCTGCATATCTGAGGTTATTGATATTTCTCCCAGCATTCTTGATTCCAGCTTGTGCTTAATCCAGCCCAGCATTTTGCATAATGTACTCTGCATATAAGTTAAAAAAGAAGGGTGACAATATGCAGCCTTGACGTACTCCTTTCTTAATTTGGAACCAGTCCATTGTTCTGTGTCCAGTTCTAACTGTTGCTTCTTGACCTGCATACAGGTTTCTTAGGAGGCAAATAAGGTGGTCTGGTATTCCCATCTCTTTCAGAATTTTCCACAGTTTGTTGTGATCCACACAATCAAAGGCTTTAGCATAGTCAATGAAGCAGAAGTAGATGCTTTTCTGGATATCTCTTGCTTTTATGATGATCCAGTGGATGTTGGCAATTTGATCTCTGGTTCCTCTGCCTTTTTTAAATCCAGTTTGAACATCTGGAAGTTCTCGGTTCACGTACTATTGAAGCCCCAGTTGAAGAATTTTAAACATTACTTTGCTAGCCTGTGAGATGAGTGCAATTGTGTGGTAGTATGAGCATTCTTTGGCATTGCCTTTCTTTGGGATTGAATGAAAACTGACCTTTTCCAGTCCTTTGGCCACTGCTTAGTTTTATAATTTTGCTGGCATATTAAGTGCAGTACTTTAACAACATCATCTTTTAGGATCTGAAATAGCTTAGCTGGATATCCATCACCTCCACTCGCTTTGTTCCTAGTGATGCTTCCTAAGGCCCACTTGACTTCGCATTCCAGGATGTCTGGCTCTAGATTAGTGATCACACCATCATGGTTATCTGGGTCATTAAGATCTTTTTTTGTTGTTTTTAGGGCAATAGATAAACTAAAAAACAGAATAAGTCATAATTCTTGCCTTAAAGAACTCACAGTAAAGAAACATTAAACACTTGAAAATGTTTGAAATACGTGCTTATCAAACATTAATTATTAAGTAACCAGAAACTACTAAACATTTTTTGGGCCATCATTTGTGATGAAAGTGAAAGTGAAAGTCGCTCAGTCATGTCCGACTCTTTGCAACCCCACGCACAGACAGTCCATGGAATTCTCCAGGCCAGAATACTGGACTGTGTAGCCTTTCCCTTCTTCAGGGGATCTTCCCAACCCAGGGACTGAACCCAGGTCTCCGCATTGCAGGCAGATTCTTTACCAGCTGAGCCACAAGGGAAGCTTAAGAATACTGGAATGAGTAGCCTATCCCTTCTCCAGGTGATAGTCCAACCCAGGAATTGAACCGAATCTCCTGCATGTAGGCAGATTCTTTACCAACTCAGCTATCAGAGAAGCCCTGTATGTGATGAAGATGTAGACAATTATAGTTAACAACAATAATGATACATAGTATTCATTGACTAGTTTCTATGCATCTAGTTTTTTTTTTCTTTCTACTGAACTATGTTTTGTTTTATATGAGAAAAATGCATATACAGTAAATAATCAAAGTGATGAAATTTTTTCATTTGGGCATATCCTTGTAACCAGGATGCAGACCAAGAATCAGATTATTCTCATACCCCATAAATTCCACTTTCTTGGTTAATACAAATTGTGTTACTATAAACAGTTTAGTGTGTGTCTTATGGTGACTGTATTATATAAATGTATGTATATGACTGCCTCATTTCATAAAGATGTTCTTCTGTATTTTCCTTTCGAAGCTTTACTGTTTTACCTTTCATGTTTAGGTCTGCAATCCCAGGGACTGATTTTGTATATAATAAGAGGTGAGGGTAAGATATGTTTTTCTTATACGGAAATCCAATTGATTGAGCACCAATTTATTGAAAATATCAAATAAGCTATATTCAGAAATATGAAAACTTTTAAAGAAATTCCAGAAAACCAATACACACACAAACACACATATATAAATCTTTAGTTATGGATGATTGATTATAAGAGAAATTCAACTCAAGGTAGGTCAGTCATTTTAGATTCACTGACTCACATACTGGAAGAGGTAGAAGTTTGAAAACAAACAATGAGACTTGGAATGCATTTGTAATCACAGTTTCTCATTTCTCGGTCATTCACTTTCCTCCTCTTTCTTTCCCTTCCTTCTAGAAGTGGGGCTTATTTTCCCTTATTTTGAAAATGGGTATTATGTCCAGAACATATGTACCAGAAGTCCTATTGTATATTTTAATCACTCACTTTGTATTTTCGTATGCATCCTTTGTTCTAGAATACTGTAGATGGGAATCCTGTTACAGAAGAAATTGGAATAAAGTAATTCAGTTAGGTTCTATACCCAGAGCTCCATGTTTGGTCCTGGGAATTCTTTTCTGTAATCAATGTTATTATGAAAAAATGTACGAATAAGCTGAATCCATTTAAGTTGTACAAACAGAGTTTTGGCAGATATAATAAGCCTAATGAAAAGGTCAGTTTTCATTCCAATCCCAAAGAAAGGCAATGCCAAAAAAATGTTCAAACTGCTACACAATTGTGCTCATTTCACATGCAAGCAGGGTTATGCTCTGAATCCTTCAAGCTTGGCTTCAGCAGTATGTGAACGAGAACTTTCAGGTGTAAAACCAGTGTTTAGAAAAGGCAGAGGAACCAGAGAGCAAATTGCCAACATTCATTGGTTCATAGAAAATAGAAGGGAGCTCCAGAAAAACATCTACTTTTGCTTCATTGACTATGTTAAAGCCTTTGACTGTGGATCACAAAAGACTGGAAAATTCTTCAAAGACGGAAACACCAGGCAGCCTTACTTGTCTCATGAGAAACCTGTATGCGGCTCAAGAAGCAGCAGTTAGAATCAGACATGGAACAATGGACTGGTTCAAAATTGGGAAAGGAGTATGACAAGGCTATATATTATCACCCTGCTTATTTAACTTACATATGCAGAGTACATAATATGAAATGCTGGACTGGATGAATCACAAGCTGGAATCAAGATTGCTGGGAGAAATATCTACAACCTCAGATATGCAGATGACACCACTCAAATATCACTTTCTATAGTGATACCACTTTAGAAAGTAAAGAGGAACTAAAGAACCTCTTCATGAGGCTTAAAGAGGTGAGTGAAAAGCTGAACACTTAAAACTCAACATTCAATGTGTATACCTCTGGCTGAACCGTGTTGATGTATGGCATAAATCAATACAATATTTTAAGTATCCTTCAATTAAAAATAAATAAATTAAAAAATCCCTCAGCATTCAAAAACTAAAATCATGGCATCTCATCCCATCACTTCATGGCAAATAGAAGGGGGAAAAGTGGAAACAGTGACAGATTTTATTTTCTTGGTTTCCGAGATCACTGCCCATAGTTACTACAGCCATGAAATTAAAAGATTCTTATTCCTAGGAAGAAAAGCTATGATAAACCTAGACAGCATATTGTAAAGCAGACACATTACTTTGCCAACAAAGGTCCATATACTCAAAGCTATGGTTTTTCCAGTAGTCCTATTACTGATGTGAGAGTTCAGTTACAAAGAAGGCTGAGTGCCATAGAATTGATGCTTTCAAATTGGGGTACTGGAGAATGGAGAAGACTCTTGAGAGTCCCTTGGACAGCAAGGCAATCAAATCAGTTAATCCTAAAGGAAATCAACCCTGAATATTCATTGGAAGGACTGATGCTGAAACTGAAGCTCTGATGTTTTGACCACCTGATGTGACGAGCTGACTCATTATAAAAGACCCTGATGCTGGAAAAGACTGAAAGCCAAAGGAGAAGAGGGAGATAGAGGATGAGATGGTTAGACAGCATCACCAGCTCACTGGACATGAGTTTGAGCAAACCACAGGAGATAAGGAAGGATAGGGAAGTTTGGTGTGCTTTCAGTTCATGGGATTGCAAAGAGTCAGACACAACTTAGCAACTGAACAACAGCAACAACAATAAGGCTATGGAATCACCACCATGATTATGATAGAGAGTATTTGCATCACTCCTAAAAGTTTCTTTCTACACTTTGTGGTCTATCCATCACTCTAAAATTTCACTCATATGTGACTATACTTGCACAGGACATGCACTCTTTTGTATATAATTTTTCACTCTGAATAATGTTTCTAAAAATGAAGTGAAGGTGTTAGTCACTCAGTCTTGTCTGGCTTTTCACTACCCCATGATCTGTAGCACACTAGGTTCCTCTATCCAGGGGTTTCTCCAGGCAAGAATACTGGAGTGGGTAGCTACTCCCTTCTCCAGGGGATCTTCCTAACTCAGGAATCGAACCCAGGTCTCCTGCATTGCAGGTGGATTCTTTACTGCCTGAGCCACCAAGGAAATGCATAGTATTTCTAAGATGCACCTAAGTTGTTAGTCCTTTTGTCCCTCCATCCTTTTTTTCCTTCCTTCCTTCTTTATTTCATTCTTTCTTTGTTTTTCCTCAAAGAACAGACCACATATTGTCTGTCCATTAACTGAAGGACATTTGTGGTGTTTAGAGTTTTTGGTCATTAAAGATAAAGCTGCTGTGATCATCTTATACAAGACTTCATATGGATGTAACATTTTCATTTCTCTTTGGTAAGTATGAGTTATATTGTGAATATATGCTTAACTTTTTAAAGGAAATTCCAAACAATTTTTTAAAGTGATTTTTATTGCTCTATATTTCTACATTAATGAGAACTCTTTTCAATATTTTTGTTAACAGTTGGTATTGTCAGTCCTTTTAATTTCAGCCCTTCCAATAGATATGGTATCATACCACTGTGGTTTTAATTTTTATTTTCTTGATGCGTAATGTTGTGGAACATCTTGTTTTGCCCTTGCTGTCCAATCATTTACCTTCATTTGTGGACTGCCTGTATGAAAGCAAACCATCTTATCCTCTACCTTTCTAAATTCTTGCCTGGAATCCCTGTAACATTTAACAGTTTAGCAGTTTAACAAAAGTAAGGAAAAACATGCATATTTATTTAATACCAGTTTTTCTTGATAGAAGAGCCTACAAAAAGAAATGAAAAGTGCAAAAAACAGTTAAATTGAATGTTTCAATGCTAAGTTTAATTAAAAGTGGAGAATTGTGGGAAAATGTGAAAAGATCAAAAAGATATGAGCTAAGTGCCATGAAGTGGGGGAAACAGCGAGTCCTGTTCATATTGTTCTGTGTGTCATGGAACAATGTGTCAACTCTTTGTAACCCTAAGGACTGTAGGCCACCAGGCTGTTCTGTCCATAGGATTCTCTAGACAAGAATCCTGGAGTGGGTTGCCATGCCCTCCTCCAGGGGATCTTCCTGACCCAGGGATGGAACTCGTGTCTCCTCTGTCTCTTGCACTGCAGGAGGATTCTTTCCCATTGAGCCACCAGGGAAGCTCATATATTATGATATGGATCCTTAACGGATCATTTTCCAAAAAAAAAAAAAAAAAGTGTGAAGTCTCTCAGTCATGTCCGACTCTTTGTAACCCCATGGACTATAGCCTATCAGGCTCCTTCATCCATGGAATTTTCCAGGCAAGAGTACTGGAGTGGATTGCCATTTCCTTGATCATTTTCCAAATGGCCTATCAATTCAGTTAAACAGTTGTAACTTAGAAGACAAAAAATTTTCAATTCTATTCAAAATTATTTAGTTAGCATTTCCATGTGTTATGTTGGAGAAGGCAATGGCAACTCACTCCAGTACTTTTGCCTGGAAAATCTCATGGGTGGAGGAGCCTGGTAGGCTGCAGGCCATGGGGTCGCTGAAGAGTTGTACATGACTGAGCAGCTTCACTTTCACTTTTCACTTTCATGCACTGGAGAAGGAAATGGCAACCCACTCCAGTGTTCTTGCCTGAAGAATCCCAGGGATGGAGCAGCCTGGTGGGTTGCCGTCTATGGGGTCTCACAGAGCCGGACATGTGTTATGTAGACCATCGTAATTTCTGGGATTATAAGGCAGAGAAAATAGGTACAGTCATTGTTTTTGTAGAATTTTCTATTTAGTAGATCAAACGTTGAAAAAAATTAAACCATAAAAATACAAATAGAACAACAAGGATTTTGTGTATAGCATAGGGAATTTTATTCAATATCTTAAAATAATGTATAAAGTAAAATAATCTGAAAAATATATAACTAAATCACTTTGCTGTATACTAACACAATATTGTAATTCAACTATTCTTCAATAAAAAATTACAAATCGAATGGAAAAGTATATTGCATTCTCTGAAAGGATATCCTCAGATAATATAAGAGTGGGTAATTTTGCTTGGAAAGAGGAGTAAAGAAAAATGTATTTTGCTCTCCGTCTTGTTAATTCTACCAAGAAATTTAATGATGGCTTCTTACTCTCTTTCTCTTCATTTCCTATTTGGAGTTCATATCTGTCAACCTTTGAGATAAACACATGACTGCACACACAGTTTTTACTGATACAAGAAATGTTCTGATTCATAGATTTCTCCTTTCTGTCATCCTCTTCAAGAAGAGATGTTGACTGATGTGGAGCATCTGGGGTCACTTGGGAGCCTGAGAAGCTTAGAAAACTCTACGTGCATGGTAAAAGCAGGTCCACTAGGTTCATAAAAAGATTGAATAATATTGATGTAAAGCATTTAATACACAAGGGACGTGAAAATTATACAAAATATGGTGCTTGTAGTTTCTTTCTTCATAGGATCCTCAGGCTATAAATCCTATACACTTTTATAGCAGACACTAATGTGGTGCATGTATTTATTAAGAGATCATCATCAACAACATCAGTGTCAATCTGTGTGATAGTAAAACAGTTTGCTTCTAGGACGTTCACCAAATATTTCACAGTAGGTGATTGGTAACTTTTTTAAATTGCAGAATTCATCAGGAGAACTGACAAATTTGTCGAAGAGAGTGGGATCTTGAGAGAAGATTTGCTTCTGTGGCAGGTAAGAATCCCATTTAGCAAACTTATAATTTTCTTTTCTTTTCTCTATGAATTAAACCAAGTTTGCTTGCATTGTAAATCTTCAGTATTAACACCGTGGTGTTTGAAACTTAATCTCAGACTATTTTGGACTTTTTGTGTTGACTGGAAGCCAGATGTCTGTGTCTCCTTTCTAGAAGGCTGGACATTAATCTAGGTGTGGGAGGGAGATAGCTCTTATTCTCCAGTTTGTGCACACAGATTTTCATTCACATATGCCAGAATCTTTGTTACCTTTCTGTTTTGGATGCTTTCTTCACTATCTAAGTCTATCACGTGGAGGCACTAGAATACCACGTAGATCCTGTGCCCACCTAGGACAGGAGCATTTCCACCTGGTAGCTTTGTTCAGTTGGTATGCCTTGGCCAAGCATGCTTTCCTGCCCTGATGTTTCACTTTCATCTCAAGACTCCACTGGGGAAACCAGTAAGGGGAATTTTGGGTGTGTGTATCTCTGTGAAGAATGTATTGATGACTCTCCTCTAATCTGCTTCTCCATACAGCCTTAGCAGAGAAACACTGTTCTCCACAACAGTTCAGGCAAGCAGAGTGGAGGGTGGATAAAGGAGACTTGCTCTTTATCCATTTGTTTTTTGTCCTTTGGTGTATTTTCTTCCAATCATTTTGTCTATGCCCAAATATTCATAGTTTTCATGAGAGCTGTGGCTTTGGAAAACAAAATCTAGAAACATATTTTTTTCCTTTCTTTCCTATCTTATTTATTTTCTTTAAGATTTTAACTTAAGACCGTGAGTAGAGATAATAAAGTGCCTGAAAGAAGATAGAGAAACAGACCCAGGTTACTTTTGAATTATAACTGTCTTGTCATATTTGAAAGATATTCAAATCATGTATTGGACCAGAACCAGCCTGGAGGAACAGTTAGCTATAGTTCTTAAAATAGTAAATGTTACTTTCTGGTTTCTTTCATTACACTTGAAGTATGTACATTTTGGGCTGCAGCCCTTTGGAAACAGTCAAGGAAGTAAACTAGTGTGCATGTGCTTACACATGGATGAAACATGATAATTCAAACTCATTGAACTGAATGTGGTTTAATTGTGTAAACATACAAAATGCAAAATGCAAAATCTAGGATTCACTTCATCCATATTGCAGACCATCTTTCCTATTAAGTAAGGTGTGAGACCCTGGATAACAGATTCTTTATTTTTTATCCACGTATTCTGTACATCTAAAAATGATGGCTTGGTAAAAATGTACTTGGTAAAATTTCATCAATTCTACATTTTAGGAAAACTTCCAAGGTCCTTGCCAACACTTAACAAGTCTTTCAGTTCCATAAACGGAAATGAGGACTGGAGGCAATCAAAAGCACATATTAAATGTACATCACTTTCATTGTTGAAAAAGACATGTTTACTGTCTAAACTATCAGGCTGAATGAAGAGTACATTTACTGGCTCAATTCTACAATATCCTCTCATATTGCCATTGATATTGTTTTAATACCACTGTTTAAGTTTCTAGTAGGGAGAGATGCTGTTATGTTAATTTAGTATCTAGCATGCCAAAATGCACTGTTTTATATGGGAGTGCTGTGAGAATATTTTTGATACATATTTTAGATATTGATAGTTTTTATTTTTGTCTGAAATAGCAATACCTCCTTTTATCCTTCCTGTGCCTGAGACCAGTAAACCAGAGAAAATTCCTCACTTACAGGATTTTGGTTATGGAATTAATATGGGGAACTGATATAGAGAGATAATTAAAATGTTCTCTCCTTTGCACAATATAGAATTGCCTTTACCAGCTCTGCAAATCCTTCAGCAACCTCCCCTTCTACCTTTATCCTCTGAGAAACACACTGGTAATGAGATTAGTCAGAAACAATTGGGATTTGGCCACAGTTAATCATGTATGGATTACTGTTTCAAAAGGATAAAATCCCAGATTCCTCTTTCATCCTTTCATGTACTTCCTTCTTGTTTCATCTGTTTGGTAAGCAATCATCTTGGGTCTTGTTCTGACAGAGTACACTGGCCAAATTTCCTTTTCTACAATATAAATGTATGTGTATCTGAGATCAGGCTTTTTCTAGGCTGAGTGTCTCTTCACTTCCTGCTTCTCCTTCTCCTCCTGTTTCTCATTCTCCCTCACCTATATCTAAGCTATTACCCATATTACTCTCAGTTATTTAGACTGAGAGGAGGAAAAAGGTTCTAATTAGGCTTTGTTTCTAATTAGGGTTTTTACTCAGCCTTTCCCCCTGCCTAAGGCATAAGAGAAATGAGAAAAAAAATTGTTAAGAAAAAAAAGATAAATAAGAGGTTTCTACACTCTTTCTGAACATTAGAGACCCCTTCTTATTTCTTTTTTATTTTTAATTAATTATTTTTAATTGGAGGCTAATTACTTTCCAATATTGTGGTGGTTTTTGCCGTACATTGACATGAATCAGCCATGGGTGTACATTGTCCCCCCATCCTAAACCCCCCTCCCACCTCTCTGCCCATCCCATCCCTCAGGGTTGTCCCAGTACACCAGCTTTGAGTGCCCTGTTTCATGCATCGAATTTGAACTGGTGATCTATTTCACATATGGTGATATACATGTTTTAATGCTATTCTCTCAAATCATCCCACCCTTGCCTTCTTCCACAGAGTCCAAGACTCTTGGACTCTTCAGTTCAAGGTCTCTTCAGACTTTTTAAAAAATTCTGTTCTTTATATCTGTGTCTCTTTTGCTGTCTTGCATATAGGGTGATTTCCCGTCATTTACCATAATGATTTACCATCTTTCTAAATTCCATATATATGTGTTAATATACTGTATTGGTGCTTTTCTTTTCTGACTTACTTTACTCTGTATAATAGACTCCAGTTTCATCCACCTCATTAGAACTGATTCAAATGTGTTCTTTTTAATAGCTGAGTAATATTCCATTGTGTATATGTACCACATATACATCAGTGTGCTTCCCTGGTGGCTCAGAGGTTAAAGCGTCTGCCTGCAATGTGGGAGACCTGGATTCGATCCCTGGGTCAGGAAGATCCCCTGGGGAAGGAAATGGAAACCCACTCCAGTATTCTTGCCTGGAGAATCCTATGGACGGAGGAGCCTGGTGGGCTACTGTCCACAGGGTTGCAAAGAGTTGGACACGACTGAGCGACTTCACTTTCTTTCATATGTACCACAACTTTATCCATTTGTCTGCTGATGGATATCTAGGTTGCTTCCATGTCCTAGCTATTGTAAACAGTGCTGCAATTAACATTGGGGTACAAGTGTCTCTTTCAATTCTGGTTTCCTTGTTGTGTTTGCCCAAGAGTGGAATTGCTGGGTCATATGGCAGTTGTATTTCCAGTTTTTAAAGGAATCTCCACACTGTTCTCGATAGTAGCTGTACTAGTTTGCATTCCAGCCAACAGTGTAAGAGGGTTCCCTTTTCTCTGCACTCTCTCCAGCATTTATTGTTTGTGGACATTTTGATAGTAGCCATTCTGACTGGTGTGTCTACTCAGCGTTTTTAATTGGGGTGTGAATTAGAATATTAACCTCTTAGATATCTATGAATAAAATGAAACTTTGATTGCCATTCTGCTCCTGTTTATGGCATGTCTTCCTTTTTATGGGAAAGAGAACTGAATTTCATGACAGGATTTGCATGTTTTAATTCTTCCAATGATAACACCATGATAACAAAAATAACTCATAGGCTATAATGCTGTGCAGTCAATAAGGCTGTTTCAAAGTCAAACAGATCTACAATCACACAGATCAACTCTTTTTTTCTGATACTGTATGTATGTATGCACATATATACACACACACAAACACTTGTGCTATATTTAATAACCCACCAAGGGACAATCATGTTTAAGTTACAGGTGGTATGGAGGTAACTCAAGCAGCTAAAAGCTGACTTTATTGAGTTTATATTTTACTGTGAGATAAATATGCATTTGAAAATTAATTCCTTGGTACTAATAAATTCTAGGAAGAAAATAAAGCTTTTGCTACCTACATTAATTTAAACAAGTTATTTAACTTTGAGCCTCAGTTTTCTCATTTGTTAAAAATAGCAATTGAAAATAACATTTGGGCTGCCTTTTTTAATAAGATAATGTTGGGATAACGTAGTTGATATCTGTAAAAAGTTATTTGATAACTACAATGTGATCTTCTGTTAGGACAGAGAAAAAGTACCGTATCCTCTCTTTCAGTCATATGAGCATTGTAATTGTCCAGAAATGTCAGATTGCTTATTTTTAACCATCTGTTTAATTTCTCTCAATATGGGCTCTCTTTTGTCTTCCCTTTGAATAGGTAGCTTGTGACTAGTCCCAACAAATGTTCACATAGATTTTTAATAATTTTAGCAATTCATTTGGAAAACCTTTGTGTTGCAAGTCCAGACCTTAGGACTCTGAGCTGGCAAGTCTGAAGCAACAGAAAGGAAGAGCGGAAAATAGGCTTAGGATGGGCATGTTGATCAGCTTGAGGCCCCGACACAGGTGGTTGGACTGCATTTGAATAGGGGGCAGGCTCTTGGCTGATGCTTAGGGGGGCTTTTGTGTTCAACAGGCTTTGTGATGTTTGGTCCTCTATCAAGAAAGATGTTTGGAAGTCTTCAAGTTAGGGCTTTCCTGGTGGCTCAGATGGTACAGAGTCTGCTTGCAATGAGGGAGACCTAGATTTGACCCCAGGGTTGGGAGGATCCCCTGGAGAAGGGAATGGCTACCCACTACCACATTCTTGCCTAGAAAATTCCATAGACTGAAGAGCCTGGCGAGCTACAGTCCATGGGTCACAGAGTCAGACACGACTGAGTTACTAACACACACAGACTAGTTAGTGATATCAAAATGAAGAGGAAATAAAAAGCCTCTTGATGAAAGTGAAAGAGGAGAGTGAAAAAAGTTGGCTTGAAGCTCAACATTCAGAAAACTAAGATCATGGCATCTGCTCCCATCACTTCATTGGAAATAGATGGAGAAACAGTGGAAACAGTGTCAGACATTATTTTGGGGGGCTCCAAAATCACTGCAGATGTTGACTGCAGCCATGAAATTAAAAGACCTTTACTCCTTGGAAGGAAAGTTATGACCAACCTAGATAGCATATTCAAAAACAGAGACATTACTTTGCCAACAAATGTTCATCTAGTCAAGGTTATGGTTTTTCCAGTGGTCATGTATGGATGTGAGAGTTGGACTGTGAAGAAAGCTGAGTGCTGAAGAATTGATGCTTTTGAACTGTGGTGTTGGAGAAGACTCTTGAGAGTCCCTTGGACTGCAAGGAGATCCAACCAGTCCATTCTAATGGAGGTCAGTCCTGGGTGTTCTTTGGAAGGAATGATGCTAAAGCTGAAACTCCGGTACTTTGGCTACCTCATGCGAAGAGTTGACTCATTGGAAAAGACTCTGATGCTGGGAGGGATTGGGGGCAGGAGGAGAAGGGGATGAAAGAGGATGAGATGGCTGGATGGCATCACCGACTCAATGGACAAGAGTCTGAGTAAACTCCAGGAGTTGGTGATGGACAGGGAGGCCTGGCGTGCTGCAATTCATGGGGTCGCAAAGAGTCAGACACGACTGAGCGACTGAACTGAACTGACCTGAACTGATTTAGTGTTTGCATTTTCTAAAGGTGAGGTTATTTTCAAAGTTCTTACATATAAAAAAAGTTTAGAATTACTTCCAAACAAGTGTCCCCATAGGTTTCCACAGACATGGCTATGAATATTAACTAGTCTTGCTTCTCTAAAAAGAACGTTTGGTCCTAAGCCTCTAAATGAAGTTCCCAAGTTGTATGATGATATTGTCAATGTATCACATATTTGAACGTGCCTTTTAAGAAATTTTTTATCAGATCACGAGAATACACAAAAATATGGAATCCTCCTGAAGTCATCTATTTTTATTGTTGCTTTGAGTCATCTGTTTTTATTGTTACTAGTAATAGTGGGTGTAGATATTAAGTACCTCATAGGTACCAGGAATTAATCTTATCGTCACATGTGTACAAGTTCTATCATGTGTATCATTGCATGTGTATGCTTCCCTGGTAGCTCAGTTGGGAAAGAATCTGTCTGCAATGCAGGAGACCCTGGTTCAATTCCTGGGTTGTGAATATGCACTGGAGAAGGGATAGGCTACCCACTTCATTATTCTTGGGCTTCCCTTGTGGTTCAGCTGGTAGAATCCACGCACAATGCGAGAGACCTGGGTTTAATCCCTGGGTTGGGAAGATCCTCTGCAGAAAGGAAAGGCTACCCACTTCAGTATTCTGGTCCAGAGAATTCCATGGACTGTGTAGTCCATGGGGTTGCAAAGAGTAGGACACGACTGAGTGACTTTCACTTTTGCATGTGTATAATTCATGAGCCCTAAGATTGAAGGTAACTTCTGTAACAAACTTCATAAATACTGAGTAAACCAAGACATGGATTGATTTTTCTCCTCCATAATTAAAAGCACAGAGGTAGGTGACCCAAACCTAACACTGTGGGTTCACAGTTTCACTGGCATCAACCTTAAGCTCTAATTCCCCTCAGTTATGACTCTTGTTCTTATGCTGAAATATGGCTGCAACCACACCAATCATAGAATAATGTTTAAGACAGGAAGAAAGAGGAAAATAGAAGTGTGAAAAAGACCTGCCAATTGAGTTCCTTTTAAAGAGATTTTGTGGAAGTCTTAATGACTTTTATATACTTCCTATTATATACTTTTGGCTAAGCCAATCAGCCAGCAAAGTTTAAGATTGAAATAGTTTTATCTGGGTGTAAAACCACTCATAGCAACATGGATATTCTTTTTATTTGTTTATGACGGTACTGGGTCTTCAGTGCTTTGTGCAGGCTTTCCCTAGCTGTGGACAGCGAGGGCTGCTCCTCCTTGAGCGTGTGGGGTTCTCACCGTGTGGCGTCTCCTGTTGTGGAGCACATGCCTCTTTGGTGCATGGGCTTCAGTAGTTCTTGCTCATGGGCTCTAGAGTGCAAGCTCGGTGGCTGTGGTGCAGGGGTTTAGTTGCTCCACAGCATGTGGAATCTTCCTGGACCAGGGACTGAACTCATGTCTCCTGTGTTGGCAGGCAGATTCTTATCCATTGCGCAACCAGGGAAGTCTGAGTATTCTTTTATTGTGCAGTCAAAGAAGAAGGGGTGGATGTTAGCAATTTCTGCTGTGGCACAATTATCCCCATTTCTCTCATAAAGAAATTAATATATCCTGTGTTAATGTAATTGTTTTTCTCACCATGATCATGACATGTATTTTCACATGTCCAGAGATCTGATCATACCATTTCTTCATACTTTCCAAGAGTACCTGTTTTTTTCATGCTCTATGTTGACAGAACATACTTATCCTTTAAGAGGTCCTCAAATATTCATTCTAAGTGTGCAAAAATTCCTCAGACCTTAATGAATTGTGACTCAATTATTATAAAATCATTTGAAACTATTTGCTATGTTTTATATATAGGATGCAACATTATGGCCTTTTTTTTTTTTTTTATAATTACTGGGTAGATTTTTTTCTTTTTCATCATAGAGAAGTTCCTTAAAATCCAAGTGTTATCTTGCACAGTGTTAGTAGTAGTAGTATTACTTTGTCTCTGCATTCATTTCATTATTGAATGATATTTATTTTCCTTTGCCATTGAATATCTAAGCAATTTATAAGCTATGTAATCAAATCTAGAAATTCCCAATGAGTTAGTCTTCATAATTTTAATTACACATTTTTTTCAGTGGATTCCAATATTTAACCCACTTATAAGAAGTATTTGGCTGTAATCACTATAATTCCTTGGAGTTATGCTTCTTTGCATGCATTATACATTGTATGTCTATAGTATCTAAGATCTGCTAGGTTCTTAGAAAACAAATTTTATAAATTAATTTTCTTTGCTTGGCTTTCAAGTGTCAGGATTGGCAATCCTGAGGGCCCACTAAGCTGCTTTTCCCAAAATGATTTTATTGGTCGGAAAGGAAATTGTGTTTCCAATTTTGTCTAGTAAGAAATGTTTCATATCAGCCACATTCCTTGCTATTTATTCTTGTTACTAGCAATTTCTAGGAGCTGCTGGACAAATATTCTTTGTCACTGTGTTGCTTTCATAATTGACATTGGACTTTAAAATCTGACCTTTTATACTTTCTCCCCTACATGCTATTTTTAATGTCCAATTATGACATGGTTTTAACCAACACCAAATGTGTTTTCTGTCCTTTAATATGATCTTAGATTCAAAAGTAGCTTAAATCTAACTATGTTATCAGAAATGAGACAACTGCCACCTCCATGGGTGGTTCAAAGGAAGACAAAGAAATTACTTTGAGTGAATAAATTAATCTATTTATTTATCACCATAATTGTATATAATTTCTTAATATTATATTCAAAAATTACCCTGCACAGCAGCCTTATTGAAGTAAGTTTAGGATATTTCCAAAGAATCAAGTGAAGATAATGACATATCTTCAAATATCTGCTAAGCATTTAGTCTTATTATCTTGTAGTCATTTTCATAGATCCAAGAGTAGTCATATTTTGAGGGAATTAGCCTTCTGTTTTTCAAGACTGACTTTGGCCTGTGTATAATTCATAGATATTCATGACATAATGCCAATAAACAAATGTATGGATGTTCAGCCTGTGCTAGATACATGTGAGAATCAATAACTATGAAAGCAGCATGCTTCTAATAACATCTTGATAATATACCCAAGGCACCTTTGCTAAAACTGTTATGCTTCTTAAAAAGTTGCTGTGCATACACTATGTTAGTATAGTCAGCAAGACTCTGGTCTCCTTATAGTATTTAAGCTCTAAAGAGTCCCAGCAGTTAATGTAAACAAGAGAGCCTGCATGTAATTTCCCTTACAAGCAAGGGAAACTGCATGTAATTCTTGATTATAGTATGTCTTAGGAGAAGGTATCTGCTGAGACCTGTCAAACTAGGATCTGTTTACCACCAGTGCCGTTTGCAATTTTTTGCTTGATCTTCAATTTACAAACTTAATTGTAAGACTTTATCTTTTCTTGTATATTTGAATACCTAATTTTCCTTGGCCAGACTACTTTGTTATCTTGCTCATCTACAGTAAGATTAAAAAAAAAAAAAATCCCTTGGTAAGGTGTCTTCTGTTTGCCAACTAATCTATGAGCTGTGTGATTGTTCTTTGTTTGTTTTTACTGTATACACAGCCTGAGAATGCTTTCCTGCTGTCTATCATGGTCATAAAATATGGGGATTTGCTTCATACCTCTTTACAACTGGGAACCTTTCTTTTCTATCTTCCTAGTTTCTTAAATGATTCTTTTTTTCTTTCTGTGCTTTACCCCCATCTGTAAAAGAGTTAAAGATTCTGTATGCCTTAGAGATTTGTAAAGAATAAACATGCTATTACCTGTCAAGTACTTAGTGATGAGTTGGTCACATGGTCAAATTTCTATTATTGTTAGTTTCTATCATTACACAAGCAAGTATATTTACGTCTCTGGTTGTGCTGTGTAAATGGAATTTGTTTATATCTGGGTAGGGATTCACAGGGAAAAGCTAAATAACAATAGGATTTGGAGAAAACCTGACTTGAATTGGATTGTTCTATATTGAGTTGCATGGTTTTATTCCTGTTTTAATAATTAATCACATTATCTATAAGAGAGTAAAACAGATCTTATTAGATTTTTTTACATTAGCTTTATTTTTTGGCCTCCAAAATCGCTGCAGATGTTGATTGCAGCCATGAAATTAAAAGACGCTTACTCCTTGGAAGGAAAGTTATGACCAACCTAGACAGCATATTGAAAAGCAGAGATATTACTTTGTCAACAAAGGTCCATCTAGTCAAGCTTATGGTTTTTCCAGTGGTCATGTATAGATGTGAGAGCTGGACTTTAAAGAAAGCTGAGTGCCGAAAAACTGATGCTTTTAGCTGTGGTGTTGGAAAAGACTCTTGAGAGGCCCTTGGACTGCAGGTAGATACAACCAGTCCATCTAAAGGAAATCAGTCCTGAATATTCATTGGAAAGACTGATGTTGAAGCTGAAACTCCAATACTTTGGCCACCTGATGTGAAGAGCTGACTCATTTGAAAAGACCCTGATGCTGGGAAAGATTGAGGGCAGGAGGAGAAGGGGATGATAGAGGATGAGATGGTTGGATGGTATCACTGATTCAATGGGTTTGGGTGGACTCCGGAAGTTGGTGATGGACAGGGAGGCCTGGTGTGCTGCGGTTTACCAGGTTGCAAAGAGTCGGACACGACTGAGCGACTGAACTGAACTAAATACAGTATGACATAAATTAACTGTTACCAAAAAGGGATAGATGTCTTCCTTTAGTCATTAATTTGAGGAAAACTGAATCAGAGTGTAAAGCAGAAATAAGAATAGTCATATATGACATTTATATGTCTTAAAACTTTAAATATTTCATCAAACACATTTATCTCAAATACTCTCTATTTACAAATTTAATGAAAAATATTCTATTACTAGGCTTCCCTGTTGGCTCAGATGACAAAGAACCTGCTTGCAATGACCCGTGTTTGATTCCTGGAGAAGGAAGTGGCAGCGCACTTCAGTATTCTTGCCTGGGAAGTCCTCTAGAATCACTTTCATAATTTTTGGAGTTGATTCACATTGGTATTTTTTTTTTAGTGATATTACAATGGAATTTTTAAATATACACTAAATGAAAATCAGGGGGAAAAAATGACTAGTTCCAATGTTGTCATTAAGTGTGTACCCCTGGGCAAGACTTGAATGGTCATATTGCACTGCATCATGTGGCTGATTCAAGACGCTTGTGCTGCTGCTGCTGCTGCTGCTGCTGCTGCTGCTGCTGCTGCTGCTTAGCCGCTCAGTCATGTCCGACTCCCTGTGACCCCATGGACTGCCAAGCTCCCCTTATCCGTGGGATTTTCCAGGCAAGAAGACTGGAGTGGATTGCCATTTCCTTCTCCAGCTGTGCTAAATATTTTAAACCAAAACAAACACATAGTGTTACTCTGTCACTGCCTTTAAAATTCTATGGTCCTTGCCATCTGCCAGGTGATAGCAATAAATACCTCAGTTATTTATTTACATCATTTCCTGTGCCTAAAGTGCTCCTTCCTCTCCCTTTTTCCTGGTTACTTCCTTTACTTTCTTCACATTTCAGCTTAAGCTTCACTTTCTCAGCAGCTGTCTTGGCTTTTGCTGACTTACTTGACCATATAAATCTATTCCAAAGCACATATCCAGCTGAACTTTTATATTTTCCTGTGTTTTTATTAGTTTTTTCCTAATAAAATATAAGCCTCATTGAAGTCAAAGACTTTGTTATTGCTCACCATTTGATGCCCAGAGTCACCTATTTAAGCGGCAGTAAATAAAATTGAATAGATGGGTGATTTCTTGAATCTTTTAATTTCACGGTATTTTTCTAGGTAACTAACATGTTATCCATGCTGTTATTTAAACAATTAAAGAAGAGGAAGAAATATAGTAACCAGAGAGCTGAGCCCAATCACCAGTAACAGCCATCACACTGCTGTAGAAATGGAGATGGTTTCTGAAAGGGTAGTCTGTAATGTCAGCAAGGATTACAAATTTAAAAGCAAGATAATGGTGTGTAAAGCCAGCTCATACTAGCTTGTAGAAGTCACTTGTTATATCTGTAAGTATTTTATGAAATGACTGGTAAACCAATGGCAGCTTGCAACTGGTTATGTTAGGTGTAATTATACCACATAAATTGGCAAGTGCTATAAAGCAAGCCCACCTCCCACTTCCCCCAACGACTGTGCAGTGTTCACTAACACACTACTTCCTGTCACAGGAAATAGAAAGTAGCCATCTGAGCTAACATGGTAGAGCTGTGGGGTTGGGAGGAATTCAGAGAGATACTTGGAGTTGAGATATAAAAGTATATTTGCTAAAAGATACTATCAGGCATAGTAGAATGATGTTAGTTGATTATTTCCTCTTTCTTACTTGTGGCCTCTGAGATCATCATCACCCATGTCACTATCATCCTCGCTAATCCTGATAACAAATATGTATTTTGGGACAGTTATGACTCTCATTTTAGAGATCACTAATTTGAAACATAGAGAGATTAAATCACTTACCCAGAGTCAGGAAGTTAGGAGATGGCACAGTGCAAAACTGAACCCAAGGACTCTGCCTTCAAAAATAATCACTCTGTTAACTCCAAAAGGCTCCTATTGGTCTAATAACCCCACACTTGATGTTGAAACTTCAATCCTGTAGCCAGAATTTAAAGTGTTTTAGTTTTCCTTTGTGTGTGCTATACATAGTTCAAAGGCATTTAACTGTATTTTATCCTGACCCCTCACTCCCACCCCAGCCAGGACATTCATGCCTGAACTCTACCACATTTTACTTTAGCCATTCATATTTTCCTAGCCTTCAATGAGAAGAGAGCTCCTTCTTGATATGGATAAGTCACATTGTTTCTTCTGGAAGTTTCAGTATTGGGGGAAAAGTAAAGCAGAGTATTACCTCCCAATATAGATTGCTTAATATCTTATTTATTTAAAAATGTTTTTCTCTAGATGGAAAAATGTTTAAGTATGCCTAAATAAAACTTTAAAGCAAATAACAGAAATAATGATAACACCATCAAAAAGTAGGCTAGAAACAAGCTTTTATTTTTTCTCCTGTCACTCATCATGCCAGAGGTTTCTTAAAATTTGGATTGCAGTCCTAAGGAAACGTGACAAATCCCATCATCACAAATCAAGTAAGTGGAAAGATTAATTCATTTATTGCAAAAAATTGTATAAGCAAATAACCTCAATAGCATTTTTCCTGCAACCCACTATCAATGTATTGTGAGAGAAAATGAAAATGGATTATAGAATCTACAAAATTAAAAATGGATCTATATATGTATTTCCCAAGACAGTTTCCTGTCATGGAGTATCTAATTGTTCCTCACCCATCTTTTATTGCTATTGATGTAAAAGAACATTATCTCAAAACAACTAATCAATAGTATCATAATCTCCTAAAATTTTATCTCCGACTATTGGTATTTGGAAGTACAACTTTAGTTACCAGATTTAATGATTGGTTTTTCTTTTCCAGTTAATTCAGCCCTTGAAAGATTCATGCTACATTTCAGAAAAAGATTCTGTAAATATGACAATTCCTTGAACACCAATACATTTCATGCTAATATACTGAATTAGCCATAAAATAGAAATATCGAGTATCTATTTGAAGTATCTCTATGTCTACCTGAATTCAGATAATCAGTGTCATCACTGACGTCTGTTTTAACATATTTATTGTATCCTACTAGATAAATTTACCCACATACAATTATATCTCTTGAAGTTTGAGAAGCAGATTTTGTACTTACCTCATTATCATGTATATACAAATTTATACCTCCTGTGACAGGGGAGATACCATCTGAGAGCACTTTAGATACAGACAAAGGATCATTGTGATATTAAGTGTAGCATTTTATGCAAGGAAGACATAAGTCCATCCCCATCATTTCAGAAATATCTGTTCTGAAATGCAATTTCTGAAGTTTATAAATTATACTTTTTTAAATCACCAGCCTCTATACTGAATTGCTTTTATTAAAATAGCAGAAAAAAAGTTTATTATCACATACAGAGCAAATGGTACCTCTTCATATCATATACAAAGTATGTATACATATACAAGGTATGTATACATATAAAGTATATATTGGCATACCTTGGATATGTAGGTTCAGTTCCAGACCAGTGCAATAAAGCAAATCACAACAGGTTTTGTTTGTTTGTTTCCTAGTGCATATAAAAATTGTGTTTACAGTCTACTGTAGTTTGTTAAGTGTGCAGTGACATTATGTCCTAAAAAAAAGTAAAGCATATCCCTTAATCAAGAACTGGTGATGGTTTAGTTACTAAGCCGTGTTCAACTCTTTGCAACCCCATGGACTATAACCCACCAGGCTTCTCTGTCCATGGGATTCTCCAGGCAAGAATACTGGAATGGGTTGCCATTACCTTCTCCAGGGTATCTTCCTGACTCAGGGATTGAACCCAGGTCTCTTGCATTGCAGGCAGATTCTTTACCAACTGAGCTACGAGGGAAGCCACTAGTCAGAGACTACTTTATTGCTAAAAAATGCTAGCCATCATCCAAGCCGTCAGTGAGTCATACATAAACCTTCTCAAGTAGTAACATCAAAGATGCTAATCATACATCACTAGACCAAATTCAACAGTCATAATAACTTTGAAATATTGTGAGAATTACCAATATATGACACAGAGACATGAAGTGAGTTAATACTGTTGGGAAAATGACACTAACAGACATATTCAATGGAGGGTTGCCACAAACCTTCAATTTGTAAAAACACACAGTATCTGTAAAGAGTAACAATGCAAAGTACAATTAAAGGGGTATGCCTGGATATATGTGAATACTTCATGTATTATATGCGGAGAGAATGAATCAGGTGGGGCTACTGGTAAAGAACTCCCTGCCAATGCAAGAGACATAAGAGATGCAGGTTCAATCCCTGGGTCAGGAAAATATCCTGGAGAAGGGAATGGCTACCTACTCCAGTATGCTTGCCTAGAGAAAGAATAGAGGAGCCAAGACACAGAATCCTGGCAGGCTGTGGTCCATAAGGTCGCAAAGAGTCTGGCACAACTGAAGCAACTTAGTACACAAGCAGAGAGAGAGAGAATGAATCAAGAAAAAATGTCATAGCAATCTTCTTAAAAAAAAAAAAAAAAAGAAGCATATATTGAGCACCTTTTGTATGTCAGGAGCAGTGCTAATTGCTTCCCAGGCTAGTTCCCTGAATATGCTTCAGAACTTTGCAGTGAGTATTTTTCCAAATTGAGAGAGAGGTACTTCAGCCTCCCAGAGGTTGATTTCATAGACTGTCATCCTGAAAATGAAATTATGTAACATGCATAAAGAACTAGTCATAATTCCTATAAGCTACGGGATGAGCCAAATATTAACCTGTCCTCCTTCTACAGTGTTTTCATTTATAAAATGAATTTCTGGCAAATTATTTTGACAGTTAAATGGGATTTTGAATTGTGTCTTGTGTAAATAATTTTCTGTTTATGTTGTGTCTTCTGTTTGTAACTGAAACTAGATTAACCTGTGGTAAAATATGTTTCATTCACTTTCACTTTGCATAAATACATTTCTATCTATCTAGTTCGCTCACTGCATGCTATAAAACCAGAGCTTCATTTTCATGCTGAACCAGAGCTGTGTATGTTGGGGAGTAGTAATAAGACATTCCTTGTAAGTTGAAAATTTTTAGAAAAAATACAATTGATATTTTTTATTAATGACCAGAATCATGTTTGCTCAGTTTTGAGAAGTGATATTACCAAACAACTTAAACTTAATTTTGGACCATGGTAGATCCTCTAAACCATGTTTATATATATTTATTTATATATATATATATATATATATATATATATTTTGAGGCCAACTTACTATACCTATGTATAGATAAATGCATCATCTGCAACATTAGTTTCTTATCATGATGGCTTTTTTATTTGCTGATATTCCAGAAACAATATTTTCATCACTGCTGCTGCTGCTAAGTCGATTCAGTCGTGTCCAACTCTGTGTGACCCCATAGACGGCAGCCCACCAGGCTCCCCCATCCCTGGGATTCTCCAGGCAAGAACACTGGAGTGGGTTGCCATTTCCTTCTCCAGTCCATGAAAGTGAAAAGTGAAAGTGAAGTCACTCAATCCTGTCCAACTCTGAGCAATCCCATGGACTGCAGCCTACCAGGCTCCTCCATCCATGGGGTTTTCCAGGCAAGAGTACTGGAGTGGGGTGCCATTGCCTTCTCTGACATTCATCACTTATTCTAATATTTGTTCACATTTTATACCACTGTCTATGACTAGCAAGAAATAATTTGGGGAAAAAATAGACTATCTTTCCTTGATTTTTTAAGCTACCTAATTTATGAGTTTTCCCTCAATATGTATATTATTTTTCATTAATTTGCTCTTGTTACTTTAAATGCAACAGAAATTATTTTCAACAAAATGAAAACTGCTTAGTGTGTTTAATTTGAATTATATATTTGTTTAATTTTTATTTTAAATTTTTATTTAAAATTTAAATCAGATGTTTATCTGTTACTCATTGCAATCATCATCTGGATATATTTCATTTCATTTTATTTTGATTTAAATTTTCTAACTCATGCATCCTACTTTTCAGCTTCCCACACCACAACCAGAAAAAACATAATCTATGATAACAAACTGATAGGCACTTGATATATCTATTTTTTTTCAGTCACAACCAGTGGAGTGTAAAATCACACAATCAGAATAAGGCTGCAGGGTGACACGGAAGATTTGAAAGAGATTAAGTTTCTCTTATTTATGATGAGAGGGGATTCCAAAATGGCCAGCCTAGCTGGCCAACAACTTCCCTCTAGAACACAATTTGCTCATAATTACTCTGCTACTAATAGAATCTGCCTGCAATGCTGGAGACCTACGTTCAATCCTGGATTGGG
This sequence comes from Capricornis sumatraensis, assembly GCF_032405125.1. Lineage (NCBI taxonomy): Eukaryota > Metazoa > Chordata > Mammalia > Artiodactyla > Bovidae > Capricornis > Capricornis sumatraensis. Next base: position 35,762,457 of record NC_091088.1, on the reverse strand, counting down.
AAGAAATTCTAGAGAAGGGAATGGCTACCCACTCCAGTATTCTTGCTTGGAAAATCACATGGACAGAAGAGCCTGGTGAGCTAAAATCCATGGGGTCTCAAAGAGTTGGACACAACTGAGCAAATAACACTTTCACTTTTCACTCTGCAGCTACCTGAGTCAAAATACATTTTTTTCTCTTATTTTTCTTCTTTTTGGTGAACTGGAAATGGATGGGTAACCCAAGGGGAAAGTAATTGATTGATGTAATTTTATAATCCAAGTGTTTAATAAAGTTGAAGATTTGTGGTTCTCAACCCAGAAGCCTAAGTCATTAAATAGGAACCTGTTAGAAATATACATTATCAGGCTTTACTGCAGACCTACTAAGTCAAAATTTCTGAATTTGTTTTTCTAATTTAACAAAGTGTCCAGGTGACTCATTTTGTACCTTCAGCATGAAAACTATTGTTGTGAAGCGGAGGTTTGCAAACTGTAGTTCTTTGGCTAGTGACAGTCTTGTCAGAGAATTTCTTAGAAATTCCAGTTCACAAACTCCACCCTTATGTGACAAACCAGAAACTCTGGAGTAGGACCAGCAACTTGTGTTTTAACAGCTCCTCCATGGAATTCTGGTGCGTGTCAAATTCTGGTGACAGGGAAACCTGGCATGCTACAGTCCATGTGGTCACAAAGAGTCAGACATGATTTAGTGACTTACAACAATGGCCCCCTTCCCAGAGATTATGAGTCATCACTTTTTAGGGTGTGGCCAGGAAATCTATATTTTAATTAGGTTTTCAAGTGATGCTCATATAGGTCATTGATATACATCTATGACTGCAACCATGAAATTAAAAGATGCTTGCTCCTTGGAAGAAAAGCTATGACCAACCTAGACAGCATTTTAAAAAGCACAGACATTACTTTGCCAACAAAGGTCTGTCCAGTCAAAGTTATGGTTCTTCCAATAGTCATGTATGAATATGAGAGTTGGACCATAAAAAAGGCTGAGTGCCAAAGAATTGATGCTTTTGAACTGTGGTGTTGGAGAAAACTCTTGAGAGTCCCTTGGACAGTAAGGAGATGCAACCAGTCAATCCTAAAGGAAATCAGTCCTGAATATTCATTGAAAGTACTGATACTGAAGCTGAAGCTCCAATATTTTGGGCATCTGATGTGAAGAACTAACTCATTTGAAAAGACCCTGATGCTGGGGAAGATTGAAAGTAGGAGGAAAAGGGGATGACAGAGGATGAGATGCTTGGATGGCATCACTGACTCAATGGACATGAGTTTGAGCAGGCTGTGGAAGTTGGTGATGGACGGGGAAGCCTGGCGTGCTGCAGTCCATGGGGCTGCAAAGAGTTGGAAACAACTGAGCAGCTTCACTTTCACTTTCACTTAGACAGATCCTATGTTGTCAATCTTTCAGAACAGAATAAACTTCTCTAGAAGAAAAGAAAAAGTTTACTTAGGTAGTGTTTATTTTTCAAAAGTTTTCAGGTGTCTGAATTAGATTAATTACCCACTTTCTTCTCATTTTTCCAAATTCAGTCCTTCCAGCCCAGAAGAGATAAACCCCTGCTAGCACATTAGTATTCCGGATGCTGGGAATAATGCTTTAGATATAGTTTTTAACCTCATTCATGACACCAGGAATACAATCATAGCATTATGAGTACACTAGTTCCAGTGCCTCCAGGAGAAAATACAATTTCTGCCTCATCAAGTTTTATTGATAAAACACAGATGTAGTTATATTATTCATATGACTTTCTGAATTTGCTTTTGTGTTTTCCAACTTTTTTAACATAATCTTTACCTTCTTATGGGATAAGCAATCATCTGAGATATATTTAAATGAACACAGATTCCATTTTTTTAATTTATTTTCAGCGTGTGATGGAAAAATAGAAAATAACAACAACAAAATGTAGTTCTTGAAGTATATTTGAGGACTTTTCCCTACAGTAACAAATGGATCATCAACTAGAGTGTGTCATTGACCCATGTCATGTTAATCATATAAGTTAGGCTTTAAAAATACAATCCCTGCAAGATGACTTCAGGAAAAAACCTTAGGAGTTCTGTTTATACAAACAGAACAGAAGCGTCTGTCAACAATTTAAAAATTCTAGCCATTAAAAATCAAATAAAAGCAATATGGACATAAGCTGATTGTTATTGAATACTGAAATATAAATCCAATGCAAATGACTTCTTTTCTTCATTGAGCAATTCCATATAGAAGTTACCATATTCCATATACAAGTTTTTTGGAAGAGGATCAACTTTGTAACCTGACATCAGAAAGATATATTTAATATGGGCACTGGAATACATCCTATTAGTTAACTGCATGCTTACCAACTGTATGATGATTTCAGGTTAAAAGATTTATTTCTGTGTATTTGTTCTCAAACACCTCTTTGACCATAGTTATTGAAAAGGAAAATGACATGTCAGAAATACTAGAGTGGAAGCTCCTATACAGAGTAGATAGGTTGGGATTAATTAACTTACTTGTAAATAGTCGTTTTAGGTGCAATGTAATTCTCTGGCAGCAACAGGGAATACACTTTTCATGCCCATATGATATCATGTGGCTAAAATTTTTGACAGCATCTAAATTCATGCTTCAAAATGATCTTTAAAGTCATGCTTCTTTATTCTGACAAAGTCCTTAAGATAATTTAATCAACATTCATCGCTTAATAGAAATGATCATTGTAAAGAATTCCAGAGAAATTAAGCCAGTTATCCGATTCCATTGTCCATGTTGTCTAAGGTAGGACAAATCAGTGATACACTCACATTTATTTTTAACCCAATGGCTTCTAAAGTCTTTTTCTTAGAATATATTTCTAGATATTTATATTTCTCAAATCACTTTGCCGTGAATCATCAGTCACCCCATTTTTCTTACTGCTAGGTATTTACTAGATATATTTAGTAAAATTTATTTTGCTCTAAATTTTCTGTGAGTGAAAAGATTCATGCTTGCAAGGAAGCATTGTCAATATAACTATATTTACATATTTCAGTAGAGATGTAAGGTATTTCAGTGTCTACCAAATAATTTAGCTGGGTGGGTACTTGTGCTCTAGAGGTTAACTCAATGTCATCTCACTGAACCTCTCAGAATGCCTATTAGAACGATTGCATTTGACTTAGGTTTAATCATGCAGACAAAAAAATGTGAGCTTGAATATTTTGAACAATTCTGCCAGTTTAACTTATTTATATTTCTTGGCATTAATGTATTTACTCTATCAATCTGATAAATATTAATTGAGTAGCTATTATATGTCAGACATTTGTCTATCCTCAAAGAATGTAGCAACAAATATAATATTCTCCCCACAAAAAATACGGTGTTGTTGAGATGATTGTGAGGCAAGAGCAGAGATAGAAAGTCAATTAGATAGTGAAAACCATGATCTGTTCAGATACAATATCATTGTTCAAAAGAGAATTTTAATTTGCATGTCCTGGATGACTAATGAACTTGGGCACCTTTTCAAATGTTTCTAGGTACAGTGAATATAACTTCTGGTTTTCCTAGGATAGTCCTGGTTTATACATGTTATGTTGTATGGCTTAGCATTTGGCTCTGATCTTTTTTTAGGTAATATCATTTATTACTGAATTAAAGTAAGCTTGGATGGATTTTGAGACTTGCATTTTGTAGGTCAATTTTTTGCCATGTTTTTGTTTGATAGTGCATGAGATATATGTCTCAAAAACAGAGTTCTCTCAATTTGGTTATGTTGAATAACAACCAGTTACATACATTTTTCTTTTTCTATACCTTTCCAGTTGCAATGTAATCAACATCTCCCTTTCAAAAGCATTATGTGTAAAATGTATTTGAGAAATAAAGACTGTGTATTATTGCCTGATAGGTTATGTTAAAACTATGAATATCCTTTCCTTAGTGGTTTGGTGACTTATCATATGTTGCAGACCACATGAAAGTACTTTTTTGGAGGCAAGAGTTTGGTCAAAAATGGTTAATTGTCAGTAGTTTTGTAAATTTTAAATCACATACAAGTATTTACATATATTATTAATGAATCACATTTTTGAAAGTGAAAGTGAAAGTTACTCAGTCCTGCCTGACTCTTTGTGACCTCCGGACTATACAGTCCATGGGATTCTCCAGGCCAGAATCCTGGGGTGGGTGTCTGTTCCCTTCTCCAGGGGATCTTCCTGATCCAGAAATCGAGCTGGGGTCTCCTGCTTGCAGGTGGATTCTTTATCATTGAGCCACCATATTATTAATGAATCACACTTTTAAAGCTTATTAAAAATAGTTATCTTGGAATTAATAGCCTATAAAATAAAATATATGTCTAATAAAAAGTCAATTACCAAATTTCCATTTTATAAGAAAGATCATGAAAGTTTAAGAGGCATATAATGTTTGTCAACATTAACTTTCCAATAGTGGGATTACAATGATGTCACTGGCTATATAGAAAACCAACATCTACTCAAAATCTTCAGCATCTATCTGAATACTGGCACTTATTTTTGAAAGTCTGAGCACAAAAATGACAAATCATCACATGTATCAGCCAAACTTCTATTCACATAGTCTTCTGTGTCTCATGACCAATAGATCAAATCAGTTTTTATAAATCAGTGTTACTCATTTCCAAGTGCAGATTTTGTTGTGCATGTAAATAATTAATACCTCCCTTTAAAGTAAGTTAGATATAACATATATTTGGGAAACAGAGTGAGAAGTCCTGGCAAGAGCCTATCTTTAATTCTGGAACAGAAGCAATTCACATTGGGCCCTTGAAAAGATTTTGGAAACATTTAAAAGCTGTTGGTGAGATAGGACTTCCAAAATAGTGGAGTTAGGTCCTCCATGAATCTGCTACTTAAAAACAATGAAATATTCCCATAACATTATACTATCTTTCATCTTCTGAGGAAAAATGTATCTGGAGCAGTAGGTGGCAATTAACAAGTATTAAAATGACCTAAGGGGCGTCTCAGGTGGCAATAGTGGTAAAGAACTCGCCTGCCAATGCAGGAGATGTAAGAGACGTGGGTTCGGTCTCTGGGTTGGGAAGATCCTCTGGAGGAGGGCATGGCAACCCACTCTAGTATTCATGACTGCAGAATCCCATGGACAGAAGAGCCTGGTGGGCTACAGGCCACAGGGCCACTTACAGTTGGACACGACTACAGTGGCTTAGCATGCATGCAAAATGACCTAAATTGTTATTATACTTATTATTATTATCATTGTCCTAATTTTCCTTAGGAAAAGTCTGTTACAAGTGTACAACTTATTTTGACTCATGGACTGTTTAAAAATCTATGAAGTAGTCATTATTATGATTCCTGTGTTACAGACAAGGAAACAGAGTCATGGGTAGTTTACACAATTAAAAAAATTAACGTCATGCAGGTAGCAGGCAGCTGAGTTAGAATTTGCACCCAAGCATATACAATGTTAAGTAAATACATGAAAATTTTATGTATACAAAGATCTCCAGAATTAAAAAAACAGAATAAATAACTTAAAATATTAATAACAATGAAATATGCATGGTGGGGCTATGAATGTATATTTTTACTTATTCCCAGTTTTCTCTACAATTCAAATTGTATTTAATAACCATATGCTAATTTTATTCTGAAAACACATATTTCTAAGTGCTGCATATACCAAATGAAAATCTCATCTTTAGTATGATCCAGGGAAGATTATCCCAGTTACAGTCATCCTGGTACTATTTACTATAGAAAACATTATTAAAATGTGAATCTGCCCCATGCAAATTATTGGAGGGAAAGCTGGTCAGTGTTCAAAGGGGTAAAATAATCTTATAGCAATAAGGAAAAATTGTTGTCAGGATCATTTATATATTTGTCTTGATCTTGAAAGAAAAAGAGGGGAACAAAGAAACAGGTGACAATGTTTTATGAAACCTGAAATCAGGAACTTATCACCTATACCAAACAGTGTCCTCCATCTCTAACTAAATTATAGACCTCAAATACCCCCAGCTAGAAATACCCATGGTAATTCAGCACTGAAACTTTCAAAGGAGAACTAAATCGAAAACTTAAATTGAGTAAAATCTGCTAAGGACATCTGGTTCCTAAAAGCCGGGATTTTATAATCAGAATATTCATGGGCAATGTCAGAGTCCAATGCAGGTGCCTCTGCCAAGGAGAGTGTCACTGTGCACAGGAAGTGTATGGAGAGCTGCACACACACAGACACATTTTAGATGTTTCATTTGCATCACTGCTTTTTGAGTATTCTGAATTAGTGTTTGCTTTATCACGTTTGAGACCTGCACTTTTTCTGAGAGTAAATCTCCTGGGGTCGATATCCCTTGGTCTTTGTCTATTCTGCTTATTTCATTCAAAGACCATTTATTCAATAAGTGCTCATTGAATATTTGCTGCATATGAAGTGGAGAAAAAGAGAAAACAATCATTAGTCGTATTTGCAGAGCGAAAATAGAGACCCAGACGCTGAGAACAAATACATGGGCACCAAAGGGGAAAAGAGGGAGCTGGTATGAACTGGGATAGTGAGATTGATGTATATACACTACTATGTATAAAATAGATAACTAATGAAAACCTACTATATAGCACAGGAAAATCTACATAATGCTCTGTGGTGACCTAGATGGGAAGAAAATCTGAGAGAGGGGGTATATGTATACATATGGCTAATTCACTCTGCTGTACAGCAGAAAATAACACATTGTAAAGCAGCTACATTCCAATAAAATTTTTTTTAAAGTGTGAAACAGACAAATATTTAGAAGTGGTTATAGTAGCAATAGTAGATGAAATGGAGCACAGAGAGCTATAAAAACATAGAGCAGACCATATAACCTAGGCTTTGGACAGGTCTCTGGATTTTCCTGGGGAGGGTGTCAGCGTGGCTGCCTTGAGAAGATGTCACCTGAATTAAGCGTGTTGGAGGGCTGAAAGTCAGCCAGCTGAGAGGAGGAAGGGTCATATGGGGCAAGGTTTATCAGACAAAGGGAACAGCGTGTCTATTTCTAAACAATGGGGTTCCAAAGTGGAAGGGACAGGATTCCTGATGTTTGCTAAAGTGTTATACCGCATTGGAACACGCTATTTTCCATCCCCGGGAAAGGGAAGCATCAGGGCAAGATTTACTATTGGAGCTGTCAGTTTATCAGGCTGGAGCAGGTGTCAGGAACAGCAAGAAATCAAGTCCAAAAGGAATAAAATCAGAAATAGAGAGATGAGTAAAAGTGGTAAGTAATGGCCGTGGCAAAAGGCCACCCGAGACTGCACAACAAAACTCCAGCACGAAAATGAGTTCCAGACCTTGTATTAGAGAGAGGGTTGTAAAAAGCTCAAGAGCAATTAAAGATTCCTGCAGGTTGAGCACTGCTTCAGTATTGATATAAAAATAGCAATTGATGTCCAGAAACAGTAATCTCTGATACTAACTGCAAAATCTACACATTCTAGAAAATAATATTTTATATACTAAAGAAAGCCAAGACAATATATTGTTTATCTTACACATGATCATATGAAAGATAAGAGATCTTTTTGGAAGTCTTGTTTGGGAAAAATAATCATGTGATTTTGTCAAATAATGTTTAATCTAGAGATAGTTTGAACTTCCATCACTTGAATTTTCATCAGTTTATAATATAGAAGCTTCTCTCTACCTTTGATACACTCTATTTTCTATAAGGCCTTTATGGGAAAAAGGAAATTTATTTTAATATGTTCATCATAAAACTAACCAATCAGTGTCATTAAAAATGTTTACTTCTCTTATTGTGAAAGTAATACCTACTCATTGTAGAAACTGCAAAAAAGCACATAAAATTAATATCAGTCATAATTCTATCAATTAAAAATTATAATCACAGTTACTATTACAGTGTATGTCCTTTTAGTATTTTTCCTATGCAGTCAATGGAAAATGACATATATAGCATAACTGAAACTAACATGTACATCTTGCTTTTTTTATTTGAATCTATCATAAAGGTTTTTCTAATTCATTAAAATAGTACTCAAAAACATATTTAACACAAATGACCGCATAGTGATTCATCTTGTGATCTCACTATAAATTACTTAAAAATTCTCCAAATATTGTATATATATTGTAGTGGAAGAAATAGGTGCAAACAAAATATAAGGTTAAAAGGCTTTTTAAAAATACAAATCTGCATATGCATATCTGATATTTATTTTAGGATCAGTTCTTAGAAGTGGAATTATTGGGTTAAAGGATATAAATATTTTAAAGTGGGAAATAATCAGAATTTGCCTAAATAAACCACATGATCCACTGGATTTCCTGAATACACAAGCCAGAGGGATAAAATTCCAAAAAGCTTAAAAGATAAAAGGAGTTGACTAAATAACCTTAGCTAAATTAATTGCATGTATTTGGAAAGAGATCATAGGAATTCACAAATTCTAGTTTTCTTCTTACCCTGAAATTTTGCTGGAAATATGAAGCAAAAGTAATTTGAAATATTTCACATTTTTTTGGTATGTATTTTGATTTGTTATGCTTCAAATGCCTAAATTTCTTAAAAAGGAACTAGAATTTGACAGAGTTCACCTCCTGGTATTCACTGATTTTGGATCTTGTGAACTTTAGAAGGAATCAGTTCAGTTCAGTCGCTCAGTCGTGTCCGACTCTTTGTGACCCCATGAATCGCATCACGCCAGGCCTCCCTGTCCATCACCAACTCCCGGAGTTCATTCAAACTCATGCCCATCAAGTCAGTGATGCCATCCAGCCATCTCATCCTCTGTTGTCCCCTTCTCCTCCTGCCCCCAGTCCCTCCCACCATCAGAGTCTTTCCAGTGAGTCAACTCTTCCCATGAGGTGGCCAAAGTATTGGAGTTTCAGCTTTAGCATCATTCTCTCCAAAGAACACCCAGGACTGACCTCCTTTAGAATGTACTGGTTGAATCTCCTTGCAGTCCAAGGGACTCTTAAGAGTCTTCTCCAAGACCACAGTTCAAAAGCATCAATTCTTCAGCACTCAGCTTTCTTCACAGTCCAACTCTCACATCCATACATGACCACTGGAAAAACCATAGCCTTGACTAGATGGACCTTTGTTGGCAAAGTAATGTCTCTGCTTTTGAATATGCTATCTAGTTTGGTCATAACTTTCTTTCCAAGGAGTAAGCATCTTAGATGGACCTATAAGTGGTCAGGTCATTTGATGCTTGGGTGTATGTGGAAGGCATATTTGAAATATTTGTGCTCCTCTGTGAGACATCTTAAAGTAATTAATGCTAAATATTTTTAGAAACTGACATTGGTCAGTAAATATTTTGCATAAGTGATAAACTTTAATATTTCACTATTATGGTAAAATGGTTAGAGTCCATTTATAAATTAAATACATTTGGTGTATTGGCTTAAAAAAAATAATAAAACTAAGAAAAAGCAGCAATTACTTTAGTTCCAGAATCCATGCTTTGAATTTTACTTGCCTCTTTTTATTTTTTTCACTTAGTCCTCACTACATAGAACCCTTTTTCTTCTTATTTGTTTACATATGAATATATGGAAGCTTAATGTATTGTTGTCAGCAGAATATTTGTGAATAGGATATTTACGTTCAGTCACAAGAGACATTCATGGAATAGCTATGACTTACCAGACATTATGTGACATGCTGTGGATAAATAATGAGTCCATACAAGGCTCAAAGCCTTGTTCTGGAGACAGAAATACAAAGAGTTATTTTTAAGTGCAGACACAAATGGCTCCACAGGAAGCCAAAAAATGCTTCTGTAGAATAGGATGGAAGATTTAAAGCTCTGTACATTAGTAAAATTTAGCCAGATTAAACTGATTTGAGTGGATGAAAGCCCTTGCATATATGACTCACTGGTAGCTTCTGAGGAAGTTGTCCACTTTTGTCTCAGTGTATTTGGAACCCAGTCTGTGTGCAGCATTGTGCTGGTTTATGCCAAGGTATATTTGTAGCTGACAGCCCTCATGGTAGGGAGTATTTGCCCCATTTTACAGATACAGAAATGGCACCTCAAAGAAATCAATAATTACCTAACTTCACTTAACTCTGCCTGGAATTCAAACTCATATTGGTTAGCTGTTGAAGTCCATATAATTAACAGTGCAGGAAGCTGCCTGAAGCACATAAAATACGAGGCAATTATATAGTTACCACCTGCTAAAGAGTGAATGTTTGCTTTCACCCTCCAAATTCATATGTTGAAACCTAACCCTCAAGGTAACGGGGTTTGGAGGTTGGAGGTTTGGGAGATGATTGTTCATGAGGATGGAGTGCTCATGAATGAGATTAGAACCCTAATAAAAGAGACTCATGAGGGCTCCCTTGCCCATCTGCCAAATGACTCAGGGATAATATGGACATCTATGAACCAAGAAGAGGGCCCTCACTAAACATGAAATCTGCTGGCAACTTGGCCTTGTACTTCACAGCCTCTGGAACTGTAGCAAAAATTTTCTGTTGTTTATAGTCTTCCCAGTTTCATGTTTTGTTTTGGCAGCCTGAGTTGACTAACTAAGATACTCACTCACTGAAGAAATATTAGCAAGCAATTGCCGTAGTATGTATATGACATAAGCTGGAAGCTATCAGCCTCAGTTAACACAATGCTTGACCTGTTGTTTGTGCCTCTTAATGAATGAAACACAAGAATGAAAATCAGAAGAGGTCGGGAAAGGAAGTATGTGGTGTATGTGTGTATTGTGTATGACCAGGGTTTTGCAGTATTGGCGCTATGCTAGGGAAAGATACTGGCAGCCCATTCCAGTACTGTTGCCTGGAGAATCCCATGGGCAGAGGAGCCTGGAAGGCTGCAGTCCACGGGGTCACTAAGAGTCAGACACGACTGAGCAACTTCACTTTCACTTTTCAATTTCATGCATTGGAGAAGGAAATGGCAACCCACTCCAGTATTCTTGCCTGGAGAATTCCAGGGAAGGTGGAGCCTGGTGGGCTGCCGTCTATGGGGTCGCACAGAGTTGGACATGACTGAAGCAACCTAGCAGCAGCAGCAGCAGCAGGGAAAGATTACTTGCAAGACTGTCACTTCATAAATAGGTAGTATAGTCAGTCAGAGAGTCAGTTCAATCACTCAGTCATGTCTGACTCTTTGCATCCCCATGGGCTGTAGCATGCGTGGCTTCCCTGTCCATCACCAACCCCTGGAGCTTGCTCAATCTCATGTCCATCGAGTCAGTGATGCCATCCAACCATTTCCTCCTCTGTCACCCCCTTCTCCTCCTGCCTTCAATCTTTCACAGCATCAGGGTCTTTTCTGAGTCAGTTTTTCACATCAGGTGGCCAAAGTACTGGAGTTTCAGCTTCAGCATCAGTACTTCCAATGAATATTCAGGATTGATTTCCTTAGGATGGACTGGGTGGATCTTCTTGTAGTCCAACAGACTCTCAAGAGTCTTCTCCAACACCACACTTCAAAAGCATCAATTCTTTGGCCCTCAGCTTTCTTTATAGTCCAACTTTCACATCCATACATGACTACTGGAAAAACCATAGCTTTTACTGGATGGACCTTTGTTGGGAAAGTAATGTCCCTGCTTTTGAATATGCTGTTAAGGTTGGTCATAACTTTTCTTTATAAGGAGGAAGTGTCTTTTAATTTCTTGGCTGCAGTCATGATCTGAAGTGATTTTTGGAGCCCAAGAAAATAAAATCTCTCACTGTTTCCATTGTTTCCCCATCTATTTGCCATGAAGGTATGGGACCAGATGCCATGATCTTCATTTTTTGGATGTTGAGTTTTAAGCCAACTTTTTCATTCTCCTCTTTTACTTTCATCAGGAGGCTCCACAGTTCTCCTTCCCTTTCTGCCATAAGGGTGGTGTCATCTGCCTATCTGAGATTATTGATATTTCTCCCAGCAATCTTGATTCCAGCTTATGCTTCATCCAGCCTGGCATTTTGCATGGTGTACTCTGCACATAAGTTAAATAAGCAGGGTGATGATATAAAACCTTGACATACTCCTTTCCCGACTTGTAACCAGTCTGTTGTTATATATCTGGTTTTAACTGTTGCTTCTTGACCTGCATACAGATTTTTCAGGAGGCAGTAAGGTGATCTGGTATTCCCATCTCTTGAAGAATTTTCCACAGTTCGTTGTGATCTATACAGTCAAAGGTTTTGGCGTCATCAATAAAGCAGAAGTAGATGTTTTTCTGGAATTCTGTTGCTTTTTCTATGATCCAATGGATGTTGGCAATTTGATAGATAGTATGGGAGTATGGGAGGAAGGATAACATTTCCAGTCAGAATCTGTAAGGCTAACTTGTTGTTACCTTCTTCTAACTAAAACTCATTTTCTTTTTTTCAAGACAGTAGTGTTCCTTGTTCCTAAAAACAAGACCAGGAGCTGACTGTAGCTCAGATCATGAACTCTTTATTGCCAAAATCAGACTTAAATTGAAGAAAGTAGGGAAAACGACTAGACCATTCAGGTATGACCTAAATCAAATCCCTTACAATTATACAGTGGGAGTGACAAATAGATTCAAGGGATTAGATCTGATAGACAGAGTGCCCAAAAAACTGTGGACGGAGGTTCATGACATTGTACAGGAGGCAGTGATTAAGACCATCCCCAAGAAAAAGAAATGCAAAAAGGCAAAATGGTTGTCTGAGGAGGCCTTACAAATAGCTCTGAAAAGAGGAGAAGCAAAAGGCAAAGGAGAAAAGGAAAGATATACCCCTTTGAATGTAGAGTTCCAAAAAATAGCAAGGAGAGATAAGAAAGCCTTCCTCAGTGATCAGTGCAAAGAAATAGAGGAAAACAGTAGAATGGGAAAGACTAGAGATCTCTTCAAGGATATTAGAGATACCAAGGGAACAGTTCATGCAAAGATGGGCACAAGAAAGGACAGAAATGTTATGGACCTAACAGAAGTGCAAGATATTAAGAAGAAGTGCTAAGAATACACAAAAGAACTATACAAAAAAAGATCTTCATGACCCAGATAATCACAATGATGTAATCACTCACCTAGAGCCAGATATCCCCTGGAATGTGAAGTCAAGTGGGCCTTAGGAGGCATCACTACAAACAAAGCTAATGGAAGTGATGGAATTCCAGCTGAGCTATTTCAAATCCTAAACGATGATGCTGTGAAAGTGCTGCACTCAATATGCCAGCAAATTTGGAAAACTCAGCAGTGGCCACAGGACTGGAAAATGTCAGTTTTCATTCCAATTCCAAAGAATGTTCAAACTACCTCACAAGTTCACTTATCTCACATGCTAATAAAGTAATGCTCAAAATTCTCCAAGCCAAGCTTCAACAGTACATGAATCATGAACTTCCAGATGTTCAAGCTGGATTTAGAAAAGGCAGAGGAACCAGAGATCAAATTGCCAACATCTATTGTATCATGGAAAAAACAAAAGTGTTCCAAAAAAACATCTACTTCTGCTTCATTGACTATGCCAAAGCCTTTGACCATGTGGATTACAACAAACTGGAAAATTCAAGAGATGGCAATACCAGACCACCTGACCTGCCTCCTGAGAAATCTGTATGCAGCTCAGGAAGCAACAGTTAGAACTGGACATGGAACAACAGACTGGTTCCAAATGGGGAAAGGAGTACATCAAGGCTGTGTATTGTCATCCTGCTTATTCAACTTCTATGCAGAGTACATCATGAGAAATGCTGGACTGGATGAAGCACAAGTTGAAATCAAGATTGCCAGCAGAAATATCAATAACCTCAGATAACCCTGTCATCTCAGATATGCAGATGACACCACACTTATGGCAGAAAGTGAAGAAGAACTAAAGAGCCTCTGGATGAATGTGAATGAGGAGAGTTAAAGTAGTTTGCTTGAGGTTCAACATTCAGAAAACTAAGATCATGGCATCTGGTACCATCACTTCATGGCAAATAGATGGGGAGACAATGGAAACAGTGAGAGACTTTATTTTTTGGAGCTCCAAAATAAATTCAGATGATGATTGCAGCCATGAAATTAGAAGACACTTCCTCCTTGGAAGAAAAGTTATGACCAACCTTGACAGCATATTAAAAAGCAGAGAAGTTACTTTGCCAACAAAGGTCCATCCATTCAAAGCTATGTTTTTTCCAGTGGTCATGTATGGATGTGAGAGTTGGACTGTGAAGAAAGCTGAGGGCCAAAGAATTGATGCTTTTGAAGTGTGGTGTTGGAGAAGACTCTGGAGAGTCCTCTGGACTCCAAGGAGATCCATCCAGTCCATCCTAAAGGAAATCAATCCTGAATATTCATTGGAAGTACTGATGCTGAAGCTGAAACTTCAGTACTTTGGTCACTTGATGTGAATAACTGACTCATTGGAAAAGACCCTGATGCTGTGAAAAATTGAAGGCAGGAGGAGAAGGGGATGACAGAGGGTGAGATGGTTAGATGGCATCACTGACTCGATGGACAAGAGTTTGAGCAAGCTCTGGCAGTTGATGATGGACAGGGAGGCCTGGCGTGCTGCACGCCATGGGGTCACAGAGTTGGACACTACTGAGCGACTGTACTAAACTGAGTGTTCCTTTGTTAAAATACCTTCTCACTTCGATATAGCTGGGAGCCATTTTTTTCTTCTTCTTACCTTTAAATTAAACAAGATTCCTGGCGGGTTATCCATTGACAAGTAAGCAGTGGGAAGAAAGCTAGTGTGCTATGGATGTAGAACAAAATAGAAATATCACAGCCATTGTTGACATCAGTGAATCACCATGCAAGCTCTAGGCTTTTTTGCTCTAGTATTTATTTTCGTGGACAATGCATAGATCCCTTACTTTTTTAAATCATTGTAGTAGGGTTTTGTTTTCCTACTTGCTGCTGACTGGAATCCCAACTGAATTCAATTCAAATCAATGAAAGCAGAAGAGTTCAAGTTGGGAAAGATACTCAGCTTGTCCCTGAAACTAGAATCAGAATTGATGACAAGAGGAATGAATGGGCTAAGTGCTGGGGTCCAGCCCCGGTGGATCCCGGGTATTTGAAGCGGGGACAGAGTCAGTGAGGAAAAATTCATTTATTTAGAAATATAAAGAGAGATTAGGAAAGAAATAGTGTAGAAGGAAAATAAGTGGAGAAAAGAGGCTGAATAACTTGGTTTACATGGAAAACCAGTAAAGTTCCAAGACAAGGAACTTGCACTGTCTACGTAGGCCACTGGTGCCTGCTTGAATAGCAGAGGGTGCCCCGCCTTGGGCTCCCTCTCGCGTGGGTCTTAGAAGCCAGGGCAAATAAGTAGACACGGTGGGCCTCCACACTCCAGATGGGAATTCAGCCAGAAAAGGGAGAAAAGAACGACATGGGGGAGCCAGGCATCGATGCCAGACCCACCACTTTATTTTCAAAAGCAGCTTATATACCCAAAGTTATACATAAAGAAATAATGGAATATGCAGAGTTATGCTGGGGCAGCAGTCCTGACCCTCGCTGAGACCAGGCTTTCCTTTTGCACCTGGTGGCTCAGAGGTTAAAGTGCCTGCCTCCAATGAGGGAGACCTGGGTTCGATCCCTGGGTCAGGAAGATCCCCTGGAGAAGGAAATGGCAACCCACTCCAATATTCTTGCCTGGAGAATCCCATGGATGGAGGAGCCTGGTAGGCTACAGTCCACTGGGTCTCAAAGGGTCGGACACGACTGAGCGACTTCACCTTCACCTTCACCTTCCCGTATACAAGAGTTCCCAGGTGGTTTTACATCATCTCCTGGCCAGAGGGCCTGTTAACATTTTTATGGCTCTTTTCCTAGATAAATGTCTATCAACCGGAAAACTCTTTTTACCTAGAAGTGTTTTTTCTTTAATCTGCATCACCCTCAAAGTACTAAATAAAGTTACATTCCTGTAGAACAAAGGTGCAGTGGGTTATAATAAAGAAAGTACTTAACTCAAAGATCTAATGTTGCTAATACCAGGTCTACTACCTGTTTTTTCTACATGCCAGTATATCTACAAATAAAAGATAAGAAAATTTGGCAGCAAGTATTGGTTCAACAAATGAAACCCTTAATCAGTCCTATTCTAATGATTTTGACTTCTCAAGCCCCTACATTCCTAGGATGTTTTAAGCTTCCTGTGCCTCTCGCGGTCGGGAGGCCGCAAACAATCACATGCACAGCTGTAAGAGTCTGGCAGGCAGGCTAGAAAGCCATCAGAGGGGTTATGGGATTGAAACTCTCTTCTTATGCCCAGGAGATTTAATATCTAAAAGCTCTAAATTAACTTTTTCCAGAAAAAGTTGGTGGGGGGACAGCCCCCTGTTAATGTCAGAAGAGTAGGTGGAAGCATAACACAGTAAAACAGGCAGACTCTGGTTTTGGGGGTGGATGCTCTAGAATTTCCAGGGGGACCCCTGAGGCTCAATCTCACCTTTACGTATGTCGAGTCTCCTTCCTCATGACCTTTGCCAAGGGCGGGATTCCTCATGCTGGCTCCCGGCAGCTAAGTAAGGTATTGAACAATTTACAAATGTGCCTCCAAAGTCTGTTTCAGTAATGGGCTTGTCAAGTTAGCAGTACCCCGTACCAGAATGGGACTGGTATGGGAACCTTGATTCAGGGGAATAAATATCAGCTGTAAACTGAGAAATAGACAAAGAAAGAAACAAAGCTGAAGATCTGGCCGGTTGGGTAGGATCCCAGGGAGCAATAACAGCTTCAAAGCTCGAGTATGAGAACATTCTGGTGCAAGCTTCTGCAGCCACTGAAATGAAGAATACTTGCAAACTCCAGTCTCCCCTATGTCTCTTGTCCAAGATTCAAAGTTCCAAAAGACATTGTCCAATGTTCTTGGCATCGACATGTGCCTCCATGCCCAACTACAGTTATAGTTTCAAAGAGAGCATGACATCTAGAGATTTCAAAGTGATGCATTGAACATAAACCTCCAATCGAGATTAAATTCAATGTTGTCATTCCCCAGATGGAAGTTAGAGTAATAGCAGGAAGAATAAGGTGAATCCTGAAGGGTCAATAAAACAGCAAATGCCCAAGAAGTCCCCTGTCCCTGCCTCTGCAAGTTTGACCCCTTAATCGTCCTTAAGTTCTATTGTTTTATATTAAAAAGTTGGAATCCATATCCCAGTTCCTCTGATGAATCTGTGAGTGTCATAGGTCTGATAGAGGGAATGAAAGGAAAGAATTAGTATTCTATACTTACAGCTGAGGAACTTGGCCCCTAGATTTACATTTTGTTACAAATAATCCCCATGCATCCATGCACACTGGCAGATATGACACAACACTTAAATCGCCATTGGCTATGGGCCTAATAAAAGGCGGGTAATAAAATCAAATTCTGCTGGGCTCCATTTTTACAAGCAATATCAAGTCCTGTGAACTTAAATGTCCACTGTCTATTTAGATAGTCATGGCTCAGAACTGGTATTAAAAGTAGCTAGAAATACTTGTTCTGAAGGGTTGAAATACATTGCAAATTACACTGGAGTATCCACTTAGTCCAAACTAATCCTATATTGCACTGACCTTTGCAAAATCAGTTCTATTTTCCTTGGCAGCTTCATTTCCACTCCTCTTTGTCTTATTCCCTTGAAGTTCCATTTTTATTGGAGTCAGAAATCAGTATGAAGTGGCTGCTAGGTTTCAGGTGGGCTTGTGTGACTGTGTGTGATAGGTTTTGCTTCTGGGTGACCACAACAAACCTATTTTTCATTCCATTTCCTTTGCAGCCTCATTTTCATTCCAGCACTCTGTATTCCTCAGACACCATCAAATACTTTTCCTTTGTAAAACAATGAATGTATTATCCCAGGCTGTGCTTTTTCTGGGGCTGAAAAGAGAGCTGGGGGTTTTGTTGTTTCCCTACACATTAAAAAGAAAATACTATATTCTAGACACCCAAACTTTTGTGTCAAGTAACAAAAAAAACAACAACAAAATTAATCATAGGAGGGGGATAAAAGCTACATCTGGCACATTTTCACAGGGGTATTGTTTCCAAATTCTTAAGTGGGAAGGATGATTTCTGAGTGAAATGCTAATGTGGAACCAAAGCCTTATCTGAAAGAAGATGGAGAATTTAGAAGGGAATTGCATTCACTTAAACAGGGAAGTGGTTTTTGACCTTTAGAATTTAGCCAAAAGCTTGAATAACCTCACTTCTCAGTCTTTGTGTGCAGAGAAGGCACTAATCTCTGCACTACTTTAATAAAATTTTATCAAATATTTTGTGTGGAGTTTTGCTGAAGCATCACACAGACTGCAGACACCCAGCTGTGGCCTGTGGCGTGGTCAAACACCAACTTGGCTTCAGATTTCTATGTGCAAGTTCAAAAGAGAATATATTTTACCAACCCCATATGTTCTCTCAAATTCAGACTTGACTCAGTATGGATGGATGACAAAGTATAGCATTTGGCCAAGTTCCTACTTTGTTGGTACACCTCA
Organism: Capricornis sumatraensis; assembly: GCF_032405125.1. Taxonomy (NCBI): domain Eukaryota; kingdom Metazoa; phylum Chordata; class Mammalia; order Artiodactyla; family Bovidae; genus Capricornis; species Capricornis sumatraensis. Next base: position 35,744,030 of record NC_091088.1, on the reverse strand, counting down.
CTCTAATTTTGACTTCCAAATATGACATTCTGTCTACAGTTGAGGTTCCTTTACTTTTGTGCAGTCAGTAATCCTCTCAGGAACTTGAAAAATATATAGTTCCAGAAGGTACCTTCTGAAACAGAGCATTTTATGGTAACATGAGAATCTGTATTTTTTTTTTAATAGATCACTCTGAATGACTTTGAGGTAGACTGTCCTTGAACTACATTTTGAGAAACCACTAACTGTTCGAATTATGTTTGTAACACTAATTGGGAAAAGAATTTCATGCCTTCTTATTTGTACTTTATAATGTATCAAGATTTGAAGACTTCTATTTTTTCAATGATTTTTTTTTGAAACATCCCATCTCTCCTTTTTAATTGTCCTTATATTTTTATCTTTTCAAACATTTAAGTGTTAAATAAAACTGTTTTTCTTGCATGCTGAGGATTTTGATGGGGAAGAGTTACTTCTTTCATTGCTGTCACTATAAAGATAGCCTGGACACTTGAGGGTTAATCCTGCTGATTGACATGCTGGGTAGCCAGGATTTTGTGTTTCATGCCATGTAAAGGCCTCTGGAATAATTGGTTGTCCTATCTCATCAGCATCAATGGAGTCTCCTTACTCCATAACATAACATCTAGGCTGTGAGGGTGTTTTTTTTTTTTTTTTTTTTTCCCCTCTCCTTTCCTTGTCCTCTTCTTGCTGATAAGGACACAGAGATAGAGGAGTGGGTGGAGGAGGGGGGGAATCAGGAGAGAGATTAAAAGAATATGATGAGAAAAGGATGTCTCCTTGTAGCTATTGCCATTCTATGCGGAGAAATCAGATAGTTTTGATCTCAAATCCCAATCTCAGTTGCCTTGAGCAAGGACCTTTATTTCCTTGACACTAAATATTACTAGTAATTAAATTGACTCCAAACATATCTATTGGTCCAGAGTCCTATAGGAAGTAAATAACATACTTAGAAAAGTTCAAGTGTGTTTGTGTTCAGCAGAATTACTTCAGGATCTATTCACATTTAGTAATTAACATTAATATTGAACAGCACTTTGGTTAGCAATTTTCTTCATAAGTGTTAATAATTCTACTAGTGTGATTTTCAAATGATAACCTCATGTAGCAATATATATTTCCAATTACAGGACAAAGGTAGTTTGGTAATCAGACTTCTTCTTTGGTTTTCTACTTAATCATCTGAAGAAACATTTAAAGTGAACTTTCTTGCTTCTTAGAGTGAATAGCCTACCTCAGTTTCTCTTACCTCTTCTGTTTATATCAGAGATTAACAGATCTATATTCAATGATATTATAAATATGGACAATACATTGCAACTTCTTACCTCCTCTATTATGCTGTCCTTCACATGAATTCATCTTTGGCCATACAAATAAATATAGTTAAACATTATAAAGAATCAATTCCTAAGAAATAAACAACCCTGAGAAAGAGAAAAAAAGCCACTAGTTCACAGCTGAGAATCATCATGTTGCTGAGCCTCAAACTGTCTACTTTAGACTCAGCTTGAGTATCATTATCTTTGGAATACTTCTCTGATGATCTTCCCTTTCCCCTGTCTCAGCCAAGTCACCCAGTAGAATCAATAGCTTCTATTTTTGAGCATTCATGGGAAGCTTCCGAAACATCTATCAGATCATTTATCATTATAGTTGGACATTGAGTACTAGAAAAAATGCTCTGGATCTAAAGGTGATTTAGAAAAACACACTGCCCTCCATGAACTCTTCTTATAGGGAAGACTTATGAATAATTGTATCACAGATAACAAAGAGTTTGTAGGAATGTATGAATTAGTAAATGAAGTAATCTGGTGAAAGTTCCAAAATCAAATAATTTGCCCTGCATTTCTTAATAATAGAAAGTTAATATATATTTTCTGCTCCCTAGTTATCAGTTATCTTATTACATGAGTTAAACTAGCACCTTGCAGAACATCATTTCAATTATTTCAACAACTGCAAAGTGAGGAAAATAATATCTTATACTTTAATCTTTGGGGGAAAATGGAGATCCAGAGGTATTACAAGTTTTCCCTATTCACACAGTGACATTTAACACAGATCTGCCTCATAATGGAGCTTTAGATGCTAAACAAGACATAAACTCTAATGCAACCTAACACAGGTTCATTTGAATTTTTACAATGGCAATTTTTATGAGGATACATAAGAAAACAATAGAATATATATTGACATCATTTGTTGTCATTACGGAAAGGAGATATGTGGTCTCTTAAGGAGTTAATTTCCTACAGATTAACCTTAATGTTCTTCCTTCTCAAATAAATCACATGGTATTGGTTAAAGAGAAAGTGAGAAGAAATATCTGTTAATGTACATTTTTGCTATCTACCCAAATGGGTATGTATTCAAATATACATATATAATGGTATATCAATAAATAAAATTTAAAAATAGAAGAAAGATAAACCCATGATACATTATTTCTTTGTAGATTTCTATGTAGTTTATATGGTCTGCACATCGAATGAACACAAAACTGTGTAATGTCACCAAAATCTTTTTTTTTTTTAAGTAAGGCTTATCTATTTGTGTATGATAGAGGTTTCTTTTAATAACCTATCTCCCTAAAGTTTTCTAATCTGAGCGAATTAGCCTCCATCCCTTTTGCATATTTTTCTTTGCACTAAAAATCATAGAAGATCAAGAAAGCAGTTTATCTTTTGTTATAATGAGGTCTTCTTTGTAGGACAACATTATTTCTATTCTGGTCACTGCATTATTACAACAGCCAGCATATCAAGGTGCCATCTTATTTTTAAATTCCACATAATCCAGAGAAAAAACAGAAAGTTCTGGTGTTTTAATGAGTTTGTTACTACTTTTTTCTTTAAGTTTTATTGAAATATAATTGGCATACAGCACTATATAAGTTTAATGTGTACAGCATAGTGACTTGATATATGCATTGCAAAATGGTTATCACAGTAATGAACACTTCTTTTTCTACATGGAAGAAAGGAAGGAAGGAAGGATGGAATTAGTTAACGAGTAAGAAAGGAAAAATAGAGAAGAAAAAAAATTAATGCTGGATTCTTTTACAGATGATCAAAAGCCAAAATTTGGATTTGAAATGGTATGAGTTATCTGTTGATGTGGTTAATTACCCCAAACTCAGCAGCCTAAAACAACAAATATTTATTTTCTCATTTAGTTTCTGAAGCTCTTAAATCTTCTAGGAGTTGTTTGGCTGGGTGGTTCTAGCAAAGTGTCTCTCATGCAGTTGTCCTCAAAATGTCACTTAGGGTTGTAGTAGTATCTTAAAATGGCAGTCTCCATCGTCACTTTACCTGGGTTCAAATAACAGTTTAATATCACTAATTGTGTGAACCTGAAATATTTATTTTCTTGAGGTCTTAGGAATTACTAGATACTATCACTTAATAGATTGGGAAATTAATTCATGGAAATCTTGTTAGTACTAAATGACATCATATATAAAAGCAAGGAGCTCAATGCCTATAATATAGCAACTATTCAATGAATGCCAGTTTTCATTATTGATATTATGAGATTTAGTATGATGTAGATAGGAAAACAGCCATGGGAGTAAGGAACATTTTATTCATTTTAGCAAATGTGTAAAGGATCTCTCTCTCTTGCAGTGACAGAAATGTCCTGGGCATTGTGGATAGAGTCATAAATGAGATATGTGTCCTCTTTCCCTTTAATGTTCATCTTTCCTGAAATATAAGCTCTAGAAAAAGGGCAAAAGTGAGGATTATTGTGGAGAAGGGAAGGGCATCATGCTCTACAAATCAACATAAGAGAATCTAATCTAGTCTGGAGGCTTAAGAAAGAACTCCCAGATGAAGAAATGTTTTAAGTTGAGTGTTAAAGGATAGCAAGGTAAATTGCTGTGGGCAGAACATGAAAGGCAGTAGTATTATGGTGTTCAAAGGCCCAGGAAAAATAAAAGATAGTATACTATGATAAAGGAACTGAAAATGTCTAGGGATTATAGGGTTAGAGAAATCACCAGGTGGTCAGGGAGACTGAACAGGCACTTCAAGTCCAAATGGAAGGTTATGTGAGTGTGTGTATATGTGTGTGCACTAAAGGGGATTTTTAAATGCAGTGATACATTTTTTTATGACTAGAAAGTAAAGACTGCAAGAAATATGGAGATGATGTAATAGGCGATAGATCACAGATCAAATCACGAAGGGCTAACATTGCCATGAGACAAAATCTGTCCTGAGAAAACATCATACTTTCTTAAAAATATCTAAAAACACAAATTTGGGAGTGACAGTCACTATTCTGTGGTCAGGCAGGAACCACAAGGATATACTGTGTCCCTACTCTCTGCTGGGTTTTATCATAGCTAAGGGAAGCAGGACAATCAATGAGATGAAATCTTGAAACTCCACTTTACAATATGCCTCACTGGTAGCACACCTTGACGTCCAGGAGGAAATATATTCTCTTCTCCCCAAATTGACAAGAGAAGGGACATGATAACAGACTTTAAGAATATCACTGGCTCATAAAACTGCAAAGCGGTGCACTGTGATTCAAGTCAAGGTCATCATGATTCTAAAGCTTGTGATCTTTCGCTATTCTATGTTACCTCACCCATTTCAACAACCTCTTATCCTGAAAAATGATCAACATGACACTACCTATCCATTCTGCCACTGTTCTCCTAGGATTATATTCCCAGTTGTCAAGTGTTAAATAGAATAAAGGCTTTAAGAGGAGGACTACTAATCCATTAACAAGCAATCCCTCTGGAAAACACTCATATCATTGTTTTAGGGTGGAATTTGTCAGACTTAATTCCATGAGAATGTGTCTTTGTGGTATTTGTGACCAGAGTATTGGATACATGCCTCTGTCCATGGGATTTTCCAGGCAATAGTACTGGAGTGGATTGCCATTTCCTTCTCCAGGGAATCTTCCTGACCCAGGGATCAAACCCGCATCTCCCGCATTGTAGACAGACGCTTTACCATCTGACCCACCAGGGAAGTCCTAATGAAGGACGATAGCATATTTGTATTTAAATGCTCATATCTATATAAATGTCTGACTCACAGTAGGTCCTCAGTAGAAGATGGCTTTAATTAAACACTATTCTATAGACTATAAAGGGGAAACTGCGTGGTAAGTTATCTTCAGCCTTTTGTAACCTGTACTTCTTGAACATGGTGAACCACAACATATGTTTTGTGACTAAAGGGAAATGGATGATTTGGAAAGAAAAATGGTGATAAGTGCCCCTAGGAATCTCCCTGGATATGTTAACATCGGGCTGCATTGTGATTTAACAAATATATTGGATTCTCTCTGATTTGTTAATAACCACAGTGACTCTGGTTATATATATGTATGGCTTCCCAGGTAGTACTAGTGATAAAGAACCCAACTGCCAGTGAAAGAGACATAAGAAATTTGGGTTTGATCTCTAGGTTGGGAAGATTCCCTGGAGTAGGAAACAGTAACCCACTACCATATTCTTGACTGGAGAATCCCATGAATAGAGGAGCCTGGCAGGCTATGGTCCATAGGATCTCAAAGAGTTGGACATGCCTGAAGCAACTTAGCATGCACACATGTATGTGTGTGTGTGTGTGCACGTGCGTGTGTGTGTGGCTTGTAATGTCCAGAAACAAACATGTTCATGGATATACTGTAAGAGAAACAAGCATTCAGATCCCTGTTTCTTCTCAGGCATGGTTCAGACCATCAAACCAATCTCCCTGCTGGTTATTTGATTCCAAGGATACTCCTAGGAGTCTCTTTGTCATGAATAGATTTAGCTTATATTAAAAAATATTTAGTCATTGAATCCAAGCTCTGACTTTGAGGCAGCTAGTTCAGGCTTTTCCTTAATGGACCACAAAGAAGCTATCAGCTTAGTTATGGTTTTTTCAACTCAGTTTTATCCACACCATCATTCATTTACTCATTATTTTAACAAGTAATTTTTGGCATCTAATATATGAAAGATTCTTATCACTCACTGATGAAAAGGTAGGGTCTAACAAGAAAGGAACAGCCAAATTTCAGGAAATTCTTTAATATCTTGAACACTGTAGGTAACATAGAATGTATGATTTGTTTCTGTAATGTTGACTCTATGAAGAGACAATGTAGTTTCATTAATGCACACAGATACATGCACAGACCCAAGATCACGTTATCCTGCCTTCTCACATTGTAGCTAAGTTCAGGACTCAGACCAAACATCTTCTGTGCCTCAAATCATGAAGAGTTCTTTTTTCATCTCCTTAGGTATGGGCTTCCCTGATAGCTCAGTTGGCCAGCAGTGCAGGAGACCATAGTTTGATTTCTGGGTCAGGAAGATCTGCTGGAGAAGGGATAGGCTACCCACTCCAGTATTCTTGGACTTCCCTTGGGGATCAACTGGTAAAGAATCCACCTACATGTGGGAGACCTGTGTTTGATCCCTGGGTTTGGAAGATCCCCTGGAGAAGGGAACAGCTACCCACTCCAGTATTTTGGCATGGTGAATTCCATGGACTGTGTAGTCCACTGGGTCACAAAGAGTTGGACACGACTGAGTGACTTTCACTTAGGTATAAAGGATTAGTTTTCTTCAAGAGATTACCATGCCTCCTTGAACCTAGTCTACTAGTCTTGTAAAGAATCACTTACCTATGTCAGCCCACTAAAGAGGTATCATTTTAAGCAAAATCCCCAGGTGAAATATGTATGTTTTATTATACTCATGAGAGAACAGAAGATCACTTATATGAATGTCCACCTAATCATGAATGGGCTTGAACTGTTTTAAAAGGAAGTGTTTTTGGTCTTCCATGATTCAGTTATTTCAATATATTCAAAATAAAATCTGTGGCAAATTCATTTATTTCCTATAAATTATAACCTACATATTAGAGACTAAAATAATGTTTTTATGACCATAGTCCTATTAAAGAGTTTAAAAACATATCTAAATTTTAGAAATAGAGTTAAACTACAACCAGGCTCCCTACCTTTCATGTAAATCATCTTCTGAAAAAATAGTTTCACTTTTAGAAGTTACTTTTTCTACTTACCTTGCAGAATTCTTAGATAAAGCAAAACCTAAAATGGATCATGAAATAACTCCATTTTCAGATAAGTGTATGAAATGAAGGGTTTAGTTGTTTGCAAGGGCATCACTTGGTTAAAATAAGGCTAAAACCTAAGTTGCTTTTCCCCATGCATGTATGCCTAGTTGCTCAGTAATGTCTGACTTTTTGGCAACCCCATGGACTGTAGACCACCAGGCTCCTCTATCCATGGGATTTCCCAGGCAAGAGTACTGGAGTGAGATGCCATTTCCTCCTCCAGGAGATCTTCTCTACCGAGGGATCGAACCCACATCTCCTACATCTCTTGCATTGCAGGCAGATTCTTTACCACTGAACTGCTTTTCCCCAGTGACATTCAAACTCATCTATCCTCATATTTCACATAGAAGCTGCATGATGTAATAGATTAAACTCAATGAGTTTAAATTAAATTCACTGAAGGCAAACACATTTTCCTTCCCAATATTACTCTTTCTGTATAGCACAGTGCTAAGCTCACAGCTGACCACACTAATTCTAAATGATGAAACTGAAATCATGTAACTTTCGGTGGATAAGTATGGTAGGCTGAATAATGATCACCAAAATATGACTACGTACTAATCCTCAGAGGCTGTGAAGATGCTGTATGTTGTTTGGGGGAATTAAGTTTTCACATGAAATTAAGGATGATGATCAGCTGACCTTGAAATAGGAAGATTACCCTGTATTGTTCAAGAAGATCCAAGGTAATCACAATAGCCCTTATAAATGGAAGAGGGAGGCAGAGAAGGAAGTTAGAATCAGAGAAAGATTTGAAGATGCTAGACTTCTGTCTTTAAAGATGAAGAAAGGGAGGAAAATGGATATTCTCCCCAGGCCACTAGAAGGAACGTATCCATGCTGGCACCTTAATTTAGCCCAGTGTGACCTAATTTTGGATTTCTGAGTTTCATTATCTATAAGACAATAAACTTGTGTCACTGACTTTGTGGTAATTTGGTACACAAAATAGCAAATTAATGTAATAGATGTGACTAATTGACTAACAAAATTCTTTTTTTCCTAAACCAGGGGAGGGGAGGGGCAGTACATAAATCTTGCCTTTTTTTCTCAGAATGTAGTGATTGTTTTACCTTCTTCTACAAAGCGAGTAGCAGATGATTCTTTAGCACATGCTTCTCTTTAATTCTTGAGTAAGGTGGCGTTTTTTAAATGAATGCAAATCTACTTCTGTCTCAGCCTAGAGAAAATGTATGCATGACTTGAAAGTCAAATGTGGACATGGGCAAAACAAAGGTATTTTTTTTCCTTCGTCCTTGTCCCAAATAAGCATTTTTTGATCTGCTTACTAAAGATATAAGATCAAGTTGATAGGGGTGGGAGAGATACCTCTCTAACTCTGGGACCCCCAGGTGCCTGCTAATGTAGGATTTGCCTTCAAGGCCACTTCTCCAGAATATATCCCAGAGAGTATGTTAAATATAGTTTCTCTACTTAAGTTTAATTATAACTGTTTTCTCATGTTCCCATAAGAAACATTTCAGAATGTGAAAATCTGGTGCATATGGAAATAGGAAATTCATAGGAACTTCTGGGTACCTTGCCTTCACAGTAATATAAGGAGCCTGTTTCATTTTGAATGCCAAGATTGTTCCAACAAATCTGGAGTTTTGTCACTGAGTGAGAAATTAGAGTTAAATACTCTGAGCTGGGAATGACATCGAAACACATAGATGGAAGTAACCAAAGAAGGAAGTGGATCTATTCATAAATTATAAGAGACTACAAAGGCTTTTAAAACTCAGCTACCAAAAAAAAAAAAATGGCTTTGAATTTTTTAGGACCCCTCCTCTCAAAAGCTGGCTGAAATTTGCAGAATGGCTTAATATATTTTTGTAATTCTAATAGCCATAGGAATAAATACCTGTGGCAGAGCAAAGGCTGCTAACACCAGGGAGAAGGACCCATTCATGTATGTAGGCTCATCAGTCATCACATTATTCTTGGGCTTATTCTCATCCCTCATTAATAGACTCATATTCTGTTATGCTTCTGTCCACATCAACCTTTGCAAATGATATTCTAAAGAGTCATTGTGCTGGACTCCAGATGAATGTGCCAGAAAGGGAAGTGTTAAGGGGAGGGTATAAGATACTTGAGAAAAATAACAAATTCCCAATTTTGAATATCACGAGGCTAGTTTCCTTTTTTCCTTCCTATCAGGGAAGAACTATCTCTTGAAAAACTTAAGAAAGTGAATCAAGGCAAATTAGAATCCAATGAGCACACACTACATGTCAGTATTGATGCTTGCTGAATTTATCCTTAATCTTGTAGCATTCTGGGTTAGCGTTATAACCCATTTTTCCCAAAGAGGTATACATTCAGAAGACTTAACCTACTCTCAGTGACTGCACTAGTGAATTGTAGAGCTTGACAAAGAACCCAAGAATTCCAAATATCAAAGCATGAATGGCTACCTAACTTATCACTTTGACTTGAATGTGTCTGTGATCTTATCACACAGAGATGATCACAGATCTCTACCATTCATTCATAACACACATGTAACATCTATAATGCACACAGATCTATGACATCCATTTCCTTTTGTGTTTTCTAGTCTGATGATTTTCTGCATATTCTTCACTTGTATAATTAAATATTATATATTTATTTAAATATTCTTTGCACTTTAGCTAGCATCAAGGACAGTGCGTACCACAAAGTCAATATTTGGTGAAATTTGCTGGCCAGAACAAAAAGAGTCTTATTTATGAATATGAACCATCTAAATATTTAAGCTATAGCTGCATTACTGGACTGACAGGGCTTGTTTCCTCTACACAGTCTATGATCAAATATTGTGGTTGAGAATGTGAACCCTGGCATTCTTTGGGTTGAGTAAGATTTCCCTTTCTCATACTTACTCATTGGATTCTGGTAGGCAATATCCATATCCTCTCTCTGCCTCTGTTCACATCTGTAAAAGTTTGCAACTTGAAAGTTCTATAGAAAGGGGACTTACTATATTACTACCATCATATCCATGTCTCATTCAAGTCTCACTGATTATCTCACCATGTTCTTCATGACAAAAGGATACAATGCAGCATCACACACTGTACCTCGCCATGCTTTCCCAGTCACCTTCAAGGTGGAATTGCCCAAAAAGAGCTGTCATAGGTTTAGGGCCACATAGCTAGTGAATCTAACTTAAAATTCTGTGCTCTACTTCCTCCTTTTTAAAAAAAATTTTGAAAGATGGGAAGTCCCAGAGGAGTTTTCTTGCTCCCCAGTGTGTGATAAATCAGATCATGCTGCCTGGAGTGTGCAGGCAAGGGCATTGAGTGTAGCCAGGGAGGCAGGCTGCACAGACCAGTGTTTGTGGTAAGGCCAAGAGTGGCTCAAATATTACAGTGAGCACTGGAGATTTAGATTTGATCACTGTAATCAAGGTATCTGTTTATAAATTCTCAAAACAACATTTGCAAAGCATGCACTTCGTTGACTAACTCAAAGTAATATCTTTTGATCCCTACAGAGGTTTGCTTAAGGTCTCCCAAACTCTCTCTCCCCGTAGCTATGTTTCCTACTTCATGTGCTTTTTTATTGCTTTCCTCATCTATCAAATAATTACATTTGAAAAATATATTACTTATCTCTCGCTGCCTAACATTATTACAAAACTTAACACGTTAAAGCAATATATATTATCTTATACATTTTTGTGGGCTAGAAGTCAAAGCACAGCTTAGCCAGGTCTTCTTTTTCATGTTTCTCAAGGCTAAAAATCAAGGTTTTGGCCAGGAATGCAATCTTATCTAAGGCTGGACTGGGAAAGGATCCGTGTCCAGGCTCAAGGGGTTATGGGTGCATTCAGTTTCTTGTGAGCTGTTGGATCGGGAGACTCAGTTTCCTGCATGTATTCTTGTTAACTGCAATACACCCTGCTTCCTTGCTGCCAGGGCCCTCCCAGCATAGCTTTTTGCTTCCTCCAAGTGAGAAAAAGACAGTCTGTTAGCAGCAAGGGAACCAACTGAATATAATATTATCATGGATGTGATATCTCATTATCTTTGTCCTATTGTATTTGTTAGAAGCAAGTCATAGACCTTGCTCACATGCTGGGGAGGGGATTACACAAGTCATGAATATTAGGAGGTGGAGGTCATAGGAGCTATCTTGGAATCTATTTGCCTTAAAAGGCAAAAAGAAAAGCATTTTTTGAATATAAGCACATAGAGCATTAGAAATTAGCAGGGTATTTGTATACAAGATAGAGGAGGATTCCATTTGAATCAGACTCTGGCATCTTATATATTATTTTGTGGCTCTCTTATTTAACTAATGAGCACAATATTTATCAGTCTGTGTAACAAATAAGACTCATCAAATCCTCTAGCACTTGCCTCATGAATACAGGTAGTGCTGTGGTGAAGAGTCTGCCTGCCAGTGTAGGAGATGCAAGAGATGCAGGTTCTATCCCTGCGTCAGGAAGATCCCCTGGAGGAAGAAATGGCAACTCACTCCAGTGTTCTTGTCTGAAAAATTCCATGGACAGAGGAGCCTATAGCCCATGGGGTCGCAAAGAGTTGGACATGACTAAGCACGCATGCTCACTGAGTTGCTCACTGATCAGTTCACTGGAGCAAAGGAAGAAAATAAGGAAGATACCCTTTCTTCCTGGACACAAAGCAGATAATAGTGTGATCCAGATTTGGAGGGAACATATCTAGGATTTAATCTCATCTTAAGCATTTATTATTTTGGTGTCCTAATTTTATACACGCACATTATACAGATATGAGCATGAAAACTCATCGTATTAAAATAGGGGGAAATGTGCTAGGCATTATTGTTGGGAAATTTGATTATTAGATTCCTCTAATACTAAGTATTGCTGCTGCTGCTGCTGCTAAGTCGCTTCAGTTGTGTCCGACTCTGTGTGACCCCATAGACGGCAGCCCACCAGGCTCCCCCGTCCCTGGGATTCTCCAGGTAAGAACACTGGAGTGGGTTGCCATTTCCTTCTACAATGCATGAAAGTGAAAAGTGAAAGTGAAGTCACTGAGTCATGTCCAACTCTCAGCGACCCCATGGACTGCAGCCTACCAGGTTCCTCCGTCCATGGGCTTTTCCAGGCAAGAGTACTGGAGTAGGGTGCCATTGGCTTCTCCGAATACTAAGTATTAAGTACTAGTTATTCAGTGTTGCTAAGAAGAAGATGGAAACTCACAGTGTGGCTTTAGATTAAATGATTTTGCTCGTTTTTTTTTTTTTTTTTTTTTTTTTTTTTAGTTATGTTTGACAATGGTTTCTTGGGTTCTAGAAGACAATTACTTCAGCTCTCTAAGGAGCTTTCTAACTGCAGCTGCTAAGACATTTGTGTGGTTTGGGACTATATTTTGGAAGAATTTTTGAAGAGTACAACCACAATATAAAAATATATTCATTTTATTTTCTTCAACTATACAACAACAGCAGGAATATGGGGCTTATTTCACTTGTACTTAGAATGTAAAATTCAAGTGGGAGATCTAAGAAAATTGGAACAATTTTGGTCATAAAAAATATCCTGTGTCATACAAGAGGCAGATTCATTCACCATACTTGATTGTCACATTAAATTCTGAGCTTGAGAATTAAATGTGATTAAACCTGATTCTAAGACTTGGTACAAAGCATTAGATCTAAGAATTCTCCTCTAGGCAAGGAGACAGATCTTATTTTCTCAGAACACCAGGAAAAAGCAGAAGGAAAATAGAATAAGAATAAGGGGGAAAAGAAAGAGAAGAAGGAAAAATAGAAAGCCATACTCTCTCTGGCTTCAGTATACAATTGTTATAAAATCTCCTCTCCTTCTCCAAAACACATATCTTCTGTATAACATGCTCCATTTTTGTGGTTCTCCATGGCAGGGATTTCAAAGTGAATGATGAGATAGAAGATAGTATTATATTGAGATAGAGGCTACATAGACCCAGGTTCCAGATTTGCTCCTGCTAAACTGAGTCACCAGCTGTGGTGTATTGGACCTTTCTACATGTCAGTTATGAAGTGAGGGAAAGTATACATTACTCAGTTGTGTCTGACTCATTGTAACCCCACGGACTGTAGTCCATCAGACTCCTCTGTCCATGGAATTCTCCAGAGAAGAATACTAGAGTGGGTTGTCATTCCCTTCTCCAGGAATTGAACCTGGGTTTCCTACATTGCAGTCAGATTGTTTACCATTTGAGCCACCAGGGAAGCCCAGATGTCAGTTATCACTGAAGGTAAATAGGATGGGGTGAAGTACATTAAGAGTGGCAAAGGATGGATCTTGTATATCTTTTCCAATAGTTGAGAACATCTATCTAGAAAGTCATGTTGTGACAGAGTTTGACCCACACAGAAATGCAATGAGGGAGATTGCAGGGGCCAATTAATAATGAAAGAGCATGGATGGAGCAGTCAAGAAGCATCTTGCCGGATAGATGTTTGCCATCCCAACACTTCACTCTCTTCCACATTGAATATTCTAAAAGACTATGACTCACTTTCCCTTGCTCTTGAATAAAGTAATTTATTTTAGAATTTGAGAGCAAGTTTAGCCAAAGCTGGAGCAATATTTAGTTATTGTCTCTCTCCTTTTTTTTTTAAATGAATTTAGCCATAAATTTCACGACAGCAAAGACTATGTTCTTTTGGTTCTAAATGGAGTCCATAGAGACTAGCCAAGTACTGACACATAGTTCAGTTCAGTTCAGTCGCTCAGTCGTATCCGACTCTTTGGGACCGCATGAATCGCAGCATGCCAGGCCTCCCTGTCCATCACCAACTCCTGGAGTTCACTCAAACTCATATCCACCGAGTCAGTGATGCCATCCAGCCATCTCATCCTCTGTCATCCCCTTCTCCTCCTGCCCCCAGTCCCTCCCAGCATCAGAGTTTTTGCCAATGAGTCAACTCTTCACATGAGGTGGCCAAAGTACTGGAGTTTCAGCTTCAGCATCATTCCTTCCAAAGAAATCCCAAGGCTGATCTCCTTCAGAATGGACTCGTTGGATCTCCTTGCAGTCCAAGGGACTCTCAAGAGTCTTCTCCAACACCACAGTTCAAAAGCATCAATTCTGTGGCACTCAGCCTTCTTCACAGTCCAACTCACATCCATAAATGACTATTGGAAAAACCATAGCCTTGACTAGACAGACCTTAGTCAGCAAAGTAATATCTCTGCTTTCCAATATGCTATCTAGGTTGGTCATAACTTTTCTTCCAAGGAATAAGCATCTTTTAATTTCATGGCTGCAATCACCATCTGCAGTGATTTTGGAGCCCCCAAAAATAAAGTCTGACACTGTTTCCACTGTTTCCCCATTTATTTCCCATGAAGTGATGGGACCGGATGCCATGATCTTCGTTTTCTAAATGTTGAGCTTTAAGCCAACTTTTTCGCTCTCCTCTTTCACTTTCATCAAGAGGCTTTTTAGTTCCTCTTCACTTTCTGCCATAAGAATGGTGTCATCTGCATATCCGACGTTATTGATATTTCTCCCAGCAATCTTGATTCCAGATTGTGTTTCTTTCAGTCCAGCGTTTCTCATCATGTACTGTGATATAAGTTAAATAAGCAGGGTGACAATATACAGCCTTGATGTACTCCTTTTCCTATTTGGAAGCAGTCTGTTGTTCCATGTCCAGTTCTAACTGTTGCTTCCTGACCTGCATACAGGTTTCTCAAGAGGCAGGTCAGGTGGTCTGGTATTCCCATCTCTGTCGGAATTTTCCACAGTTTACTGTGATCCACACAGTCAAAGGCTTTGGCATAGTCAATAAAGCAGAAATAGATGTTTTTCTGGAACTCTCTTGCTTTTTCCATGATCCAGCAGATGTTGGCAATTTGATCTCTGGTTCCTCTGCCTTTTCTAAAACCAGCTTGAACATCAGGAAATTCACGGTTCACATATTGCTGAAGCCTGGCTTGGAGAATTTTGAGCATTACTTTACTAGCATGTGAGATGAGTGCAATTGTGCAGTAGTTTGAGCATTCTTTTGCATTGCCTTTCTTTGGGACTGGAATGAAAACTGACCTTTTCCAGTCCTGTGGCCACTGCTGAGTTTTCCAAACTTGCTGGCATATTGAGTGCAGCACTTTCACAGCATCATCTTTCAGGATTTGAAATAGCTCCACTGGAATTCCATCACCTCCACTAGCTTTGTTTGTAGTGATGCTTTCTAAGGCCCACTTGACTTCACATTCCAGGATGTCTGGTTCTAGATGAGGGATCACACCATCGTGATTATCCGGGTCGTGAAGATCTTTTTTGTACAGTTCTTCCGTGTATTCTTGCCACCTCTTCTTAATATCTTCTGCTTCTGTTAGGTCCATACCATTTCTGTCCTTTATCGAGCCCATCTTTGCATGAAATGTTCCCTTGGTTTCTCTAATTTTCTTGAAGAGATCTCTATCTTTCCCATTCTGTTGTTTTCCTCTATTTCTGTGCATTGATCACTGAAGAAGGCTTTTTTCTTATCTCTTCTTGCTATTCTTTGGAACTCTGCATTCAGATGTTTATATCTTTCCTTTTCTCCTTTGCTTTTCACTTCTCTTCTTTTCACAGCTATTTGTAAGGCCTCCCCAAACAGCCATTTTGCTTTTTTGCCTTTCTTTTCCATGGGGATGGTCTTGATCCCTGTCTCCTGTACAATGTCACAAACCTCATTCCATAGTTCATCAGGCACTCTATCTATCAGATCTAGGCCCTTAAATCTCTTTCTCACTTCCACTGTATAATCATAAGGGATTTGATTTAGTTCATACCTGAATGGTCTAGTGGTTTTCCCTACTTTCTTCAATTTAAGTCTGAATTTGGTAATAAGGAGTTCAGTAGGTATATATTCAACACATTGTCACACCACTGAATTCTTCAGTACTGCTTCTGAAAAAAACACATACTGCACTCCATCTCACACTGGGTTCTCCTGAAATAGGCCGTTGTCAAACTTGTCAACCTAGAGTGTATTTAAGACAAAAAAGCAACAAATCAAAACACAAAACATGCATTATAAAGTTGATTCATCAGGAATAAATGGCTTTAAAAACAAATAAGGGGGAAGGAAACAGTCCAGGGATGTTTATTTTTTTTTTAATCCTATGACTATTTTTAGGGTCTTCTCTAGGTAAAGGAGAAGAAAACAATGGCAACCCACTCCAGTACCGTTGCCTGGAAAATCCCATGGATGGAGAAGCCTGGTGGGCTGCAGTCCATGGGGTCGCTAGGAGTCAGACACAACTGAGCGACTTCACTTTCACTTTCCACTTTCATGCATTGGAGAAGGAAATGGCAACCCACCTCAGTTTTCTTGCCTGGAGAATCCCAGGGACCAGGGAGCTTGGTGGGCTGCCATCTATGGGGTTGCATAGAGTCGGACACAACTGAAGCGACTTAGCATAGGTAAAGAATCCACCTGCCAATTCAGGAGACACAAGAGACATGGGTTCGATCCCTGGGTTGGGAAGATCCCCTAGAGGTGGGCATGGCAACCCACTCCAGTGTTCTTGCCTGGAGAATCCCATGGGCAGAGGAGCCTGGGAGGCTACAGTCCATGGTGTCGCAAAGAGTAGGACACAACGGAACATGTGTGCATGCATATGCATGGAGTTTTGTAAACAAGTGTCTAAAAAGCCCCTTCACTCCCTGAGCACCCTGACTTCATAACAGACAGTGTCTTCCCTCACCAGCTCCCAGATCATTTTAGTCCTCTCTCATAGCTCAGGGTCACAAAGCTGGTGCATCTGGAAGATAAGCTTATAAAGGTAGAGAAAAAGACATAGTGTAATCATGTCAGCCTGTCAGAATATCAAGCTCAAAGGAACAAAAGACAGACTGGCCAGTTTTAATTGACCCATAAGAAGTTTTGGTTTTTTCCCCCTCTCAAAATACCCTCAAGAAAAATAATTCCTAGTTTTTGGCTGTTATTATTAGAACACTAAAAAAAATGAGCATTTCCTGTTTATTGAAGATTTATAATGTGCAGAAATCTTGCATTTTTGCCCTGACCTTCACAACAGTTCTTTCTGGAATATTTTCCAACTCAGTCTAGGTTCCTAAGTGTCTGTGTTTAAAAGGGTCCTCCAGTTCTCTGTATAATGGCTGGACTTCTATTACAGGGCATTAGTTTTACATTAAGAACTATGAGGATCCTGTGGATGACCCCATTATGACCAGCTTCTGCCATTCACATCAGCACCTGCAGGAGACTGATGTGATCATAGGCAGACAATGTCTGGCTTTAACATCAAATAAATGATCGTTCACATCAAGTACCTTTGGCATCTAGGGTGCTCACAGATATCTTCTTGATGGTCCCATGTTTTTCCATTTGAAAAACATAGTTGGAAAGATCATTGTTTTTGAAATCAATTAGTTCACAATTTTTATCTATGTGATCCTGAACCAGTTATTTAAACATTTTTATCACTGCTTCCTCATCTATAAAGTGGGGGAGTTAGCATTTGCCTTAGAAGATTGTAGTAAAAAATAAATAATTTTCACCAGCAGTGTGCAAGTGCTCCATTTCCTCCACATTCTTGCAAATGCTTATTTGTTTATATATATGTATTATAATAGCTATCCTGACAAGGGTGAGGTGATATCTTACTGAGGTTTTGATTTCCACTTTCCCTGGATTAATGACATTGACTGTTTCTTCAGGTATCTATTAGTAATTTGTATGTCTTCTTTGGGAAAATACCTATTCAAGGTCTTAGCTCTTTTTTAAAATTGGGTCTTTTTTTCTGTTGAGTTGTAGGAATTCCTTATATATTTTGGATATTATTAATTATTTGAAATTATATAATTAACTGCTTATCAGACATATGGCTTAAAAACATTTTCTCCCATTCCATAGGTTTCTTTTTTGCTTTGTTGATTATATCCTTTATTGTGCCAAAGTAATTGTATAGATTTTATGGAAAACATTATGGAGATAACTCAAAAATTAAAGATGGAACTGTTATAGGATCATGCAATCACACTTCTGATTATTTATTCAAAAACTTTCAAATCAGAATCTCAAAGATGTATTAACACTTCCATATTTATTGCAGCAATATTCATAATAGTCAAAATATGGAAACAGTCTATAAATCCATTGACAGATGAACAGATAAATTATGGTATAAACACATAATGGAATACTGTAGAAACTTAAAAAAGAAGGTCTCCAATATGCTACAACATGGATGAAACTTGAAGACACTATGCCAAGTAAAATAAGCCAGTCACAGAAAGAAAAATATTGGATGATTCCACTTAACACGAGATATCAAAAATAGTCAAACTGATAGAATCAAAGAGTGGAATAGTGGTTCCTAGGGGCCAGAGAGAAGAGTGAATGGGGAATTACTAGTCGATAAACAAAGTTTCAGTTAAGGGAGATAAGCTCTAGAGGTCTGCTGTACAATATACTGTAGTGTACACTTAAATTTTTAAGAGTGCAGATCTCATGTTTCTATTCTTTCCACAATAAAATAAATGTTTTTAATTAGATATATTAAGAAATACCATGTACTTAGAATACTCTCTGATATACAGTTGTTGGTGGTATTTACTTGCTAAGTTGTGTCTGACTCTTTTGCTGCCCCATAGACTGTAGCTCACCAGGCTCTGTTCATGGGATTTCCTAGGCAAGAATACTAGAGTGGGTTGCCTTTTCCTTCTCCAAGGATCTTAGTGACCCAGGGATTGAACCCACGTCTCCATCATTGGCAGGTGGATCCCTTATCACTGAGCCGTCACAGAAGTCCCTGATACAGAGTTAGTAGACATTAAATAATAATTATATCAAAATGCGCTATGTCTGTCAATGCAGTAGAAAGCATCCTTTATGCTGCCTGGAAAGAACCAGCTAATGGATAGAAAATGCCAAGTGATACTGACAACTACTATCATGTATGAAATTATTAGCTTGTATAAAAGGCCCATTGAATTTTTTTCTGTGAAAATTAAGTTAGCAATACAGAAAGAAATGGGAAAGATTGCAAAAGTGACCTCTGACTTCCAGCCATTTACAGTCAGTAAGCCTAATGAACATGATTGAAGACATGCATTTATGTTGATTTTACTTGGATAGCCTCTGCAACATCTACAGGTTTTAAAAATAACCCTTCCATCTTTTCATTGAGAGTGCTATGCTAATTATTTTGCAGGTTTATCACATGCTTAAATAGCATCAGCGGTGAAAGCTTATAAAATATTTATTAAGAAATATAGAAGTATTGAAAGCATTAAAACATTGGCTTCAAACATTAAAATATATTTCTAGGAGCTCTTTGGCCAGGATTTTATTGAAAGTTTTCAAAGTTTTGTGCTGGGAAAATCCCTAGGCAGTAATTTTATTGTTGGAAGTCATTTAAATTAATATTTGATATTTTACAATCTCTTCATGATCCATTATGATTTGTAGCCTTTGAAAATTTTACTGTAAACTCTGTTCTGATTAGTCACTGCTGCAATTCCAAAATATACTTTCAGTAATTTAGAAAATGTCTGCAGTAACATTGACTAAAGGCATTTATAATTAACATTCCTTATAATGTTAAGACAAAGTATGGACTCTTGAAAATAAATTTAACCAAATGGAGAGGTTTTGAAAATCAATGTATATATTCTAGGAGTGGATTATGCAAATAGGTTCTGAGGGTCACTACAATGACCCATAAAATTTTGAAGTAATATTTGGCCAGTAGTCTTCATTTTTCACACTTTCTATGAATGTGTGAGAAACTGAGGAAAGCAATCCAAAAACAAAGAATTATGTACAAGTATTTATTTTAAAACTCCTGTGTCATTTTTAAAACTCTGTATGTTAGATTTAAAAACTCATTATGTCATTTTCATCAAACTGGCTTAAGGAAAAAGGGATTTATTGGTTATTGTAACTGAAATTTCAGCAGAAGTTCTGCCTCCCATCATTGATATGGGGGCTTAGGAAATTATACAAAGTTTGTGACTTACTTTGATAGACATTCAAAAATTTAAATGAGTTGGTGATTGGAGAATGGGATGAATAGATGGTTGGATGTATGAAAAGCCAACTATGACATAATGTTAATTTTAGAATCTTGGTGGCAAGTAATTAGGTGATTACGGTAAAATAGCTTCATCTTTTCTTTATATACAAAAACATTTCATGACAAAATGTTGTAGAAAAATGTCACCAACCTAGTTTCTTTCTCTTGGGTCTCCTTACTGTGTCAGTGTGTCCGAAAAAGTACTAGCTAAGTGCTTTCAGGTAATTTTGGCAGCAACAGTATGAAATCATTCCTGTCATATTCAAAGAAAAGGTTTTACTGAGTTTGGTTGGCAATGGCTGGATCACACACCCACACCCGAACAGATCACTGGGGTGAGGAGGTTGCAAAGTTCTGATTAGCTAGGAAAGAATCACATGCTCCACTTATGAAGATAGGCTGAGACTCCTCCCAGAATGTAGGGCTGAGAATTCAAAACAGGGGCTTCAGGTGGCTTAACATTCAATTCCTGAAAAATCATTCAGATGTGATATGTAGACCATCAAATGCATGATGAAATGTAATTCCTGATGTTAGAATGAAAACACCTGCCTAGTCACCAAAAATTATCTATTCTCTAAACAAGTTGTGTGTTGTAATACAAATTAATATAATCGTAGGCATTTCACTTGCTTTTGGAAGGCAGTGGTGCTCCTAGAAAAGCTGCAGCAGATGAAAACATGAGTACTCCAAGATTTTTGCGTATAAACACTGGCTCAGAGAAGGGAAAAAAGAATGCAGTGAAACACAGTTGGGTTCACTGAATTGATGTAACAACTAAGCCAATTATTCCTAAACATCTTTAATAATAATCTCTGGTCTATCTTCAGTGAACACTCTTCTTAAAGTTTTATTTATAGAAATAGAGCATGACTCCCAAGTACCACGCTGGTGTGTAGAAAGGTTTTTTGACAAGACTTCTAGGATGAAAATTTATGATGGAAAGTTGTAGCTTCATAATTCCTACAGTGCTGGCTGACCAACTTTCAATCTTTGACATTGGTTACCGCAACAAATAAAATATAACCTGGATTCCTGAAAAAGAAATGTGGCTGACTCTCTGTTATAAGATACAGGTTTGAATCAAGATTAACTTGCGCAAAAAGCTAAAAGTAAGTATTCTGATTTTAATGAAAGTTGTAGCTCAGACAATTATTCGGAAGTCAAGCCAATGTTTTGTATAGAGGTTATAGAAACTCATATGGAACTATATTATATTACTTTAGGTATACAACACACATGCATGCTAAGCCACTTCAGTTGTGTCCAGCACTTTGTGACCCTATGGACCATAGTCCATCAGACTCCTCTGTCCATGGGATTCTCCAGGTAAGAATACTGGAGTGGGTTGTTGTGCCCTTCTCCAGGGGGTCTTCCCAACTCAGGGATCAAACTTGTGTCTCTTATGACCCCTGCATTGGCAGACAGATTCTTTACCACTATCGCCACCTGGAAACAGGTGTGCATTAAATATAGATACCGATGTGAGTAAAGATATAGATACAGATAGGCAAAGAAATTGACATTCCAAGCCTTGAAGTATAAAGAGTTAATTAAGTTGTTTCATTGATACTGGGATTTGTGTTGACATTTTAATCATGAATTATGCCTCTGCATCCATCCTGTGAACAAGCCTTGATAAATAAATTTAACCTCATTTTGTAAATTCAGAAACTGAAGCCTTGCAAGTTGAAGTATCTTGCTGAATTCTACTACCACTAGTATATAGTAGTAGAGTTGGATTTAAACTAAAATCTGAATAATTTAGGGGATCAGAAGACTATGGATGTAGGTTGTAGGTATTTTATTAAAGAAAGTCATCCCAATTTTCAATATATACAACAGATTTTCTCTGACACCAAATAGGAAATTAATTTGAAGAAGAGTCCAAGTCAGTTCTTGTGTGTCTTTTGACTCCAAGGACTCACACCCACACGACCCTGAAGCATGGCTGTTCAGAAGATTGCCCTCTTTGGCGCCATGGGAGGACCAGGCTCACCAACTGGTCAGGCGGTGCAGGTAGGCTATGAGATGACAGTGCTGGTGTGGAACACCTCCTCCAGGCTGCCCACCGAGGGCCCCAGCCAGCCCATGTGATAGAGGGTGATGTCCAGCAGGTGGCTGATACGACTAGACTGTGGCTGGAAAGAACACCATCATCATGCTGCTGGACACCAGCAGTGATCTTGGTCCTGCCACAGTGATGTCTGAGGGTGCCTGGAACATTGTGGGGCCATAAGGGCCCATGACATGGAGCTTGGCCTTCCTACTATGGGACCCATGGAAGGTGACCCCAAGACTGCAGGATGTGACCAATGACCACATTGGATGCACAAGATACTGCAGGAGTTGGGCCTGAGTTTCATGGCTATGAGCCTGCCACATGTAGGAGAACAGCTGCTGAATGGGGCCCCTACTCAGTGACCCTGGATGAATGAGGGCCCTCAAGGTCATCTCCAAACATGAACTGGACCATTGCAGGCTGTGCTGACTCACTGCCAATGAGCACAATGGGAACAGCAACTGCTACTCCCACCAGTACCAACTCTTTCTTGGAGGACAGCACCCAATCAGTCTTGAACCAAGAGCTTCAAATTAAAAAAAAAAAAAAAAAAAAAGAGCCCCCAAATGCAGTTAGTACCTTCCTTTTGTAACTAGTACTTAGACAAAGCAGACTCTTGAATCTGATGCTATTCAGTAGCCCCAGAAATATAATATCTATTGATAATAAATTTTGCCAATTTCTTACAGTCAATTTATCACCATGATTGATGATATTAAATGTGATATCCCATGTATTAAATGAGCCCTCCAGATGATCAGAGTGAAGCCTGTGGGGAGGAGGAACACACTTTATTAGCTATCTTTTTCTGACACAGTGCTGGCATCAATATCTTCAGAGTATTTGCTGCCATGCACGGCTTCGCTTCATCTGCACCAAAACACTTATTTTTCTTTCTTTATGCTCAGTTTGGTTCTTAGTTCAGCTAGACATTTTTTTTTTCTTTCTTCCCCAGCAATAGACATCAGTGGTTTGGTTACAGAATTAAGTCTCAGAAGCACAAGTACAATACTTTTTCAGTGAATCCACAAGACAGAGAAATATTCATAGCAGTTAATAGATTTCTCCAAATTTTACATGTAGTCTGGCTCTAATCCACACAGTCAAAGGCTTTCCTATAGTTAGTAAAGCAGAAGTAGATGCTTTTTCTGGAATTCCGTTGCTTCCTCTATGATCCAGTGAATGTTGGCAATTTGATCTCTGGTTCCTCTGCCTTTTTTAAACCCAGCTTGTACATCTAGACATTCTCGGTTCACATACTGTTGAAGCCTAGCTTGAAGGATTTTGAGCATAGCCTTACTAGCATGTGAAATGAGCACAATTGTCTGGTAGTTTGAAGATTTTTTGGCACTTCCCTTTTTTGGGATTGGAACGAAAACTGATCTTTTTCATTCCTGTGGCCACTGCTGAGTTTTCCAAATTTTCCAAATTTGCTGACATATTGAGTGCAGCATTTTAACTGGTGCTGGAGAAGACCCTTGAGAGTTTCTTGGATTGCGTGGAGAACAAACCAGTCAATCCTAAAGGAAATCAACCCTGACTATTCATTGGAAGGACTGATGCTGAAGCTGAAGCTCCAATACATTGGCTACCTGATGCAAAGAGCCAGCTCATTGGAAAATACCTTGATGCTGGGAAAGATTGAAGGCAAAAGGAGAAGAGGGTGCCAGAGGATGAGATGGTTGGAAGACATCACCAGTTCAATGGAAATTAATTTAAGCAAACTCCAGGAGATAGTGAAGGACAAGGAAGCCTGGCATACTGCCGGCCGTGGGGTCACAGAGTCAGACACTACTACTAAGGGACTGAACAACAACACAGTCTGCCTGTGACCACTCTTTGCAGTCATACTTGGTCACTTAGATATAGGATGCTGCCCTCAGGCAAAATTTGAAGAAGCAATACATGTTTTTTGTTCTCCTCAATTTTGCCTTGTTCCAGCAACACACTTTCTCAGCTGTTTTGTTTCAAATGAGTTTTAACTAAGGGCCCTTTTCTATATGCAGACAATGGAAGAGCAGATGGCACTTTTTCCAGTATATCTTAGCCAAGATTCCACTCTGGAAGCACAGGCAGTTCTTGTTCAATAGCCCTGAAAAAAAATTGGTACAGTTCATCTCACTTGATTTCATGTCAACTATGACTTAGAAAAGCCTTGAACACAAGTTCATTTTTCATTTTCAATAATAGTGACCACTGAGTTCTAACTTTACACCAGGTTTTTTACATTCTTTATGTTAAATGTAACTGCAAATCTACTAAGTAGACACCCTTAATACCTCCATTTTATTTTCCTCTTAGTCTCATTATTTAGCTTCAAAGAGATTGAAAAAAATAAAACCCTGGAATTTAATTGATCTCTTAATGATTAAGTGAACTCAGACAAATAAATATTTTACTTTGAAATCTTTGCAATGGGGATATATGACAAGAATTAGGAAGAGATAAAACATCAAGCTAATACTTCTATTTTCCCTTCTTTTACCCATAACAGATATTGTTACCATGTACAGCACTCTTTCTCTCCTAATAGTACTTAAAGACACATAGCTCTTTGGGAAGTTATTCTTACTTTACAGACCTTGAAAAGTTAGATAACATATATTTACATACCCAATACTTGGCTACCTTAGACATCTCTTCCAAATCTTATATTCTGGATTTCAAGGTATGTCTGCCTCTTAGCTTTTCTACTAATTAAAATCTGTCATTATATATGAAGGGGCTTCTCTGGTGGCTCAGACAGTAAGGAATCTACTTGCAAAGCAGGAGACCTAGGTTCAGTCCCTAGGTTGAGAAGATGCCCTGGAGAAGGGAATCACTACCCACTCCATTATTCTTGCCTGGAAAATCTCATGGACAGGGAAACCTGGCAGACTACTGTCCATGGGGTCGCAAAAGAGTTGGACATGAATTCCATCAAATGTCTTTCACCTGTCTTGTCACTGTGATGGGCGTTTAAGATGTGTGTGTGCCAAGTTACTCAGTTGTGACTGACTCTTTGTGACCCTGTGGGCTGTAGCCCACCAGGCTCCTCTGTCCATGAGGATTCACCAGACAGGAATACTGGAGGAGGGTTGCCTTACCCTCCTCCAGAGGATCCTCCTGACCCAGTGATCAAACCCAGATCTTTTTACGTCTCTTGCATTGGCAGGTGGGTTCTTTATCACTGGAGCCACCATACAAAAGTCAGTAAAAGTCTCTTGCCTCAAGGGTATATCTAGTTATGACTTTCTTTAAACAGCTTACTTTCATTAAGGCAGGAGCATGTTTGAATTTACTCTTTAAATTTATGTGAGGAGAGAAAAATCTTTGCTCATTTGAATTTTGAAGCATATATTTCCTCATGAAGAGTTTCATGAAGGCAGACACAGCAGGCAGAACCGCTGCCCTAACAGATATTTTTGACTTCACCCCTCATGTCAAGCATGACTGAAGTGAACACCTTCATGCTTGCTGCTACATTTTTTTCTGCTAGCAGTCTTGCTCCTTAAGTACTGTGACTGTGTATCTCCATTTCCTGCCTTAAGGATTCAGAAAGCATCCATCTGTCCCTCTGCTTCATTCCCTATTCACTGTGCCCTTAAAACTACCACCAAACTTGGTCAATTTATAGCAGAATTGCATAGAATCCAAGCTCAGAATAGTCCCTGCAATTGAGTGACAAAAGGCTAAATTAGTTCATCTCTTGTTTCTCTGTTTGGCTTAAACCCAGAAGTTTTCTGGGTACCCAGAATCTCAGGAATAAGGTCCTGGAACTGAAACCCAACCCAAGGGCAGTGCTTAGCAAAAATATGGGGTTGCCAAAGCTTAGTTCAGGCTTAGCAAAAAGCTGTCAAGACAAAGGTCATTTGGAAGAGTTAGGGATGAGAGACAAAAAAATCCTATTGGAGTGGGACAGATGCTTGAGAGTAGTTGAAGCAGTAGGTGATGGGAAGAAATCCAGTCAGGCAAACAAAATATTAAGTAGGTGGCAAAAGAGGATATAGCAACAGCAGCCAGCATGGTAAGCAAAAGGAAAAACTTTTGGTAAGTCACTTATTGTATTTATTGAGCTTGTATGCTTTCATTTTTTCCTACTGTATGGTAAGCTCCTTTAGGGCAAGAGGTATTAATATATCTAGTCCACTTTTAAACTCTATTGCTATGAATTAAATTTCTATTACTATGTTCCCATGTAAATGCTTCATAGATGCTTGATAAATTCACATAAGAAATAAATGAATGATTGGATTCCACCATTAAACCATCTTCAGACTCCCATATTTCCTTCTTTATGTTATCTTTCAAGTTTTTACCACTTCAATAATTTTAGGATTTCCTTTTCATGAAGCTTATTTTACTCTTTAAATTTTGTGTAAAAAGGATTATTTTTATTATGAGAATGATAAAGAAAATTAACATAGTCTATGTATCAGGGCAACCTAATACAAATACTAATACAAAAACAAATAGTTGGAGGAATATTTTAAGATTAAAATTAACAAAATGAATGGGAGATTGTGAAAGATGAATGGTGGCAAATACTGAGAAGCACAGCATTATGTTATCAAAGTACTCAGACTTGTGACTTATTACCCAATGCCGAATGTCAACTGCAAAGATGCCAAAGCATTTTAAAAGTATGACACATTGAAAGGCCAGCCTTATCTATCTCACTTAGGCACATTTAAAAAAATTATCAGTTATTTTCCAAGTCTCAAGAGCCATTAATGTATTTAAAATGTATTAAGGAAGTGGCTTCGTACAGTGACTTTGACAGTTTATAAGACATCTTATCTGCAGCATGATAGTTCGCTTTTCTGAGCCTCAGGTCTTCCAGTTATAACTGGGGATATATAATAATTTTTCTTTAACACACACAAAAGGCTTCAAATGAATTGCCTTGTCCAGTGGCTAGAATACAGTGAAAGTGAAAGTGGCTCAGTCATGTCTGACTCTTTGTGACCCCCTGGGACAATATAGTCCATGGGATTCTCCAAGGCAGAATCCTGGAGTGGGGAGCCTTTCCATTCTCCAGGGGATCTTTCCAACACAGGGATCGAACCCAGGTCTCCCTCATTGCAGGCAGCTGATTCACAAGGGAAGCCCAAGAATACTGGCGTGGGTAGCCTATCCCTTCTCCAGTGGGTCTTCCCAATCCAGGAATAGAACCGGGGTCTCTTCCACTTCAGGCAGATTCTTTACCAGCTGAACTACGGTCAGTATCCTGATGCAGGTCTGCATCTTTTTAGATATTCAAGAAGGTAGATATTCAGGAGTTACAGGTAGATGCCTTGGAAAGTGGTTGAAACCGTTAATGTTAGCATAATGATCAGCTGTGGAGTTCAAAAGCAGACCTCCTAACTTGAGGAAAATAGTCCAGAAAATTACACAGGAATATAGCATCCTACCTGAGTATATGAAGGAAACATCCCCATGTCCTGTGGACTATAGGATGAGATTGTGAATAATATGTATGTATCCTAAATTTAAGGTTATTGACACTGGAGGATTGGACTAGAAGATAAATGTTCATTTCATACCAAATTGCCAAAATACAGTGCCCTATGATTAGGTTTCCTAGAAATAATTAGGAGAGAGCCTGATTGCCATGTAAAGGGCCAAGTCCAAGAATTTATGAATAGGAGTATTTTTTTAGTCACTCTTTAAATTTATTTTTTTTTATTTTTTTTAATTTATTTTTAATTGAAGGATGATTACAGTATTGTGCTGGTTTCTGCCATACATCAACAGGGATCACCCCTAGGTATACATGTGTCCCCTCCCTCTTGAGCCTCCCTCCCACCTCCCACCCTTTCCCACCCTTCTAGGTTGTTACAGAGCCCTGTTTTGAATTCCCTGGGTCATACAGCAAATTCCCACTGGTTCTTTATTTTACATATTTTAGTATATATGTTTCCATACTCCTCTCTCCATTCATCCCACCCTCCTTCCTGTCCACCCCTGTGTCCATAAGTTTATTCTTTATGTCTATGTATCCATTGCTGCCCTGCAAATAGGTTCACCAGTACCATCTTTCTAGATTTCATATATATATATGTTGATATACAATATTTGTTTTTCTCCTTGTGACTTATTTCACTCTGTATAATGAGCTTTAGTTTCATCCACCTCATTAGCACTTACTCAAATGCATTTGAATAGGAGAATCTTTGAAAGTGAAAATCACTTACTTGTGTCCGATTCTTTGTGACCCCATGGAATTAGTCCATGGGATTCTTCAGGCCAGAATGCTGGAATGGGTAGCTGTTCCCTTCTCCAGGGGATCTTCCCAACTCAGGGATCAAACCCGGGTCTCCTGCATTGCAGGCAGATTTTTTACCACCTGAGCCACTAGGGAAGAACAGGAGAATCTTTAGCAACATAAAATTAAGCTGTCAAAACACATTGGTACACAGAATTGATTCCTCTGGAATCCAGTTCAGAAGAATAAATGTTATATCTAATTAAGTCTTCACAATAATTCTGTGAGTATCTCCATTTTAGAGCTAAAGAAACTGAGTTACACATCAAAGGAAACAGTGCCGTAAGAATCCCGTAGTTCCATCTATTCATTACGTACCTGTGATTATGTCCCTTTCTCTCTGCATTTCATTATTCCCATCTGTAAATGGAAGAAAAATAAAATTCACATCTCTAAAAAGTATTCATCCTGATCTATCACTTAATATAGGACTAGGAGTACATGCAGAAAAGGAAAAGAGAGAAATGGATGATTCAATATAATAATTGTATCCCTCAATTAATTGGTTATAAATATAAGTTCCCTGTATAAAAACAAGTTTAATGTTGGAATTATGAGCACCAAAATCCTATTTCTATCTTTTTCTTCAAGTAAGTCCACACACAAATGCTGGGCATTTAGTAAAGACCATACAACACAAATTTGTTCTTGCCCCCTGCTGAAAATTTGCTTCATTTCTGATCTTGTCTGCAGCCTGTACCATTTATCTCAGTGACAGAAAAAGAAACTTGGGATTAGCTATTAACCAGTAAATAGTATAGCCCCCAAGCTTCTTGGCAGTGCCACCTGGAAATACAAATAATCACAGACTCCCTAGGGTAGGAGACCATGTCCTTGGTCAATGAGGTGAGAAGAGGACAGAGGGTAATGAGCAGACCGCCTAGTATTTTTCTTATTTTATTCCCCTGCTGTTCTAATGTGAAGCCAGGTTAAGGACATAGGACACATTTTAGAGATTAGTTATAGTTAAAATTATAACAGCCAATAAGATTTAATGCTTAAATTAGGCACATATCATTCATTAATTTATTCATTCTTCCATTCAGTCATTTGAAAAATATCTACTGAGCACCTTCTTTGTATCAAGTTTGGTCAACAGCAACAAAGGACACAGAAACAAATAGGGTTTCTGGCTTCAAGAAGCTCATACCATAGAAGGGCTATGCACAGTAAACATTTATTCATTTTTTCACAAATAGTTTTATGTGCCTAATAAATCACAGATGGTCAGTATACAAGCTAGCTAGTAAGGCTTTGAAGCTCCGAACAAAAGAGAGCCACGTGGAGTTTAGAGTATGAATTCCTACCTAATGAAGCTATCAGTTTGTGAAATATTATGAGGAGTCTACAGTGGTTTTCCATCAGCTCATTTCAGTTCAGTTCAGTTCAGTTCAGTCGTGTCCGACTCTTTGCGACCCCATGAATCGGAGCACGCCAGGCCTCCCTGTCCATCACCAACTCCTGATGTTTACCCAAACTCATGTCCAGCAATAGTCGATGATGCCATCCAGTGATCTCATCCTCTGTCGTCTCCTTCTCCTCCTGCCCCCAAATCCCTCACAGCATCAGGGTCTTTTCCAATGAGTCAGCTCTTCGCATGAGGTGGCCAAAGTATTGGAGTTTCAGCTTCAGCTTGTCAAATTCATCCTCATCCTCAGGGCCTTGGCTTTTGCTGTCCCCCTTATCTGGATTGCCGTTGCTCACCTCTTCATGTGATTGGCTCTTCTCTCACATTTAGATCTCAATGCAAATCTTACCTTCTCAGGAATTAGATTCTTGGCCAGCCAATGCAAAGCAAACTTTGCCTCTTCCCTTGATTTTTCTCATTAAACTTGGTTTCATTGTTTTCAAAGCATTTAATATAAAAGTGTCATGTTTATGTATTTTTTGTCAGTTTATTTATATGTGTTCCCTATAAATACATGTTGCTTGAATGGATGGCTTGAATAAATGAATAGTTCAATGAGGACATAGGAAAGGAGCATCTTATCCTGCCTATGAGAGAAAGGAAGACCTCACGCAAAAGAGTGTCATCTTCCATGAGAAAAAGTTATGTTAAACCAGAAATTGGCCAAAGCAGAGGCATTTCCAGGCTATAGAAGCACAATGTTCAAAGGCATCGCATACTAGGGAGTGTGTGTCAGTGTGTCAAGTGTCCCTGGACTTGTGATTATGTTGGGAAGTGACAAAGGAGGCTGGATAGAAGGCAGTGGGAAGACCAAGATGACACTGATTTGCCGAGCTGCCTGGACTTCATCCTGAGAAGAACAGGGAGACACTGAATCGTTTTAAAGGAGGTAGCACAAACACAAGACTTGCATTTCACCACAATTGATGTGGTAGGAAGAGGAGTGTCCTAGGTGGCACTAGTGGTTAAGAACCTGCCTGCCAGTGCAGAAGACATAAGGGATGAGAGTTTGATCCCTGGGTTGGGAAGATCCCCTGGAGGAGGGCATGGTATCCCGTTGCAGTATTCTTGCCTGGAGAATCCCATGGATAGAGGAGCCTGGTGGGCAATGGTCCATAGGGTCTCAAAGGGTCAAACATGACTGAAGCCACTTAGTATGCATTCATGCAAGGAGAGGTACGTTGGTAGAAGGTAAACATGAAACAGGTGGCTTTAAGTCTCTTTAAACTGTACTTGAAGCTAATGCCAAGGGAATGATAAAGCTCTAGAATGGTGGAGATGAGAAAATGTGAATTCATTTATTAAGAATGTAGAAATGATGTCACAGGGTAACACTGTGGGAGTGAAAGAGAATAATGATGACCGCAGTTCTACCTGGAATATTGTGTAGTCAGTTGTGACATTATAGTTCATAAGCCATGGGATTAGAGTACATGAAAGAAAGTGGATGTTGGGATTGAAGACAAGAAATTATTCAATAGAAACTTGCTCTCTTTGCAGTGGCCTTGGGATATTAAAAAGAAACTGGCATACATTTATCAAAGCTGTAGAGAGTTCATATTTGGAATTAAATTTGGAGTATGATAATTCAGTTTACCTATTGAAAGACAAAATAGATTCTCAGGGTGCTTTAAATCTCAAACTGTCCCTTAAGTATGATGGCAATACATTCTTATTACCTAAAGATTCTTATCACTTAATTTAGCATTATTTTAGAAAAGGTCTGGTTAGTTCAATTTATCTCTAATTCTGAAAGTCAATAACTGAGTAGGAATCTTATCTCTATGTCAACAGTCATCATATGAAGGATTGACTAAAAATATACTTATCAGTGGAAATTATAAGGGCTATGGCAACAGGCAAACCTGGATTTAAATTGTGCTTCTCTTTCTGTCACTAGATAGATCTTCTTGGACAGGTTTGTTTGTTTGTTT
This sequence comes from Capricornis sumatraensis, assembly GCF_032405125.1. Taxonomy (NCBI): domain Eukaryota; kingdom Metazoa; phylum Chordata; class Mammalia; order Artiodactyla; family Bovidae; genus Capricornis; species Capricornis sumatraensis. The sequence continues at coordinate 35,712,258 of NC_091088.1, read as the reverse complement.
TCTCCTTTTAAACTCCTCTGTGCATGTATTGTTTTTTCATTTTAGCACAAGAGGGATAGCAATGAATTTATACAGTATTGGTACAGGAGACCCTGATGGCATATATATGGCCTGATGCAGAGTGAGATAGTCAATAATGGTTCTTAATTAATTTCATGATTATAATGATGTCATCATGTGGTTCAGACCAAAATCTTCCTTGGAGTAATAAAAGTCAGCTCTTCTTCTGGCTTTTAACAACGGCATAGAAGGGCATTTCTACCCCAGTCCTTATTCACAGAGATGGGGCCCTTTGCCTTTTGCAAAAGGGAATGCCAGAACGAAAAGGCCGAAATGACTTTTATTTTCCTATTTCTGTATAGCACGAATGGTGTAATGTTATCAGCAGAGATAATACTGCCTGTAAATAGCCCTTGAGTGAATTTGGTTGGCAAAATCGCGGGAGAAGATTGACAGGATCTTAAACAGCAGTAGTCAGGGAGGCCGTGGCTGGAGTATTGACAGCGGGTGATTTCGTGAGTAATGAAGAAGGTTATATGATTAAGTTTCCCGAAGCGTGCAGTGCCTGCCGTGAGCACTTGCTGCTGATCGCCACCCTTCTGTGTTGCTGACTAGCCTCACTGCTTTCCAGGCAGGATCAATAGGATTAGAGGATTTGCGCAGAAAGCTTGCCTGTGGCTTCTTGTTAAGGGTGTAGGGTGCCTTATAGTTCTCCTCTCTGGCGTTTTGCACTGTTCCATGTATTAATCACATACAAAGTCATCTTTTGGCTCTATTTTATAACTGTTTTTCTTCTATTACTTTTTTTTTAGAACTTCAGATTTACCTTTATCCCCCCTAAAAACAGGATAATGCCCAAGACAGCATCCAGTATGGCCAAATCCTGTGCATTCTTCTTCAAGGCATAGCTCTTTTGTCACCTCCACCGGGGAGCCTTGAGGTCACAACCTTGGTTAGAATGACACATTGTGTGCCTAAGTCTTCGTACATTTGCCACCTGGCAAATCACCTGCCCATACTTGTTTTCCTCACTAGATTGTTAACTTCTCTGACAACAATTGTGTTTTATTAATCTTTGTAACCTCTCTACCTAATTATATATATCCCATAGTATATGTTTAATGAGCATTTGCTCACTTTTTAAACCATATGCTAAATACTCTAAATGAAAGTAATTTATTCATTGGTGAAAGAAGAAATATCTCAGTACCAACCCCATGGAGTTGTTGTGAAGATAAAGTAAGCTTCAGAGAGGTTTTTAAAAATAGGAGCCAATGATAGAGGTAAGCAGTGAGACCAGTATTCAAATATGGATCTTGTGAATTCGAAGTCTATACAACTGACCATTTTCTTCTATTCTTTCTTGGAAAGACACATTGCATGAATTAAGTATAATACATTTATATATTTTTAAATCTTTTTAAAATATTTAAAACAGTCCTCACTACACTCCTCTGAGACCTAATTTACCTACCTCTGAATTAGGTAAATAGCTGTTCTTCTGCATGCCTGTAAAGGTCAATGACTTGTCCCATGGTTAAGTAAACCAGCAGACAAGGCAAGTTGAGAAAAGATGAGTGAAAATGAATCAGTCTAGTCATTCCATCTCATTCTTCCTCCACCTGGGAAAAAGCTGTCTTCATATAAACATGGCACTGATAGCAGACATGTGTCAGAGTCTCAAATGGCATCCCCCTCTTTCTTGCATATCCCCAGGTATTGATGTTCATTAGGCTTAGGCATCGTGGGCCAAGTCTGATTACTCTCACAACATCCCTTCCCCAGATAGTCCAAATTCAGCAACCCAGCTGCCTCCATTTCCTCTGGTTGCTTGCTGAGCCTTCCACTTTCTTCTTAAGTGCCTGGCAGGCAATCACAGGATGAAAGAGATGAAAATAATGTTTTTTTTAAAAAACTAATACACCTATATTAAGTTATTTTAAAGCTTCAGTCTTAGAGAGGGAGGAAAGTACACTTAAGCATTTATAATTCAGCAGACAGGGCTTATCTGGTGGCTCATTGGTAAAGAATCTACCTGCCAATGTGGGAGATGCGGGTTCGATCCCTGGGTCAGGAAGATCCCCTGGAGAAGGAAATGGCAACCCACTCCAGTATTCTTGCCTGGAGAATTCCATGGACAGAGGACCCTGGTGCTACAGTCCATGGAGCTGCAAGTCAGATATGACTAAGCCGCTACACAACAACGAAAATCCATCAGACAATCCTCATTGCACACCCCAATCTATTTTGTACATTGTATTTCCTATGTTTGTTCCAAGTATAAGAGTTTCTCCATAACTGTGTCTAATAATTGTATCAGATTGATCAGTTAATTAGCAATGACAAACATTTACTATGAGAGATTAAATGAATTTTATAAGCAAATCCCCCTTATTAATATTGCAGATTTATAGTAAATGCACAGCCAAACCTATCTCCTCTGAAATTGTTTTGGCTTAATGAAACAGTGTCTGTCACAACTCTGAAAATTCTGTAATATCCAAATTAATGTGTAAACAAGATCCAGTATTTTTATTTTGTGAACTATAAAAAATCAATATTTAACTCACAGAAACATTTAGAAGACAGTATTTGCTGCAACAAAGTCTGTTGTATTCATTTGTGTACCTCCAAAGCAAGGTCTAGAAAATGCCTAATATTTATTTGTATGTATGCATGTTTCAATATTTGCATTTTGTAGGGAAAGAAGTAGTGAATGAATAATATATAACATAAATAAGTATACAAATAATGTTTCATATTTTTAAAATAAATAAAAATTAATGAATGGGGAATTAATGTAGACATATGATGATAAAGAAGGGAGTTTGACCTGATAATGTGATATTTGAGCAGACATCCAAGTGAATTGAAGAATGTGGGCCATGAAGCTATTTGGAGAAGTATTTCTCATGGTAAACACTGAAATAAATAAAGTTGAAGGTAGATATTTAGGAAAGAGAGAGAAAGAGTGGGTCTGAAGTGATACTCTTTAAATTTCTCTTTTATTTAAGAAAGTAGAATTGTCATTTAGTGTGTACTCTTCAGAAGTAGGGATGGTTACCTGCTCTCCTCCTCCCTCCTCTCCCCATCCCCTGACATAGTTAGGGACTGACATTGTTCTGGGCTGCTTTAGTGCTGGTGGGCTTAACCAAGTGAGAAGAACTTGACTGGTCTCTGACAGAGGAAAAAGACTGTGTTAGAACTGGGTCTGTGCCCATTTCTGGAGCATACAGTCAAATGAAAATATTGAATTCTACCAGAGGTCATGGATACTATGTGCTGTGCTTAGTCACTCAGTCATGTCCAGCTCTTTCTGACCCCATGACTGAAGTCTGCCAGGCTCCTCTGTCCATGGGGATTCTCCAAGCAAGAATACTGGAGTAGGTTGCCATGTCCTCTTCCAACGTAGATAATATAGTGGGGCTATATTGTGGAATTCAACTCCTATAGAATTTTTTTTAACTTTCACTTGTATAGTTGCATATAACATATGATATCTATCAATTCAACATAAAGTTGACTCTTGAGAAAAGCGAGTTAGAACTGTACAGGTCCACTTATAGACAGATGTGGGTTTTTTTAATAGTAAATGTTACAGTACTGCCCAGTCTGTGGTTGGTTGAATCCACAGATATGGAGGAAGCATGAATACAGAGGGCCTACTATGGGTTACATGTGGATTAACCCTCGTGTCTGGCAAGGGTCAACTGTATAATCGTGTTTTGTTTTAATGAACTTACATGTAATTTCTTATAGGTAAGACTATTTTCAGTGTTGGTGATTATCTACTACACAGGGTTAACAGCATCCTTCTAAGATTCATGTCCTTTTGCAAACCTCAGAATGTAACCTTATTTGGAAATAGGTGTTTGCAGATATGATTTAGTTAATATGAAGTCATACTGGAGTAGGATGGGCCTTTAATCCAACAAGACTGTGTCCTTATAAGAAGAGTAAAAGAGTCACAGGCACACGTCTTGGTATGGAGTCGGAGACTAGAGTTACATAGCTGCATGCCAGGGAGTGTTAGGATTGTCAGCAGTCACTGGAAGCTAGAAGAGAAGCATGGGCTGATCCCCCGCTGACATGTGAAGAAGGAACCGAACTTACCGATACCTTGATCTCTAGCTTCTTTCCTTCTAAACTGTGGAAGAACGTGTTTCTGTTGTGTTGTGCCTCCCACATTTGTGGTACTTTTTTACAGTGACACTAAGAGACAAATATTCTGTTACCAGGTCTTAGGCTGGCTGTCTAGCCAGGACTATTTCGTTTGGTGTGTTGTTCCCACCCACATACAAGATTATAAAGTTATATACATGCTATTTATTTAACAAATGTTGGACACCTATCATAATCTTGGCAGTCAGCTAGGTGTTAGGAATACAGGTGTGAATGAAAGAAATGAAGGAATGCCCCTGTGGAGATTGATTATACAGTAATGTTTACACATTCTTGTTACATGTAGTAGATTGCAGGACTTTTGACTTTGGAATGCAGAAAAATGTAAGACAAGAAGGAGCTTGGCAAGAATTATTGAAACCACATGAAAGTATCAGGATTATAGAGTACAATGGTTTCCTATACAAATAAATATTTATAATTAAACTAATAACCCAGAACTCAAATATGGTAGGATTCTGACAAAAAGTTTTATTTCCTCGTTCTTAGTTCAGTTCAGTTCATCAGTTGCTCCGTTGTGTTGACTCTTTGTGACCCCATGGACTGCAGCACACCAGGCCTCCCTGTCCATCACCAACTCCTGGAGTTTACTCAGATTTATCTCCGTTGAGGTAGTGATACCAGTCAACCATCTCATCCTCTGTCATCCCCTTCTCCTACCGCCCTCAATCTTTCCCAGAAATCAGGGTCTTTTCCAAGGAGTCAGTTCTTCACATCAGGTGGCCAAAATATTGGAATTTCGGCTTCAGCATCAGTCCTTCCAATGAATATTCAAGACTGATTTCTTTTAGGATGGACTGGTTGGATCTCCTTGCAGTCCAAAGAACTCTCAAGAGTCTTCTCGAAGAGCACACTTCAAAAGAATCAATTCTTTGGCGCTCAGCTTTCTTTATAGTCCAACTCTCACATCCATACATGACCACTGGAAAAACCACAGCTTTGGCTAGATGGACTTTATTGGCAAAGTAATGTCTCTGCTTTTTAATATGCTGTCTAGGTTGATCATAATTTTCCTTCCAAGAAGTAAGCATCTTTTATTTTCATGGCTGCAATCACCATCTGCAGTGATTTTGCAGAGCCCAAAAATAAAGTCAGCCACTGTTTGCACTGCTTCCCCATCTCTCTGCCATGAAGTGATGGGACCAGATGCCATGATCTTCGTTTTCTGAATGTTGAGCTTTAAGCCAACTTTTTCACTCTCCTCTTTCACTTTCATCAAGAGGCTTTTTACTTCCTCTTCACTTTCTGCCATAAGGGTGGTGTCATCTGCATATCTGAGATTATTGATATTTCTCCCAGAAATCTTGATTCCAGCTTGTGCTTCTTCCAGCCCAGCGTTTCTCATGAAGTACTCTGCATATAAGTTAAATAAGCAGGGTGACAATATACAGCCTTGACGTATTCCTTTTCCTATTTGGAACCAGTCTGTTGTTCCATGTCCAATTCTAACTGTTGCTTCCTGACCTGCATACAGATTTCTCAAGAGGCAGGTCAGGTGGTCTGATATTCCCATCTCTTTCAGAATTTTCCAGTTTATTGTGATCCACACAGTCAAAGGCTTTGGCATAGTCAATAAAGCAGAAATAGATGTTTTTCTGGAACTCTCTTGCTTTTTTGATGATCCAGCAGATGTTGGTAATTTGATCTCTGGTTCCTCTGCCTTTTCTAAAACCAGCTTGAACATCTGGAAGTTCATGGTTCATGTATTGCTGAAGCCTGGCTTGGAAAATTTTGAGCATTGCTTTACTAGCGTGTGAGATGAGTGCAATTGTGTGGCAGTTTGAGCATTCTTTAGCATTGCCTTTCTTCAGAATTGGAATGAAAACTGACCTTTTCCAGTCCTGTGGCCACTGCTGAGTTTTCCAAATTTGCTGGCATATTGAGTGCAGCACTTTCACAGCATCATCTTCCAGGATTTGAAATAGCTCAACTGGAATTCCATCACCTCCACTGGCTTTGTTCGTAGTGATGCTTTCTAAGGCCCACTTGACTTCACATTCCAGGATATCTGGCTCTAGGTGAGTGATCATACCATCATGATTATCTGGGTCATGAAGATCTTTTTTGTACAGTTCTTCTGTGTATTCTTGCCACCTCTTCTTAATATCTTCTGCTTCTGTTATGTCCCTCCCATTTCTGTCCTTTATTGAGCCCTTCTTTGCATGAAATGTTCCCTTGGTATCTCTAATTTTCTTGAAGAGATATCTAGTCTTTCCCATTCTATTGTTTTCCTCTGTTTCTTTGCATTGATCACTGAGGAAGGCTTTCTTATCTCTCCTTGTTATTCTTTGGAACTCTGCATTCACTCTTTCTACAATTTTGTTTTCCATTTATGTCGGACCCTTTCATTCTCACCTCCATTTTGTTTAATAATAATTTTTATCTTTCCTCCTGCCTTTTGTTTCACTGTGATATACTGAATCTAATTTACTCAAATATATTTTATTCTACTTCTCTTCTGCTGGATCTATACTGTGGCTTAACTCGTGCTTGTCTTGGTTTTTATTGGCTTATTTGCTTCTTTTCTTCATGGAATTGTTTTTTGTTTTTATTCTTTCTTTTTTAAAAGTTTAAGTCAAACATGCTAGTCTATAGTCTTTTTGTTGCTGTAAAAAATGGTTGTATTTTCTAATATTTTTGAGATACTAATCCTCCCATATGTTATATCTGTTTATCCTCATTTGTGGCAGATGGTTATCTCATCTGTTTTGTAATGAGAGAGTGTGTGCTCATCTATCCAGGGCTTTTTCAGTGAGAACCACCTAACTTTTTAAGAGTGAACTTCAAGTGAGGTTTACATTTGTTTTATCAGGCTTCCTAAAATTATCGCCCATCTATGGCCATGTTTTATGTTAATTTCTTAACTCCTGCATCCTGTACCATATGGCCAGTATACATTTAGCCCGTGTGAAACATAGCCCACTCTATTTCTCAAGTGAGAGATACATGGGATGTGTTTATGTGTGTGTGTGTCCATACATGTGTGTTTTCCTAGAACCCAAATGGAAACAGGCAAGCTGCTTTTCCCATCTCTCTGTATGTTAGAGATAATTTTCCCAAACTGAGCAATCGAAAGTTCTAAACATTATATGTAGGCTTAGTCACAGTTTCTTCAAACTTCCTGGTCCAGGACTTTCTCAGTCTTTGCTTCCACTTTTCCATCCTCCTCCTCCTTTTGCCTCTTCTTTTCCTCCTTCTCCTGCATTTCTTCTTTCTTCTTCTTCCTCTTCTTCCAATAGCAAACTTCTTCCAAGGGCAAACACTATCCTGATTCATGTGATTAATGCTGTTATTTCATCTTTAATTCTTACCACCGAAAGATTTAGTTTGTTCTTTAACTATATGCATCCACATTTGTACTCCTGCTACATATTATTTAACTTTTCTAAGGATTTATTTCTCGAGAGATTTAGATTTAGTTTGTCATAGTCCCCTGCTATTAATTGGACATATTATTTTTCATTTAATTCTCTACAAAATCTTATGAGATAGGTAAATTGTCTCCACTTGATTCCTCAATTTTTTAATATAAAAATGAATGTGAGTAAGTAGAACAAAGACAAACTCACAGATTTAGAGAATGAACTTATGATTGTCAGGGGGAAGGATGGGGAGAAGGGATAATTAGAGAGTTTGGGATGGACATGTACATAATGTTATATTTAAAATGGATAGCCATCACTTCTCAGCCTTTTGGCTAAGATCAAGTGTAAAATGGATAACCAACAAGGACCTACTGTACAGCACATAGAACTCTGCTCAGTGTGATGTGGCAGCCTGGATGGGAGGACAGTAAAGGAGAATGGATACATGAATATGCATGACTGTGTCCCTTTGCTGTTTGCTTGAAAGTATCACAGAGATCAAATCCCAACATCTGCTGGATCATCAAAATAGCAAGAGAGTTCCAGAAAAATGTCTATTTCTGCTTTATTGACTATGCTGAAGCCTTTGTGTGGATCACCATAAACTGTGGAAAATTTTGAAAGAGATGGGAATACCAGACCACCTAACCTGCCTCTTGAGAAATAGGAAAAGGAGTACGTCAAGGCTGTATATTGTCACCCTGCTTATTTAACTTATATGCAGAGTACATCATGAGAAACGCTGGGCTGGAAGAAGCACAAGCTGGAATCAAGATTGCTGGGAGAAATATCAATAACCTCAGATATGCAGATGACACCACTCTTATGGAAGAAAGTGAAGAGGAAGTAAAAAGCCTCTTGATGAAAGTGAAAGAGGAGAGTGAAAAAGTTGGCTTAAAGCTCAATATTCAGAAAACTAAGATCATGGCACCTGGTCCCATCACTTCATGGCAAATAGATGGGGAAACAGTGGAAACAGTGTCAGACTTTAATTTGGGGCTCCAAAATCACTGCAGGTGGTGATTGCAGCCATGAAATTAAAATATGCTTACTCCTTGGAAGGAAAGTTATGACCAACCTAGATAGCATATACAAAAGTAGAGACATCACTTTGCCAACAAAGTTTTGTCTAGTCAAGGCTATGGTTTTTCCTGTGGTCATGTATGGATGTGAGAGTTGGACTGTGAAGACAGCTGAGTGCTGAAGAATTGATGCTTTTGAACTGTGGTGTTGGACAAGAGTCTTGAGAGTCCCTTGGACTGCAAGGAGATCCAACCAGTCCATCTAAAAAAGAGCAGTCCTGGGTGTTCATTGAAAGGACTGATGCTAAAGCTGAAACTCCAGTACTTTGGCCACCTCATGAAAAGAGTTGACTCATTGGAAAAGACTCTGATGCTGGGAGGGATTGAGGGCAGGAGGAGAAGGGGACAACCGAAGATGAGATGGCTGGATGGCATCACCGACTTGATGGACATGAGTCTGAGTGAACTCCAGGAGTTGGTGATGGACAGGGAGGCCTGGTGTGCTGTGATTCATGCGGTCACAAAGAGTTGGACACGACTGAGCAATTGAACTGAACTGAACTGAACTGAACTGAAACTATCACACTTTGTTAATCAGCTATACTTCAGTACAAAATTAAAAGTTTTAAAAAAGAAAAACTAAGATAATTTCTCCAAGTATCACAATGAGAAAGTGGCAAATTTGAGACTAGTGCTCTAATCCACGAGACCAGAGTGTTCAAACTTTTACTCATATAGCTACATGTCTCCCACTGGAAAGGAACAGACCCATAGGCATAGATTTTTAGGTTATCAACCTGGTAGACTCTATGGATCTTTCCCAGATTATATGATACAAATGAGGACATTGATATCCAGTAAGGAAAAATTATCTACCCCATGTCCAAAATAGGAATTTTAAAACCCAGAATTAAATGGGTTTCCTTTTACTTGAAGTGCACTAAGCCCTCTCCCCACCCCCTGCCACACATGCACATCTTATTTGCAGTTGAAAAAGAATGGATTTGCTGTGAAATACAATTTAGACACTAGAAATTTATGCCACCTGCCTCTGCAGAGTCTCATGAGAAGGATTGAAAAGCATCATCACAACCTCCCTAAGTGCATGTTTCAGCTCTCGGATGTCAACACTCGAAGCTCCCAACAGACAACATAGGGGAAATTATAGGCATGAGATATCTTTTCTTGGACAGTATCCATTCTATGTCATTCCTAAAGGCCTTACAAATATCTATGGGTGCAATAGGAAATATCAGTAAAAGAGACTGGCAGGGTAGAAATTGAAAATAATAGTGTAGGCATAAACACATCCTCAAAGTATGTGACTCATGTTTTTCTGAGAAAAACAAATGTAGTTTCACTTCTGTATATGTGGACTTATTATTCATGGTGGACACAGTGAGTCTTAATAATAACATATGAACAAAAACTCAACAGTGTCTAAACTAGAAATGCTAAAGCTTTGGAAAAACAATGCAGTCAAATAGAAGATTCCTTAATAATAGCATTTATATTAATAATACTTTTATAATATTCCCACTTATTTTATTAAGGTTTTATTAGAACAGAGCTTTTAAAAATTGCAACTATGTCACTTAATCCCTGAGATGATCCAGTCAGGGGGCAGAATATAGATTTATAAGTTTATTTTTCAGATGAAAGAGCTGAAGTTTATAAAGGTTGGCATAATCTCATATAGGTGGTAATTAAGCCAGGTCTGGAATCCAGGAATTTGTGTTGTGCAAAAACTGATTCCCAATTCACAACTTCTGTGTTCCAACAGACCCACAGTAAGGCCCATCTATATCTGCTAGTCTACACACTCATACTCACACACAAACACACCATTCTTTCATTCATTACTTTATCCATTCAACAAATTATTGCCAAGCACCTACTGTTTGTCAGATTGCTAGGTAAATTACGTGTGTTTTACATATATTATTGAGTCCTTACTACCACTCTGGAAGTTACTATTCATATTCTAATTATATTTTTGCAAAAACTGAATTCAGAGAGTCTTGAGTTTTCATCACAGAGCTAGAAACAGTGAGGATTCTAGACGATGCTCTAGAAAGGGGGACATTTTAAGGTGTTCTCCCACTCCCAGTAGAGAACTTGCCTGGGTTAAATGACATAATGTGTTTTGAAGCCTGTTGCTATCATTACATCATATTTACAACGTTGTTCCCAGAGCTTACAGTCACACTTAGACCCCAATACATACTTATAGTAAGTTCATCTTCCCCATATTCCATTCACAGCCTGACATAAACATGCTGTGTTCAGACTAAAACAGATCATATAAATTCTGCTTAACAAATTTTACTTAGGACATTTTGGCAAGTTCCAGACATGGGTCATTTGAGAAACACTACTTGCCTTCAAGGTCCTTCTTGTGTAGTGAAGGTGAGTGAGAGGGACAGTGATATGAGGACAGGAAGACAGTGAGTCAGCAGCCATGTTTTATTCCTTCCTGATTCTATAGATCCTCAGCCACCATGCCTCCACCTAGCAGACAGTCCGTAAATACTTTGTAAATGATCGAATGGATAAATGCAGCACATTCAGACGAATTTTGGATTTTGTGAATTGCTAATGGATTCAAGGGCCTTAAGTAAATTATATTTTATCTTCATTCATAAAATGAGGTTTCGAAATAGATGGTTTCTAATATCTTGTACAGTTTTAAGGTGTGCATTTCCCTTTTGTCCTAGATTTCTGTGCTTCAGAAGTATCAATTCTCTCAAGTTCTCAAATATACAAAGCTCTCTCTCATCGTAAAGAGTTCCCTTTGCTTGAACATCCATCTGCTTTTTAGAATCCATTTCTATTAGCTTCTTTTTGTTGCTCTAACAAATGATCACAAACTTGTTGGCTTAGAACTATAGAAATGAATTATCTCACAGATCTGGAGATTAGAGAATCAAGGTATTGGCAGGGCAGTTCTGATGCCTCTAGAGGCCTTTTCCAGCTTCTAGAGACTGCTTGCAGCTCCTTGGTTCACGGCTCTCTTTCCTTGCCAAAGTCAGCAGTCTCAACACTGTGTTTCCCTCAGTCTTCACTTGGCCTTGTCTGCTTCTGTTATCACTGACCTTCTCTCTTTCTGCTTTCATCATCACATTGCCTCTTCTGATTCCAACGTTTCTGCCTCTTATAAGAACTCTTCTGATTACATTGGATCCAACATGATAATTCAGGAAAATCACCCAGTCTCAAGATCTTTAATTTAATCCTATTGCCAAGTATAGTAACATATTTACAGATCCAGTCATTAGTAAGTGACTACCTGTGGGGTCATTGTTCACTGTGCCACTGCGTTCTTAACTCCTTCCCTTCTTCATGTTAACTCCTGCCCATTTTACAGGTCTCAGCTCAGGTGTCATCATCAGGGAAGATGTTTTCCATCACCTCTGGCATCAAAGAGATATTGTCACGTGTTCTTCCAAAACTACCTTTCTCTCATGTATAGCACTGCTTAGTTTTTTATACATTGAGAAGTGTGAATACTCTGCCAAATGTCTCTCTCTCTCTGGATTATAAGCTTCAGGAGATAATGGATGTGTTTAGTTTCATTCACTGAAAATTCCATGCACAGTGCCTGGGACATGATAAGTTCTCAGTAATTATTCCTTGTTTGAATGAATGAGCCTGGAACAACTGCACTCTAAGTTTTAGGAAGGTCTCGTTCCCACTCCCCCCAGCCCAGAGGTGAGAGATCAGGTTTCAAATGCAACAAAGAACTATCCACAAGCCCTAGTCAAATTGTATACAGGTATACCTTGTATTGGGGCTTCCTAGGTGGCACTAGTGGTAAAGAACCTGCCTGCCAGTGCAGGAGATGTAAGACATATGAGTTCAGTCCATGGATCGAGAAGATCCCCTGGAGTAGGAAATGGCAACCCACTCCAGTATTCTTGCCTGGATAATCCCATGGACAGAGGAGCCTGACAGGCTACAGTCCACAGGGTTGCAAAGAGCAAGACACAACTGAAGCGACTTCTTACGTACCTTGTTTAATTGTGCTTGAAAGATATTGCATTTTTTATTTTACAAATTGAGATTTGTGGCAACTGTGCTAGTGTATTAATGCCATTTTTCCAAAAGCATTTGCTCATTTAATATCTCTGTATCGCATTTCAGTAACCCTCACAATATTTCCCACTTTTTCATTATCATTATATTTGTTGTGGTGATCTGTGACCAGCCATCTTTGTTCAGTTCAGTTCAGTCTCTCAGTTGTGTCCAACTCTTTCTGACCCCATGGACTGCAGTACACCAGGCCTCCCTGTCCATCACCAACTCCCAGAGTTCACTCAAACTCATGTCCATTGAGTTGGTGATATGATCCAACCATCTCATCCTCTGTCGTCCCCTTCTCCTCCTGCCTTCAATCTTTCCCAGCATCAGGGTCTTTTCAAATGAGTCAGCTCTTTGCATCAGGTGGCCAAAATATCAGAGTTTCAGTTTCAACATCATTCCTTCCAATGAACATTCAGGACTGATCTCCTTTAGGATGGACTGGTTGGATCTCCTTGCAATAAAAGGTACTCTCAAGAGTCTTCTCCAACACCACAGCTCAAAAGCATCAATACTTTGGCACTCAGCTTCTTTATAGTCCAACTCTCACATCCATACATGACTACTGGAAAAACCATAGCCTTGACTAGATGGACCTTTGTTGGCAAGGTAATGTCTCTGCTTTTTTAGTATGTTGTCTAGGTTGGTCATAACTTTTCTTCCAGGAATTAAGTGTGTTTTAGTTTCATGGCTGCACTCACCATCTGCAGTGATACTAGAGACCCCCAAAATAAAGTCTGCCACTGTTTCCACTGTTTCTCCATATATTTGCCATGAAGTGATGGTACCACATGCCATGATCTTAGTTTTCTGAATGTTGAGCTTTAAGCCAAAGTTTTCACTCTTTGTTACTTTGTTACTTTTTTGCCATCTTTGTTACTGTTGCCAAAAGATTACTGCTTGCAGAAACCTCAGATGATGCTTAGCATTTTTTAGCAATAAAGTTTAAATTAGGGTATGCACGTTTTTTAGATGGACTTCACACTTAATAGACTATACTGTAGTGTAAACATAACTTTTATATGCACTGGGAAACCAAAAAAATTGTGACTAGCTTTATTGCAATATTCACTTATTTTGTGGAACCAAATTTGCAATATTTCCATGGTATTCCTGTATCAAGATCTTATCCACTCATTTCATTAAGATATGTAGTTGTTCCACTCCACATTTTCATAAAAAAAAACATTTCCACCAAAAAAGCATTAAATTATTCTTCTACAACTTTAACTTGCCCTCTATATAGCCATGAATTAAGTGAGTTAAATGAAATAAATACAGCTTCTAGCTATGGTATGTAAGTCTACAACATTAAAAATGCACATTATTCTGTCTTAGCTTTTAAAAAACATGCAGCTGCTCTTTACTTCTAGTTGTCCTTCTCTTTTTCCTTGTATGTGATGATGGCTACAGCAAGTTGAGAAACAGATTCCTGTAAGCATTATGCATTATTTAGTGTGAATTTACATACTGTTCTGTTTTAACTGCTTTACAAGTGTCCTATAAATACAGGGAATTATTTGACTGTCTAGGCAGAAAGGAAAAGCAAATTTGGGAAAGGACTTGGCAGGAATATGCAGGGTCCATTTCTGAAGTGCAACATTTCTTCCCTTGTCCTCTGTTAATTACAAATTCTACTCTTTGTATGTTGATTTAAATTTTCTAAATTGACTAAAATTGTGCATCACACTCCCATTTTATAAATATTAAGTATTTTATATCAGTATAATATTTAAACTGAGATATTTCATGAAAAGTTGTAGATTGCCAAACCTCTCAGTGACCTACATCTTTAGTGTTCTGTGTTTGTGTTAAATAGCATAAGCAAATACTTTTCATGGAAATTATCTTTCAAGAAGTAGCTTATAGCAAGGCTGAAGTAGGTGAGCATAGTAAGACTCTTTCATACGTGATAGATACATTAGAAGAAAATGATGTTGGATTACAGAGGGCTTTAAATGCCACCCTAAAAGTGATTGTCTATTTTCTAATGAAAATAATGTTTTATTGAGTATTTAGATGGCAAAAGAACTGAGCTTTGGAAAGAAAGATAGCATTGGTGGAGTAAAAGAAAGTTTGAATGAAAGAGAAGAGGATACCATTGGGGAGATCATTACAAGCATTCATGATAAATACAGTAAGACTGTGATCTCATTAGCAGCAGTAGGATGGAAAAGAGTAAATGTTTGGGGTGAAAATACTTGATTTAAAAAAAAATTTGTTTATTAATTTTTGGCTGTGTAAGTCTTTGCTGTTGCCTATGGGTTTTCTCTGCTTGTGGTGAGCGGGGGCTACTCTTCCTTGTGGTGTACAAGCTTCTCATTGTGGTGGCTTCTCCTGTGGCAGGGTACAGGCTCTAGAGCACATGGGCTTCAGTAGTTGCAGCTTGTGGGCTCAGTGGTTATGGCACAGGGGCTCTGGAGTGCTGGGTTAGTAGTTTGGCACACAGGCTTATTTGCATTATGGCATGTGGAATCTTCTGGGACCAGGGATTGAACCCATATCCCCTACATTGGCAGGTGGATTCTTAACCACTAGACCACCAAAAAAGTCCTGAAAACATTTGATTTTATATAAAAGAAAACTCAGTACCACTTGAAGTCAATGGGAGCAAATTTAAAATTTTTTTCAAATTAGACTCAATTACCTGGACCAGTTGATTCTAAAGATGATGAAGATGTATCTGGAAAATTGGTTTTTAGTATAAAGTCAGGTTGTAGAAAGAATATCAATGCATATAGGAAGTAAAATATTTCTAGTGTTTAGCATTGAAGACATCTTGCTACCTTATTTGACGTTCAAAATGATACCTAGTTTCAATCTGCTCCCTTTGTCTTAATTCCCTAAAAGTGGCATCATTCTATCCATGGCTGAATGTAAATAAAAGCTGTTTAATGCCTGCTTCACATGATAATAGGAGAAGGCAATGGCACCCCACTCCAGTACTCTTGCCTGGAAAATCCCATGGATGGAGGAGCCTGGAAGGCTGCAGTCCATGGGGTCGCTGAGGGTTGGACACAACTGAGTGACTTCACTTTCACTTTTCACTTTCATGCATTGGAGAAGGAAATGGCAACCCACTCCAGTGTTCTTGCCTGGAGAATCCCAGGGACGGGGCAGCCTGGTGGGCTGCCGTCTATGGGGTCGCCCAGAGTCGGACACGACTGAAGTGACTTAGCAGCAGTAGCAGTCACATGATAGTAGATGACATTCTCCTCCGATTATGTACCAGGAGGAGAGCTTCAGGTCTATGTATCATTTTTAAAGCAAATATCGTATGAAATAAACTCAAAAGCCTAATGGAAAATTCAAAGTTTGTTCTCACAGTTTCTCGAAAGAAAGGGAAAGAAGGGATATTTCCCTATTCCTCTCACATATCTTTGAAAGTGAAAATGAAGTCGCTCAGTCATGTCCAACTCTTTGTAACCCCATGGACTTTAGCCTTCCAGTTTCCTCTGTCCATGGGATTTTCCATGCAAGAATACTGGAGTGAGTTGCCATTTCCTTCTCCAGGGAGTCTTCCCAATCCAGAGGTTGAACACAGGTCTCCCACATTGCAGGCAGACTCTACCATCTGAGTCAGCAGGGAAGCCACAAAATGGAAAGGGTAGCCTTCTCCAGGGGATCTTCCTGACCCAGGGATCAAACTCGGGTCTCCTGCATTGCAGGCAGATTCTTTATGATCTGAAGCATCAGGGAAGCCCCATATATCTTTAGATAATTTAAAGTTTATCATTTTAGAATAATTTTCTATGTGTCATGTTGGTTTTTAATTCTTTAATTAAAAAATCCCTTGATTGTGTTTCTGTGACTGTAGGTAGGTACAACAAAAATAGAAGAATGAAGCCTGTAAATGTAGTAGAAGCCCACATTTCCAAGTTCAGATTATATTTAGCATCAGTTACAGAATTTTCCTATCACATCAAAATGGCTAGTATTGAAAGTCCAACACAGGGTTATCTCCTGGGTCAGTGAGAGACGGGAAGGGAGTCTTGTGCAGATCCAGTGCTGTATTTAGGATCCTATTGGGACCCTTGGACTATTCGAAGGTTGAGACATTTAGTGGAACAATTTAACATAGTTTTTTGTTTGGGCAAAACGGAAATGAAAAATATACAATGGGGAATATCTTGAGCACAGCCTGAATGGCGTAGAGCGTATATATATATATATATATTTTTTTCCTTCAGCAGGGAAAGTATCTCCCAGGTGGTCAAGGACTTCCATAGGAATAGACTTTTTTAGTCTGGAAAGGAGATTAGGATCACAACTACTTAAAATGAAGAAACATCAACACCCATAGCAACAGCAGTACCAAAAGGCATAAATCATTATTGGCATGGAATAAAAGCAACAGCCAAAGCCAGAAGAGAGCAAAATTTCACCTTTTTCTCTAGAGATTGGGACAATGGCCATAATAATGTAATGCCAATTTATATACGACACACTTAGAGCTTCCTGAAATTATCTGGCAGCAATTTCAGGAGCGAGACAGTTTCCACAGCTTTGAGGGATAACTAGAAATGAAGAAGTGTTTTATTACAAATTTGGTAAACTTTTTGGATGTTTTGGGCTCCTGTTACTAAGGAAATGTATCACCATGTTTCTTTTCTCTCTCTCTCTCTCTCTCTCTCTCTCTCTCTCTATTTCATTCACCTCAATTGTTTGCACATTGAAATGACTCAAAGAGGAAGATAATAGTAGGAATTTGGGGAAGGGAAGCATTCTCAAATGTCAGAAGTCTCTTTGAGGGCATCCTTTGTGCATTCTATTCAACACTGAAATCCCAAGGCTTTACTCGTGCTGAGCCGCTTCGGCTGGGTCCTACTCTGTGCAACCCTATGGACTGTAGCCCACCAGTCTCAGTCCATGGGATCCTCCAGGCAAGAGTACTGGAGTGGATTGCCATGCCCTCCTCCAGGGGATCTTCTCAACGCAGGGATCAAACCGCTGTCTTCTGCATCTCCTGCATTGCCGGCAGATTCTTTACCCACTGAGCCACCTGGGGAGCCCAAGGCTTAACTCAGATCCTGTCAAAAAGAGTTCTCCATCTAAGAGGGAAGCCAGACGGAGAAGTGCATGCATGCACTGGCCATCTAAAAGTGATGTGCGCTGAAAAGACGGGAAGTAATCCTTCCATCACCTTTGCCCCTATGACATTATAATTCTAAAAGGAATCAGTCACGTACCTTTCTAGAATCCAGTCATCATTTTATCTATAATTTTATCCCAATGACCTTCAGTATGTCTGCCACAGAATTGCACCTACTGTTCAATGCATAATTTGTTCACTAATCCATTCAGTGGACAAATGGAAAAATTAAATGGTTTTGAATATTAAGTAGGATTTTTTAAAATCATAGAATGTTTAGCACTTAACCAAATAAATGTTGCTAGAAAATATAAATGTCTGTGAGGATATGGGCTGTGCCAAACTTCACCATCTCATACAATATGCGATACACAATCACCACCTAAATGACTGCTAGAATGAAGTGAACCCAGCTGAACTGGGTACAAGAGTTGGTAGGTTGTAGGAACAATCTAAACTGCTCGTAGCAGTCTTGCTGATGTGTATTACTGGTGTTGCTGGGTACATAAAATTTAGATGGCGATAAAAATAGTCTAGGAGGCCCTAAAGAGATGTGTGCTTCGTTTTAAAGTCCTCTGGGTTTCGAGTGAATAAAATTGTTTGGGTAATCGCAAGAGAGGATTTTCTTGTAAACACCAGGGACTATTCACTTTAATTGTGTTGCATCTGGTGCTGACTCTGTTTTGGGTTTTCTGTTTTGTTTCCCAAAATATTTTTCTTTTTTGTATTGTGTGCTTTGAATAAGACCAAAGGATTCACTTTTGTTCTTCATCTTTTGTTATGTAGGTAAACGTTCCCTCTATAACTCTATTTGTTTTCAACTGTAATGATTTCAGTAGGTTTTGATTATATACTACATTTCTTTAACACTTATACTCAAATGAGGTCAAAATCATAATTCCTTAAATGCATGACTGGAAACTGAGACTCATGTTAAGAGATTTACCCAGGGTCATATAGTTAGTAAATAACGTGTGTGTGTGTGTATGTGTGTGTGTGCAGTCATGTCCAGCTCTTGCGGCCCCATGGACTGTAGCCCCCCAGTCTCCTCTGTTCATGGGATTCTCCAGGCAAGAATACTGGAGTGGGTTGCCATTTCCTTCTCCAGGGGATCATCCCAACCCAGGGATGGAACACGCATCTCTTATGTCTCCTCCATTGGCAGGAGGATTCTTTATCACTGTGCCACCTGGGAAGCCCAGTAAATAGTGACATCATCTTAAATACCAAAGGTCATATTATTTATCTACTAGAACAAGTTTTTCTCAACCATCATCACCTCTTTACCTCTTCATTATATTTGTCATATTTACTGACCATATATATCATTTACCCACATTGTTTGATTTTTAATTATTTTATTAATTTTATATAATTATTTTAATTTATGTTTTTGTTACCACCATGGGTGTAAAATCAATATTATTGGCCAGAAACAGATAGCATAAATATTAATACAATAAAAGGAAAAGAATGTGATTATATTCTTATGGGATATTAATGTTTATGGAAAGGCTCTGAACTTGACAGCTGTTATGAAAGTCTAGACTTGTATAAATGTAGTTGAAGAAATATTAGATACATGTTATCATCACTGACATGATCTAATCAAGAATAAAATGTAACTGAAATGGGAGCATTTCACTATGTGATTTCATATCACTTAATGCTATATTTATAAGCCAAAGGGCAATCATATCTAAAAACTGTGACTTCTAGCACTACACTTTGGAAAACATGGGAGTTTTGCATCTAACTTTTAAGTAAAGCACCTAGGGGAGCTAAGGATTGTTTGATTCAAATAGAGAATAGATGACAAAACCTCCATTTAGGAAAAAACATCTCGCTAATTCTGCCATCCAAATTGTTGATGTTTTTATACTACCAGCCAACTTCTGGACATCTTAAACTGACATCAAAAAAAAAAAAAAATAGACACAGCAATGCATGAACATTGATGGAGTTTAACCCATTTTTGACAAAGTTGCAAGAATCATAAACTTTCTTCCACTCATAGTTCATACGTGTCAGATATGTTTTCCTTGGTAAATCCTACTTTTTTCTTCCTAGTAAGTTTGATTTCCTTGAGTATTTCAGTAGCCTCTGTTACAGCCTGGGCTTCCCAGGTGGCTCAGTGGGTAAAGCATCTGTGTGCTGATGCAGGAAAGGTGGGTTAGATCCCTGAGTCGGAAAGAACCCCTGGAGGAGGAAATGACAACCCTCTCCACTATTCTTGCCTGGGAAATCCCATGGACAGAGGAGCCTGGAGGGCTACAGTCTATGGGATCACAAACAGCTGGGCACAACTGAACATGCATGCACATTACACCCTGCAGTTTCACTTGTTAAATTATTTGATAAATGTGAAAATATGTTAATTAGTGTTACATGATTTTACATTTACAGAGAATATTTCCCAAATCTACCAAAGTTTGTCTTCAAATTTTGATAGAGTCTCTGAGTAGGCCACTCTGCATTTATCTTATATCACCTAAGACAAGAATCCTCTCATGTCCAATAAGCAGCCTTCCTGAATTAGAAAATGAACTCTTGCTTTAAAATGCTTTATTTTGGGATATTTAGAGAAAATTTAAACATCAACCCTTTTAAAAATATATTTTATTGAGGTATGATTGATACACAGTGTGGTGTTAATTTCTGCTCTACAATAAAGTGATTCCGTTCTACGTATATACATTCTTATGCACAGTTGTTTCCATTGTGGTTGGTCACAGGATATTGGATATAGTTCCCTGTCCTACACAGTAGGACATTGTTGCTTATCCATTCTATATATAATCGTCTGCATCTGCTCACCCCAAACTCCCACCTCTCCCTGGCAACCACAAATCTGTTCTCTATGTTTGTGAGTCTGTCTCTGATTCCTAGAAAAATTTACTTCTGTTATCTAAATATGAACTCTTTAACAGACTTAAAGGCCCTTTTATTCTCTAGTCTCCCAAGAGCACTGTGATTTGCTTGCTCTGAATTCTAGTCACACAAACCCTTCCTAGGTTTTTGTCACTTGCGTTTGCTGCACAACTTTTTTAAGATTTATTTGGTCTGGAATTAATGCTACTACCCTTTCCCTGTTCTACCTATCAATCATTACTACCTGGAGGAAACAGTCCCTGATGGCATAGACTAAGTCAGGTCCCTGGTATATTTTTATACCACTCTGCATATCTCCTCCATTGGGGACATTAAAGCTGCAATCAACTAATTGTGTAACTTTAAATTAATGTGTTTCTCTCCTAATAGATTGTAAGTCCATAGAAGCAAGACCAGGATTGTTAAGTCCACTACTACATCCCTAGTGCTAGGTGCAGTGTCCAGTGCCGAGCAGATGCTCGTTAGTTATTAGATAGAAATGAATGCACACAGGGGTGCAAACTGAGTGGATGGAGCTACGCCTCTTTAGGGATTCATATCTAGGGAAGAAAGAGCATTTTCCAGATAGCCACAATGGGTTTCACATCCAACACACCAGACATTCATTAAAGCAGAGTAAAAAGTGGCATGTTTGAGGGCAGGTAGGTGGGATACAGGCAGCTATGTTGGAGCTGCAGTTCATTTTACGTTTTTAAAATTTCCTGCTCTTTTAGGGTAGCACCTGTGAACTGTTCATGCTAATTAGCATCACCTGGTGGTGATTCCGTAAGGAGAGCCTATGAATTAAGATCTTGATTGGATGTCTGTTCAAGATCTTTTTCCAAACATTTTCTTTTTCCATTGAAAATAATCTGTAACTTTTTTTTTCACTCCCTCATTTATGAAGCTTAATGATCTGCTTTATGTATTTCCTTTGAATCCTCACTAAGGACGCTATCAGTCAAAATCATTTGGCAAAACACAATGTTGGCCATGGAACAGCAAGAGAGGTTTCAAGGTGAAGAAAGGCAATCATGGGGTTTCCAGACCCCAATGTCTGTCATTACTGTGCCCTTCACCCTCTCGGCCGCTCCTGCACGGCACCCCTCCCCTTCCCGATTTGCAACTTGCTCACCGGCTCATCTCAGATACCCATGTATTTTGGACATGAGGCGAGGAGGTGGAGGAGGGGGAATGGGAGTGTAATAGCAGGTTTGGGAGTGTAGGGGGATTGCAAACAAGAAAATAGATGAGAGCAGCAGGAGGCAGTGGGAAGGCCTGCTGAGAGTGGAGACAGGCAGCATTTATATCCCAACCTTATGTCTCCCAGGCCAGTTTTGGCTCCGTGTTCTTCCTTACCATGCTGGTGTTCCCTCTGTCTGGAATGTCCTTGTCGCTTGGAATGTTCATACTGTCCTCTATGAACCAACTCACACATCGCTTGAAACCCCTAAATTAATCAGTCCTGCTCCTGTGTGCCATTTTGTTTCAACATCAGTTTTGATGTGTGTGTCTGCATATCTCACTCCTGGTAGACTGTGAGTGCCTAGGAAGTTAGGGTTTTGGTTTATTCACATACTTATTCTAGGAAAGTGCCCGGCTTAGGGTAGATGATTAATAAATATTTGTGGAAAGAAAGAAAGGAAAAAAAGTGGGAGTGAGGGAGGAAGAAAGGAAGGAAAGAGAAAGAAAACTATTTATGACATATTAAAACAGAAAGAGGAAAGCCTATTACAACACTGAAGCAGTAGAATGGGGTTTTAGAGTCAGACAAAGGCCCAGTTCTAATACTACTTTAGGTCTTATAAAGTTTCCCTAAATATCTAAGTCTTTACCACCTATATTGTATAGGAAATCATACATGAAACACCTCAGGCAGTGTATTAGACATATTTAGACTCATTACCTCCTATTCCTACCATTTCTCCCATAAATATATTGACTTGAAATAATGAATATGTTCATTGTTCATGACTTGGGTGATAGAAATTATATTTTTAATGCTTTTATCCCTCCCCCCACCCAATAACACCTACACTAAGTGGTTGTACAACTTACCACTGAAAGAAAAGCAGTCCATGCATATCATCATTTACATTCGTGGTCTATCTTGACAATTTTGATAGTGTCTTCCAAAATTCACTCAAGATCAGAACATATAAGGAGCCCCCTAAATTCCTGGATGAGATTTAGAGGAGGTTCCTCACCCAGCAGTCAATGGGTTTTGTATTCCTTGCCTAAAAATTCCAAAACCACCCAATTTCTTCCACTGATAGGAGTACTCCCACTAATTCTAACTTCCCTGCTGCCACTGAGCTTCAGAAGTGGAAGAATGAAAACTGGTCACTATGCCAATGTGAATAGGAAGCTTTCTCTGTACAGCCTCTGACTTCTGCTTCTACTCTTATGCTGGTGATGAATGACACCTATTTTCTCTGCCCCTCTGTCCTCATAACTGTAATTGGGATTAAAGTAATACCCTTGTCTACTTCAAATGAGAAACCAGTATTCACAATATAAGCCACATGTTCTGGCACACAGTAGTTCAGTTGGTTCAGTCGCTCAGTCCTGTCCAACTCTTTGCGACCCCATGGACTGCAGCATGCCAGGCCTCCCTGTCCATCACCAGCTCCTGAAGTTTACCCAAACTCATGTCCGTAGAGTCAGTGATGCCATCCAACCATCTCATCCTCTGTCGTCCCCTTCTCCTCCTCTTGTCTTCAGTCTTTCCCAGCATCAGGCTCTTAACGAATCAGCTCTTCGTATCAGGTGGCCAAAGTATTGGAGTTTCAGCTTCAACATCAGTCCTTCCAATGAATATTCAGGACTGATCTCCTTTAGGATGGACTGGTTGGATCTCCTTGCAGTCCAAGGGACTCTCAAAAGTCTTCTCCAATACCACACTTCAAAAGCATCAATTGTTCACCACTCAGCTTTCTTTATAGTCCAATTCTCACGTCTATACATGACTACTGGAAAAACTGTAGCCTTGACTAGATGGATCTTTGTTGGCAAAGTAATGTCTCTGCTTTTTAATATGCTGTCTAGGTAGGACATAGCTTTTCTTCCAAGGAGTAAGTGTCTTTTAATTTCATGGCTGCAGTCACCATCTGCAGTGATTTTGGACCAAAAAAATAAAGTTTGTCACTGTTTCCACTGTTTCCCCATCTATTTGCCATGAAGTGATGGGACCAGATGCCATGATCTTACTGTGGCACACTGTAGGTAAACAGTAAATCAAGTTTTCTCTGATCTGACCTCTGATAACATCTGCTCTGAGCTGCCACCATGATGTGTTCATAACCCATCTCTTCCTGTCTTTCAATCCTTTGAAAAGCATTTCCGTGTGTACATTTGAAAAGGCAAGGTGATTTTTTTTTAAGTATTAGAAAATACACACATACCAAGTGTAAGAAGAGTATGAAAATATTTATAATAAAGCTACTTATTCACAGATTTCATAAAGATTCCCAAATAACTCCTGCTCTTAAGCTATGGGAAAATGCTAATTGTGTGTGTGTGTGTGTGTGTGTGTGTGTGTGTGTGTGTGAAATCACATAAAGGTGAAGATAACAAAAGAAGACAGCAGTACTCCTAAAAGATGGTAAGGATAATTCTGACACTAAAACAAGTATGATTTGTTGAATATTACTTGTAAAATTGAATATCTCAGTCTCAAAGGGAAAGAGATTTTCTACCTATTAACTGTGTGAGACAGAGGGGAATTATAATTTATAGGTGGTGCCAGGCAGTCAGTTAAGTGTTCTGATGCACTAAATCATTTAATTCTTACAAAAACCTTGTAAAATATAAATGATCATTCACAAATTAATAATTAAGGAACATACTTAGATAGGTAAGTTAAATCTATGTCCACATAGAAATGATAGGATGTGCCACCACCGGTATTTGAACCCTAATTTTTTGTTATTACTTTAAAGTGTGCAGCCAAACCAAATATTTAAATGCTGGACTGCTGTAAGATGTAAATACATCCATCTATTTCACAGGTGAATTATTTGAATTTTTTGAAGAAAATATTTTATAAGACAAGCAAATACATTCTTAGATGAAAATATACCAGAGAGTTGTCATTTATTTAATACACACCGCCAACATGTAAATTCTTTACAAAATAGAAAATCTTTTTATATGAAATATCCCAAATCCAACCTCATCCCAGATTGATCGAATCTATCCCACCGGATAGTCCTATAGTACATTTTACCCTTTTATAATATGAATTACCATCTAGATATTAATAATGTTTTTATCTATAAATGCTACTGCTAAGTTTATTAGATTTTCAGCTTTTAGAGCATAGATTTTAGGGTGAATCATATGAATGTGACAATTTTACATCAAAATTATGAAATAAAAATTTTAATAGATCATATTTCTATATCCTACTTAATTTTATATCCATCACAAACCCTGAATGATACCTAATGTCTTAAAAAAAAAAAACCTGTTTAATGAATGCATACTCTGTGTCAGGAAACCCACCTGACATTTTAAGCAATGTGCCATTTATCATTAATATATTACCTGGTGCTTTATTGTAATGATTTTATAGATAATAACTGTGTAGCTCACAATATTCAGGTAGAAATAAAAAATATAGTTTTAGATATTTACTGAAAGTCTATTAGCTTTCGTCTTACTCTCACATTTATTCCATTTCCACTGTTGGAGCTTGCTAGATACATCCTCATTTAATGAAGCCAAACCTTATTAAGGTAAAGCAAGTGGAAATTGTTTTGTGAACTTCAGAATGTCATTTTTACATATATTTGCTGAGATCTGAGACACAATTGTTAAATCATACCAAATTTAGTTTCAATATACAAGTATTGGGTAGAAACTGCCATTGTTCATATCCTCTCAGATAGAAAATCTCATTTTAATACTATTTATCTTCAATTTAGTCACATAGGACCTTGGCGGCGTGTTAACACATGCCTGTTTGATCAAGTTTTAATCAGAATGGGCAGCATCATTCTGCCTTTGGCCCCACAATGAAGTGTGTATTTATTATGCAAGGGACGTGGTCATTGCCTTCACACTTCTATTGCAACTGTTGGCTCATGTGTCCCAGAAGGCTGTTTTAAGGGTTAAAGGAAGGTTTCTGGTGAGAGAATTATCTAAAGATACATCCTGGTCTTCCTCCCCAATGCTGCACAGCACACAAAATATGACCTTCTCAGCAGGTCTTACTTTTTTCTTATTTCTTTTAAAATTTATGTGTTGAATGGAAACAATGGAGAGGGGAGGAAAGGAAGGGAGAGAGAAAGGGAGAAGGACGGGAGACTGGGGGAAGAAAGGGAGATTTTTAAGGATGGAGAGTATCGGCACTGATAAACCATTGAATTGCATTTGCCCTCTAGATGCCTCATCCTAACCCAATGTTGAGTGTTCAGACTACAGGATAGTAACCAGCTATGTAAAAATAATATGTGACAAAAGAACTATCAAAATATATGAATACTAAAAATGTGCAGACTGAACATTTTCAACTCTAATTATGCGGGTATACAAATCAGCAAAAGAGGTTATTTTGGGGACTGCATTTCATTGACTTCAGATTAGCAAAGATTTGAAAAGGCATTCATCGACTGTGACATCGTGCCTGTCTTTTTCATCCCTGAAAGACCGTTCTGTGAGACACTGTTATGATTCAAATGTCATTCACACTGGAGTAGCAGGAACAAAGCAGGATTTCCAATAGAAGAAGATCTAATTAAGAGAATAATATTTGCTTATTGTCAGTGCCTAATTAGTTTCCCTGGTATTCGTGTTTATAAAGGTGGCTTTGTTATAATTACAGTTCAACAAGAGGCAGTTATGTAATGGGTCTCATTGTAAAAAAAAAAAAAAAAAATACAGTTGAGATACTTGAAGGTCTTCTCCCTTCTTCCTTTACACTTACCAACTCACACACAATAGAGACATCAAATGGTTACATTTTACTCATTACCTTTCTCTTCACAGTATAAGAGGTACTAATAAGTTCAGTGAGGGAGAAAGTACTGTTCTTTTACCATTCGATGAATCCAACTTCTGCAGCATATGTGTGTGAATTTGGGGGGTTATTAGAAGTTCACTGTATGTTTTCTTGCATTTTAAAAATGATGCTTCTCTCTTGCTTTCTTTCACATGTGCACTTTCTGGAAGGGTAGTGGAAATAGACTGAGATGAAAATAACATAGACAAGGTGCCAATGCATCCAAAAAAGCCCACTTTTATTATTTTTATTTTTAATTGGAGGATAATTGCTTTACAATGTGTCAGTTTCTGCTGTACAACAGCATGAATCAGCTGTAAGTATACATATATCGCCTCCCTCTTGAGCTTCCCTCCCACTCTCCCACCCTTCCACTCTAGACGATCCCACTTTAATGATACTCTGTGTTAATGAGGGAGGTAAATTGGGATCAAAACAATCAAATGATTTCTGTGCTTATGTCTCAAAAGAGAATTTTGATCATGTCCATTTACTGCTACTTGCCATTAAGGAACTACATTAAATTTGATCAAGAACATATCAGACCCTCCACTGTATCTGATCCCTACAAACTCTTAATCTTTCTCCCACGGTTTTTATAATACCCTAACCTAAAACAGTTTAGTATACCTGCAGAAGAGACTAATGTTAAGTGCTGTTAGAGATAAGTCACACAATTTCAATGGCTTAATAAAGTAGAACTTCATTTTTTGTTTTTATTCATGAAACTATCAATGAGGATATTCCTGGTCACTAGATGACTTATCACCACATGATGATTCAAGTCTCAGGTTGATTCCAGTCTCCAGAGTCGGATTTCTCTTCTCACCAAGATAGAAACAATGGGCAAAAAGCATACTTAAAATTCTGGCCTAGCAGTGACATATGTACCTAAGCTCACTTTCCATTGGTAAGAATGAAGTCACATGACACATGTCTGGGAACTACACTTTGTTGCTGGGCAACCTCTTCCCAGTGACAATTTCAGATCATGAAAAAGGAAGCACACATTTTGTCGCAAAGCCCATTGTCCTTTCTATATCATTCCTATGGAGCTTGCTGCTTCATTACTCTGTGCCATTTCATTTGGTGAATTCTTACTCAGCTTCAAGCTATATTCAGGCATAATTTCGCTTTATAGTCATCTGTGATCTGCCCAGACAAGATAGAAATTACCTCTTCCTTATAGCTATAACATACATAAATATTCCTAGTAGAGTAGGTAAAACATTTGTGCATAACTATTTAATTGTCTGTCTTGTATGGTCATTTCTGGTATCATTTCTACTCTTTTGCTTTCACTCTCCCCCAGTTGCTTGATTTTCCTTCATTGCACTTTAATTATTATTTATGTTTTGATGAATTTATGTTTTGATCTATATTTCTAACATGATACTTTCTCCAGATCTTAAGGTGTATTAGGATTTTCAGAGAAATGGAACAATAGGAGAACAATGGATACATACCTATATAACTCATGAGTTTTATTATAAAGTATTGACTAATGCATTTACAGAGGCCAAAAAGTCCTATACTTCCACTTGCAAGCTGGAGACCTGGAAAGATTATAGTATAGTCACCCCTCAGTACCTGTAAAGGAGTGGTTCTGGGACCCTCATGGATACGAAAATCCATGGATGCTTAACTCCCATATATAAAATGGATCGGTACTGTTGGCTCTCTGTATCTGCACTTTTCTCATGTGCAAAGTCTAACCTGCACATGTGAGAGAGCTGACAACAATTAAAGTCCCAAGAGCCAGAAAGCCAACATATTCAGTCTGGATCTTAATGCCTGAAAGTTAGGAACATCTAGGGCAAAGAAGATTGTACTCCCAGCTCCAGTGGCCAGCCAGAGAACAAATTCAACCTTCCTCTTCCTTTGTGTTCTATCAGGCTGTTGATCCATTGAGTGATGTCCTCCCATATTAGGGAGAAACATCTGCTATACTCAGTCCACCAAGTCAAATGCTGATATTTTCCAGAAGCACTCTCACAGACCCCAATATGGTGTTTAACTAGCACTCAGGATATCCCTTACCTAGTCAGTGCATTTATGCATTTCACCATCAACGTAAAGCAATACCTACTTGGAGATTTTTAATGTGAATGTAAGTCTGTTGCTGCATTGCAGACCACCCACAACTTACTGGCATGAAACAACCATTGTAGTGTGTTCATGATTTTGAAGTTCAGGATTCCAGACAGAGCTAAGGAGAGTATGTCATCTATGCTCCATATGGGGTGGAACTAAGTTATAATGCCCAGAATTTCTAGAGGTGGTTTGATTTAATTAACTGGGTTTATGTATTTGGGCCGTCAGTTCTGATGGTCAGGTGGATTATGTGGTTCTTCTTCTTCCTGTTATTTTTGCTGTGTGGAATAGCCAAGTTGCCTTCTTCACCCTCAGAACCAATATATGCACAGGGATGTCTGGGACTCTCTCTCTCAACCACTTGGTTTAATTTTGTGGAGCTTTTCCTGGAGGTAAAAAGAAGTGTCATTTTAGAGGCAAACAATTCCTTAACAATTCCTCTAAATTATTCTCAAAACTCAATAGTTACTGTTTTGCCTACCATTGCCCAGCCAGATCCATGAGTCAATAACACACTTTCTCTTTTGCACATTTCCTTGTGCAGCAGTGTTGTTAAATATTTTGCCTCTGTGTAACAAGTATGTCCTTTCCTCAAGTCTTCAATAGCATTTCTCTCATTGTTCTTCAGGACGTCCTCAACTGTCTTCTGAAGGAACATCTGGCTTCTACTCACTATTTCAAAGTCAAGGCCACCAGCCTGAAATTTTTCATTATGGTGGCATATCGCTTCCAGATAACACATTTTGTTATGGATGACTACTGCTGTGTTATAAACTGCCCCAGACTTAGTACATAACAGCAACTTTTTTCATATGTTCATTATTTTGTTTTAATTAGAAATTTTACATAGGGCACAATGGTGATGGACTTTCCTCTGCTTTGCAATTACCTGGACTCTTAGCTGAGGTGACTCAATTAGCTGGAGATAGCAAAGACAACTTGATGAGTCCTAAGCCTTTAACCATCTGACTACAGTGCATTCTTCGGTCTCAATTTATTTCTATCTAACTACACAAAGATCCCTTCTTATCTCACTGTGTATATCCTTGTTTTATCCTAGTGTCCTGGACTTCCTTTTTATTACTCTTTTTACTTAAAAAAAAAAAAGTCTTCTTGTTTGATCCTTTATCCAATGAAACTGAAATCTATGTGAAGGGAGCAATCACACATCACTCTAATTCACCATTCTATCTCTACCTCTAATACATTGCTTGTTACATGGCAGGTGCTCAGTAAATGTTTAATAAATTTTGAAGCCATTGATTGCTTTTTAGTTCCCACTGGCAAACAGAATGATCTCACTGGCAGTTCATCTCAGTGACAAAGATGTGTATTTGTCCACATCTAAACATACATATAGTTTACTGAAGATATGTTAAGACTGGTTAGCCAGAGGGAAACTCAAGTCATGATTGAGATTTTAACCATTAAGATAGTACTCAGAATATAATCTAAAAACATTGTAAGGCTAGAAAGAATGAATCACAGTATCAAAAGGTGAGATGAAGTTGACATTCCAAAAAATGAAAACAGATAAAACACCAGAGCAAACAGTCTAGTACTAAGGCAAGAGATGGATGCACTCTCCCAGCTTTTTCGCTTGGGGAGAGGACCTTCATAGATATGACAGCACTTCAGGGAGTTTTTGAGACTGTCCACATTTAGTTGCAGACATGGTGAACAGCCTCACATTTCCAATATCATCTCTTTTGTGCAAATATCTCTGTAAATGAATAACCAGGATGTCACCCCCGCTTGTCTTTGTGTGCATTCTCTAGAACTCTTCTGGGCTTTAAACTGATGTTGGGATGTAGTTGGAACTGGACAGAAGTGAGTAAATTAGAAAGATATCAATAATGTTATAAGTGAGGAAGAATAATGGATAATGATATTTAAATAAAGTCTAAACTATTGTTAGTTTTCTACAATTATTGAAAAGCATGTATGTTTATTAATTATGGTCAGGTCAATTTAAAGATTCCATCAAGATTTCCAGTAGTTAAGTTGTCTGCCACTAAAATGATCTCCCAGGGGCTATAACTCACATACTTGAAAATCTTAGAGTCTATCATTCCTAATTAGCCTAACTAGAACACACTTCTGAGAAGGCAGTGGCACCCCACTCCAGTACTCTTACCTGGAGAAGGAAATGGCAACCCACTCCAGTGTTCTTGCCTGGAGAATCCCAGGGACGGGGGTGCCTGGTGGGCTGCTGTCTATGGGGTCCCACAGAGTCAGACATGACCAAAGTGACTTAGCAGCAGCAGCAGCAGAACACACTTCTATCCAGGTAAGATCCCTAAACATGACTTAACTAGTGATTACTACTAGTTGATTTCCTCTGTCTCCCCTCTCAAATTCTGTGCTCCAAGAGCACAGAGGTAGTGGTTTTCTTACCCACCCTTTGTCATCACTGAGTAAAGTTCCTGTCACTGTGCATTGATTTAATCACTAGTGATATGAGTTGAATTCTATTGATTCTCCCTTCCACTCCCAAAGAGTTAGAAGGTACTGAACACAGTATATAGAAATAGGCCATCTGTTTTTATCCTATCAACATTATTTTACACTTTATTTTCTCAAGTCTATTCAGTGTAAATTTTTCAGGCTTCTAGCTCAATATAGAACTAATATACAAAGTCCATTTGGATCATGAATTCTCCATTCCATTTTTTCTATAGTAACTATAGACTATTTACGATATGAGTTTTTTTTTTTTTTTTTTTTTTTTTTTTTTTTTTTTTTTTTATCCTAAACAAAATGTAGTTGAAGAGAAAAATCACATTTCCCTAGTGTCTGGTAATACCATGCAGAAACATGATGTACACTTGAAATCTCTAGATATTATATTTAAATTAGACTGGAGGTTCTAAGTCTTAATGACCAGGCTTTCTGAGATGTTCATCCTGGTTATAATCCTCAAATTTGGATAAAATAAAATTTGCCATTCCTTTCTTAAAAAGTAATAATAACCAAATTTTAGAGGTATTTAATTCTGATCTTAGTAGCCAGGAAAGAAAAATAGAGAAAAAAAAAAGCAAACACATTTGAAGCCTGAGTTCTACAAATGTTATACATAATAGTAGCACCTCAATGCAGTAGGTACCCCAACTGATCAACAGTGATTGTGTAAGTTTTAGTATCAATTGTGTAGTCTTGAGCACATGAGAATAACTGAAAAAATTAAAGTTCAGCTTCTGACAGTCCTTCGTCTTTCTACCATACCACACATGTCGTGAAGACAATCATTATGAACGTGGGGTCATTCTCTAGATCTGATGGACTGCTCTTTCACAGACTGGCACTTACATAATCACAACTGCACCTTGAGGTACTTAAGCTCCTTGAAATACATATATATGTATATCGCTATTTGTTAAATAAGTGAAATGTCTGCAGGCCATTAGTAATCTACTGCTCTTAGATGATGGGATTATATCTTGTGGTAGAGGCTATTTCAGGTATCTCTGTAGCAAAAAAAAGAAGAAAGAAATTCTAGACCAAGTTCTGCAGCAACTGACACTGTTTCCTGATCCTCAGCTCAGAGGACAACTGTGTTCTCTCAGTTATCACTCTCCTCCAAATGGTCGTAATCTCACATTTGCAATCACATCTCTAAATGTCTGGGTCACAGTGAGAAGCAGCTGATACAGATAAATTACAAAGATAACCTTTTGCTGAGGTTGTTAGTGTGACTGATAGGAATTATTACACAAATTAGAAATCATTAGGTTTTTTATTGGTAAAATGGGATCCCCAACAAGCCACACCAACAAGGAGAGGAAGAAAAGGTCTCCAAGGAACAGTGGGTCATCCCATGTCTGGACTTCTGAGAGTTTCAGTATATCATGCTAAATTGAAGGAATCATGGGCAAGAGAAATAAAGCTATAGAGCTGTGGTTCTCAGGCTTAAGCATCATCAGAATTACCTGGAGGTATGAGCAGGTCTTACACTGGGCCTCAGAATCTGCATTTCTGACAGATTCCTGGACAATGCCTGACTGCTGATTTGGGGCAACTCTGAAGGCCACTGCTTGAGAATAATGTTTAATATAGGCTCTAGAGTCACACCCCCTAGGACTGAAACCTCCCACTTTCCTTGAAGGCTTCATGTAAGTTTATTTACCACTTTGAGCCACAGTTTCTTCACCTTCTAAATAGTAATTAAAATAGAGTAAGTGGTGGCAAGCAGAGAGTCCACATACTCTAAAGAATATTTATACAAGGTCCATGGAGGCTGGTTTCCTTAAATGGCAAGTATCCAAGTGCTAATTGCAGGTGAACAGTGAAGAGACTCAGCTATACATACACATATATCAATTCTCCCCGAAAACTCCCCTCCCATCCAGTTCTATTTTCAATATAACAGTGTGTACATGACTTGCCCAAACTCCCTAACTATCCCTTCTCTCTGGCAACCATAAGTTCACTTTCTAAGTCTGTGAGTCTCTTTCTGTTTTGTAACTTCATTTGTATCATTTCTTTTTAGATTCTATGTATAAAGGATGCCATATGACATTTCTCCTTCCCTGTCTTATTTCATGAGTATGACACTCTCTAGGTCATTCAATGTTGCTGCAAATGGCATTATTTAATTCTTTTTTAATGGCTGAGTAATATTCCATTGAATATATATACCACATCTTCTTTTCCATTCCTCTGTCAGTAGACATTTAGGTTACTCGAATGCCTTTTCTAGGCTGAGGGCTTTTCCATACATTA
Source organism: Capricornis sumatraensis (assembly GCF_032405125.1). Lineage (NCBI taxonomy): Eukaryota > Metazoa > Chordata > Mammalia > Artiodactyla > Bovidae > Capricornis > Capricornis sumatraensis. The sequence continues at coordinate 35,678,826 of NC_091088.1, read as the reverse complement.
TTTTATACAGTCTCAACTTACGCAGTGTAAAGACACTGGAGATTAATAATTACTATCCATCTTTAGCTCAGTTCAGTCGCTCAGTTGTGTCTGACTCTTTTCAAGCCCATGAATCACAGCACACCAGGCCTCCCTGTCCATCACCAACTCCCGGAGTTCACTCAAACTCATGTCCATCGAGTCGGTGATGCCATCCAGCCATATCTGTCGTCCCCTTCTCCTCCTGCCCCCAATCCCTCCCAGCATCAGGGTCTTTTCTAACGAGTCAACTCTTCGCATGAGGTGGCCAAAGTATTGGAGTTTCAGCTTCAGCATCAGTCCTTCCAATGAACACCCAGGACTGATCTCCTTTAGGATGGACTGGTTGGATCTCTTTGCAGTCCAAGGGACTCTCAAGAGTCTTCTCCAACACCACAGTTCAAAAGCATCAATTCTTTGGCACTCAGCCTTCTTCACAGTCCAAATCTCACATCCATACATGACCACAAGTAAAACCATAGCCTTGACTAGATGGACCTTAGTCGGCAAAGTAACGTCTCTGCTTTTGAATATACTACCTAGGTTGGTCATAACTTTCCTTCCAAGGAGTAAGCGTCTTTTAATTTCATGGCTGCAGTCACCATATGCAGTGGTTTTGGAGCCCCCCAAAATAAAAAGTTTGTCACTGTTTCCCCATCTATTTCCCATGAAATGATGGGACCAAATGCCATGATCTTCGTTTTCTGAATGTTGAGCTTTAAGCCAACTTTTTCACTCTCCTCTTTCACTTTCATCAAGAGGCTTTTTAGCTCCTCTTCACCTTCTGCCATAAGGGTGGTGTTATCTGCATATCTGAGGTTATTGATATTTCTCCCGGCAATCTTGATTCCAGCTTGTGCTTCTTCCAGCCCACTGTTTGTCATGACGTACACTGCATATAAGTTAAATAAGAAGGGTTACAATATACAGCCTTGACATACTCTTTTTCCTATCTGCAACCAGTCTGTTGTTCCACGTCCAGTTCTGTTGCTTCCTGACCTGCATACATAGAGAATGAAATCTGGACTTAGGCCAAGTTCTTCAGGGTTACCCAGATAGTAAATATGAGTGCCAGAATTTGAACCCAAATTGTCTGATGCCCAAAATTTGCTCCATTACTTCCTACTTTCCTCCTGATTAATACTTGGTAGACTTTTGCTTGACAGCTGAAACATTGCTGATGACCGCTGAGAAAAGCAGCCAGTTCATCTCTGGTTAGAAACCCATTTCTCTGCAAATACAACTTAATTTCTTGTGTAGGTCAAGTCTTAGGTGCATAGTCATCTGTGTTCTTGTCGCATTGAATTTGCTTTCAGCTATCATTTTTGGGAGACAAATATCAGAAAGCGAAATTTACACTTCGTCCTGGCAGAACTTTGTTGTAGAAACTCTCAATAGTCCTCATGTGGGCATAGCCCAGTGTCTATCACATGACCAGTAGGGCTTGATATTGCCCACATGTGTAAACAGCTTCTGGCTAGCATGTCCAGAGACAGTGGTTGGCCTCTACTGATATTTACTGAGGAGGTCTGATAATTATCTTGACTGTTCACAAATCTGACGCCCCTCCATGAAGACATATGATCGGGATGGATACTACTTCATCACTTTGCCAGTTTGAAGATGATTTTTCCTTACAACATGTCTTTGACTGGTCTACAGAAAAAATATTGTTTCTCCCTAATAATTCTACCTTATCACATGAAAAACAATAATGCTCATGTTATGTGTGCGCATCAAAATGTGTATACCAGGTTTTACTTAGAATGTATCTTTGCACTGGGCTAATACTACAAAATTATTTTCTCCATTCTCATAATTAACGTTGCCATGACAACATTGTTTCCTGACATCATATTTCAGCCCTAATATCTAGAAGGAATGAGGAACAAGTTTTCAAATTCGGTGTTAAGAAGGAGTGGGGAGGGACTTTCCTGGCAGTCTGGGGGTTAAGACTCTGCCTTCCAGTGCAGGGTATGCAGGTTTGATCCCTGGTTGAGGAGCTAAGATTCCACATGCGTCTCAGCCAAAACAAAACAAACAAACAAACAAAAAAAACCAGGAAACGGAAACAATATTGTAACAAATAAAATAAAGACTTTAAAACAGCCCACATTAAAAAAAAAAAATCTTACAGAAGTGGGGGAATGTAAATGGCAAAATTTTCAGAAATAGTGAATTTCTGTGAAGCTGCATGCCACGGTACTGCTATGATATGGGGAGAAAAATTACAATTAGAGCCAATAGAGAAAGAACTGTAGTATAAAAACCTTTATGTTGCAGATAATATACAATGAGGTCTGAGATACTAAGCGACTTGTCTTAGCATCACTGTTCCAAAGAAGCAGATTTGGTTTCCTGGCTCCGGACACTGCACTGATTTATAGTATCTAATGGGTCTCTTTCATTCTTTAATTCTGGAATTGACATTTCCCTGTATCAGTGTCATACCCGTTTATATTACATAAGTGGCCTTTATATAATTTAAGCAATCTTTCCCATTCACATACAGAGGAGATTAGAATAGATTCCAACAGTAGGTATGTATCTATGCATGCATATACTTATGCTTGTTGGATTTCTTTGGCAATTACAAATGGCTTGCTGATCGTGCATACTGATATAAAAGAGTTTTAAACCTTTTGAAATGCCCTGACTTCCCTCTTGGAGGTTGTGAGTGGGAGGTTTGGACTAAAGCTGATGAACAACATCCTGGGGCAGATAGAACAGGAAATAAAACAGAAACCAGTTTCCTTCATTTTTTTTTGCCAGGGACTGAGTTGTTCCAGGAACAACTATATTAAAAAGGGAACAAAATGAATACAAAAATCTGCATTTCTTCACCATGAGGAGAATATCAGCATTGTGTGGAAACGTTTGTGATTTACGTTAAAATAACTTTTCCTTAAACCATCACAATATGATTTACAGATATAATGGAAAGAAAATATTACTTGCATTTTTTTGGTTGAAGAAAGCCATGCCACATAATCTAGGGGAAATGATACACTTAATTTCTCAAAGTTGCATAGACAGGTAAGACCAAGAGAATGATAACTGCTCCAGAGATGTTTTTTTGATCATGTTATATAACTCAACATCTAGCCACCCTCAAATTTTACTTTTGCTTTGAAAAGAGAATGTGACAATTATCTAAGTGAAATTTGTCAAAGTGTAATATTTTTAACTCAAATTTTCTGTTCACTGGCTGTCATTGATGTCCCATATTTATGCCTGTTCAGGAGCCATGCCCACTGGTGCGAGCCACCCACGCCCAGTCTTGTAGTTTGAGTGATGAAGTCTATACCAAGCTGCAGAGATTGGCTTATGACTTAGACCTGTATAATCAGAGAACTGTATTCACGTATTTACAATAATTAGTTAAGGAATCATCTGATTACAACTAAATAGAAGTCATTAAAAGTAACCTTAGGAGTCATTCTGGAACCACAGTAAAATCTACCTTTTCATGCCTAAGCTGGAATGATCTAAAAATGGCTCTCAAGTGACTGGTGGTAAAGAATTATTTTGATCAATTATTTTTATTTTCATGGAAATGAAACCTGAAATAAAGGAAGCATACTGGTTGGGAAGGAAAGAGACAAGACACACAGACGTTAAAGGGTTCTGCTGTAAAGAATAATCCAAGCACATTTCAACCATAATAAATAAATTTTTAAAGTGAAGAAAATAAATTTGGTTGAAATTAGAAAGTATAAGCTTTTTTCTGCCTCCTATAATTGATAAAATATTAGGTAATATATTTTTTATAATCTTTAAGTGAGTTAATTAGACAATTTCTCAATGTCAGTTTTGCTAGGCATTGCATAGAAACTGAAATCAGTGTCCCATTGCAGCAAAAGTTGTTTCCAAGAAAATGTTTTATTTGAATAATGTTATTTGCCATTTAGCACATTTTAGATGTAATTGTATGATATTCCTTTTATGTTTTTTTCTTTGTTAGTGAAATATTTTCTCTCAATTAATCAAGCCACAACATTATCAAAATTTTCACATACAGAATGGGAAATTTCCACACATCTCAATAACTATTTTGGACACTTGTAGTTAAACACATTAAGATGCTTATTAGTGGAGAGTTGTGGAATGAGTCTCAATTAGTGAATTAGACTGTATTCATTACACTTCACCAAATGCTCATTAGCAGATTGTTTGATTTTTTTTTTCATACCCATGCTAGAGGGAAAAAAAATAAAATAAGGATGGATGGAAATGGGGAGCTAGTTTGCCTTAAAAGCAATATGAAAATATAGTTACATGATAGTCTTTTTGCTTACAGCTGCCTAGAGCAAAAAAAAATGCTTATAGCCTTTATAGGTATTAGAAGGAAGGGCTAATTCTTCTGTGCCACTAGCGAAACCATTTGGCATATATTTTTCCTAAGTCTTTTATTTTCAAAAAGCAAGTTTATGCAAAGCAGATCAATTTGGGGGGAGAGAGGAAGCAGAGATCATCTGATGGCTCAATTTGGCTGAATTATACCTTGAGGACCTGGCCAAATTTTTTCAGAATGTGCAGCAATCTAGGATTCTTCCATACAAATTTCCCAGCTTTCTTGATCTCACTGGGGGACAGAATTTGACTGTAGTCTGATGGTTCTTCAAGGCTTTCCAACTCCCCATTTTATATTTCCTCTAAAATATTTGCATGTTTAATTCCATATGACTGCCTGCTTCCTGGAAGATGCAGACTGACACAATAAACAAAGAAGTTTATCACAAAAATATCCTGGAAAATCTCTAGAATAAGCATGTCTCTCTAGCCCCAGGAGACCTAAAACATAGCTGAGGATGGAAGTAAATTTATCTACTTAAAACAAACTGCAAAACAAAAAAACAAACAGGATGATCAAGGGGAAGTTGACCTAATAATGTAAGAGATTTACAAACCACTTCTCCTACAGACTCCCCAGTTGGAGATTTCTTCTCTTGGGAAATAATCAGTAAAAAAAAAAATAACTGTAAATAGAGATAATTCGAATGCCCACTCTTTAAAGCACCAATTCTAGTCTTCAGTTCAGTTCAGTTGCTCAGTCGTGTCTGACTCTTTGCGACTCCATGGACTGCACGCCAGGCTTCCCTGTCCATCACCAACTCCCAGGGCTTCCTCAAACTCGTTTTCAGTGAGTCGGTAATGCCATCCACCCATTTCATTCTCTGTCGTCCCATTCTCCTCCCACCTTCAATCTTTCCCAGCATGAGGGTCTTTTCTAATGAGTCAGCTCTTCGCATCAGGTGGCCAAAGTATTCAAGTTTCAGCTTCAGCATCAGTCCTTCCAATGAATATTCAGGAATGATTTCCTTGAGGATGGACTGGATTGATCTCTTTGCAGTCCAAGGGACTCTCAACAGTCTTCTCCTACACCACAGTTCCAAAGCATCAATTCTTTGGCACTCAGCTTTCTTTATAGTCCAACTCTCACATCCATACATGACCACTGGAAAAACCATAGCTTTGCATAGACAGACATTTGTTGACGAAGTAATGCCTCTGCTTTTTAATATGCTGTCTAGGTTGGTCATAGTGTTTCTTTCAAGGAGCAAGTGTCTTTTAATTTCATGGATGCAGTCACCATCTGCAGTGAATTTGAGCCCCCCAGAATAAAGTCTCTCATTGTTTTCACTGTTTCCCCATCTATTTGCAGTGAGGTAATGGGACTGGATACCATGATCTTAGTTTTCTAAATGTTGAGTTTTAAGCCAGCTTTTTCACTCTCCTCTTCCACTTTCATCAAGAGGCTGTTTAGTTCTTCTTCCCTTTCTGCCATAAGGGTGGTGTCAACTACGTATCTGAGGTTATTGATACTTCTCCTGGCAATCTTGATTCCAGCTTGTGCTTCATCGAGCCCAACACTTCTCATGATGTACTCTGCGTAAAAGTTAAATAAGGAGGGTGACAACATACAGCCTTGATGTACTCCTTTCTTGATTTGGAAGCAGTCTGTTGTTCCATGTGTGTTGTTCCATGTTCCATCTAACTATTCCTTCTTGACCTGCATACAGATTTCTCAGGAGGCAAGTAAGGTGGTCTGGTATTACCATCTCTAAGAATTTTCCACAGTTTGTTGTGGTCCACACAGTCAAAGGCTTTGGCATAGTCAATGAAGCAGAAGTAAATGTTTTTCTGGAACTCCCTTCCTTTATTGATGATCCAGTGGATGTTGGCAATTTGATCTCTGGTTTCTTTGCCTTTTCTAAATCCAGCTTGAACATCTGGAAGTTCACGGTTCAGGTACTGTTGAAGCCTGGTTTGGCTTCAGGTACTGTTGAAGCCTGGTTTGGCTTCAACTCTTTGCTAGAGTGTGAGATGAGTGCAATTGTGCAGTAGTTTGAGCTTTCTTTGGGATTGGAATGAAAACTGACCTTTTCCAGTCCTGTGGCCACTGCTGAGTTTTCCAAATTTGCTGGCATATGGAGTGCAGCACTTTCACAGCATCATCTTTTAGGATTTGAAATAGCTTAATTGGAATTCCATCACCTCCACTAGCTTTGTTTGTAGTGATGCTTCCTAAAGTCCACTTGACTTCGCATTCCAGGATGCCTGGCTCTAAGTTAGTGATCACACCATCGTGGTTATCTGGGTCATTAAGATCTTTTTTGTATAGTTCTTCTGTGTGTTCTTGCTACCTCGTCTTAATATCTTCCACTTCTGTTAGGTCCATAGCATTTCTGGCCTTTCTTGTGCCCGTCTTTGCATGAAATGTTCCTTTGATATCCCTAATTTTCTTTAAGAGATCTCTAGACTTTCCCATTCTACTTTTTCACTGTATTTCTTTGCATTGCTCACTGAGGAAGGCTTTCTTATCTCTCTGTGCTATTCTTTGGAACTCTGCATTCAAATGGGTGTACCTTTCCTTTTCCCCTTTTCCTTTAGCTTCTCGTCTTTTCTCAGCTATTTGTAAGGCCTCCTCAGACAACCATTTTGCTATTTTGAATTTCTTTTTCTTGGGGATGGTCTTGATCACTGCCTCCTGTACAATGTCATGAACCCTGTCCATAGTTCTTCAGGCACTGTCTATCAGATCTAATCCCTTGAATCTATTTGTCACTTCCACTGGATAATCATAACGGATTTGATTTAGGTCATACCTAAATGGTCTAGTGGTTTTCCCTACTCTCTTCAATTTAAGTCTGAATTTGGCAATAAGGAGTTCATGATCTGAGCTGCAGTCAGCTCCCAGTCTTGTTTTTCTGACTGTGTGGAGCTTCTCCATTTTGGCTGCAAAGAATATAATCAGTCTGATTTCGATATTGACCATCTGGTGATGTCCACGTGTAGAGGGTGTTTGCTATGAACAATGCATTCTCTTGGCAAAACTCTGTTAGCCTTTGCCCTGCTTCGTTTGTACTCCAAAGCCAAATTTCCCTGTTACTCCAGGTATCTCTTGACTTCCTACGTTTGCATTCCATTCCCCTATAATGAAAAGGACATCTTTTTTGGGTGTTCTCGAAGGTCTTGCAGATCTTCATAGAACCATTTAACTCAGCTTCTTCAGCATTACTGATTGGGGCATAGACTTGAATTACCGTGATATTGAATGGTTTGCCTTGGAAAGGAACAGAGATCATTCTGTCATTTTTGAGGTTGCATCCGAGTACCACATTTCAGACTCTTTTGTTACTATGATGGCTACCCCATTTCTTCCAAAGGATTCTTGCCCACAGTAATAGATATAATGGTCATCTGAGTTAAATTCACCCATTCTAGTCCATTTTAGTTTGCTGATTCCTAAAATGTAGATGTTCACTCTTGCCATCTGTTTGACCACTTCCAATTTACCTTTATTCATGGACCTAACATTCCAGGTTACTATGCAGTATTGTTCTTTATAGCTTTGAACTTTACTTCCATCACCAGTCCTATCCAAAGCTGGGTTTTGCTTTTGGCTCCATCTCTTCATTCTTTCTGGAGTTTTTTCTCCACTGTTCTCCAGTAGGATATTGGGCACCTACCTACCTGGGGAGTTCATCTTTCAGTGTCCTATCTTTTTGCCTTCATACTGTCCTTGGGGTTCTCAAGGCGAGAATACTGAAGTGTTTTGTGACTCCTTGCTCCAGTGGACCATGTTTTGTCAGAACTCTCCACCATGACCCGTCCATCTTTGGTGGCCCTACACAGCATAGCTCATAGTTTCATTGAGTTAGAAAAAGCTGTCATCCATGTGCTCTGTTTGATTAGTTTTCTGTGATTGTGGTTTTCATTCTGTCTGCTCTCTGATGGATAAGGATAAGAGGCTTATGGAAGCTTCCTGATGAGTGACACTGACTGAGGGGGAAATTGGGTCTGATGGGTGGGGCCATGCTCAGTAAATCTTTAATCCAGTTTTCTGTGATGGGTGGGGCTGTGTTCCCTCACTGTTGTTTGACCTGAGACCAAACTGTGGTGGAGGTAATGAAAATAACGGCGACCTCCTTCAAAAGGTCCTATGCAGGCACTGCTGCCCTCAGTTCCCCTGACCCTGCAGCAGGGCACTGCTGACCTGTGCCTCCACCAGAGTCTCCTGAACACTCACAGGCAAGTCTGGGTCAGTCTCTTGTGGGGTCACTGCTTCTTTCTCCTGGGTCCTGGTTCACACAAGATTTTGTTTGTGCCCTCCAAGAGTCTGTTTCCCTGGTCCTGTGTAAGTTTTGGCAGCTCTGTGGTGGAGTTAATGATGACCTCCTCCAAGAGGACTTATTCCATAGCCGGGTCTGCTGCACCCAGAGCCCCTGCCCCTGCAGCAGGCCACTGCTGACCTGTACCTCCACAGGAGACACTTAAACACTCAAAGGCAGGTCTGGCTCAGTCTCTGTAGGGTCTCCTGGTGGGTATGGGGTTTGACTGTAAACACAAGCTTGCCCCTCCTGCTGTTTTCTGGGGCTTCTCCAGCAAGTCTTGAAACACTATAATAGGTGGCCTGCCCACTGTAAATTTCTATCTTTGTAACAATACTCTAGTACCTCACTTTTAATAGAACTGAACTGCAAATCATCACTGAACATCTGAGAAAATCCATTAAAAATAAAGCCACCAATGTAGACAAACATAAAAAATGGGAATATAGAGAAAATAAGAAAATGTGGTAAAATAGGAAATATGGAGAAAATAGAAAAATGGGAAAAAGAAAACATTTTTTAAAATCACAACTGATATCCTCAGAATAAGAAGAGTATTGGAATATAACAGTGACCCAATGTTTTAGAAAGCAAAAAAAAAAAAAAAAGGAAAGAAAGAAAGAATGAATTAATATTGTAACTTATAGATTGGGTTGTATTTTTTATTCATTAAATTTCCCATTCCAATAAGAATAACTGTAAGAAACAGCAGATAAAATAGAGCAGAATAAATTATTGGGGGAAATAATATAAAAATTTTATCATAATTAACATGAGTTTTAGAATAATAGAAGTTTATTTCAGATAATTCAATTGATGATTACTATTGTTGCTACTACTATTATGTATTTTGTTTTCTATGAACTGAGCCCTGTCTTAGGACCCCTACTTATCTTGTCTCTAATACCTATAATCATTATATGAGAATAAAATATCAGTCCCCATTATAGAGTTGAAGAAATTAGAGTTGAAGTTATAGAGAGGATAGGGAATCTTCAGTGGAGCCAAAACATGACAGACAGATCTTTCAATTCAGATAAATATTTACTTAAAACCATCTGAGTTGCAGGCATTCTAAGGAATGAAGAAAGCAAATATTTTCTGGTCCTCATATCCTCAAAATATAATGCAGGAGAGGCATTTCCTCAATTAACTGAAGACTTAACAATGTAGCATATGTGAGAGGGCCTGATTGAATTTTCCTGGTGAAAAGAAAGACTTCTTTACTGAAGTGGTAATTAGAGTGTGGCTCAAAGGTGGAGTAGAATTTCACTGGAATTAGTTTGATTTCTGAATGAGGAAAGAGCATTAGTGCAGGTCTATCATTGTGAAAATTCAATTATCTGAAAAAGTAGAATTTAAAAAAACACAAAAAGCAAACTCAAAGCAATAGTACATAATAAAAGCAAAGTAATTTCAAGAAGATATAGCAAACAATCTTTATGCAGCCAGTACAGAGACTAGAAAGATATAAAGCAAAAATAAAACAGAACGAAAATCCCAGAGGAGATGGAAATGGACAATGGAGGATTTATATTTAGCTGTATCAGATATTGATCAAGTAGAAATTTATAAGGTTGTATATTTGGAGAACATATTAATAACTTATTCCTGAATGGCTATGATATACAGAACTTGGAGAGAATAAAGCACAAAATAAAACTAGAGAAATAAAATTTGAAACTATGCTAATATTCTATACTCATTACTCTTAGAACCAAGAGGAGTGGTGCAATCAGATCTGCTTTTAGAAAATAATAGAGGCAATAATGGGAAAAAACTGTCAGATATAGTAAAAGCAGGGGTATATTATATATATATACATATATATAGAAAAATATGTAAATGTATGTGTGTGTGTGTGTGTGTATGATAAAAATAAAACAAATGAGTCCAGGTGAAAGATGATGGGGACCTCAAAGACATGGAAATGGTGACTTAGGAAAGGCCATATATATAAGACATATAGGATTTATCAACAGGATATGGGGTGAGGAGAAGAAAAAGATAAGTCTTTGCATTTCCAAGGTTCAGTGGTATAGAGCAATGCTTTCTAAACCTCACTAATGCTAAGAAATACCTGGGGCTATGATCAAAAACTGAGTTTTGGGGTACTCAAAACAAAGGTCTCACCATCGTCTCTAACACAAAACAGGTGGTTAGTGACTAAAGAAGGAAAGACTAAGTGCAAATAATAATAGTAATAATAATACCTAAGATATATTAATTGTACTTTAACATACGTGAATATTCTAACATAAACCATTATGTTCTCCTTATAAAGCTAATCTTTCATAGTCTCTTGTTCATGCAGAACACCACCTATCCAGAAGTTACCCAGATTATCCCTGTTAAACTTCTTAGCACATCAGTTTGAAGATATGAGCAACATATGTTTAAATTAATTTTATTAGAGTATAATTGCTTTATAAACTTGCATTAGTTTCTTGTTGTTCAGTCACTCAATTGTGTCTGACTCTTTGCAACCACATGGACTGCAGCATGCCAGACTTCCGAGTCCTTCACCATCTCTAGGCGCTTGCTTAAACTCATGTCCATTGAGTTGGTGATGCCATCACCATCTCATCCTCTGTCATTCCCTTCTCTTCCTGCCTTCAGTCTTCCCCGGCATCAGGGTCTTTTCCAGGGAGTTGGCACTTTGCATCAGAGGCCCAAAGTATTGGAGCTTCAGCATCAGTCCTTCCAATGAATATTCAGGACTGATTTCCTTTAGGATTGACTGGTTTGATCTCCTTGCAGTCCAAGGACTCTCAACGGTCTTCTCCAGCACCACAGTTCGAAAGCATCAGTTTTGGGGCACTCAGCCATTTTTATTGTCCAGCTTTCACATCTGTACCTGACTAATTGAAAAACCATAGCTTTGACTATACAGACCTTTGTAGGCAAAGTAATGTCTCTGCTTTTTAATATGCTGTCTAGTTTGGTCATAGCTTTTCTTCCAAGAAGCAAGTGTCTCTTAATTTCATGGCTGCAGTCACCATCCACAGTGATTTTGGAGTCCAAGAAAATAAAGTCTGTCACTGTTTCCATTTTTTTCCCCATCTATTTGCCATGAAGTGATGGGACAAGATGCCATGATCTTCACTTTTGAATGTCGAGTTTTATGTCAACTTTTTCATTCTCCTCCTTCACCTTCATCAAGAGCATCTTTAGTTCCTCGTGGCTTTCTGCCATAAGGGTAGTGTCTCATCTGCCTGCCTGAGATTATTGATATTTCTCCCTGCAATATATTTTTCTTTTTATTTTTTTATTGAAGGATAATTGCTTTACAGAATTCTGTTGTTTTCTGTCAAACCTCAGCATGAGTCAGCCATAGGTATGTATTCCCTCCCATTTGAACCTCCCTCCCATCTCCTGCCCCATCCCATCCCTCTAGATTGATGCAGAGCCTCTGTTTGAGTTTCTGGAGCCACACAGCAAATTCCTGTTGGCTATCTATTTTACATATGGTAATGTAAGTTAAAATGTTACTCTTTCCATACACTTCACCCTCCCCTCCCCCCTCCCCATGTCCATAATGCTATTCTCTATGTCTGTTTCTCCACTGCTGCCCTGTAAGTAAATTCTTCAGTACCATTTTTCTAGATTCCATATATATGGATTAGAATTTGATATTTATCTTTTGTTTTCTGACTCATTTAACTCTATAATAGATTCTAGGTTCATTCACCTCATCAGAACTGACTCAAATGCAGTCCTTTTTATGGCTGAGTAATATTCCACTGTGTATATGTACCACAACTTCTTTATCCATTCATCTGTCAGTGGACATCTAGGTTTCTTCCATGTTCTAGCTATTGTAAATAGTGCTGTAATGAGCAATGGGATGCATGTGTCTTATTCAATTTTGGTTTCTCAGGGTATATGCCTCAGAGTGGGATTGATGGGTCATGCTGCTGCTGCTGCTGCTAAGTCACTTCAGTCATGTGCGACTCTGTTGAACCCATAGACGGCAGCCCACCAGGCTCCCCCATCCCTGGGATTCTCCAGGCAAGAACACTGGAGTGGGTTGCCATTTCCTTCTCCAATGCATGAAAGTGAAAAGTGAAAGTGAGGCTGCTCAGTCGTGTCTGACTCCTAGCGACCCCATGGACTGCAGCCCACCAGGCTCCTCTGTCCATGGCATTTTCTAGGCAAGAGTACTGGAGTGGGTTGCCATTGCCTTCTCCTGATGGGTCATATGGTGGTTTTATTCCTAGATTTTTAAAGGAATCTCCATAGTGATTCCTTTTTTAAGGAATCCATCTTCCATAGTGGCTGTATCATTTTACATTCCCACCAACAGTGCACGAGCATTCCCTTTTCTCCGCACCCTCTGCAGCTTTTTTTGTTTGTAGACTTTTTAATGATTGCCATTCTGACCAGTTTGAGGTAATAGCTCATTGTAGTTTTGATTTGCATTTCTCTAATATTGAGTGATCTTGAGCATCTTTTCATGAGTTTGTTCGCCAATATGTCTTCTTTGGAGAAGTATCTGTTTAGGTCTTTTCCCCACTTTTTGATTGGTTTGTTTGTTTATCTGGTATTGAGTTTGATGAGCTGCTTGTATGTGTTGGAAATTAATCCTTTGTCAGTTATTTCATTTGCTATTATTTTTTTCAATTCTGAGGCTTGTCTTTTCACCTTGCTTATAGTTTCCTTTGCTGTGCAAAAACTTTTAAATTTAATCAAGCCCCACTTGTTTACTTTTGTTTTTATTTCCATTACTCTAGGAGGCGGGTCATAGAGGATCTTGCTTTGATTTATGTCATCGAGTGCTCTGCCTATGTTTTCCTCTAAGAGCTTTATAGTTTCTGGTCTTACATTTAGATCTTTAATGCATTTTGAGTTTATCTTTGTGTATGGTGTTAGGAAGTGTTCTAATATCATTCTTTGACATGTAAGTGTCCAATTTTCCCAACACTGTTTATTGAAGAGACTCTTTGCCCCATTGTATATTCTTGCCTCCTTTGTCAAAAATAAGGTCCCCTGGGTGCATGGGTTTATTTCTGGGCTTTCTATCCTATTCCATTGTTCTATACTTTTGTTTTTGTGCCAGTACCACATTGTCTTGATGACTATAGTTTTGTAGTATAATCTAAAGTCAGGAAGGTTGCTTCCTCCAGTTCCATTTTTCTTTCTCAACACTGCTTTTGCTCTTCAGGATCTTTTGTGTTTCCATATGAACTGTGAAATTTTTTGTTCTAGTTCTGTAAAAAATGCCATTGGTAATTTTATAGGGATCACATTGAATCTGTAGATTGCATTTGGTAGTATAGTCATTTTCACAATATTGATTTTCTTACCCAGGAACATGGAATATCTCTCCATCTTTTTATGTCATCTTTGAGTTCTTTCATTTTCTCTCTCTCTCTCTTTAGTAGCTAAGTCATGTCCAACTCTTGTGACCCCATGGACTATAGCCTGTCAGGCTCCTCTATCCATGGGATTCTCCAGGCAAGAATACTGGAGTGGGTTTCCATTTCCTTCCCCAGGGGATCTTCCTGACTCAGGAATTGAACCCAGCCAATATTGCATTAATGTCTTGTAATTTTCTGTGTAAAGTTATTTTGTCTCCTTAGGTAAGTTTATTCTTAGATATTTAATTCATTTTGTTGTAGTGGTGAATGGGATTGGTTCTTTAATTTCTCTTTATGATTTTTCATTGTTAGTATATAGAAATGCAAGTGATTTCTGTGTATTGATTTTGTATCCTATAACTTTGCTAAATTCACTGATTAGCTCTGATAATTTTCTGATACTATCTTTAGGGTTTTCTATATACAGTATCATGTCATCTGCAAACAGTGAGAGTTTTTGTTTTTCTCTTCTGATCTGGATTCCTTTTATTTCTTTTTCTTCTCTGGTTGCCCTAGCTAGGACTTCCAGAACTGCATTGAATAATAGTGGTGAAAGTGAATACCCTTGTCTTGTTCCTGATCTTAGGGTGAATGCTTTCAGTTTTTCACCATTGAGAATAATGTTTGCTGTAGGCTTATCATATATGGACTTTACTATGTTGAAGTAGGTTCCTTCTAGGCCTATTTTTTGAAGAATTTTAATCAATAATGGGTGCTGAATTTTGTCAAAGGCTTTTTTCTGCCTCTGTTGAGATGATCATATGGTTTTTATCTTTCAATGTGTTAATATGGTGTATCACATTGATTGATTTGTGATTACTGAAAAATCCTTTCATTCCTGGAATAAACCCAACTTGATCATGGTGGATGAGCTTTTTTGCTGTGTTGCTGAATTCTGTTTGCCAAAATTTTGTTGAGGATTTTGCATCTATTTTCATCAGTGATATTGGCCTGTAGTTTTCTTTTTTGTGTGTTGTCTTTGTCTGGTTTTGGTATCAAGGGTGATGGCAGCCTTGTAGAATGAGTTTGGAAGTATTCCTTCCTCTGCAATTTTTTGAAGGCGTTTTAGAAAGATAGGCATTAGCTCTTCTCTAAATGTTGAATAAAATTCTCCTGTGAATCCATCTGGTCCTGGGCCTTTGTGTTTTGGGAGATTTTTGATCATAGCTTCAATCTCTGTGCTTGTTCATAGTTACTATTTCTTTCTGGTTCAGTCTTGAAAGATTGAGCTTTTCTAAGAATCAGTCCGTTTCTTCCAGGTTATCCATTTCTTTGCCATATAGTTGTTCATAATAGTCTCTTACAACCTTCTATATTTCTGCATTGTCTGTTGTAAGCTCTCCTTTCTTCATTTCTAATTTTGTTGATTTGACTCTTGTCTCCTCTTTTTCTTGATGAGTCCAGCTAAAGGCTTGTCAATTTTGTTTATCTTCTCAAAGAACCAGCTTTTAGTTTTATTAACCTTTACTATTTTTTCTTTCATTTGCTTTTCATTTATTTCTGCTCAGATCTTTATGATTTCCTTCCTTCACTGATTTTTTTCTTCTTCGTTTTCCAGTTGTTTTAGGTGTAAAGTTAGTTTGTCTATTCGATGTTTTTCTTGTTTCTTGAGGTAGGACTGTGTTGCTATAAACTTCCCTTTTAGAACTGCTTTTGCTGCATCCCATAGGTTTTGAGTTGTCATGTTTTCATTGTCATTTGTTTCTAGAAATTTTTGATTTCACTTTTGATTTCAGTAACCCTTTGGTTATTTAGAAACATATTGTTTAATCTCCAAGTGTTTGTGTTTTTTACAGTATTTTTCTTGTAATCAATATCTAGTCTCATAGCATGTGGTCAGAGAAGATGCTTGACATAATTTCAATTTTCTTAAATTTACTGAGGTTTGATGTGTGACCCAAGATGTGTTCTGTCCTGGAGAATGTTCCATGTGCATGACAAGAAGGTGTATTCTTCTACATTTGGATGAAGTGTCCTAAAGATATCAATGAAATCCATCTCATCTGATGTATCATTTAAGACTTGTGTTTCCTTATTAATTTTCTGTTTTGATGATCTTCCCATTGGTGTGAGTGGGGTGTTAAAGTCTCCTACTATTATTGTGTTAACGTCAATTTCTCCTTTTATGTCTGTTAATAAAAGTTTGTCTTATGTATTGAGATGCTCCTATGTTGGGTGCATAAATACTTAAAATTGTTATGTCTTCCTTTTGGATTGATCCCTTGATCATTATGTAGTGTCCTTCCTTATCTCTTGTAATCTTCTTTATTTTAAGGTCTATTTTGTCTGATATGAGGATTACTACTCTAACTTTCTTTGGTTCCTATTTGCATGGAAAATATTTTTCCATCCTCTCACTTTCAGTCTATATGTGTCTTTAGGTCTGAAGTGGGTTTCTTGTAGACAGCATGTATAAGGGTCTTGTTTTTGTATCCATTCAGCCAGTTTGTGTCTTTTGGTTGGAGCATTTAATCCATTACATTTAAATTAATTATTGATATATATGTTCCTATTGCCATTTTCTTAATTGTTTGGGGTTGATTTTGTAGATCTTTTTTCTTCTGTTGTATTTCTTGACTATATAAGTACCTTTAACATTTGTTGTAAAGCTGGTTTGGTGGTACTGAATTCTCTTAACTTTTGCTTGTTTGAAAACTTTTCTATTTCTCCATCAACTTTGAATGAGAATCTTGCTAAGTACAGTAATCTTGGTTCTAGGTGCTTCTCTTTCAGTTCTTTAAATATATCCTGCCATTCCCTTCTGGCCTGCAGTTTCTGCTGAAAGATCAGTTGTTAAGCATATGGGGTTTCCCTTGTATGTTGCTTGTTGCTTCTCCCTTTCTGCTTTTAATATTCTTTCTTTGTGTTTAGTCTTTGTTAGATTGATTAGTATGTGTCTTGGTTTGTTTCTCCTTGGGTTTCTCCTGTATGGGACTCTTCATGCCTCTTGGACTTGATCGACTATTTTTTTTTCCCCATGTTTTGGGAAAATTTTCAGCTGTAATCTCTTCAAAAAATTTCTCACACCCTTTCTTTTTCTCTTCTTCTGGGAGCCCTATAATTCAACTGTTGGTCCATTTGATATTGTCCCAGATGTCTCTGAGCCTATCCTCAGTTCTTTTAATTCTTTTTACTTTATTCTGCTCTTCAGAAGTCATTTCCACCATTTTATCTTCCAGCTCACTGATTCATTCTCTGCTTCAGATATTCTGCTATTGATTTCTTCTAGACTGTTTTTATTTTCTGCAATTGTATTGTCTCTGTAGGTTTATTCTTTAATTCTTCTAAATCTTTGTTAATTGATTATTTCATTTTCTCCATTTTGCTGTCAAGGTTTTTGATCATATTTACTATCATTATTCTGAATTCTTTTTCAGGTAGTTTACCTATTTCCTCTTCATTTATTTGGACTTCTGGGTTTCTAGTTTGTTCCTTCATTTGTGTAGTATTTTTCTGCCTTTTCATTTTTTTTTTTAAACTTACTGTGTTTGAGGTCTCCTTTTCTCAGGCTTCAAGCTTGAATCCTTTCTTCCTTTTGGTTTCTGCACTAAGGTTGGTCCAGTGGTTTGTGTAACCAGAGATTTGCGCTCAGTTTTTGTTTTGTTTTGTTTTGTTTTTCCTCTGATGGGCAAGGCTGATTGAGGTGGTAATCCTGTCTGCTGATAATTGGGTTTGTATTTTTGTTTTGTTTGTTGTTTCACTCAGGAAGAAAATGGGCTCATTGTCACCATCAGCAAAGTGCCCCCAAATCTCCCTGCAATCTTGATTTCAGCTGAGCTTCATCCAGCCAGCATTTCACATGTTGTGCTTTGCATACAAGTTAAATAAGCATGGTGACAATATACAGCCTTGACGTCCTCCTTTTCCTATTTATTTGGAACCAGTCTGTTGTTTCATGTCCAGTTCTAACTGTTGCTTCTTGACCTGCATATGGGTTTTTCAAAAGGCATCTAAGGTGGTCTGATATTCCCATCTCTTTAAGAATTTTCCACACTTTGTTGTGATCTACACAAAGGCTTCAGCATAGTCAATGGAGCAGAAGTAGATGTTTCTCTGGAATTCTCTTGCTTTTTCTATGATCCAACAGATGTTGGCAATTTGATCTCTGGTTCCTCCACCTTTTCTAAATCCAGCTTGTATATCTGTAAGCTCTTTGTTCATATACTGTTGAAGCCTGGCTTAAATGATTTTGAGCATTACTTTGCTAGCATGTGTAGCAAGTATTAGTTTCTAATGTACAGTGAAATGAGTCAGCTGTGCATATTCATATAACCCTTCCCTTATGAATTTCCTTTCCATTCAGATCACCACAGTGAATTAAGTAGAGTTTCCTGTGCTATACAGTAGGCTCTCGTTAATTATTTTTTATACATAGTATCAATAATGTATATGTGTCCATCCCAATCTCCCAATTCCTTCCATCCTTTTCTTTCTCCCTTGGTATCCATACATTTGTTCTCTACGTCTGTGTCTCTATTTCTGCTTTGCAAATAGGATCATCTATACCACTTTTCTAGATTTCACATATATGAACAACATATTTTGATTATATTAATATTTGTAAACACTTCAATGGGTTTTTCATTGTTTTTAAGATAATGCAAAGATTCCATATAACACATTTCTCTGTCTACTTTCCATCTGTCCAGTCACATCTCTCACTTCTGGTGAGATGATTTTTTTCACATATCTCATGCCACTAATATCAGATGAAACACATACCATTAATACACCCATAATTGAGAAAAATATATATTATTGCAGCACACGTTGATTATTTACTATTAGATACTGAGTCAGTATTTTGTATGGATTTTCTCATATTATTATCACAGCTCTATTATAATCTCTGTTTTATACATAAGGTAAGTAGGAATAAGAGAATGTAAATAACTTGCCCAAGGTAGGAAAGCTAGTTAGTACAGAGACTGATACTCAACACTTGACAGCCAAACTCTAGATCTCACTTTCTGTTCACTTTTCTCTCCAGAATGGCCCACCCTACATTACCTTTATTTTCTACTATAAGAAATTACTCTTTCATCAAAATTTATCTCAGTGTACAACTCCTCTCTGAAACTGTCCTTTAGTCCCCAGGGAGTGTCAAACCTTTTTTCTCCATGTTCCATTTATGATGGTCATATCTGTTATAATTACCATGATTTTATTGCCTGAATGCTTGTCTACTCAATAGATCAGAGTTAGTCAAAGTAGGTTTCATAGAGGTCTAGTTTCAAAGTATGTTTAAAATAAAACTGAATAGAGTAGAATAACAGAGTAAAACAAAACATAACAAAACAGAGTTAAATGAAACAAATTCAGTAAAAAAAATTATTTGAATGAATACTTGGTAAGAAATACACATTCCACTACATGAATCACAACCATGAGCATTTAGAGTGACCACTTTTATGAACTGATGGCCTAGTACACACTTTCTAAATCATTTACCTATAATTCAGTGTTTGTAAGATCAAAGATACCTATTACTCATTCAGTATTCAAAAACACCTTGCAATAAGACTGTTGATTGGAATTGATTCCCAGAGATTTGCAATCGTTAAGATTATCATGAAGAACTCTCTTGTCTTCTCATCCTTTTTACCTGTGAATGAACTAGATTTTTGAGAAGATTTCATTAACAAAAGTCCCATGGGTCTAGAAATTCCATTTCAAAATAGCATTAATCAAATTTCCTTAATCCTACTGAAACTTTCAGCTGTACACTGCAGCTATTTCACAGGAAATCTATAAGCCTGCTATTTAAATGTCATGCTTCTCTATTGTTATTTATTTATACCTAATTTATTAGCTGACACATCTCTGTAGACTTAGGATATGAGTATCTATAAGTTTAATTAAGAAACCCATTCTGAGTATTCTCACTCCCGGTGAAACATAGAAGACAAAAATATAAACACAGAAAATATACACATACACAAAGATGAGCACCCTCAAGAGATAATGTAATCCAACAGCAAGTTAGCAAATGTGGAGGAACTGGGGAAAAGACACATGACAGGAGACATCTAATTAGAGAGTCAGGCTTTTAATATTTAAATTTATTTTAAATTGTAAAGTTGAATCACATGGAAGATGCACTTCACTGTATGACTACATTTATGCAAATACATACAGATTCTTCTGCAGGCTATATTGGAATCCCCACAGTGACAAAAACTGACTTGCCCCTCTCATATACCCTGTAAGACTTCTCCTTGTGTAGGAATCAGCTCTGGCATTAAGCCAGATTCTCTCATCCAAGCATTGGAAAGAGAAAAGTAATCTTAAAGTTGAGTAGACCCATTATTTGTCTTACAAATATCATGAAACAAAACTAAATTACTAATATAGTTAACACTTAAACAACACAAGTTTGAACTGTGATGGTTCCCTTAACACACAATTTTTGTTAAATAGTAAACACTATACAAACTATGTCAGTTAAATCCTCAGATGAGAAACCATGGCTATGAGCAACCTGGTATGGAGGATGAACTATAAGTTATACACAAAGTTTTGACTATAAGGAAGGTTGGCACTTCTAATCCTGAGGTTGTTCAAGGTCAGCTGTATCAAGGGGTCATTTTCAAGGTTATGGATGGTGGCAAAATAAGGCCCATTTTTAAAATGTGTATCCAGTTTAGAGTTTCATTATAAATAATAATAACCACAGTGTCATCAACATCATCATTATCACCATTACTATCACTGACTTCATTGATTTATATCACATTTGTTTAAAAGAACTTAAATACTTAAGACCTCACTTGGCAATAATATTAGATTTCTATATTGTAAATATATTTTTTAAGTTGAGATGCAGAAAAATTATATGGGCATTGCTTGAATTAATATGGTACATTTAATACACAGGATAATGTTAAGAACAATTCAGACCTTTTAAAGTTGTCTTTAATTCCTGTTTTCTAAGCTCTTATTCACTGGAAAATATGCTAGGTTTTACTTAGATAGCTGTAATATGTTAGAAATGAGATAGGTATAGATCTGATCTCATAGTAGACATAGTTGTTTTTTTCTAGGTCATCATTAACTCATGTTTGACTTTTAAAAATAGTTTCTTTTTCTTATTTCTTGCCAAACTCTGACCCATTATAATCCTCCACAGGTCTCTCTTTTTGGAGAAGTGGAGGTGAATGGAATATATGTTGACATGTATTTTTACAGTTTATTTATAGTCAATCTTCGGGGCGCTTCCTATCAGAAGTGATAACAATAAAGTGCCAATAGACTAAAAAAAAGAACATCTGTTTCATGTGTTTTCCATCATGAGGCCATCTAAAGTGAGATTCTTTTTCTAAAAGATCAAGACTTTTAAAATACTTCTGTAGACAAACTGTGCCTACTTCCAGATCATGTGGCAGTAAAACACTATTACATAGCTCATCACACCCAGGATGAAGTGTCGGCTGCAAAACATTATGATTTATGTGTATATTCAACATTTGTTTTTGGAGCCAAACTGACTTCTCCCTTAATTTGTTGCGATTAAAATGATCTCTATTTAATTCTTTGTAACTAGCAATCCTTAATTCTGTCTAATAATGTGCTTATACACAAAGCATTTCCTGCACCTTGTTTTTCTGCAAAAATTCTCATCAGTGCCCTTAATTACCTACTGACATCACTGTGTTGGTTGTGGACTTCCACACAATACTGTGTACAGCATGGCTCATAAAACCTAATGAGAATAAGTTCATTAAATTAATCCAAATAATTAAAAAACTTGCTGCCTGCTTCTCGATGTCTAATTTGTGACACAAATTTGGCAAATGTTTTCAACTGTGGTAACAAGAATTGAATCCAAAAAACCTGTTTCAGAGAACTTGACATTCATATTTATTTGGATTTCTTCATCAAATATACAATCTGCTGATGATACATAAAAAGAAAGAGACACATCCACAATGAAAATAAAGATAAAGTAATATACAATTTTGACCAAAGGAGGGAGGGTTCATGATGATGATTTATTTTTTCTGCATGCTGTGTTCCGAAAGAGGAAAGAAGAGAAAATTATTTTGTTTTCATATTTCAGTAATCACACTTTTATGTTAAAAGACTTAACTCTTTCCTTTCCCAGCTACCACCTGTTCCCTAAATTGCTGGTTCAAACACTTTGCTAAAATGCTGTCATTACACAAGGAATGTTTTGGTATGACAGAGTATATACTAACAGGTCATTAGTAGACAGTGACTTCATAAATTGACAGTCAAATTCACCCTCCCCCAGTTACCCTAAAATTTACATGGTGTGTAATATCCATACCTCCCTCAAATCTAAAACACAAATAAAAGAATAGAATAAAATTTAATCTTTTGAATGTCTTACTCTTCTGCTTTATTTTAAATCCCTGGGTTGTAAAAGAGATTCTGATATTTAGGAGGTGATCAAACAAGTTGGTTGGATAAATTAGAAGATAACTCAATAATATTTTTTTAACTTTTAATTTTTTATGTTGTGTAGCAGTGGCAACCCACTCCAGTACTCTTGCCTGGAAAATCCCGTGGATGGAGGAGCCTGGTAGGCTGCAGTCCATGGAGTCGCTAAGTCAGACACAGCTGAGCGACTTCACTTTCACTTTTTACTTTAATGCATTGGAGAAGGAAATGGCAACCCACTCCAGTGTTCTTGCCTGGAGAATCCCATGGACAGAGGAGCCTGGTGGGCTGCCATCTATGGGATCACACAGAGTCGGACACGACTGACATGACGTAGCAGCAGCAGCAGATTAACAAACAATGTTTTGATAGTTTCACATGAACAGCAAAAGGACTCAGTTGTACATACACATGTATCCATTCTTCCCCAAACTCCCGTCCCATCCAGGCTGCCACATATCACTGAGCAGTGTTCCATGTGCTGTGTAGTAGGCCCTTGTTGGTTATCCATAAATGAATTTCTTGTAAGTAAAGAATCTACCTGAAATGTGGGAAACCTGACCTAAGTTCGATTCCTGGGTTGGGAAGATCCCCTGGAGGAGGGCATGTCAATCCACTCCAGTATTCTTGCCTGGAGAATCCCATGGACAGAGGAACCTGGTGGGCTACAGTCCACGGGGTCACAAAGAGTCGGACATGACTGAGCAACCAAGCACATTCTATTTTTAGTAGGTGATTTTTTTCCCCCAAAACATGTGTTTGTATGTGTGTGTGTGTGTGTGATGTTTTATTACTTCCTAGCAACATGCTGTCTGAATACTCACTAAACTAAAAGTGAAAATATTAAAATCTCTCCTATATATCTTCTTCTTAGGAGCTGTTCTCTGACCCACAGCTCTTATGGATCATAAATGAAATCACATTTATTGGCAATCATCTTGAGCCTATTCCTTTCCTTTTTTTCTTCTTCTTCTTTTTTTTTTTTTTTCTTTTTGTACCCAGCAAAGTTATTTATCAGAATTGCTCACTTTAGGGAGTATTCACTGGGGCTTTGAAAGAAGAATTCTCTGCTACAAATAAATAACAATTATCAAATGTTAAAGCAAAAAGAGACATAGATGACAATGTCATATCTGTTTAACCCCCTTTTAAAAATAAAGTTATTGTGCCTTTGCTTGCTTATTTGCATCCGGAAGCACAGTTTTGCATGGCTATTAAGAATTTGAATTTCCCCCAGTGGTCTATCTTTGTAGACTGCCTTTATATAAAAAATTAGTAAAGGAGTTTAAGAATATAGTTTTCTTCTTTTTTTTTTTTTTACAGATAAGTGCTTCTATTTAATAAAATATTTAGCTTTTAACTATGCTATGTATACTGTACTTTTTTTTTAATTTTTTTTAAATTTTAAAATCTTTAATTCTTACATGTGTTCCCAAACATGAACCCCCCTCCTACCTCCCTCCCCATAACATCTCAGTTTTCTTATATAAGCTTATTTTATTATTATTATTTTTTGTGGGACTCAATTTGAAGATTGGGGTTCTTAATTATTTATTGTATTTTTAATTAAGAGGATTATTGCTTTACAATATTGTGATGATTATTGCCATACATAACATAAATCAGCATTAGATATACATATGTCCCCTACCTCTTGAACCCACCCTCTATGGTGTCACAGAGCACTGGCACTGGGGCCCTTGCAACATACTTAGAACACCGACTAGCTATCTGTTTTACATATGATAATGTATATGTTCCAATATTATTCTCTCATATCATCCCACTCTCTCCTTCCCTAACTATGTCTAAATGTCTGTGTCTCCTTTGCTGCCCTGCAAGTAGAATCATCCATAATATCTTTCTAGATTCCATGTATACACATTCATATACGATATTTGTCTTTCACTTTCTGACTTACTTCACTCTGTATAATAGGCTCTAAGTCAATCCACCTCATTAGAACTGACTCATATGCATTCCTTTTTATAGCTGAGTAATATTCCATTGTGCATATTTTATTGGAGTACAGTTGATTTACAAACGTCATTTTAGTTTCAGGTGTGCAGTAAAGTGAATCAGTTGTACATGTACATATATTCATATACACGTTTTGCCATCAAAGAGATCTAAGTTTGCATCCAGCTTGTATGATTGCAGCCATGAAATTAAAAGACACTTACTCCTTGGAAGAAAAGTTATGACCAACCTAGATAGCATATTCAAAAGCAGAGACATTACTTTGCCGACTAAGGTCCGTCTAGTCAAGGCTATGGTTTCTCCAGTGGTCATGTATGGATGTGAGAGTAGGACTGTGAAGAAGGCTGAGCACCGAAGAATTGATGTTTCTGAACTATGGTGTTGGAGAAGACTCTTGAGAGTCCCTTGGACTACAAGGAGATCCTACCAGTCCATTCTGAAGGAGATCAGCCCTGGGATTTCTTTGGAAGGACTGATGCTAAAGCTGAAGCTCCAGTACTTTGGCCACCTCATGTGAAAAGTTGACTCATTGGAAAAGACTCTGATGTTGGGAGGGATTGGGGGCAGGAGGAGAAGGGGACGACAGAGGATGAGATGGCTGGATGGCATCACCGACTCAGTGGACGTGATTCTGAGTTAAGTCCGGGATATGGTGATGGACAGGGAGGCCTGGCATGCTGCGATTCATGGGGTCGCAAAGAGTCGGACACGACTGATCAACTGAACTGAACTGAACTGTATGTGCAAACTTTATTCCACTCTCAGCATCTCAGATTGTACAGCAATGAACTGGGGATGCTAAGTGTACTGCCCTCATGAGGTAGTTTGGAGATTATGATAATGAATATTTAATGAAAGTACTCAATAAATTGTAGCCACTTTAATAATGAATCCTGGCTTTTCTTAAAAGAATGAAGATGGAGTGGGAGGGGTGTTCAGGCTGGGGGCACACATGCACACCCATGGCTGATTCATGTCATTGTATGGCAGAAACCACCACAATATTGTAAAGTAATCAGCCTCCAATTAAAGTAAATATATTAATTTTTACAAAAAAAACCTCGAATAGCCAAAGCAATCTTGAGAAAGAAGAATGGAACTGGAGGAATCATCTTTCCTGACTTCAGGCTCTACTACAAAGCCACAGTCTTCAAGACAGTATGGTACTGGCACAAAGACAGAAATATAGATCAATGGAACAAAATAGAAAGCCCAGAGATAAATCCACACATATATGAACACCTTATCTTTGACAAAGGAGGCAAGAATATACAATGGAGTAAAGACAATCTCTTTAACAAGTGGTGCTGGGAAAACTGGTCAACCACTTGTAAAAGAATGAAACTAGATCATTTTCTAACACCACACACAAAAATAAACCCAAAATGGATTAAAGATCTAAATGTAAGACCAGAAACTATAAAACTCCTAGAGGAGAACATAGGCAAAACACTCTCAGACATAAATCACAACAGGATCCTCTATGATCCACCTCCCAGAATACTGGAAATAAAAGCAAAAATAAACAAATGGGATCTAATTAAAATTAAAAGCTTCTGCAAAATAAAGGAAAATATAAGCAACGTGGAAAGATAGCCTTCTGAATGGGAGAAAATAATAGCAAATGAAGCAACTGACAAACAACTAATCTCAAAAATATACAAGCAACTTATGCAGCTCAATTCCAGAAAAATAAAAGACCCAATCAAAAAATGGGTCAAAGAACTAAATAGACATTTCTCCAAAGAAGACATATGGATGGCTAACAAACACATGAAAAGATGCTCAACGTCACTCATTATTAGAGAAATGCAAATCAAGACCACAATGAGGTACCATTTCACACCAGTCAGAATGGCTGCGATCCAAAAGTCTGCAAGCAATAAATGCTGGAGAGGGTGTGGAGAAAAGGGAACCCTCTTATACTGTTGGTGGGAATGCAAACTAGTACAGCCACTATGGAGAACAGTGTGGAGATTCCTTAAAAAATTGCAAATAGATCTGCCGTTTGACCCAGCAATCCCACTGCTGGGTATACACACCGAGGAAACCAGAATAGAAAGTGAGACATGTACCCCAATGTTCATCGCAGCACTGTTTCTAATAGCCAGGACATGGAAACAACCTAGATGTCCATCAGCAGATGAATGGATAAGAAAGCTGTGGTACATATACACAATGGAGTATTACTCAGCTATTAAAAAGAATACATTTGAATCAGTTCTAATGAGATGGGTGAAACTGGAGCTGATTATACAGAGTGAAGTAAGCCAGAAAGAAAAACACCAATACAGTATACTAACACATATATATGGAATTTAGAAAGATGGTAATGGTGACCCTGTAGGCAAGACAGCAAAAGAGACACAGATGTGTATAGCGGACTTTTGGACTCTGAGGGAGAGGGAGAGGGTGGGATGATTTGGGAGAATGGCATTGAAACATGTATACTATCATGTAAGAAACGAATCGCCAGTCTATGTTCGATTCAGGATGCAGGATGCTTGGGGCTGGTGCACAGGGATGATCTGGAGGGATTATGTGGGGTGGGAGGTGAGAGGGGGGTTCATGTTTGGGAACTCATGTACACCCATGGTGGATTCATATCAATGTATGCCAAAACCAATACAGTATTGTAAAGTAAAATAAAGTAAAAATAAAAATTAAAAATAAAAATAAAAATAAACTAAAATGCAGCATTTGAAAATCAAAAAAAAAAAAAATAAAAAAATAAAAAAGAATGAAGATGAGAAATAAAAGTTATGAAAGTACTCTAGTCCCGTGATTGATCCATATTTGAAAAGGGAGGGGGAAAAATATATAGAATGCACACACAAGTCACAATGCCCAATATCTACTTTCTTAGTGAGCAGGAAAATCACAATTAAGCCTTAGTATTCATTAGACACACAAAGACAAGAAGCACAGACTTATTTAAATATGAAATTTAAGTGAGGAGAGACAATAGAAATGGGTAGGGGGGAAAAGGTTATTATGGGATTACATGAAATCACGTGTGAAAAACTTCTGAAAATTGTAAAGCACTATAGACTTTAAAGCATCTTTCATGCAATAAAAACAACAAATAAATAAATACAAGATTTAAGGAAATTGATAAGTAAAGAGCATAAAGTCATTCCTGAAATATAGACTGGAGAAGATAGTGTAGCTGCATATTACATTGTCTTCAGAGTCCTTGCAACCTGGATTAATATTCCAGATAGGCACTTATAAGTCCGTGACATTAGACAAGTTATTTGACATCTCAAAACCTCAGATATTTCTTCCAGGACATAGGAGTAAAATAGGCCTATTTCACTAATCTATTTGTGAGCACAAAATAAAAACTCTCCAAATAGAAGAAAAACTCTTATTTGGTTAATGAGATTCACAGTTTATCTCTGAATAAAAATTGAAATCAGAACTAATTCTAGAGTTTGAAAAAAAAACTTTGCTCACAAAGTGTCTCCAAATCCTTTGTCTCACTTTTTTCTCACAAAATTCTTGAAACTGGCATAGCAACTCTCAAGTGAAAGAAGGTTTGCTCCACTGGGGACACCTGGCAATTTGGGGTGGGGGGAGATTTTTGGTTGTCTCACTGCAGGCACTACTAGCATCTTGTGAGCAGAAGCCAGGGAGGCTGCTAAATATCCTGTGGTGAATAGGAGTACCCACTATGACAAAGAATTTTCCAGCACTAATGTAAATATTGCTGAGATTGAGAAGTACCATTCTAGAGGTACAGGAATCTTTTAAATAATGGGGTATTTGCAATGAAAATATATTGATCTTATGTTGTTGCACTGTTATCAACCCAGCAGTGAAACAGAATCATACTTATTTCTTTGGGTCACTTATTTGAATTAATTCCATCACTTCGGAGGGTTATTTTTTCTGATTGACTACTACTTGTTCAAGAAGAAATAACTAGAAAAGTAGCACTGATCTAAATTCACATCATCATAGAATATTCATAATCAAGGGTCCTTGGCTAGTTCCATTCAGAATATTAATTAGTTACTAAAATTTATAAGTGTCAGTTCAGTCACTCAGTCATGTCTGACTTTTTGTGAACCCATGGACTGCAGCAAACTAGACCTCCCTGTTCATCAGCAACTTCCAGAGCTTACTCAAACTCATGTCCATAGAGTCGGTGAAGCCATCGAACCATCTTATCCTCTGTCATCCCCTTCTCCTACTGCCCTCAATCTTTCACAGCATCAGGGACTTTTTAAATCAGTCAGCTCTTCACATCAGGTGGCCAAAGTATTGGAGTGTCTGCTTCAGCATCAGTCCTTCCAATGAGTATTCAGGACTGGTTTTCTCTAGGATGGACTGGTTGGATCTCCTTGCAGTCCAAAGGACTCGCAAGAGTCTTCTCCAAGAGCACATTTCAAAAGTATCAGTTCTTCAGTGCTCAGCTTTCTTTATAGTCCCACTGTCACATCCATGCATGACTACTGGAAAAACCATACGTTTGACCAGAAAGAACTTTGTTGGCAAAGTAATGTCTCTGCTTTTTAATACGCTGTCTAGGTTGGTCATAACTTTTCTTCCAAGGAGCAAACATTTTTTTATTTCATGGCTACAGTCACCATTTGCAGTGATTTTGGAGTCCTGAAAAATAAAGTCTGACACTGCTTACACTGTTTCCCCATCTATTTCCCATGAAGTGATGGGACTGGAAGCCATGGTCTACGTTTTCTGAATGTTGCGCTTTAAGCCAAATTTTTCACTCTCCTCTTTCACTTTCATCAAAAGGCTTTTTAGTTCCCCTCACTTTTTGCAATAAGGGTGGTGTCATCTCCATATCTGAGGTTATTGACATTTCTCCCAGCAATCTTGATCCCAGCTTGTGTTTCTTCCAGTCCAGCATTTCTCATGATGTACTCTGCATATAAGTTAAATAAGCAGGATGAAAATATACAGTCTTGATGTACTCCTTTCCTGATATGGAACCAGTCTGTTGTTCCATGTCCAGTTCTAACTATTGCTTCCTGACCTGCATACAGATTTCTCAAGAGGCAGGTAAGGCAGTCTGGTATTCCCATCTCTTTAAGAATTTTCTAGTTTGTTATAATCCACACAGTCAAAGGCTTTGACATAGTCAATAAAGCAGAAGTAGATGTTTTTCTGGAACTCTCTTGCTTTTTCTATGATCTAACAGATGTTGGCAATTTGATCTCTGGTTCCTCTGCCTTTTCTAAATCCAGCTGGAATATCTGGAAGTTCACGGTTCACATACTTATAAGCCTTGTTTAAAGAATTTTGAGCATTACTTTGCTAGAGTGTGAGATGAGTGAAATTGTGAGGTAGTTAGAGCATTCTTTGGCATTGCCTTTCTTTGGGATTGCAGTGAAAACTGACCTTATCCAGTCCTGTGGCCACTGCTGAGTTTTCCAAGTTTGCTGGCGTATTGAGTGCAGCACTTTCACAGCAACATCTTTTAGGATTTGAAATAGCTCAACTGGAATTCCATCACCTCCACTACTTTGTTCTTAGTGATGCTTCCTAGGACTGGAAAAGGTCAGCTTTCATTCCAATCCCAAAGAAAGGCAGTGCCAAAGAATGCTCAAACTCCCACACAATTGCACTCATCTCACACGCTAGTAAAGTAATGCTCAAAATTCTCCAAACCAGGCTTCAGCAATACATGAACTGTGAACTTCCTGATGTTCAAGCTGGTTTTAGAAAAGGCAGAGGAACCAGAGATCAAATTGCTAACATCTGCTGGATCATGGAAAAAGCAAGAGAGTTCCAGAAAAACATCTATTTCTGCTTTATTGACTATGTCAAAGCCTATGACTGTGTGGATCACAATAAACTGTGGAAAATTCTGAAAGAGATGGGAATACCAGACCACCTGACCTGCCTCTTGAGAAACCTGTATGCAGGTCAGGAAGCAACAGTTAGTACTAGACATGGAACAACAGACTGGTTGCAAATAGGAAAAGGACTACGTTAAGGCTGTATATTGTCATCCTGCTTATTTAACTTATATGCAGAGTACATCATGAGAAACACTGGGCTGGAAGAAGCACAAGCTGGAATCAAGATTGCTGGGAGAAATATTAATGACCTCAGATATGCAGATGACGCCACCCTTATGGCAGAATGTGAAGAGGAACTGAAAAGCCTCTTGATGAAAGTGAAAGAGGAGAGTGAAAAAGTTGGCTTAAAGTTCAACATTCAGAAAATGAAGATCATGGCATCTGATCCCATCACTTCATGGGAAATAGATGGGGAAACAGTGGAAACAGTGTCAGACTTTATTTTGGGGGCTCCAAAATCACTGCAGATGGTGATTGTAGCCATGAAATACAAGACGCTTACTTCTTGGAAGAAAAGTTATGATCAACCTAGATAGCATATTCAAAAGCAGAGACATTACTTTGCCGACTAAGGTCTGTCTAGTCAAGGCTATGGTTTCTCCAGTGGTCATGTATGGATGTGAAAGTTGGACTGTGAAGAAGGCTGAGCGCTGAAGAATTGATGCTTTTGATCTGTGGTGTTGGAGAAGACTCTTGAGAGTCCTTTGGACTGCAAGGAGATCCAACCAGTCCATTCTGAAGGAGATCAGCCCTGGGATTTCTTTGGAAGGAATGATGCTAAAGCTGAAGCTCCAGTACTTTGGCCACCTCATTCAAAGAGTTGACTCATTGGAAAAGAGTCTGATGCTGGGAGGGATTGGGGGTAGGAGGAGAAGGGAATGACAGAGAATGAGATGGTTTGATGGCACCACCAACTAGATGGACGTGAGTCTGAGTGAACTCCGGGTGTTGATAATGGACAGGGAGGCCTGTCGTGCTGCAATTCATGGGGTCTCAAGGAGTTGGACACGACTGAACGACTGAACTGAACTGAACTGAAAGCCCACTTGACTTCACATTTGAAGGTATCTGGCTCTAGGTGAGTGATTACATCATTGCGAATATCTGGGTCATGAAGATCTTTTTTGTATAGTTCTCTGTGTATTCCTGTCACCTCCTCTTAATATCTTCTGCTTCTATTAGGTGCATAGCATTTCTATTCTTTCTTGTTCCCATCTTTGCATGAAATGTTCCCTTGGTATCTCCAATTTCCTTGAAGAGATCCCTAGTCTTTCCCATTCTATTGTTTTCCTTTATTTCTTTGCACTCATCACTGGGGAAGGCTTTCTTATCTCTCCTTGCTATTCTTTGTAATTCTGCATTCAAATGGATATAAATTTCCTTTTCTTCTTTGCCTTTCACTTCTCTTCTTTACATGGCTATTTGTAAGGCTTCCTCAGACAACCATTTTGCCTATTTGCATTTTTTTTTCCTTGGGGGTGGTTTGATCCCTGCCTCCTGTACAATGTTGTGAACCTCCATCCATAGTTCTTCAGGCACTGTCTATCAGATGTAATCCCTTGAATCTCTTTGTCACTTCCACTATATAATCGTAAGGGATTTGATTTAGGTCATATGTGAATGTTCTAGTGGTTTTCCCTACTTTCTTCAATTTGAGTCTGAATTTGGCAATAAGGAGTTCATGATCTGAGGTACGGTGAGCTTCCAGTCTTGTTTTTGCTGACTATATATAGCTTCTCCATCTTTTAAAGTATAATAGCTTATAATATCAGAAACTATCTTCTTCATATATTTAATCTCAGTATCAAAATTTAGGCATATCATGCCCACCTCCCCCCTCAAAAAATAGGATAAAGGGCCAAAAGAAGAAAAATTAAAATCTTTTCATATGTAGAAAGCTGACTATGGATGGCAGGATGGAGATTCCTTAAAAATAAATAAATAAAACTACCATACAACCCAGCATTACCTCTTCTAGGCATATACCCTGAAGAAACCAAAATTGAAAAAGAAACATGTAGCCCAATATTCTTTTCAGTAGGACATGGAAGCAACCTAGATGTCCATAGACAGATGAATGGATGAAGAAGCTATGGTACATATATGCAATGAAATACTATTCAGCCATATAAAGGAATGCATGTGAGTCAGTTCTGATGAAGTAGATGAACCTAGAGCCTATTATACAGAGTGAAGTAAGTCAGAGTAAGATACATATCATATATTAATGCATATACATGGAAATAGAAAGATGATATTGATGAACCTATCTACAGGGCAGCAATGGAGACACAGACATTGAAAACAGATTTATGGACACAGGTAGGGGACAAAGGAGAAGTGTCACAAATGGAGAGAGTAGCATGGAAGTATATACATTACCATATGTAAAATAGATAGCCAACTGAAATTTGCTGCATGACTCAGGGAACTCAAACTTGGGCTCTGTAACAACCTACAGGGGTGGGGAAGGTGGAAGGGAGTTTCAAGAAGGAGGGAACATATCTATATCTATGGCTGATTTCATGTTGATGAATGGCAGAAACCAAAGCAATACTGTAACACAAGTATCCTTCAATTAAAAATAAATAAATTTTTTAAATAGGGAAAAATATGTGGAAGGATGTTTTGTGAGTGTTCTAGACATACAGGCTGCTATCACCTGGAATAATGCCTTAAAGTGGGCATGTTTACCACTTGCTGGATCCTGTTTTCATTGTGTCCATTTGTTTGAATATGCCTTCATTGCCCCAGCCCAAAGGCACTTTTCTCAAGTCTGTGTCCATGAGAAGGTCCGTTCTAACTGCCTGAAACTGAGGCTCTCTTTTTACCTCTATCTTGCAGTTCTCATCCACAGTAGAAATGTAACTGGAACATACTTGACTGAGGCTCCAACCCCTGAGGCTGGGTCTTGACTGCTTTTTAATATCCTCCACCACATGACATGCTGCTGGATCTGTAGACAGAGCCAGGATGCCAAATGGTAGCACAGATGGTTATCAGAAGATCGACACACCTTCATCCTTTTCCTGAATTGTGTTCAGTGGAGAAATGCAGGAACATTATGAGATCATGACATACAGGTGTTTTTGATTTGTGAGAATGCAGATGAAAGACTTATGAACTCTCTATAAGGAGAGGCTGAGAAAAGTCATAGGTTACCACTGAGCTGAAGTGAGAGGGTAAGAAGTAGATCTCCAGACAGATCACAACAAAGCAAGTTAGTAGCATATGTGTAAATGCACACACAAGTTGGAAAAAAAAAATAGCAGACTGGCAAAATATTCAATATCATTCAGTTCAGTTCAGTTGCTCAGTCGTGGCCAACTCTTTGCAACCCCATGAATCGCAGCACGCCAGGCCTCCCTGTTCATCACCAACTCCCAGAGTTCAATCAGACTCATGTCCATCGAGTCAGTGATGCCATCCAACCATCTCATCCTCTGTCACCCCCTTCTCCTCCTGCCCCCAATCCCTCCCAGCATCAGAGTCTTTTCCAGTGAGTCAACTCTTCACATGAGGTGGCCAAAGTACTGGAGTTTCAGCCTTAGCATCATTCCTTCCAAAGAAATCCCAGGACTGATCTCCTTCAGAATGGACTCGTTGGATCTCCTTGCAGTCCAAGGGACTCTCAAGAGTCTTCTCCAACACCACAGTTCAAAAGCATCAATTCTTCAGCACTCAGCCTTCTTCACAGTCCAGCTCTCACATCCATACATGACTATTGGAAAAACCATAGCCTTGACTAGACGGACCTTAGTCGGCAAAGTAATGTCTCTGCTTTTGAATATGCTATCTAGGTTGGTCATAACTTTTCTTCCAAGGAGTAAGCGTCTTTTAATTTCATGGCTACAATCACCATCTGCAGTGATTTTGGAGCCCCCCAAAATAAAGTCTGACACTGTTTCCACTGTTTCCCCATCTATTTCCCATGAATTAATGGGACCAGATGCAATGATCTTCGTT
This sequence comes from Capricornis sumatraensis, assembly GCF_032405125.1. Lineage (NCBI taxonomy): Eukaryota > Metazoa > Chordata > Mammalia > Artiodactyla > Bovidae > Capricornis > Capricornis sumatraensis. The sequence goes on along the minus strand of NC_091088.1, from coordinate 35,644,653 downwards.
TTCTGAATGTTGAGCTTTAAGCCAACTTTTTCACTCTCCTCTTTCACTTTCATCAAGAGGCTTTTTAGTTCCTCTTCACATTCTGCCATAAGGGTGGTGTCCTCTGCATATCTGAGGTTATTGATATTTCTCCCAGCAATCTTGATTCCAGCTTGTGTTTTTTCCAGTCCAGCTTTTAGAGGGCAACAAATATGTCATCTAGCCCAGAAAAAAACAAGACTGGAAATATAGCCAAAATCACTGCAGATGGTGATTGCAGTCATGAAATTAAAAGACGCTTGCTTCTTGGAAGAAAAGCTATGACCAACTTAGACAAGATATTAAAAAGCAGAGACATTATCTTGCCCACAAAGGCCCATCTAGTCAAAGCTATGGTTTTTCCAGTAGTCATGTACGGATGTGAGAATTGGACCATAAGAAAGCTGAGGGCCAAAGAATTGATACTTTTGAACCGTGGTGTTGGAGAAGAATCTTGAGAGTCACTTGGGCTGCAAGGAGGTCCAACCAGTCCATCCTGAAAGAAATCAGTCCTGAATATTCATTGGAATGACTGATGCTGAAGCTGAAGCTCCAATACTTTGGCCATATGATGTGAAGAACTAACTCATTGGAAAAGACTCTGATGCTGGGAAAGATCGAAGGTAGGAGGAGAAGGGGACAACAGAAGATGAGATGGTTGGATGGCATCACTGACTCTATGGACATGAGTTTGAGCAAGCCCCGGGAGCTGGTGATGGATAGGAAGCCTGACATGCTACAGTCCTTGGGGTTGCAAAGAGTCAGACATGATTGAGCAACTGAACTGAACCGAGAAATATAGGACAAAGAACCAATTCCAAATGGCCACAGGAATTTGGTTTCATTCTGAAAGGGGATTCATGGCAAAGGTTTTTAAAAAAGAGTTTATGGCATGAGATAGCATTTTAGAGAAATCTTTGATACCTATTTGAAGAAGGATAGATTAAAGGAGGGTAAAGCTGGATATACAAAGACCAGTTAGTAAGGGAAAAATGAAAGCACAACAAATGTAAAGTTTTAATTGAGGATTCTTGGCAGGAAAAATGTGAGAAATTTAAAATAAGTATGAGATAACTTAATTTAAAATAAATTATTGAATATTTCTACATTCTTAATATATCTGAGGATTTGTACTTGATTATGGATGTTTTAAAAAGTCTTTTAGTAATATCTGTTGATGATGTTGTCAAATCTCTAACTATGACACTTCCCAAATATTCTTTGTCTTAAAACCATTAACAGACCTTGCCCAGGATACCTGAATCTTGCCAGGCCTACTCTTCACAGATGGCCGATGATACCAGGAGTGACCATCAAAAGGAGAAAATGTGGCAATGTATCTGAACTTTGGCAAAGAAAAACAAGATTGGCTAAATTATTGTAGTGGAACAGAATATTAACAAAGATTCTCTGGCTCATTTGGAGAGGATAAAATTAATTCAGGAAGGAGAGGGTAGCTATAGGCAAGATTCCAGGGGCAAAGAGAGAGACAAATGTAGATTATGGTTTTTGAAAAAATTAGTGAATGGGATGTTAACCTCCAACTGGGGAAGTAATTGTATTATAATGGTGATGGAAAAAACTATCAACCAAAGAAATGAACCTGAACTGAAATGTTTCTAAATGGCAAGTAACTTTGGTTACCACTTTGGTTTGTGTGTGCTTTATTTTGTACACAGCTACCCTGTGCTTTAAAATCTCAGTTGAGACTAGAAAGAGGAATTCTACAAGATTTTGCAATAAGGCATTGACCACAAACAACTGACTTAAACCATCCTAAACCAAGATTCCACCAGCAACACAATTCCTGCTTTCCATGGTGGTTTCAAACCTAAGTACCTCACTCGATGGATTCAAAGATAAACAGAGATGACTATGAAGTACTTTGTGTGATGCCTGCCCTATTGCAGCCTTTTTCAAAATCTGATTCTTTTCCTGCGATTCTGAGCTACTGCAGTTATCTTTAGGAATGAATCTGAGAAGCATAAGTGAAAACTTGGGCACTAAGTTAGTTGAAGAAAGTTCTGGGCTCTGAAGCTGGCTGAATGCACAGCAGGGGTGGTAAGAAATAAAAAAAGACAGAATTCCACTTCCAGGTTTTTTTCATGACTATGACTGTAGTACAGAAAAAAAAAAATGACTGACAGGGCATCCTGTAAAAACATATGCCTGTAAGCACAGTAATTTGGGGAAATCTATGTCTTGAGAGGCAGGATGTTTCACTGAGACCACAAATTATGTTTTGAATATAAATGTATTTATTTTTACTTTCTCAATACACATAAGCAGCTATGTCTTGTGCCCTCTGCCTGGCAGTATTTATGTTCTAGGACTTAAAAATACAAGAAAATTTCATACAGGACTATATTTGTCACTTAATAGTTATGTTTTGAGGAAATTAATGCTGGTGTATCCCATGTGGTAAAGTAAAAGAAGTACCAGTTTTTAAAGTAATCATTTTGTTTTTAATTGCATTTTTTAAAATATATTTTTATTTTTGATATATAGTTGGCATACAATATTATATTAGTTTCAAGTGTACAGCATTGTAATCTGAAATCAAATAAATTATAAAATGATCACCATGACAATTCTAATAACCATCTGTCACCATACAAAATTATTGCACTATTATTGACTACATACCTTGTGTTGTATATTACATCCCCATGGCTTATTTAGTTTATAACTGTAAACTGTATATCTCTTCATCTCCTTCTTGCATGCATGCTAAGTCACTTCAGTCCGACTCTTTGTGACATCATGGATTGTAGCCCTCCAGCCTCCTCTGTCCATGGAATTCTCCAAGCAAGAATACTGAAGTGGGTTGCCATGCCCTCCTTCAGGGGATCTTCCCAACTCGGATCGAACCCACATCTCTTGTGGCTCCTGCATTGGCAGGCGGGTTCTTCACCTCTAGTGCCACCTGGGAAGCCCAGGTATAAATGGACTTAATTTTTTGCAGTGGTTTTAGGTTCAGAGTAGAATCAAAAGAAAAGTACAATTTCCATACAACCTTGAATCACTGCACAGACGTAAACCTCCTCAGCATCTTGCATCGAAATGGTGTATTTGTCCCAATTAACCTACACTGATGCATCATGATTGATTTTTAAATATTAAAAAGGTTATTAACTCTTTTTATTAACTATAGCTCTGTGAATTTTAACACATGCCATGGATTCATGTAACCCTCATTAAAATCCAGATTCAAGATAATTCCTAAAGGATCCCTTAAAAATCGCCCTTTACAGCCACATCTTCCCCTCTTCCCTAGCCCCTGACATGCACTGATTTTTTTTCTATCACTGTAGCTTTTGTCTTTTCAAGACTGTCATGTAGATGGAATCATAAAGTATGAAACCTTTTGAGACTGGCTTGTTTCACTCATCATAATGCCTTTGACATTCATATAAGTTTTTGTGTTCTATTTTCATCTGTTCCATTTTATTGCTGAATGATATGCCATTATATGGACATACCAGAATTATTCTTCTATCAAAGAACATTTGAGTTGTTTCCAGATTGGAGCAGTTATGAATAGAAGAGCTGTAAGTTTTGGTTTACAAGTTTCTGTATGACTATATTTCTATTTCTCTAGGATAAATGATCTGGAGTAAGACTGCCAGGCAATATAATAAATGTATTTAACTTTCTAAGACACTGCTATTTTCCAGTGTGGCAGTCCTATTTTGCATTTCTGACAGTCACAGGTGAGATTTCCAGCTGCTCTGCACCCTCACTAGGACTTGGTATTTTCAGATTTGTCTTGATTTGCTTGTTAATTTGCAGCCTTTCTAATGGATATGTAGTGGCAGCAAACATGCTTTTAAATTGTATTTCTTTAATGGATAATACTGATCATCTTTTCATATGCTTCTTTGCCATCTGTAGGTGCTTTTGACTAAGGTGTCAATTCATATTATTTTTTTCATTTTTATTTTGTTTTCTTGGCAAACTGTGTTTTTTATCCATATATAATGTCCCTTTCTGCTTCCCTGGTGGCTCAGCGGTAAAGAATCTGCCTGTAGTTTAGGAAATGCGGGTTTGATCTCTGAGTCAGAAAGATCCCCCGGAGAAGGAAATAGCAACTCACTCCAACATTCTTACCTGGCAAATCCCATGGACAGAGGAGCTTGGCAGGCTACAGTCCACTGGGTTGCAAAATAGTCAGACACAACTTAGCGACGAAACCACTACCACCCAATGTGCCTCTCTACCTGTCCAGTGTGTCTTTGACTTTGGATTGAACAGTTAAACCACGTGCATTTGACTATTAACATGTTTGGATTTAACTTTACTACTTTTTTTTCCTGTTAATTCTGTTTTCCTTTTCTTGCTTTCTTTTGTGGTTTCTCCCTTAGTAATAGGAATAATGCTTTGAGGCTAAGCAAAATGAGAGGACTCATGACTTTCTCCCACTTATCAGTTCTCGGAAAGTAAAATTTTAGAGAGGAATGGCTTTTGGTGCTCTTTAGATCATTGGTCTTACAGAAATCTGTATGATTCTGATTATTTAAGTGAACAAAATCTGAAGAAACCTCCACCATCAGAAAATAGTTTTCCATATATTAAAACATGTATCAGTGGTGACTAGTGTGTACTAGAGATTTGAGACATTTCCTGGCTACTAGTTTAAGACCTACTGGCCCTTCAGATGACCCAGGAAGAAACAACAATGCTTGGGATTTAATTTTCTGCCAACCAGATATATTTTTTGGCATAATTGTGTATAGACTAAAATCTGTACCCACTATCCTTGCCTGGTAAAAATAAAAAGATGGATATGACCAAAGCATTTAAACAGAATGTTCCAACCAGTCCATCCTAAAGGAGATCAGTCCTGGGTATTCACTGGAAGGACTGATGTTGAAGCTCAGACTCCAATACTTTGGCCACCTGTTGCAAAGAGCTGACTCATTGGAAAAGACCCTGATGCTGGGAAAGACTGAGGGAAAGAGGAGAAGGGGACAACAGAGGATGAAATGGTTGGATGGCATTACCACCGACTCAATGGACCTTGGTTTGGGTGGACTCCGGGAGTTGGTGATGGACAGGGAGGCCTGGCATGCTGTGATTCATGGGGTCACAAACAGTTGGACACAACTGAGCGACTGAACTGAACTGAACTGATTGATTTGCCTCTTACCAGCCTGGAAATAATTATTCAGGCAATAAAGTGTATTCTTGGAATGTGACTATTTGTTAAGGGGTATTATTATACTTGAAAGGTGGTGTGTAAGTTCTTCCAAGATTTGGGAATTTATTTGCTTTTCCTCCAGTTAAATTAGGAGTTTGGGTCCAATTAAGAAAACATTTCTACGAGTTCTGCTTTATATGGGTCTTTGTCAAGCCCTGGAAGATAGACATGAGAGTGATATTTCCATGCTTTTCTAGTATTTACTAAGAAACACATATTCACCCCACTGTATTGCTTTATTATCACATGCACCAGAAAGTTATGACTGCCTAAAAAAAGCTTAGAGAAAAGTAAAGTCATGATTCCCAGTCAAGGGAAACTATGATACTTGGCTGTGCTTAAAGCACTATTGGTTTAGGAGAAGCTAACAAGGTCATAGCTCTTTGTTTACCAATTTCTTGATGCCCTTTTGCTCTGTGGTGCCTTATTCTCAAACACATTTCTCTCCTCTGGAAGGATTACAGTCAATGGTAGCTTTAGCATCACTAAGCTTTAGTGATACTTTAAATGATATCTGATAAAAGAGATTATTTCCCTAAAGGTACTAAGACTCATCAAGAGGCTTTTTAGATCCTCTTCACTTTCTGCCATAAGAGTGGTGTTATCTGCATATCTGAGGTTATTGCTATTTCTCCCAGCAATCTTGATTCCAGCTTGTACTTCTTCCAGCCCAGTGTTTCTCATGATGTACTCTCCATATAAGTTAAATAAGCAGGATGACAATCTACAGCCTTGATGTACTCCTTTTCCTATTTGGAACCAATCTGTTGTTCCATGTCCAGTTCTAACTTTTGCCTCCTGACCTGCATACAAATTTCTCAAGAGGCAGGTCAGATAGTCTGGTATTCCCACCTCTTTCAGAATTTTCCAGTTTATTGTGATCCACACAGTCAAAGGCTTTGGCATAGTCAATAAAGCAGAAATAGGTGTTTTCCTGGAACTCTCTTGCTTTTTCGATGATCCAGTGGATATTGGCAATTTGAAAGAGGAGAGTGAAAAAGTTGGCTTAAAGCTCAATATTCAGAAAATGAAGATCATGGCATCTGGTCCCATCACTTCATGGGAAATAGATGGGGAAACAGGGGAAACAGTGTCAGACTTTATTTTTGGGGGCTCCAAAATCACTGCAGGTGGTGACTGCCGCCATGAAATTAAAAGACGCTTACTCTTTGGAAGAAAAGTTATGACCAACCTAGATAGCATATTCAGAAGCAGAGGCCTTACTTTACCAACAAAGGTCCATCTAGTCAAGGCTATAGTTTTTCCTGTGGTCATGTATGGATGTGAGAGTTGGACTGTGAAGAAAGCTGAGTGCCAAAGAATTGATGCTTTTGAACTGTGGTGTTGGAGAAGACTCTTGAGAGTCCCTTGGACTGCAAGGAGATCCAACCAGTCCTTTCTGAAGGAGATCAGCCCTGGGATTTCTTTGGAAGGACTGATGCTAAAGCTGAAACTCCAGTACTTTGGCCACCTCATGCAAAGAATTGACTCACTGGAAAAGACTCTGATGCTGGGAGGGATTGGGGGCAGGAGGAGCAGGGGATGACAGAGGATAAGATGGCTGGATGGCATCAATGACTCGATGGACATGAGTCTGAGTGAACTCTGGGAGTTGGTGATGGACAGGGAGGCCTGGCGTGCACAATTCATGGGGTCGCAAAGAGTCGGGCACATCTGAGCGACTGAACTGACTAAGACTCAAATTAACCTGAATTAAGTCAATAGCTATCTCTGGAATTAGAGGAAATTGAATGAAAAAGGCATGCTTCCCCAAAGAAAGAAATGCTGTCATCAGCTGGTAAAAACAAAATGCTTTACAGCTTTATACTAAACATAAAGAAATATCAATAATTCAAGGGCATTATGGCCATGGGAATGAATAATCCAGCACAGATTTCTAAAAGAAGTTCCCATATATGTATAATAATATCACAAAGAAAGGAATATACAGTATTTCTCAATAATGTGACCAATCTGCCTGCAATGTGGGAGACTGGGTTCAAACTCTGGGTTGGGAAGATTTCCTTGAGACGGGGAAAGGCTACCCACTCCTGGATTCTGGCCTAGAGATTTCCATGGACCATATAGTTCATGGGCTCACAAAGAGTCAGACACAACTGAGTGACTCACTTTCTTTCTTTCAATGTGACCAAATGAATATTATTACTTCCAGGAATTACAATTTTATCATTTTCTTCAGTTTCATGGTAGGAGCAAATTATCCATTAGCATATAAGCTCTATATGTTTTATCCAACAGGCTAAACTGTAGAATATATCTGCACTTAATGATAAACAATGACTCATATTTCAGTATGAGGCTGTTGCTGCTTTGCTTTATCTGACATTAAAAAAAAAAAAAAAACACCTGAACCAGTGAAAGTTAACTTGTTGTTCAGTCACTCAGTTATGTCCAACTCTTTGTGACCCTATGGACTGCAGCACGCCAGGCTCCCCAGTCCTTCACTATCTTCTGGAGTTTGCTCAAACCCGTGTCCATTGAGTCAGTGATGCTATCAAACCATCTCATCCTCTGTCGTCCCCTTCTCCTTCTGCCTTCAATCTTTCCCAGCATCAGGGTCTTTTCAAATGAGTTGGATCTTCGCATCAGGTGGCTAAAGTATTGGAGTTTCAGCTTCAGCATCAGTCCTTCCAGTGAATATTCAGGACTGATTTCCTGTAGGATGGACTGGTTGGATCTCCTTGCAGTCAAAGGAACTCTCAAAAATTTTCTCCAACTGCATCGTTCAGAGGCATCATTTCTTTGGCACTCAGCCATCTTTCTGGTCCAGCTGTCACATCCATACATGCTACTGCTGCTGCTAAGTTGCTTCAATCATGTTGGACTCTGTGTGACTCCATGGATGGCAGCCCACCAGGCTCCTCTGTTGCTGGGATTCTCCAGGCAAGAATAGTGAAATAAGTTGCCATTTCCTTCTCCAATGCATGCATGCATGCTAAGTCGCTTCAGTCATATCCGACTCTGTGTGATCCTATGCACATCAGTCCACTGGGCTCCTCTGTCCACAGGATTCTCTAGGCAAGAATACTGGAGTGGGTTTCCATTTCCTTCTCCATATATGACTACTGGAAAAAACTTGGCTTTGACCAGACAGACATTTGTTGGCAAGGCAACATCTCTGCTTTTTAATATGCTCTCTAGGTTGGTCATAGCTTTTCTTCTAAGGAGAAAGTGTCTTTTGATTTTATGACTACAGTTACCATCTACAGTGATTTTGGAGCCTAAGAAAATAAAGTCTGTCACTTTTTCCATTGTTTCCCCATTTATTTGCTATGAAGTGATGGGACCAGATGCCATGATCTTCATTTTTTGAATGTTGAGTTTTAAGCCAGCTTTTTCACTCTCCTCTTTTACCTTCATCAAGAGGCTCTTTAGTTCCTCTTTGCTTTCTGCCATAAGGGTGGTGTCACCTGCATATCTGAGGTTATTGATATTTCTCCAAGAAATCTTGATTCCAGCTTGTGCTTCATACAGTCCAGCATTTTGCATGATGTGCTCTGCATATAAGTTAAATAAGCATGGTGACAGTATACAGCCTTGATATACTCCTTTCCCAACTTGGAACCAGCCTCTTGTTCCATGTCAGGTTCCTACTATTGATTCTTGACCTACATAAAGGTTTCTCAGGAGGCAGCTCAGGTAGTCTGGTATTCCCACCTCTTTAAGAATTTTCCACAGTTTGCTGTGATCCTCACAGTCAAAGTCTTTAGTCAATGAAGCAGAAGTAGATGTGGTTTTTTTTTTTTTTAATTCCCTTGCTTTTTCTGTGATCCAGTGGATGTTAGCAATTTTCTCTCTGGTTCCTCTGCCTTTTTCTAACTTTAGCTTGTACATCTGGAAGTTCTCTGTGCATGTACTGTTGAAGCCTGGAATGAAGAATTTTGAACATCACTTTACTCATGTGAAATGAGTGCAATTGTGCAGTAGTTTGAACATTCTCTGGCATTGCTATGATTATACCAAAAATTATATTAGAGCAGTAACACTCATTCACCAGATGCTATAAATTACTCTATAAAGAACTGTCTTTCAAATGTGAGTTATACAAGGTGCAATAGTGAATCATATGTGAATGTCAAAGGGCAGGAATTATTTTAATAAATCAGAGGTGGACTGGATTAATGCAAAGTAGTATGCAGAGACTACAGAGCCATTGTTTACCAGACCACTGGTACTATCATGTGACAAAGTCTACTTCATATAGTTAATATATGAGTTTTTACATAGCATGTGCAAACTATTCAATGTCTTGACTTCTCTAGTACGATACTAATTGGTTAAAGAAAAAAGCCTGTTTACTCCTTTATACTCACGTCTATGTATGTGGGACAATGGTGCACACGCATGCACACACACAGTTCTAATTAGAAAAGAGAGAGAATGAAGGGAAAAGTCTTCTAATAAGTGAAAGCTTTAAAATCTATGAAAAATCAGGTGAGTAAAGGGAAACAGTGACCTTTCCTATTATGAAATAGAGGTATAAAGATAATCAATGATCAGTTATCAAAATATTATCTTACTATGTATACAATATGCATGAAATACACTTATGAACTAGGAAACTGACCTATGATTGGCCAATGGAGAAGCTGGAGAGGAGGCATAGATCACAGTTGATGATAAGTGTGCACATAACGAGAGTAATTTTTTGTTTGGGCATTATTTTTATCATTTTAAAGCTTTGCTTAGAATATTTGACTCATTGTAATCTTTGTATTTGTTTCTATTGTGAATATTTAAGCACCTCATATCAATCAGGAGCTTTGCTAATGGTAAAAGGTCAACACAAGTGAGAGTCTTGCCCTCATCGGATTTACCACACCTGTGCACAGAAAGTTATATTTGAAAATTTTAAACAACCCTTTGTATCTTGTTTATGTAGCAAAAAAAAGCAAAGGTTTCTGAGTATTTGTTACTTAATATTTATTACTCATTCTATACCTAAAGCCAGAAGAAATTACTCTCTCCTAACTGGTCACTATTAGTTCAGTCAGTTCAGTCGCTCAGTCCTGTCCAACTCTTTGCAACCCCATGAATCGCAGCACACCAGGCCTCCCTGTCCATCACCATCTCCCGGAGTTCACTCAGACTCAACGTCCATCAAGTCAGTGATGCCATCAGCCATCTCATCCTCGGTCGTCCCCTTCTCCTCCTGCCCCCAATCCCTCCCAGCATCAGAGTCTTTTCCAATGAGTCAACTCTTCGCATGACGTGGCCAAAGTACCAGAGTTTCAGCTTTAGCACCATTCCTTCCAAAGAAATTCCCAGGCTGATCTCCTTTAGAATGGACTGGTTGGATCTCCTTGCAGTCCAAGGGACTCTCAAGAGTCTTCTCCAACACCACAGTTCAAAAGCATCAATTCTTCAGTGTTCAGCTTTCTTCACAGTCCAACTCTCACATCCATACATGACCACTGGAAAAACCATAGCCTTGACTAGACGGACCTTTGTTGGCAAAGTTGGCAAAGTTACCTGATAGCAGTTAATGAGTTTTGATATATTATTCTGGAGAAGCATTCAAAAATCTCCTAAAAGCTTCTCATAAGACTTAAAACTCTGGCAAACTGACAGCTTCATCATATTCTTGCCAGGTGCTCATTCACTTCCAGGTCTTTTATGCCTGGAGCCTCACAGCTTGAACACTATTTTTGCACTTACTTTTTTCTATTATCTATTTCTAAAGCACTTGTAATTTGTTGAATCCAAGGACAATGAAATGGGTTAATTCTAACTTAAGTAAAACAATTTTATATATCTTTAAATATATATTACTATGAATATTAGCATAACTTTTTCTCCCTCCTATTTTTGTGTGTATATGAGGAAAGGAAGAGACTTGTGTTTTTACCAGATACTTTACATGTCACAGTTAATTTTTATCTATTTATATCCATGATGCCAGTAACACCCTCATACTCTTTGAGCATTGAATGGCATTCAAATTCTCACCCAAGTTCACTTGGCTAGAGAATTATAGAACAGGAATTGAACTTCAGCTCTAACTTAGTATGACAGCCTGTGATTCCCCTGTTGTATGACGACTCTGAGACATTTTGAATAAAGTCATCTAAGTGGAAAGATTTACCACGAGACCCAGGCACTAGACACCCATCTGACAAATATTTCTAGAGCACACTAATTCCTGCTCTTTCTGAGTCTCTGCTGGTTGAGATTCCTCTTTTTTTTTTTTTTTTTTTCTTCTGAGATACATCATAAGCATATGGTATACTCTTCTTCACTGATAACCTAAGCTTGACTGTTATGTTGAAGTGTAATATTTCTATAGAAAAGTGTATCTGTCAGACATACACAAATTGATGAATTTTTGTAAACTTAACAGGTGTGTGTGTCCTAAGCACCGGATCATGTAACATCCAGATCAAGCAACTAGTCTTCCGAAACCTTCCTCATGCTCTCTACCATCACTTTTCCCACCCTGCCAACACAAGTAAGCATTTTCTGACTCTTCCAGCTTACCTTATTTTCCCAGCTTTGATACCTCATGTAGTTGGAATCTTATAGTGTCTGGCCCCTTTTGCTTAGCTTTATACTTCCAATATTCATCCATTTTGTTATATAGTTGTGTAATATTTTTACTCTTTGTTGTGTTGTATTCACGTAGATATGCATCTATTTATTTATCTACTATATAAATAATGAACATTTTGATAATCCAACTTTTAGCTATTAAATGACAACCCACTCCAGTATTCTTGCCTGGAAAATACATGGACAGAGGAGCCTGGCAGGCTGCAGTCCATGTGGTCACAAAGAGTCTGCCATGACTGAGCATGCACACAGGCTGTAATTAAGTTGTTATAAGCATTCTAGAACATATTTTAAAAGAAATACTTTTAATATTTTCACTGGGTATATATCAAGGAGTGGAATTACTATGTCACAAAATGTTGTTGTTTAGTCACTAAGTCATGTCCAATTTTCAACCCCATGGACTGTAACCCACCAGGCTCCTCTGTCCATGGGATTTCCCAGGCAAGTATACTGGAGTGGTTTGACATTCTTTCTCCAGAGGATCTTCCCAACCCAGGGGTCAAATCTGTGTATCCTGCATTGCAGTAGGATTCTTTACCGCTAAGCCACCAGGGAAGCCCATCGCAAAATAAGCATATGTTAAATTTTAGTGGACACTGTAGATGACTTTCTTTGGAATTGATCTCTGTTGTATAAAGACATATTTACAAACTGCTCCTTCCTGCTTTGGATATAATGCATTTTTCTAACATACTGTCTCTCATTATGCAATTCATTTCCTTCCTTGGCCAAGTTCATAGTTCTCGGCTTTGAGAAAGATTTTTGTTCTTATTTCATCCCACATCATTGAGTGTCTTGTTCTATTGCTCTGGCTTTATGTATGCATAAAGAATGTTTCCTCTCTCCCAGTAATGGAATATGTATGGATGGCGTTGTATGACTGAAAAAGAAAAATATGACTATGGAAAGTGTTTTGTTGAGTTACACTTGTTTGGTTTTAAAATAATATCCTTTTATTTCCCCAAATCCCTTGCACCTTTATTCTTTGCTGATTGGCAGCAACTAAGCCTCAGAGGGAGTACCCCTTGCTAGGTTAACTACAAAATTGCATGCTGGGTTGTGTCCCTACAGACTGAGGAAAAACTCTGTAAATATCAGCTACTGGAGTCTTCCTGCAATTGAACTTGAAAAATATGTGCTTAAAAACATGCAGTGAGGGACAGCTGGTTGGAAGTCACCTTTCAGTATTTAAGGAAAGGCTGTATCGCAGCGGGCAGGTAAAAGCATTGCAGAGTAAATTTTAAACCAGTAAATTGCAACTATACAGTAAACTGTACCTTACATTTCTTCCAATTTCTACTTCCTTACACTCATATCCTAAGAAGTAAAGGCAAATACAGTTATATAGCAATAGCAATTATAAATTAAATAAACGGCAATTTTATTTGCAGCTATACTTTATAAAGAGATAGACTAAAGTTACACCTTTAATTAAATTTATTTTTTGGAAATTAATGAAATCTATTTTGTGCCCTCACATAATTTATAATCTAGCTCTGGGAAATCAAAATTCTAGTGTCTGTAATGCAATGGCTGTTCAAATTAAAGATGGGATGAAAATAGATGGTAAAAGGTAAAATAATATGCTGTAAATGAGATACTCTTTCTACATAATTTCCAAAATCTTTTATATGAAAATGCTAAAAATCTGGGTATTTAATAAACATTGCCATTTATTTTGGAAAAGGCAATGGCACCCCACTCCAATACTCTTGCCTGGAAAATCCCATGGATGGAGGAGCCTGGTAGGCTGCAGTCCATGGGGTCGCTAAGAGTCAGGCATGACTGAGCGACTTCACTTTCGCTTTTCACTTTCATGCATTGGAGAAGGAAATGGCAACCCACTCCAGTGTTCTTGCCTGGAGAATCCCAGAGAGAGTGGGCCCCCATCTATGAGGTCGCACAGAGTCGGATACAACTGAAGCAACTTAGCAGCAGCAGCAGCCGTTTATTTCAAGAAGCATTGCCTGTAAACCTTGGGTTCTGATGCCAAATACTTGCATTCTAAATTCAGTTCTTTCCTGGCTTCATCACTCTAATCTCAGTTTCCTCATCTGTAAACTTGGGATTCAGTGTTCTGCCTAGTAGATTGTTATAAGTATTAAATAAGATGATGGAAGAAGTAGTTTAGAATGGTTGTCTTGCATATGATATTACTAAAACAACTTTCAAAGATACAATGAAAATGATAACTATCACAGTATGGAGATATGCTAATGGGTCCTTTTTTTTTTTTTCTTAAGTGGTGGCTTATAGAGAATAAGTTCTATATGCGTGTGGTATATTGTTTATAGTAACTGTTTTTTTTTCATTATTATTATTTCTGTTATAATGTTTGAAGCACAGAAATTACAGCTGGTAAAAAGAGACTTTTTCTTAGGCTATGGAGACTATCTCCCTCTAGAGGGGTGAGCCAGGGAAACAGAATTCATTGCCTGAAGTTATATAGTATTCCTTCTTGCCATAAGGACAGGGGCATATTCCAATTATACCATTGGGGTAACTTTGATTAGACTTATATTCCATTTTTTTGCCATTTTTGTCTAATATACTCATTAATCAAAGTACCCCATAGTTAAATTATAATAATAATGCTGAAAAGTTGAACCAACTTCAATGAACTGAATTTAATACAAGGTATTGTACATTAAGGGTCTGCCGAGGTGGTGCTAGTGGTAAAGAACCTGCCTGCCAAAGCAGGAGACATAAGAGATGCCAGTTCCATTCCTGGCCGGAAGAGATACCCTGAAGAAGTGCATGGCAACCTACTCTAGTATTCTTGTGGAGAATCCCGTGAACAGAGGAGCCTGGTGGGCTACAGTCCATAGGGTAGCAAAGACTAGGACATGACTGAAGCGACTTAACACCCGTTTTACATTAAATATCCCAATTCTCAAAATAAACTTGCAATCTTGGCATTATTTTTATTTCTCAGATTAGAATTCTGAAGATCACAAAGATTAAAAAACTTGTCAAATATTTGAGAGAAGTCTACGTATTTGTTCACTGGGTATTGTTCTATTGGATGTACTAGAGTTCCTTTATCCTTCAGTTGACGTTTGAGTTGATTCCAGCTTTGGGGAAATTATGAATAGTGTGAAAGTGAAATTGTTAGTAACTCAGTTGTGCCCAACTCTTTGGGACTCCATGGACTGTGGCCAGTCAGGCTCCTCAGTCCATGGAATTCTCCAGAGAAGAATACTAGAGCAGGTAGCCATTCCTTTTCCAGGGCATCTTCCTGACCCAGGGATCAAACCCAGATTTCCTGCCTTGCTGGCATTTTCTTTATCATTTGAGCCACCAGAGAAGCCCCAAGACCACTGGAGTGGGTAGCCATTCCCTTCTCCAGGGGATCGTCCCAACCCAGGGGTTGAACCTGAGACTTCCACATCACAGGCAGATTTTTTTACCATCTGAGCCAGCGGAAAAGCACCACCACTATGTAAATTCAACTACAGGGTTTTGTGTGAACATGAGTTTTCATTTTTATTGGTAATGCATTTTAATAAGTCAAAGAAGCCAAACTGAAAACAGTATGTGTGATTTAATTTAAGTGACATTTTGGAAAAGGGAAAATTACAGAGATCAGTGGAAAGCAGATCACTGGTTGCCAGGGTATGGGAGAGGCATTGACTGCAAAGGGATCACCACAGTATTTTGGGGTAACAGAACTTTCAGATGTCTTGATTGGGTTGTGGTGGTTGTTAAGCCACATTTGGCATTTCTCCAAACTCATAGCTCTGACTGATCACCAAAAAGAGTAAATTTTATTGTATATAAATTTAAAAATAAATAAATACCTTGTCAAAAGACACACCAAAATGAAATGGCAAAGTTAGCAAGCAAACTCAGGAACATCTATATCCATAACCCATGCTTATTCTGCTGCTAATCCAACCCTTCTGTCAATTTTTTATTGTTTTATCAATAATTATTATCAAATGACTTATTATTAGAAGCTTTTTCTATGTCTTATATGTTCCAAAAGGGAATATTTTATCTTATATATTATCAGGTAGAATTTGTCTTAATAAAAACACTATATCACTTCTTGTTGACCAGTTGATAAGTCATGTCTAACTCTTTGCAAGCCCATGGACTGCAGCATTCCAGGCTTCCCTGTCCTTCACTATCTCCCAGAGTTTGCTTAAACTCATGTCCATTGATTCAGGGATGCCATGCAGCCATCTCATTCTCTGTTGTCCACTTCTCCTCCTACTCTCAATCTTTCCTAGCATCAGAGTCTTTTCTAATGATTCAGCTCCACGCATCAGGTGGTCAGAGTATTGGATCTTCAGCTTCATCACCTTCTTGCCATTGTGTAAATCCAATTCAACTGCAGTGCTACTTATTTTCAACAGGGCACTAGATAAGTTAATGCTTTCAATTTGTTAATTTTTTTTAGAGTCAGAACATTTTTAACATTTAAAAATATTAATCAAATCTATTCCAGTATTCCCATCTGTTCCCTAAATCAGAGTTGCTTTAAGATAGCAATCATGACTCTAATTCTATAATCCTTTTGCCTTCAAGAATACCAGCTGATGTAGGTCCCACCTCTTCTTGTCAATTAGTCAGTGAACATGCATGGGCACTTAAAGTAATAGTGATGGGGAGTCACGTTAATACTAAAAAAGTTAATGATCCTTTTCATCAAGTGCTGTTTAATCAGGAAATTATTTCCGCCTATAGTTGATAACTATTGTTATAATTCTTTAGAGACTTACTGACACTAACAGGTTGAAATTCCTCTGTGATCTTGAACAGCAGTTTAGAAGCCTTAATGATAAAATTAAAACATGGGATCAGAATGTAGCAATATTTTTATCAAAAATTATTTAGCAAATGAACATGCAGATTATGCCAGGCTCACAATGCTTACCTGGATATTTAAAACCACTTAGAAATTCAGTACTTACAAATTATCTATAAATATATTAAACTCTCAAAGAATCTGTTGACTGGGATTTTATTGGGCAAACAAATTATTCAGACAGAGTAATGCCTGTCCTTGTTTGCTGTAGCTCCCCAGGAGGTAAAACAATAAATTCCAAATCTTAAAGTCACCAAATTTATTTATCTCCAGTAATAAGCGCTTTTTTCCCTCTTCTGCAGTGAACCCAAATGAACCCTGAAAAAATAAAGTGTATTGAAGATCACTGTTTTCAATGAGAGAAAATCTTTTTCTAACTAGAATTTGAATACTTTGGCCCAAGGATATTGAAACAGTCTTTTTTATCAGTAACTTAAGTTTAGATGCCAAAGTAGTTGAGCATAAACATGTTGAAGTTAGGAAAAATAGGTCAATGTCTGCTATAGAAAATATGAATTGTAATGAAGTCATTTATTCATTCTTTCTAAAGCATTAATTGAGCACAGACTGTATACAGGATTCGAGAAGGGAATGGCACCCCACTCCAGTATTCTTGCCTGGAGAATCCCATGGTCAGAGGAGCTTGGGGGGCTACAGTCCATGGGGTTGCAAAGAATCGGACATCCTTCGACTTTCACTTTCACTTTCATATACAGTATCCATCCAAGAGAATCAAGATGCACTGAGACTAGGTAGGATAGAAGTAAAAAAAAGACAGAGAACTTCATTATGTTGTCTCCAAATATCTGGGGCTCAAAAATGGTTAATGCCCAAGTCAAGAGTAGACCCAGTTTTCAGGAATTTTCCCGTAGTAACTTGGGCTGCCACAAATGAATTAAATTATTTCATTTCAATAAATAGCAGGTTCCATTAGATTTTAATGTATTTATTTGATAATTTGTTAAGTACGATGTTCTTGAGGGTACTAAAGAAAAGGGATTGAAGATTTGAAAGGAACACAGTTTACAAAAGATCTCCAGAAGGGCACTCCCATGCTGTCTGGCAACTTAGACGGTGCTGTGTTATGTTGCAAAAAGTGATAAGGTGCTTAAAAGAGACAATCCTAAATTTAAATCCAAGCTGTGAGATTTGATAAATTTGTGACTTGGAACAAATTACTTAATGCACATTCTCCAGTTTCTTCACCTGTAAAATGGGGTTCATACTGTAGTTCAGTTCAGTTCATTTCAGTCACTCAGTCATGCCCGACTCTTTGCAACCCCATGAATCTCAGCACTCCAGGCCTCCCTGTCCATCACCAACTCCCGGAGTTCACCCAAACTCATGTCCATTGAGTTGGTGATGCCATCCAACCATCTCATCCTGTGTCGTCTCCCCTTCTCCTCCTGCTCCCAATCCCTCCCAGCATCCAGGTCTTTTCCAATGAGTCAACTCTTCTTATGAGGTGGCCAAAGTATTGGGGTTTCAGCTTTAGCATCAGTCCTTCCAATGAACAACAAGGACTGGTCTCCTTTAGGATGGACTGGTTGGATCTCCTTGCAGTCCAAGGGACTCTCAAGAGCCTTCTCCAACACTGCAGTTCAAAACCATCAATTCTTCAGCACTCAGCTTTCTTCACAGTCCAACTCTCACATTCATACATGACCACTGGAAAAACCATTGCCTTGACTAGACAGACCTTTGTTGACAAAGTAATATCTCTGCTTTTTAATATGCTATCTAGGTTGGTCATAACTTTCCTTCCAGGGAGTAAGCATCTTTTAATTTCATGGCTGCAGTCACCATCTGCAGTGATTTTGGAGTCCAAAAAGATAAAGTCTGACACTGTTTCCACTGTTTCCCCATCTATTTGCCATGAAGTGATGGGATCAGATGCCATGATCTTCGTTTTCTGAATGTAGAGCTTTAAGCCAACTTTTTCACTCTCCTCTTTCACTTTCATCAAGAGGCTTTTTAGTTCCTCTTCACTTTCTGCCATAAGGGTGGTGTCATCTGCATATCTGAGGTTATTGATATTTCTCCTGGCAGTCTTGATTCCAGCTTGTGCTTCCTCCAGGCCAGCATTTCTCATAATGTACTCTGATATAAGTTAAAGAAGCAGGGTGACAATATACAGCCTTGACGTATTCCTTTTCCTATTTGGAACCAGTCTGTTGTTCCATGTCCAGTTCTAACTGTTGCTTCCTGACCTGTATATAGGTTTCTCAAGAGGCAGGTCAGGTGGTCTGGTATTCCCATCTCTTTCAGAATATTTTTTGACTATGGATCATACTCTAAGAGGTCTGTAAATGTTAGCTATTTTAAATATTAACTGCCACTAGAAGCACCTTAGGGCTTCCCTGGTGGCTCAGTGCTAAAAGAATCCGTCTGTTAATGCAAGAGGTGTAGGTTCAGTCCTTGGGTTGGGAAGATGCCCTGGAGAAGGAATTGGCAACCTACTCCAGTATTCTTGCCTGGGAAATCCCATGGCCAGAGGAGCCTAGCAGGCTACAGTAGTCCATGGGGTCACAGAGAGTCAGACATAATTGAGCGCACATACATGCAGAAGCACCTTACCTGTAATTTACACAGCTGTCTTTGAGGCAGATGATATTATTAGCTTTAAAATTTTTGTTATTATTTTTTTAGCTTATTGACCATGTTAATTTTTTATACCTTCTACCTTGTTGTTGTCGTTGTTCATCAAACTGAGGATTAGTGATTAATGGCATTCTCAAGATGATATAGTTGTAAAGTGATGGAGGCACGATTAGAACCTTGGCTGACTGGAGCTACAACCTGTACTGTGTAGGCCAATATACTGCCCTGCAGAGCAGAGGAGATTAAATGAGGTAGGAGATGTGACTACCTAGTAACACTCCTGGCCTATAATGGACACACATCAATCGTATGATATTTAACAATGAAAGGACTTCCCTGGTGGTCCAGTGGTTAAGACTTTGCCTTCCAATGCAGGAGGTGTGGGTTCAATCCCTGGTCAGGAAGCTAAGATCTCACATGCCACATGGCCAAAAAACCAAGACATGTAACAGAAACAATAAGGCAACAAATTCAATAATGACTTTAAAAATGGTCCACATCGAAACAAAATCTTAAGAAAAAACAATGAAAGTATTCTGCGTGTGGGATGGATGAAAAAGTGAAAAAAAAAAAAAAGGTTTTATGAAGAATCATTCTCATGTAAACGCGGCCGGAATGTTCAGGGAGACTGTGGAGTCTCTTTGCATCCATGTTGGCTGTTCTCAGCTGGAAACAATCTTGCCTTCTCTTCCAGGGGACACTCGCAATCTCCAGAGAAACTTTTGATTGTCCTGACCAATGGGATGATTTTAACCTCTAATGAGCAGAGGCCCAGGACATTGCAAGCTGTCCTACAATGCACATAGTATGCATCAACCCTCATGGCAAAAAGTTGTGCAGTCTGAAATAGCAAGCGTCATTGCCAAGTCGCTCTGGGTCGTCATCTCACAATTTTAATTTGTCATGCTAAATCAGACATAGGTCCTGCTTAAAGAAAAGTCTCAAATTTCTATGTTTACCAGAATCGTCTCAAATTTTTAACCACACAGAAGTCCATCAGGGTTTCTGATTTTTTCAACCACTCTCACCTTCAGGTCATTGAGATGTAGGTGGTTTCGTAGGTGCCACTGTAGATAGAAAACCTCCAGCTATAACTCGGCTCTATCTAATATTATGGGCTATGAAGTGCAAAAAGGTTCAAGAAGTCAGTGTAACAATAGCTCTGGCTATGAACACTTACCCTGCTTATGTTTTGTCACTCCTCTTATTCTCAGCCAGCTTCCCTATTAGACTAGCACCCTGCAGTTGAGGAGCAGAGACACATTACAAGCAAGAAAGTGTGAGCTACAGTCTGACAGGGAGGTGCTAATAACTCTGCTGAAGCTCAGAGTTACTCCCTTTTCCCTCTGCTCAATGGAGAGGGGCAGGAGTGGAAACAGGTGTTAAAAGAATTCAGTGTGAAGCCAAAGTCTGTAGCAAAGCCAAGACAATATGTGCTTGGGAAAAAGGGACAGCAACTGACACAGTGAAGAGAAGATGGAGGTAGAATTACTGAGTTTGAGTTTTCAAGTGGCAAGTTCAGAGAAGGATTCCAATTCTGTACACTGAGTAACTTTGAGCAGGTTACTTAAACTCTCAGAGGCAGTAGTCCTCAATGCTGGATGTAAGTTAGGATCCCCTGGAAAGTTTTAAAATAAATACCAATATCCAGGCCCCACTGTAGACCAATTAAACCACAGTCTCTGGGGATGGGTGGAGAGTATCAATATACTTTTCATGTTCCAAGGAAATTCTAATGTGTATACAGGGCTGAGAACCACGGCTCTAAATGTTATTTTAGTCCTTGTGAAGACACAGCTAAACAATTAGGCAATGCTGTAAAAATTTAAGAGATCTGGGGCTCAGTAAGGACACTAAATATTGGTTGTTGATGCTATTATTATGACTGCCATTATTGATGCTGCTACTGTTGTTATTGCTGTGGAAGGCTTTCTTATCTCTCCTTGCTGTTCTTTGGAACTCTCCATTCATATGCTTATATCTTTCCTTTTCTCCTTTGCTTTTTGCTTCTCTTCTTTTCACAGCTATTTGTAAGGCCTCCCCAGACAGCCATTTTGCTTTGTTGCATTTCTTTTCCATGGGGATGGTCTTGATCCCTGTCTCTTGTACAATGTCACGAACCTCAATCCGTAGTTAATCAGGCACTCTATCTGTCAGATTAGTCCCTTAAATCTATTTGTCACTTCTACTGTATAATCATAAGGGATTTGATTTAGGGCATACCTGAATGGTCTAGAGGTTTTCCCTACTTTCTTCAATTTACCTCTGAATTTGGCAATAAGGAGTTCATGATCTGAGCCAAGTCAGTTCTTAGTCTTGTTTTTGCTGACTGTATAGAGCTTCTCCATCTTTGGCTGCAAAGAATATAATTAATCTGATTTCCAAAGAATAGCAAGGAGAGATAAGAAAGCCTTCCTCAGTGGTCAATGCAAAGAAATAAAGGAAAACAATAGAATGGGAAAGACTAGATATCTCTTCAAGAAAATTAGAGATACCAAGGGAACATTTCATGCAAAGATGGACTCAATAAAGGACAGAAATGGTATGGACCTAACAGAAGCAGAAGATATTAAGAAGAGGTGGCAAGAATACATGGAAGAACTGTATAAAAAAAATCTTCATGACCCGGATAATCAAGATGGTGTGATCACTCATCTAGAGCCAGACATCCTGGAATGTGAAGTCAAGTGGGCCTTAGGAAGCATCACTACGAACAAAGCTAGTGGAGGTGATGGAATTCCAGTTGAGCTATTTCAAATACTGAAAGATGATGCTGTGAAAGTGCTGCACTCAATATGCCAGCAAATTTGGAAAACTCAGCAGTGGCCACAGGACTGGAAAAGGTCAGTTTTCATTCCAACCCCAAAGAAAGGCAATGCCAAAGAATGCTCAAACTACCACACAATTGCACTCATCTCACATGCTAGTAAAGTAATGCTCAAAATTCTCCAAGCCAGGCTTCAGCAATACGTGAACTGTGAACTTCCAAATGTTCAAGCTGGATTTATAAAGGCAGAGGAACCAGAGATCAAATCGCCAACACCTGCTGGATCATGGAAAAAGCAAGAAAGTTCTAGGAAAATGTCTATTTCTGCTTTATTGACTATGCCAAAGGCTTTGACTCTGTGGATCATAATAAACTGTGGAAAATTCTGAAAGAGATGGGAATACCAGACCACCTGACCTGCCTCTTGAGAAATCTGTATGCAGGTCAGGAAGCAACAGTTAGAACTGGACATGGAACAACAGACTGGTTCCAAATAGGAAAAGGAGTACCTCAAGACTGTATATTGTCACCCTGTCATCAAGATTGCTGGGAGAAATATCAATAACCTCAGATATGCAGATGACATCACCCTTATGGCAGAAAGTGAAGAGGAACTAAAAAGCCTCTTGATGAAAGTGAAAGAGGAGAGTGAAAAAGTTGGCTTAAAGCTCAACATTCAGAAAACGAAGATCATGGCATCTGATCCCATCACTTCATGGCAAATAGATGGGGAAACAGTGGAAACAGTGTCAGACTTTATTTTTTGGGCTCCAAAATCACTGCAGATGGTGATTACAGCCATGGAATTAAAAGACCCTTATTCCTTGGAAGGAAAGAATATTAAAAAGCAGAGATATTACTTTGCCAACAAAGGTCCGTCTAGTCGAGGCAATGGTTTTTCCAGTGGTCATGTATGGATGTGAGAGTTGGACTGTGAAGAAAGTTGAGCGCGGAAGAATTGATGCTTTTGAACTGTGGTATTGGAGAATACTCTTGAGAGTCCCTTGGACTGCAAGGAGATCCAACTAGTCCATTCTAAAGGAGACCAGTCCTGGGTGCTCTTTGGAAGGACTGATGCTAAAGCTGAAACTTCAATATTTTGGCCACCTCATGACAAGAGTTGACTCATTGGAAAAGACCCTGATGCTGGGAGGAATTGGGAGCAGGAGAAGAAGGGGATGACATAGAATGAAATGGTTGGATGGCATCACTGGCTCGATGGACATGAGTTTGAGTGAACTCCGGGAGTTGGTGATGGACAGGGAGGCCTGGTGTGCTGCAATTCACGGGGTCGCAAAGAGTCGGACACGACTGAGTGACTGAACTGACTGACTGACTGATTGTTGTTATTAATGTAATTGTTACCCTAGTGCTGTTTCATGCCTTAACATATTAAATACCTTTTTCATGTCTGTTTCCTCATCTGTAAATGGGAATAGTAAGACTTACAACCTACAGTTGCTATAAAAAGTAACATGATACATTATAAGAGTTTTTTTTTTAATATATAAAATACTCATATTAGTTTTTTCCTAGAAAACTCTCCATTATCTTGCATTAAAAGGGGATTTGAAAGTCTGCCCAATAAAGATGATATTCTAAGGTGCCAACTGCCCAATGACACTTTCATTCAAGTAGTAGCAAATAATATAAAAAGTGAGCTGTTATTATTATTACTGTTATTATTATTACAAGGAACTGTATGTATTTTCCTTGCTTAAACTTCCAAATAATCCTGTGAGATGTCATGTTTCCGTTTCATAGATGAAGATAATTGCTCATGCAGTAAGTAGTAGAAGAATTAAAACATGGTGACTTCAGGACTTCCCTGGTAGTCCAGCAGTTAAGACTCTGCATTTCCACTGCAGTCAGTAGAGGTTCTATCCCTGGTCAGGGAACTAAGATCCCACACGCCATGCATAGCCCCAAAACAAAATAAAAACATGGGACCTTCATGCTGAATTGTTACCATCACCAGGATCTTGGTACTAAGGAGAATAGTGATCCATAAAATAGAGTTAGGTAGGCAGCTAAATGCAGTATCATCTTCTTTAAATGGCTTGGTTTGGGGATAAGCAATCTCACCCACCCTACTGGGATGGAGTTCTGGGAGTCTGAGTGAAGCGTCCCTTCTTGGTAGCTGTGGTGCACATGGACATCAGGAAATGGCTGGGAACAATGCGCTGAGACATCAGAAAGCATAGGATCTAAATGACAGCAAGTCGCCTGGAGAAGAAATTCCCAAGGCTACCTGCAGGTACACTTGGCAACCTTAAGTTGCTGACAGGGCTACAAATGCCAAATTGGACTAATGAAATAGAGAAGAAAGATGATACAAAAGAAATAAAATTTAGCCAACTTTATTTTTCTCAAGCATGACATCTCTGCTTTTTGTATGTCATAGTCTCTGGCATGGAGCTTGTTTAAGAGATGACATCAGGAGCCTCTGGTTCAGAGAAATTTTGAGTCTTCTCTAAGAACTTTCAGTCAGCCTGCGCTCCGGAAACCAAATATGAGCTCTTTTCACTCTGACAGGTAAGGTTCCAGCTCTTTCAGTCTTATCCTTCATTTACCTATAAAATTATGACGTCTGGACAATATGCTATGTTTCATATTCATTGCTTCCCTCGTGTCTCAGATGGTAAAGAATCTGCCTGCCAGTGCAGGAGACCTGGGTTTGATCCCTGGGTCAGGAAGTTCCCCTGGAAACAGGAATGGCAACTACTCCAGTATTCTTGCCTGCAGAATCCCATGGACAGAGGAACCTGGCAGGCTACAGTCCACGGGGTCACAAAGAGTTGGGCACGACTGAGTAACTAACACTTTCAATGCAATATTAACTTTATTTTAACTTGATTGTGATGGGAATGGGCATCCCTGCAGCTCTTTTTAAAAGGAAATTGCAGCCTTGGTGTCAAATATTCAGAATATGGTCACTCAGATCCAAGGGATTTAAGAAAAATTGAGAATAGATAGCAAGACTTCTAACACTGTAATATTTTTGATGTCTGGAATATTACTATCATATATATAAGGCCTCTTTAATCAAAAAGTGCTTTGAGCCTTGAAATTACTCTTGGAGGAAGGACAAGATCATAATCCCCATTTTGCAGATGAAGAAAATTGAGGTTCCAAGAGGATAAGTGACCTGTTAGAGGGTGCTGAGAGGCTTCATTACAAAAAAAGATACAGTGAAAACAAGAGTGTTTGTTTATTTGATGTCTGGGACTTTGTCATGAAATCATATCAGGAGTGGTATAGAAATGGTTTCTTGATTATATGGCAAATATTTGTATATTATCTGATAAAATGCTAAGTACTGATAGCCATTTTTTTTTCTATGTAGCAGAAAGGCTAAGGAGGTTGCCTAGTTATATGTACCTCAATTACTCATCTACTCTTGCTTTTCTTCACAAAGAAGGATGGCACATTAGTCAAGATAAATAACAGCATGATATGCAGAGATGGGAAAGAGATATTTAGATATGATTGCCTCTATTTTAGAATTTTTGTTTCTATGTTTCACCTGCCCTTCATAGGTCCATAGAAGCTTGCATTTTTAATCTTCTATCTTTTGAAAGTATTAGGATGTAATAGCCATTTCTAAACTGCCATAAGCAGTCTTTTAAAAATATATATCAAATCTGATTCTTTCATCTCTGACACTAGACTCAAGAAACAGTTATATGCTTAATGGTGTCAATTTCCAAGGATGATAAATGGGCCCATCTGTCCATACCAATTGGTTCATAAAATAAAAGTGGAGAGTAGGAAAAATATAGGAACACAAGAGGCAGTTGTTTTTACCCTTCCAACTACACAGACATTTTCAAAAGGGATCTTTAATAGAACAAAATTTGACCCCCATTTGGTGTAAGATAAATGTTATATCTTTTGAGTACTACAGCTCCATCTCCAAAATCTCAGAGAATTTTTGAAGTACTTTAGATCTTTTCTCTCTCCTCACCTTCATAACAAATTCTGAAGGTTGCTGGTCTGATTATCCTCAATTTACAGAGGAGTTCATACTTGGAATCTAGAGTAGTTACTGGACACTACCACCTCAAAGGTAAATGGACTTTGCTCTCATCAGAGTAATAGCCATGTGCTTCATGTTGTTAGTATTTTCTACACACTTCGTTTTCCTTTACAAGCTAGTTTATAATTTTTATTTCTCCAACACAGCTTTCTGAGGATATGTGTCTTAAGTGTGCTGGGAGATCATCAGTTCAGTTCAGTTCAGTCGCTCAGTCGTGTCTGACTCTTTGTGACCCCATGAATCACAGAACACCAGGCCTCCCTGTCCATCACCAACTCCCAGAGTTCACTCAGACTCAAGTCCATCGAGTCAGTGATGCCATCAGCCATCTCATCCTCTGTCATCCCCTTCTCCTCCTGCCCTAATCCCTCCCATCATCAGAGTCTTTTCCAGTGAGTCAACTCTTCACATGAGGTGGCCAAAGTACTGGAGCTTCAGCTTTAGCATCATTCCTTCCAAAGAAATCCCAGGGCTGATCTCTGTCACAATGGACTGGTTGGAACTCCTTGCAGTCCAAGGGACTCTCAAGAGTCTTCTCTGACACCACAGATCAAAAGCATCAATTCTTCGGTGCTCAGCTTTCTTCACAGTCAAACACTCACATCCATACATGACTACTGGGAAAACCATAGCCTTAACTAGATGGACCTTAGTCAGCAAAGTAATGTCTCTGCTTTTGAATATGCTATCTAGGTTAGTCATAACTTTTCTTCCAAGGAGTAAGCATCTTTTAATTTCATGGCTGCAGTCATCATCTGCAGTAATTTTGGAACCCAAGAAAATAAAGTCTGACACTGTTTCCACTGTTTCCCCATCTATTTGCCATGAAGTGATGGGATCAGATGCCATGATCTTCGTTTTCTGAATGTTGAGCTTTAAGCCAACTTTTTCACTCTCCTCTTTCACTTTCATCAAGAGGCTTTTTAGTTTCTCTTCACTTTCTGCCCTAAGGGTGGTGTCATCTGCATATCTGAGGTTATTGATATTTCTCCCAGCAATCTTGATTCCAACTTGTGCTTCTTCCAGCCCAGCGTTTCTCATGATGTACTCTGCATACAAGTTAAATCAGCAGGGTGACAATATACAACCTTGACGTATTCCTTTTCCTATTTGGAACCAGTCTGTTGTTCTATGTCCAGTTCTAACTGTTGCTTCCTGACCTGTATATAGGTTTCTCAAGAGGCAGGTCAGGTGGTCTGGTATTCCCATCTCTTTCAGAATTTTCCACAATTTATTGTGATCCACACAGTCAAAGGCTTTGGCATAGTCAATAAAGCAGAAATAGTTGTTTCTCTGGAACTTTCTTGCTTTTTCCATGATCCAGCAGGTGTTGGCGATTTGATCTCTGCTTCCTCTGCCCTTTCTAAAACAAGCTTGAACAACTGGAAGTTCACGGTTCATGTATTGCTGAAGCCTGGCTTGGAGAATTTTGAGCATTATTTTAATAGCGTGTGAGATGAGTGCAATTGTGTGGTAGTTTGAGCATTCTTTGGCATTGCCTTTCTTTGGGATTGGAATGAAAACTGACTTTTCCAGTCCTGTGGCCACTGCTGAGTTTTCCAAATTTGCTGGCATATTGAGTGCAGCACTTTCACAGCATCATCTTTCAGTATTTGAAATAGCTCAACTGGAATTCCATCACCTCCACTAGCTTTGTTCGTAGTGATGCTTTCTAAGGCCCACTTGACTTCACATTCCAAGATGTCTGGCTCTAGATGAGTGATCACACTATCATGATTATCTGGGTCATGAAGATCTTTTTTGTACAGTTCTTCTGTGTATTCTTGCCACCTCTTCTTAATATCTTCTGCTTCTGTTAGGTCCATACCATTTCTGTCCTTTATTGAGTCCATCTTTGCATGAAATGTTCCCTTGGTATCTCTAATTTTCTTGAAGAGATATCTAGTCTTTCCCATTCTGTTGTTTTCCTCTATTTCTTTGCATTGATCACTGAGGATGGCTTTCTTATCTCTTCTTGCTATTCTCTGAAGTCCGCATTCAGATGCTTATATCTTTCTTTTTCTCTTTTGCTTTTCTCTTCTCTTCTTTTCACAGCTATATGTAAGGCCTCCCCAGACAGCCATTTTGCTTTTTTGCATTTCTTTTCCATGGGGATGGTCTTATCTGAGAAGAGATTCCGCATGTCCAAGGTACGAGAAACCCAAGTAAAATGGTAGGTGTTGCAAGAGTGCATCAGAGAGCAGACACACTGAAACCATTCTCACAGAAAACTAGTCAGTCTAATCACACTCAGACCACAGCCTTGTCTAACTCAATGAAACCAAGCCATGCCCGTGGGGCCACCCAAGACAGGTGGGTCATGGTGGAGAGGTCTGACAGAATGTGGTCCACTGGAGAAGGGAATGGCAACCCACTTCAGTATTCATGCCTTGGGAACCCCATGAATAGTATGAAAAGGCAAAATGATAGGATACTGAAAGAGGAACTCCCCAGGTCAGTGGATGCCCAATATGCTACTGGAGATCAGTGGAGAAATAACTCCAGAAAGAATGAAGGGATGGAGCCAAAGCAAAAACAATACCCCGCTGTGGATGTGACTGGTGATAGAAGCAAGGTCCGATGCTGTGAAGAGCAGTATTGCATAGGAACCTGGAATGTCAGGTCCATGAATCAAGGCGATTGGAAGTGGTCAAACAAGAGATGGCAAGAGTGACCGTTGACATTCTAGGAATCAGCAAACTAAAATGGACTGGAATGGGTGAATTTAACTCAGATGACCATTATACCTGCTACTGCAAGCAGGAATCCCTTAGAAGAAATGGAGTAGCCATCATGGTCAACAGAAGAGTCCAAAATGCAGTACTTGGATGCAATCACAAAAATGACAGAATGATGATCTCTGTTCATTTCCAAGGCAAACCATTCAATATCACAGTAATCCAAGTCTATGCCCCAACCAGGAATGCTGAAAAAGCAGAAGTTGAATGGTTCTATGAAGACCTACAAGACCTTTTAGAACTAACACCCAAAAAAGATGTCCTTTTCATTATAGGGGACTGGAATGCAAAAGTAGGAAGTCAAGAAACACCTGGAGTAACAGGCACATTTGGCCTTGGAATGCAGAAAGAAGCAGGGCAAAGACTAATAGAGTTTTGCCAAGAAAATGCACTGGTCATAGCAAACACCCTCTTCCAACAACACAAGAAAAGACTCTACACGTGGACATCACCAGATGGTCAACACCAAAATCAGATTGATTATATTCTTTGCAGCCAAAGAGGGAGAAGCTCTATACAGTCAACAAAAACAAGACCAAGAGCTTACTGTGGCTCAGATCATGAACTCCTTATTGCCAAATTCAGACTTAAATTGAAGAAAGTAGGGAAAACCACTAGACCATTCAGGTATGACCTAAATCAAATCCCTTATGATTCTACAGTGGAAGTGAGAAATAGATTTAAGGGCCTAGATCTGATAGATAGAGTGCCTGATGAACTATGGACTGAGGTTCGTGGGAGATCATACCCTGTTTCAAAGATGTTTTGAAAGGACAGGCACATTTGAAGATGATTCATTACAGCCATTTGTCTGTCCACTGTAACATATCCACTGAATGTTCCTTACATGCCAATCACTGTGTTGAAGTATAGCAAAAGCTGAGGTTTCAGAGCCCCTGTTTTAGCAATAATCTATGTGTAAAACATGGTAATTCCAGGAAACCATTTATTTATTCAACCCACAAAATTTTTATGAGTGTTTCATAGGTGAAAGTTATGGGACTAGGCTCACTGATTGCATAGGGTATTCAGACATGTTTTCCTCCCCCTCACCCTGAGGAGCTAGAAATGTAATTTGTAGTGTGGTGAGAAAGGGTTTGAGATGTTCTTTACTGAAATATCATACTGCACTATTATTTTGGAGTTCCAGGACCTAATCCCAAGGTGTGTGTGTGTGTGTGAGTGGGGGTTTCCCCACACAACAAGTAGTTCTTGATGACCACCATGGTATCTGAGAATTCAACTCAATCTGACATTATCTTCCCAGAGATAATTGGTTCAGTCCTACAAGATAGCAGCTCCACATTTCAGATCTCAAGTACAAACCCAGGCTGTTACCTGTAATACTGACCCAGTGGCTATAAATACCCACAACTTCCTCTTCAGGTCCAATTAATTTGCTAGATTGGCTCATAGAACTTAGAGAAACATTTTACTTACTAGACTACTAATTTCTAAGAAAATAATATAACCTAGGAACAGCCAGATGGAAGCTGTGCATAAGGCAAAATTTGGGGAAAGGATACAGGGCTTCCACGCCCTGTCCAGGTGAACCACTCTCCCCACAACTGCAAGTGTTCACAAATGAAGAAGCTGTCTGAACCCGATCCTTCTGATTTTTTATGGAGACTTCATAATATAGGCATAGCTTTTTAAAATAAATTTCTATTGCAGTATAGCTGCTTTGCAATGTTGTGTAGTTTCCACTCTATAGCAAAATGAGTCACCATACATATATATATCAGTTCAGTTCAGTCGCTCAGTTATGTCTGACTGTTTGCGACCCCATGGACTGCTGCATGCCAGGCTTCCCTGTCCATCACCAACTCCCGGAGTTTGCTCAAACTCATGGCCATTGAGTCGGTGATACCATCCAACCGTCTCATCCTCTGTCTTCTCCTTTGCTCCTGCCTTCCCCTTTGCTCCTGCCTTCAATCTTTCCCTGCATCAAGGGCTTTTCCAATTCGGTTCTTCACATCAGGTGGCCAAAGTATTGGACTTTCAGCTTCAGCATCAGTCCTTCCAATGAATATTCAGGACTGATTTCCTTTAGGGTTGACTAGTTTGATCTCCTTTTAGTCCAAGGAACTCTCAAGAGCCTTCTCCAACACCACAGTTCAAAAGCATCAGTTCTTCAGCACTCAGCTTTCTTTATGATCCAACTGTCACATCCATACATGACTACTGGCAAAACCATAGCTTTGACTAGATGGACCTTTGTCAGCAAGATAATGTCTCTGCTTTTTAATATGCTGTCTAGGTTGATCATGACTTTTCCTCCAAGGAGCAAGCGTCTTTTAATTTCATAGCTATAGTCACCATCTGAAGTGATTTTGGAGCCCAAGAAAATAAACTCTGTCCTTATTTCCATTGTTTTCCCATCTATTTGCCATGAAGTGATGGGCCCAGATGTCATAATCTTTGTTTTTTGAATGTTGAGTATTAAGCCAGCTTTTTCATTCTCCTTTTTCACTTTCATCAATAGACTCTTTAGGCCTTCTCTTTCTGCCATAAGGGTGGTGTCCTCCGCATATGTGAGTTTATTGATATTTCTCCCGGAATCTTGATTCCAGCTTACATTTCATCCAGCCCAGCATTTCTCATGATGTACTCTGCACATAAGTTAAATAAGCAGGGTGACAATATACAGCCTTGAGGTACTCCTTTCCCAATTTTGAACCAGTCTGTTGTTCCATGTCTGGTTCTAACTGATGCTTCTTGACCTGCATGCAGATTTCTCAGGAGGCAGGTCAGGTGGTCTGGTATTCCCATCTCTTAAAAATTTTTCCACAGTTTGTTGTGATCCATACAGTCAAAAGCTTTGGCATAGTCAATAAAGCAGAAGTAGATGCTTTTCTGGAACCCCCTTGCTTTTTCTATGATCCAGTGGATGTTGGCAATTTAATCTCTGGTTTCTCTGCCTTTTCTAAATCCAGCTTGAACATCTGGAAGTTCATGGTTCACATACTGTTGAAATCTTGCTTGGAGAACTTTCAGCATTACTTTCCTAGCAGGTGAGATGAGTTCAATTGTGAGGTAGATTGAACACACGTTGGCATTGCCTTTCTTTGGGATTGGAATGAATACTGACTTTTTCCAGTCCTGTGGCCACTGCTGAGTTTTCCAAATTTGCTGGCATATTGAGTGCAGCACTTTTACAGCATCATCTTCTAGGATTTGAAATAGCTCAACTGGAATTTAATCACCTCCGCTAGTTTTGTTCATAGTCATACTTCCTAAGGCCCACTTGACTTTGCATTCCAGTATGTCTGGCTCTAGGTGAGTGATCACGCCATCATTGTTATTTGGGTTATGTAGATCTTGTTTATATAGTTCTCTGTATTCTATCCCCTCCCTTTTGGACTGCATCCCATTTCAGGTCACCACAATGTATTATGTAGAGTTCCCAGTACTATATAGTATGTTCTCATTAGTTATCTCTTTTATACATTGTCAATAATTCCTTGGTGTGTCAGTGATAAAGAATCTGTGTGCTAATGCAGGTGATGACAATTCGATCCCTGAGTTGGGAAGATTCCCTGGAGAAGAAAATGTCAACCCACCTCCAGTATTCCAATAGTCTTGCCTAGGAAATCCCATGGACA
Organism: Capricornis sumatraensis; assembly: GCF_032405125.1. Lineage (NCBI taxonomy): Eukaryota > Metazoa > Chordata > Mammalia > Artiodactyla > Bovidae > Capricornis > Capricornis sumatraensis. The sequence continues at coordinate 35,612,299 of NC_091088.1, read as the reverse complement.
GAGGAGCCTGGAAGACTATATTATAGTCCATGTGGTCACAAAAGAGTTGGACACAATATAGGGATTAACTAAACAACAACCACTATACCTAACATGGGTGTTGGCTGTCACTCTGTTTAACCTATGCCCTGAGCACCTCATGAGAAATGTTGGACAGGATGAGTTACAAGCTGGAGTTGAGATAGATGAGAGAAATATCAACAACCTCAGATATGCAGATGATACCACGCCAATAGCAGAAAGTGAAGTGGAACTAAAGAGCCTCTTGATAAGGGTGAAGGAGGAAAGTGAAAGAGCTGGCTTAAAACTAAAATTAAAAAAACTAAGATCATGGCATCTGGCCCCATTACTGCATGGCAAATAGAATGGGAAAAGGTGGGAGTAATGACAGATTTCCTCTTCTTGGGCTCCAAAATCACTGCAGATGGTGACTGCAGCCATGAAATCAGATGATTCCTTCTTGACAGGAAAGCAATGACAAACCTAGATAGTGTGTTGAAAAGCAGTGACATGACTCTGTCAACAAAGGTCCGTATAGTCAAGTCTATGGTCTTCCCAGGGATCACTACAGTTGTGAGAGCTGGACCGTAAAGTAGGCAGAATGCCAGAGAATTGATGCCTTTGAACTGGAGAAGGTGCTGGAGAAGACTCCTGAAAGTCCCTTGGACTTTCAAAGAGATCAAACCAGTCAATCTTAAGGGAGATCAACCCTGAATATTCACTGGAAGAACAGATGCTGAACCTGAAGCTCCAGTATTTTGGTCAGCTGATGTGCACAGATGACTCATTGGAAAATCCGTTATGTTGGGAAAGGTTGAGGGCAGAAGGAGAAGAGGACGTCAGAGGATGAGATGCCTGACAGCATTGCCAATGCAATGAACATGAACTTGGGCAAACTTCAGGAGATAATGAGGGAGAGGGAGGCCTGTTGTGCTGTAGTCCATGGGGTTGCAGAGTCAGACACAACTGGGAAACTGAACAATGACAACAACAACAAAACAAAGACACAATGGAATATTACTCAACCATAAAAAGGAATGATGTTGGGTCATTTGTAGAGACATGGATGGATCTAGAGAGTGTCATACAGAGTGAAGTAAGTCAGAAACAGAAAAACGAGTATTGTATATTAATACATATATATGGAATCTGGAAAAATGGTATAGGTGACCTTATTTGCTAAATTGAAAGAGAGACACAGATATAGAAAACAAACTTATGGAGACCAAGGGAGGAAGAGATGGTGGGAGGAATTGGGGGGTTAGGATTAATGTAGGCACAGTTGTTTGAATCAGGGTAGGCCACTGATAACCCTCCCCTCCCCAGAGACAGGGGGACATGGCTGAAAGTTTTAATCCTCTACCCAGGCAGTTAGCTCCACCGGTGACCAGCTTTCATCCTTAAAATCATCTCACTAATGTAATAAAAGACACCTTTCCCTCTCTCATTACTTAGAAAATTCCAAGGGCTTTGGGAACTCTATGCCAGAAACAATATATGTGTATGCTTGAGGCAGCTCAAACAATGAGGAAAACTAGAGGCACAGAGATACTGAGGGGCACAGAAAACCTTGGGGGAACAAAGACTTCTGAGCTGAGTCCTGGCACTCAAGTGAAATCAGTCCTAGAGTGTGGACATGGACCAGCAGTGTCAGCATCAACTATGACTTATTACAAATGCCGTCTCGGTTTCCACCCCAGACCTAGTGACTCATAAAACTATGGGGGTAGGGATCAGCAATGTGTGCATTGACGTTTCCTCCAAGTTCTGACACAGGCTAAAGTTTGAGAACCAGTAATATACAGTCAGGAACCTCAGTGGATACCAAAATCCTAGTATGCTCAAGTTCCTTATGTAAAATTTCATAGTATTAGCATATAACATATGCTCATTCTCTCATATGCATTAAATGACCTCAAAATTATTTATAATACCTAACACTATGTAACTGCAGTAGTCACATACAGATGTGAGAGTTGGACCATAAAGAGGGCTGAGCGCCAAAGAATTGATGCTTTTGAACTGTCGTGCTAGAGAAGACTCTTGAGAGTGCCTGGGACTGCAAGGAGATCCAACCAGTCCATCCTAAAGGAAATCAGCCCTGAATATTCATTGGAAGGGCTGTTGCTGAAGCTGAAACTCCAATACTTCGGCCACCTGATGTGAAGAGCTGACTCATTTGAAAAGTCCCTGATGCTGTGAAAGACTGAGGGCAGTAGGAGAAGGGGACGACAATGGATGAGATAGTTGGATGGCATCACTAACTCAATGGCCATGAGTTTGAGCAAGCTCCAGGAATTAATGAAGGACAGGGAAGCCTGACGTGCTGCAGACTATGGGGTTGCAAAGAGTCAGACATGACTGAGTGACTGAACAACAGTTATGTAAATGCTATGTAAATAGTTGCTGGAGTGTGGCAAGTTCAAGTTTTGCTTTTTGGAACTTTCTGGAAAATGTTTTAAAACATTTTGATTCAAGTTTGGTTGGATGCAAATGCAGAACCCACAGATACAGAGAGTGAACAACAGTGGATGTCCAAAAGAAGAGCTTAAGATGACTACGAATTTTGTGACTCCTCTGTCTCCTCATCTGCAAAGAAAAACTTCCTCCTTTGGCATTTGTGAGAATCGAAGTAGAGACTGTAGACAAAATTCCTTGATTCAGACCTCTCTAAATGGTAATTTCATATATGCACTGTTGATATATTATTTCATATATACTTTGTAATGTGCACAATTGCTATTATTGTTTAGTTTCTCAGTTGTGTCAGACTCTTTGGGACCCCATAGTCTTTAGCACGCCAGGCTTCCCCGTCCTTCACCATCTCCCAGAGCTTGCTCAAATTCATGTCCATTGAGTTGGTGATGCCATCCAACCATCTCCTCTGTCGTCCTCTTCTCTTCTTGTCTTCAGTCTTTCCCAGCATCAGGGGCTTTTCCAATGAGTCAGTTCTTCACAAGTTGACCAAAGTATTGGAGCTTCAGCTTCAGCATCAGTCCCTCCAATGAATATTCAGGATTGATTTCCTTTAGGGTGGACTAGGTTGATCTCCTTGCAGTCCAAGGGACTCTCAAGAATCTTCCTCAATACCACAGTTTAAAGGCATCATTTCTTCAGCATACAGCCTTCTTTATGCTCCAACTGACATCCATACATGACTACTGAAAAAAACCATAGCATTGACTATAAAGACCTTTGTTGGCAAAGTAACATCTCTGCTTTTTAACACACTGTCTAGGTTTGTCATAGCTTTTCTTCCATGGAGCAAGTGTCTTATGAATGAGCACGCGCGTGCGCGTGTGTGTGTGTGCATGCATACACATATTTTGTTGGTGTTGTTTAGTCGTTATGTCGTGTCTGACTCTTTTGTGACCCCTGGACTGTAGGTAGCCTGCTGGCTCTTCTGTCCATGAGATTTCCCATTTAAGAGTACTAGGATGGGTTGCCATTTCCTTCATTGGGGGATCTTCCAGACCAGGGATCAAACTTAGGTCTCCTGCATTGGCAGGCAGATTTTTTTTACCACTGAACAATCAGGGAAGCCATAATATACATATATACATGTATAGATTACAACATAATCATCCAAATGAATATTGCCTCCTTCAAAGAACATATATATATATATATATATATATGTATATGTATATGTATTTATAGGGCTATTTTCCTACATAATCCTATTATCTCTTATATGTAATTCTATTGCACAGTAACCTGGATATCTAAACAGCTATTTAGATAGATAAATTAAGAAAAGCACAAATAATATATTAACAACTATTGAATTTAATTCATAGCCTATGGGAGTTTAATTTACCATTGTTTCTTTATTTCTGTATACTTTTCATAGTAAAATTTTAGGAGAAATATGTTTATCGGTTTCCTCTCTGGATCCTATCTCCAGATCATATATGCGTGATATAAAAATTGAATTCATGGCTTCATTTTTAAACTTTAGTTCATCATCAGTACTGAAATACTTTTAACTGTTTTCAAGTGGCAAAGCATTCACACAAGCCAAACATACCAATTATGTGGGACTTTCAATAGATACATCATAAACTGCTTATAAAGCAGCAATTCTCAAACTTGACTCCCCATTAAACCACCAATATCAAAGGTTGGTGATGCTCAGATCCCACCCACAGAGATCTTAATGTATTCAGTCTGATGCGGGACCCAGGCATTGCTTCTTTTAACCTTCCCAAGTTATTCCAAAGTGCACTCAGTGTTGCAAAACATTGCTCCAAATGCTATCCAATAGCTATTAAGCTATTAAAAAATAGAAAGACTCGATTAAACACTAGCTTCTTGGGATACATACTTCAAAGTAAGTGTTAGCGTAGGTGCTGCTTGGGAACTGGGTAGGTCTGGCCAAGTGGAATGAGAGAGGGGTTTTTTTCCTTGAAAAAATATTATCATTCAAATTTAAAACAATGTCTACATCATGTTATAGTTAATTCTGTGTTAAATTATAGAATTATAGTTATAAAAGCATCAGCATTTACAACACATCCTGGTGAAAATAAATGTGTAAACATCATGATTTTATAATTACTGATCCAATTTTATCTAAAAGACCAAAGAGAAGATCCATACAATCTTAAGCTCTCCCTCTTTCTCGCTAGTTCTCTCTCCTGTCCTTCACATACACTCACACACACATACTTGCTCCTTCTGTCTTTTGTACACACATACCCCCCCTCACTGCATACACACACAAATATCCATGCACATATATAATTTTAAAATATTTTAATGTATTCTTTCATATATAGTTTTGGCTAAATCTTGGCTCCCTATATTTTTTTAAACATTCTCCTATTCTTTGAAGCAAAGATCTCACTATTTGTTCTTCTGGTTCAAAAATATTAACAATATGTCTTTTTGATACATCTGTTATTTTAATTAATTGTTCAGCAAGTAATTTGACATGTACACATGAAATTTTTATTTCTTCTCCTTAGTATTTGTCTTATATCATTATTTTCCCTTTATCAGAAGATTCTGAAAAATATTCAGTTGAAACATATTTTAGAACTTGTAGTGACATATTTTACCAAATTATTACTATTTCATTTCAAATTAGTGAAATGGTACAGATTTGGTTAGTTTATACCAATCATTCACACATTCTGCTCAAGTATCACACTTGTAAGTTTTGTTGACACAGAAAACACTGTCATGTTTAAACTAGCATAAAAGTATAAGAACCCTTACAAAAAATAACACGATCAACTCAGAAAATATGACCATAGGAAGCAATTCTAAGCAATTGCTTTCAGCTATATGGCGGGAAACATTTGTTCTCTATATGGGAGAACATCATGGTTTTAAGAAGCCACAGAAAATTTTCATCCATTTATTCATAAATTCATCCAAGGCTTTGACTCATTCATTCAAGATTTTGGAGGACTTTTCTTCACCAGACATTAAACTAGACTCCAGACATTACAAATGTTGCCAAAGCCATGAGCCTAATATCAGTCACAGGATGCATCCTATTCATAAATATTTATGAATATTCAGGAGCATCTACTATGTACTAGGCATGAGAAGGTAGAAAACTGTACCATAATCTGCACATAGTGTACAATCTTTGCCTTGAGTAGTTGTGTTCTGTGTGCTTGCTCAGTTGTGTCAAACTCTCTTTGCAACTCCATGGACTGTCGTCCACCAGGCTTCTCTATCCATGGAATTTTTCAGGCAAGGATACTGAAAAAAACCCAAAGTGGGTTGCCATTTCTTACTCCAGGGGATCTTGTGGACCACCTTCAATTTTAAGGGCATTTTCATTTTCAAAAGAGCCATGTAACATAAAATTCTGAAATTGGTATCTTCCCAAACAATTCAGGAAGGACCAGATGTGTCAAAAATGAACCCAGAAGTATTGATTAGCTCTGCCACTAAAGATCTACAGAGATGAGCCTTGAGTGGTTCAATTTTTAATGTCTCAGGAATAGTTTACTTACTTTCCTTCTTCTATACTCTTGACATTCTTGCCTCTCTAAAATATCTATTTTTAATCTCAGCATTCAGAAGGTAATCTCAGCATTCAGGAGAAAAGTATGAGACTACAGGTAGGGTAATTCTTCCTAGAGGAAGAATTTTAACACAAAACTTTCCATCTTAATTCACTGAACAAATATTTAACTAATATTAACTAACATTTCATATGTAGCCACTTAGTGTCATACAATTTACATGCTATATTAGTTTTCTACTGCTGTGTAAAATATTACCATAAACTTAGTGGCTTAAATAACACAGATAATCAGGTCACAGTTCTGGATGTCAGAAGTCTGGATGGACTCAGCTGAGTTCTCTGCTCAGGGTTCTCATAGGTTGAAGTCAAAGTCTCAGGCAATCCGTGCCCTTATCTAGACTCAGGGGAAGGTGTGCTTCAGTTTCATTCTGGTAACTGGCCGAAACCAGTTCTTTCCATGTGGCTGCAGATCCGAGGTCCCCATTTCATTATCAGCTTATATTAATAGCTGGAGGCTACTCTCAGCTCCTTGAGACTTCCTGAGTTCCTTCCTATAGGAGCCCTTCACCTTGCCGTCTTAAAAGCCAGTGAAAGGATGTCAAGACCACCTTATGCTTCAAATCTGACTTTTTCTGCCACTGGAAGGAGAAATCTCTGATTTTAAAGAGTTTTTGTAAATAGACACCCCCTAATGCACTTTCACTTTTCACTTTCATGTATTGGAGAAGGAAATGGCAACCCACTCCATTGTTCTTGCCTGGAGAATCCCAGGGACTGGGGAGCCTGGTGGGCTGCCGTCTATGGGGTTGCACAGAGTCAGATACGACTGAAGCGACTTAGCAGCAACAGCAGCAATGATCTTCCTATTTTAAGAACAACTCATTAGTAACCTTAATTGTGTTATGCCCAAGTGGCAAAATCTCCCAATGTCCACCATGGAGCCGATAAACGATGCAAAAGCAAGAAAGTTTTTATTACCAAGCTCGAGCTGGGGCTCCCACCGTTACCGTTGCAGCGGCTATAGGGAGGAGCCCCGGGTTTTGGACTACATTGCTTTTATAGAGAGTGTTCATGAAAAAAAGAATTTTTAGGTAGGGGGACGTCTGATTGGTCACTTTCTTTCGAAGGGTTGTGTGTTGGTTTTTGATTGGTCCCTATTACCTAGGTAGACCACAAGTTCCTGAACGTTAAGTCAGGAGATTCTGGTCTGGGGTCCGATTGGCTCGTGGGTGGTGGGGTGAGGTCAGGGGATTTCCAAAGGCTCTTTTCCCGGAACCTTACAAAATGGAGGTTTTCTGTTAACAAAATGGGGTAGCTTAGATTCTTCAAATTGCATCTGCAAAATCCCTTTGATATGTACAATCATCACAAATATAATAACAGAGGGTAAAAGCCATACAGATTACTCCTATTTCTTGTATTTTAGCTCTAATTTTAATTACTACACTATCTTTGAAAATATTTATTTATTCATTTTGGGCTGCACTTTGTTGTGGCACTTGGGAACTTTGCTGCAACATGCCAGCTTCTCTCTAGTTGTGGCCCGTAGGTTCAGTAGTTTTCCTAAAGAATGTGGGATCTTCATTCTTTAACCAAGGATGGAACCCATGTTCTTTGCACTGGAAGGCAGATTCCTAACCACTCCACCACTGGGGAAGTCCCTCATCACTACACTGTTAAATTAGGTATCACTATTACTAATTTTCAGAAAGTTTAAGATTCAAGATCACAGAATTGTTAAACACCAGAGCAATGATTTTAACCCAGGTCTTTCAAACTGTAAAGTTATTTTTTCCACAATTGCACAATCAACAATTGCTTTATGAGCACCAGTTTTTTACTATAGTGCTAAAGAAATATGTATCAGGGATTCCCTGATAGCTCAATCGGTAAAGAATCTGCCTGCATGCATGAGACCTAGATTCGTCCCTGGTTTGGAAAGATCCCCTGGAGAGGGAAAGGCTACCCACTCCCGTACTCTGGCCTGGAGAATTCCATGGATTTTACAGTCCATGGGGTTGCAAAGAGTTGGGCATGACTGAGAGACTTTCAGTAAAGAAATAATGTTTTCCCTTGCTCTTGAGGAATTAAAATGCTAGCTGGTTCCTCTTTACCCCATCAGTTAGAAATTGAATAATCCTTAATACTTATTATGTGATCTTTTAAGGGACTTCCAACATGGCTCAGTGGTAAAGAATCCCCTTGCCAATATAGGAGATGCAAGAGACACGGGTTTGATCCCTGGGTCGGGAAGATCTCCTGGAGAAGGAAATGGCAACCCACTCCAGTATCCTTGCCTGGAAAATTCCAGGGACTGAGGAGCCTGGTGGGTTACAGTCCATGGATTTGCAAGAGTCAGACACGATTGACTGACTATGCATGCTCTTTTAAGGACTTTTCATATGTTAAATAATTTAATCCTCAAAATAACCTTATGAAATAAATGCTGCTATAATCCCCAAGGTCATTCCAGTTGTACTTGGCAAACTTAAAATACCATCACAAGCACTTGGGTGCCTGAGTTTATGCTTTTAACCATAGCATATACTGCCTCTAACCTATCATAGTTAAGTTCTATATTTAGGTGTCAGACCAGAGAATACAAACAGATGTTTCATGTATGATATTCTGTTTGCAATTCTAAAATCTATTTTATGTTATATTTCAATGTAAAATTCTTGATTCTCAATGTAGACTTAGAATTTGAGAATCCCTTGAAGTATCTGAAGCTCTGACGATACTGAGCTCTCATTCCTTTAAAGCAACAAGCTGAATAGTATTCTCCCCACTTGCCCTTATTTAGAAATTCTAATTTGCCACAATCCCAGCCACTTCCTGTTGTCAGCCATATATTAAAAGAGACAGTCTGTAACCATGAAGTACCTCACTAACACTGCTGTGTTTTCTTATAGTAGAGACTTTTTTCTTCCCCTGCACCTATCAGAAGTGGGAAATCAGAAAGCAAATTAGAAATTGTGGACCGCAAACATTAAGTCCTCCTCCTTCATTTTGTCAATTTCCTGATGGTCTTAGACATTTACTTTGGTTGGCAACCTTTTGCTTTACCTAAAGGCCATTCTTTAATTGGATTTAAGAACTCTGCACCATCTTCGAGTCATACAAAATATTAGAAAGAGTTCTGTAATTGTTGGGTTTGAGACAAAGGACATTTTTTAGTCTTATATCCAGCCACTAGGAAGAGGAAACACGCTTTCCAAATGTAACTGTGTGTCATTATGCCTAATTTTGGGCTTCTCTGGTGGCTCAGTGGGTAAAGAATCTGCCTGTCAATGCAGGAGATATGGGTTTGAACCCTGGGTCAGGAAGATTCCCTGGAGAAGGGCATGGCAACCCACTCCAGTGTTCTTGCCTGGAAAATTCCATGCACAGAGGAACCTGGCAGATTACAGTCCATTAGGTCACAAAGAGTCAGACCCAAATGAGCAACTAGCACTTTCACTTTCTCACTTTTCATGCCTTATATTAAACTCATATTTACACTTTAAATGTGAAATTTAAATTGATGAGTACTCACCTCATGATGATATTTATCATTTGTCTCTGTTGTGTTTCTTTGTGGATTAGTCAGTCTCCGTACATAGCTCCTTTATTTCTAATACTTACATTTGATAATATTTGCGTTGCTTTCCAGAAAGCATTTTGCCCATGAAATTTGAGCCACATTCAGAGAAAGCAGAGCTAGTAACCCCATGGCAAAATCAGTAGGCTTTATGGCTGAGAAGCCCACGCATTTGTGTTAGATAAATGTCTCCCCACCTGGTTTTTGTTCAGCCTATCCACCAATATAAAACCTCACAGCAGTCACATCTGTATTCAGCCACAACTCTTTGTGAAAGGGACAGCTTGAGAACCTATTAAAAATACATTGTTACTATGAGTATTTTGTCCCTCTTTGCTATATAATAAGCTGAAAACTACAGTAGGTGAGCATTCTATGGGGAAGACTGCTGTTCCTTTTATTGACTTTATAGCCACACACACTAATAGAAAATGCATTTTATATCACTCAGGTGAACTCAATCATGCTGAACTCAACAGGACGGAATATTTTCCCTACATTTAAGTTGTAAATGGCAGGCTGGTTTACAATAAATTTCTGGGACAATAAAATGTCACTTCTTTATAGAGTTGTATTATGAAATATACCTATGTTGTAATAATATTTAGAATTTTGACTATGAAGCTAATGCTCATTTAGAAGACTTGAAAATTCTTAGGTAGTTGATATATAGACAATGTGAACTTACATTTTCATATTAACTTTGCAGAGGCAGAGATATTTATGTCATTAGTGGTGTTTTTAATATTTTCATTACTTATAAAATTAAGATTTATTCAATAACATGTTCCCATTGAAGACACTTAATGTTATTGCTAATTATCTCAGGCTTACCAGTTAGCTCACTGGTAAGGAATCCACCTGCCAATTCCAGAGATGCCGGAGACATGGGTTCGATCCCTGAGTCTGGGAGATCCCCTGGAGGAGGAAATGGCAACCCACTCCAGTACTCTTGCCTGGAGAATTCCATGGACAGAGGAGCCTGGTAGCTACAGTCCATGTGGTCGCATAGAATTGGACACAATTTAGTGACTGAGCACACACACGCACACACATACACACACTAATTATCTCAACATATTCCCTTTCTTCTCTTTCTCTCTTTCCGATTTTCTCTCCTTTCCTTTAACTTTTCTCTCTCTCATTTTATTGCTTTTAAAAAACATTCACTATGATTCACCTTCTCCCAGAAAATTCTTAGGGTGCTACTCAGCTCTATTCCCTTAGTTGAAATTATAGGTACAGAGTTGTCACTGGCGGTTATTATTTTGTTGTGGTGTTATTTTTTTTTTCTTTTTTAGCAATAATAGTATTGCCATTTGTAAGTTGATCATTTAAAGTCATTCCAAAGAAAAAATAGTCATTCCAAAGACACATATTAAAATGAAGCAAATAAATATAAACTGAAAATTCCTTATTAGTTAGATTTCTATATATTGTGTCTTCATATATTTAACCCTCTTATTTGGGCCTTTAACATTTTTACCTAAATGTCCATATACATAGCTTTTGCATCTTAGTTTTAGAGTCTATATCAAAATACCCTGAAATATTATTAAGATGATTTTGCTAGAATGACTATATAATTTATAGTCCAGAATTTTGAGGGTGAAAACAGGCACTATCATTAATAATCTTAGAAAAACAGACAAGAATCAGAAGTGTTTCAGGCAAACTATGAACAAAGCTCACCTTCAAGTTTGCCTACAAATCCATAAAATGGCCCTTACTTTGTGATGTTCCTACCATTCAGTGTGAGAGAGCAAATAATTGAAAAATCAAACAGGACCATTTTGGCTATCCATTTACGCATTTCATTTCAAATAATGCAGTCAGCTTATTTTTCCTGAAAATGATGACTTTTATGAAGGGGGTGCTTTGCAAAATTTTTAATTTGAGTACAACAGCAGTTCTCTACTATTATGCAAGATTTCAAGATGAGTTGGAGAGGAAAAGGAAGGAATTATAGATAGAAAACAAAGTGTGAGTAACCAAATATCTATTATAATATTTATCCCATTTAAAATCTATCACTGTATGTTCATAAAAGTGGGTCAAACCTGGGACATTATACAGCAGCTATGTTTCCAGGGAGGAGGTGGAAGATGTTGGTAGGAACATTGGCATAGAGTTGATTAAAATCCAGATTCAATGGCTTGTATTTAAAGTCTGTAAAACTCCAGTCCCATTTTTTTCTTCCAAATTTGTGTCTTATTCCTTCAAACATGAAGCCCAAGTTATGTATACATTTGCCAGCTTCTCTTTTATGCCTACTTCCCTTTTATGTTTTGGCCAAATCGAAGCTTTGGATGAAGATCACCTTTTCAGTGGAACTTTACGAAGTTTCTTCGATTGCTTTTTACTTTACCCCTCCCCTCCCTGCTTCTACACACACTCAAGCCATGTTAGAGGCCTAGATCCATTGTTTCAGATCCTACTGTAACTTCCAAGAGAGATAAGTAACGACATACGCACACAATCAGTTCAGTTGCTCAGTCATGTCCAGCTCTTTGCGACCCCATGGACTGCAGCGTGCCAGGCTTTCCGGTCCAGCAACAACCCCCGGAACTTATTCAAACTCATGTCCACCGAGTCGGTGATGCCTTCCAACCATCTCATCCTCTGTCTTCCCCTGCACACAATAAAATCCTATAAAAAGTATCCTAGTATCATGCCACTGAAATTTAAGGTATTTATATTTTGTTTCTATTATAAAACATTTCTCAGTTAATAGAAGGAAAATATCTAGTCAACAACAGTGGGGAAACTTCCAAGTGTCTTTTATAAAATACTGAGATATTATTGATAGTTTAGACAAAGTTGCTTGAAAGTCCTGGCATCGGCTTATATACAGATCTTCCACTGATTTAAAGTGACCCTTTAGGTCTTTCTTCTCTTCACAGTATGCATACTCTGATAGGACCCTAGAACCAGATTTAGAACAATTTCTAACATTTAGGGCCAAATTTAGCATCTTGATTTCAAAGAAGTTAAGTTTCCTGAAATGGTGTTTAGAGGCTGCTGCTTCACAGTGGTATAATTAAGAAATAACAACCCCGGAAAAAATGAACAACAAAAGCTTCCCACACAACAACTCCATCTTCATAGATTTGTCATATTTTTTCTTCCAGTTTTATGAAGATATAATTAACCTATAGCACTGTATAAGTTTAAATTGTACAGTGTGATTTGACTTGTATACATCATAAAATGGTTACAATAAGTTTATGGAATTGCCATTGTCTCATATATGTGCGTATTCAGTTGCTCAATCATGTCTGACTCTTTGCAACCTCACAGACTGTAGCCCCGCAGGCTCCCCTGTCCATGAAATTTTCCAGGCAAGAGTACTGGAGTGGGTTGCCCTTTCCTACTCCAGGGGATCTTCTCGATTCAGGGATTGAATCCATGTCTCTTGCATCTCCTGCATTGGCAGGCAGATTTTTTACTATTGCACCACATGGGAAACCCATTGTCTCATATAGATACAAATAAAAAGGAAAAAAAAAAAGTTTTCCTTATGATGAGAATGCCCAGAATCCACTCTTTTAACTTTATATATAACATCACAGTGTTGATTATATTTATCATGTTGCACTTTATATTTCCAGTACTTGCTTATCTCATAATAGAAATTTATATCTTTTGACTAAATTCTTCTAGTTCTCCCCTCCTCCAAAACCCTTCTCTGGTAGCCACAAATCTTGTCTCTTTTCCTAAGGGTTTGTTTTTCACATATCAGTTCAGTTCAGTTCAGTTCAGTTCAGTCGCTCAGTTGTGTCCGACTCTTTGAGACCCCATGAATCACAGCACGCCAGGCCTTCCTGTCCATTACCATCTCCCGGAGTTCACTCAGACTCACGTCCATCAAGTCAGTAATGCCATCCAGCCATCTCATCCTCTGTCGTCCCCTTCTCCTCCTGCCCCCCATCCCTCCCAGCATCACAGTCTTTTCCAATGAGTCAACTCTTCTCATGAGGTGGCCAAAGTACTGGAGTTTCAGCTTTAGCATCATTCCCTCCAAAGAAATCCCAGGGCTGATCTCCTTCAGAAAGGACTGGTTGGATCTCCCTGCAGTCCAAGGGACTCTCAAGAGTCTTCTCCAACACCACAGTTCAAAAGCATCAATTCTTCAGCGCTCAGCCTTCTTCACAGTCCAACTCTCACATCCATACATGACCACAGGAAAAACCATAGCCTTACTAGACGGACTTAGTCGGCAAAGTAATGTCTCTGCTTTTGAATATACTATCTAGGTTGGTCATAACTTTTCTTCCAAGAAGTAAGCGTCTTTTAATTTCATGGCTGCAGTCACCGTCTGCAGTGATTTTGGAACTCCAAGAATAAAGTCTGACACTGTTTCTACTGTTTCCCCATCTATTTCCCATGAAGTGATGGGACCTGATGCTATGATCTTCGTTTTCTGAATGTTGAGCTTTAAGCCAACTTTTTCCCTCTCCTCTTTCACTTTCATCAAGAGGCTTTTAGCTCCTCTTCACCTTCTGCCATAAGGGTGGTGTCATCTGCATATCTGAGGTTATTGATATTTCTCCTGGCAATCTTGATTCCAGCTTGTGTTTTTTCCAGTCCAGTGATTCTCATGATGTACTCTGCATATAATTTAAATAAGCAGGGTGACAATATACAGCCTTGATGTACTCCTTTTCCTTTTTGGAACCAGTCTGTTGTTCCATGTCCAGTTCTAACTGTTGCTTCCTGACCTGCATACAGATTTCTCAAGAGGCAGGTCAGGTGGTCTGGTATCCCCATCTCTTTCAGAATTTTCCACAGTTTATTGTGAGCCACACAGTCAAAGGCTTTGGCATAGTCAATAAAGCAGAAATAGATGTTTTTCTGGAACTCTCTTGCTTTTTCCATGATCCAGCGGATGTTGGCAATTTGATCTCTGGTTCCTCTGCCTTTTCTAAAACCAGCTTGAACATCAGGAAATTCACGGTTCACATATTACTGAAGCCTGGCTTGGAGAATTTTGAGCATTACTTTACTAGCATGTGAGATGAGTGCAATTGTGCAGTAGTGTGAACATTCTTTGGCATTGCCTTTCTTTGGGATTGGAATGAAAACTGACCCTTTCCCGTCCTGTGGCCACTGCTGAGTTTTCCAAATTTGCTGGCATATTGAGTGCAGCACTTTCACAACATCATCTTTCAGGATTTGAAATAGCTCAACTGGAATTCCATCACCTCCACTAGCTTTGTTCATAGTGATGCTTCCTAAGGCCTACTTGACTTCACATTCCAGGATGTCTGGCTCTAGATTAGTGATCACATCATCATGATTATCTGGGTCATGAAGATCTTTTTTGTACAGTTCTTCCATGTATTCTTGCCACCTCTTCTTAATATCTCCTACTTCTGTTAGGTCCAGACCATTTCTGTCCTTTATCGAGCCCATCTTTGCATGAAATGTTACCTTGGTATCTCTGATTTTCTTGAAGAGATCTCTAGTCTTTTCCATTCTGTTTTTTTCCTCTATTTCTTTGCATAGATCTCTGAGGAAGGCTTTCTTATCTCTTCTTGCTATTCTTTGGAACTCTGCATTCAGATGCTTATATCTTTCCTTTTCTCCTTTGCTTTTCTCTTCTCTTCTTTTCACAGCTATTTGTAAGGTCTCCCCAGACAGCCATTTTGCTTTTTTGCATTTCTTTTCCATGGGGATGATCTTGATCACTGTCTCCTGTACCATGTCACGAACCTCATTCCATAGTTCATCAGGCATTCTATCTATCAGATCTAGGCCCTTAAATCTATTTCTCACTTCCACTGTATAATCATAAGGGATTTGATTTAGGTCATACCTGAATGGTCTAGTGGTTTTCCCCATTTTCTTCAATTTGAGTCTCAATTTGGTAATAAGGAGTTCATGATCTGAGCCACAGTCAGCTCCTGGTCTCGTTTTTGTTGACTGTATAGAGCTTCTCCCTCTTTGGCTGCAAAGAATATAATCAGTCTGATTTTGGTGTTGACCATCTGGTGATGTCCATGTTTAGAGTCTTTTCTTGTGTTGTTGGAAGAGGGTGTTTGCTATGACCAGTGCATTTTCTTGGCAGAACTCTATTAGTCTTTGCCCTGCTTCATTCCGCATTCCAAGGCCAAATGTGCCTGTTACTCCAGGTGTTTCTTGACTTCCTACTTTTGCATTCCAGTCCCCTATAATGAAAAGGACATCTTTTTTGGGTGTTAGTTCTAAAAGGTCTTGTAGGTCTTCATAAAACTGTTCAATATATAATTTTCACATATAATTCAATTATATTGGTAGGTCAGATTATGGTTATGTTAGATCAAATTTGTTAGTTTCTGATGGACAACATAGTGATTTATTATTCCCATACACTGCAAATCTATACAGTTGTCATAATGTTTATAATCTGAAAAAGAAAATAAGAAATGTGTCTCAACTACTATTGTTATTGTGGATTATTATTATACCTAAAAGTGTGTTTATTTAAATCTTATTAATTATATTTTTATCTTTTAAAATAATAATAATATTCTGTGATACAATTACATAGCCATTATTACTCTTAGTTTCATTCTGAGTTGTTACTTTTTTATACAGAAGTTCCCTACCTTCTTCTCAGGATAATAAATTTGATTCAATCATCAATTAGCTGGATGAAATATGTTAGCCTATTTTTTCTAGAAAATATGTACTGATCACATTTTCTAAGTTAGTGAATGGTTCAGAAATATATTTGTAATGCCCTTCTATGTGAATGAAAAATTTGGCTGAGGTCAAATCACATCATACTAATCAAAAAAGTTACTCCATTATATTTGGCAGAAGAATATAACACAAATGAACATTCTAAGGTGAGAATTTTTTTTGACATATAATATTTTCTGAAATAAGTTGATTTCAGAGTATTTCTTCTACCATGATTTGAAAATTTTCATCATGAGGTGTCAGTGTGATAAGTCTTTTTGCAGCTGTGTTACCAGATATCCTATATGCTTTTTTAGTTTATAGATTTTAATTTTTCTGTAAGAAATGAAAATATTCTGTATATATATTAACTGGCCATTAACTATCCTTCCAATCAGTAAGTCTTACTGAATAAATAAGTAAACTTCTAGTTATCCATTTTCATTTCTGATTGCTTTCACTCTACCTGAGCTATTTCCTCAAGCTCTTTCTCTATATTCCTAGATCAATTATGTGCAGAATTCGTGCTCCCTGTAAACATTTATATTTACAGTGCATATAATCATTTTTCTGTATACCTCTCCTTCAGTATTTTTCATCCATAAGATCATTTCATACTATATATTGTCTCTCCATTCAATTAACCCATGTTTCCTTTATATCTTGTGGAGTAAACAAATCTTAAATCTTAGTAATTTTTTAGTGATTTAGAAGGGGTAAAAATAAAGAAATATGATGTTTTTTTCTTTTTAAATTAATTATTATTGGCATATAGTTTCTTTATAATGTAATGTGATCTGTTTTTAATCATTCCATTTCCCTTGTATGCTGATGGAATGTGTTGAAGAATACTTTTAATTCTCAGAATAGAGATCTTGTAGAAGGAAGATGCCACAGCTCTGGGAAACCCAGCATGGCTTATTTGTTTTTTGTTTGTTTGCTTGCTTGCTGTCTGTTTATCATCTTTAATATTATTATTATATTATCTATGAATGGTTGAATGGCAACCACAAACAACTCTCTAACTTGCAACTAGAATGAATTGTAGTCATTGTTATTCCATCCAAGAAATATCTTTTATTTTTTTTAATCTTTGCTCCAACCTCCAAATCTTTGCTCCAATCTTTGATCCCCCTCCAACCTGGGGTTTTGATGATTTCTTTGTGTTGGTGTTAACTAATGTGGCCAATTGTCTTTCCTAGTACTAGGATGGGACTGCTCTTTCAGGTAATTTTTACATTAAAATTTTTAAAATTTTGATAGTTCAATAACTTCATGATGTTTCTTTGAAAAACACTGCTACCGTGGCAACCATTTCAGTCTTAGTGGCAACCATATCTCTTTTAGAAACCACTTTCCTGCTGCCTTTGTCACCAGTGGCCTCCTGTTTGAAGCGGCAGTGCTCCCTCCAGCATTTCCTAGCGTGGTTCACTCAGGCAGCCGCTGCTCAGGTGAACAACATGCTCTCACAAGCCATCCCGATGCAGTGTCCTCACTCGCTACAGTCATCTGAGATTCCGAAGACCCACAGTGACCAAAGGAAATCAAGTAAACTTTGTTAATGTTAAATTCTTTCCCAACCTCTTGTCCTCACTTACCCATGACTGCTCACAGGTTACAGAAACTTCCATTCACCTTCAACTTGTCCAGTACTCTGTTTGAAGAGAGTAATTTCCAAGTTGGTCTTTATTGAACTTGTTTAATATGAACTCAGCTGAACTGTATATACTTAGATTAATAAACCTTATGAGTTGGAATGGATAACTAGGAAAAAGAGCAAATTGCATCTCTAGTGATTTAGAGAACTTTTGTGATTAGGTAGTGTGTGTGTGAGTGAATATTTGTGTGTCACTTCTGTTAGTTTGAAATTTTCTCAAGCTGCTATATTTTTTGGAAGCAGTCTATGCTGATTGTATTTTCTTTGTTGTTCTGGCTTCCAAGAAATTAAATGTCAAATTTGAATCTTAGTGTAATACACTCTGACATATATTCTTGAAACATGATATCCTGGGGATTTTCTTTTTATTCTAAATTTTATATTCCCTATTTATGACTTTTTAATTTTCTGTTTATATATTTGACAGTGACTGTATATTCTCAGATGTCTTCACATCTCTTATGGAAAAAAGGGCTACAATTAAATAAATTAATATCATACTAAATAAACCTAGCTTTATTAAAAGGATGATCTAGCCCTTAAATTCATAGATTGGTCCCAAAAGTAGGGTCCTTAATTTATTTCTTCAATTTTAATATAGATTATCTGTTAAATCAGAAACTTAAAAGCCCAAAGAAAAGAAATAGCTCCTCCATGTTTCCTAACTTACAAATTGAAATACATTAAGTTTTGTCATTGATTTACTACTTATTTTTATATATAATATCAAAATGACCATAAGAATCACAACAGCTGAATAGACTGCAATTTATGTTACTGAAGTATATGGTTGTTAATAAGGATCAATAAGTTTTCATATGGAAATACAGTGGAATGCTAAATGCAGATAAAATTAATGCTATTGCTGGTTATTACCTGATAATTTAAGTATATTCTATGTTGCAGATCATACATGTCAAGGTGTAAAATACTATTTTAGTAGGATCGCACTTATGAGAATCATATGTGTTTCACACACACACATACAGATAAATTTTGAGAGATTTTTATCTTTAAGATTACTTATTATTTAGGGTAACATTAAAGGGAAAACAATTTACTGTGTTCTTTATTATCTAATTATTTTCATGGTTTTCTTCCTTTCTAGAACATCCTAGAGATTGTGTCTTTCTTAGTTACCCCTAAATCACCAATATTTGCATATGGTAGTATTTCAATAATGTCTTTTTCATTGAATTGATGAATAAAGTGTACATTTGAAGATTCTGAACACATATGCACCAGGTTATCTTATTTTGAAATTGTAAGTTAGAGTTTATAATGAATCTCATTTTGAAAAGAAACATTAGGTTTTGAATTAAAAAGTCGTCTATAATGTCTGCAGAGAAAGATAATTTATAGGGGAGTTGTGCACATCTCCATATTTTTGCAGTTTTTAAGAAAAGAGAAGAATAGAAGCAGGTGGGATCAGTTGTTTTAGGTGTTATGTCATACACCATGCATTGGGCTTACTCTGGAGATTAGCACTTGCCAATAGCCATTAGCTTAAATTAATGAGTCAGTAGAACTACTGATTTTCTGTGTAACAGGAGAAAACTCATTTTCCCCTCAACTGTGGCATCTTGTGCTGTAATAGGCCATGTAAGGACCAAGCAAACACTGCTGACAACTGAAGATCATGGCCAGTGCCTACTAGTAAGCATGTATGTATGTGCATTCATTTTATTCTTATATTGAGTTATGTCCTAATAGCAAAACTGAGACCATAAAAATAGAAAATGAAAAAGCAAAGTTCTTAGCTATAACACTGGAACCAAATTTCTAGTTTCTTGTCATCTCGAACCCTATTTAAAGTGGTTGTAAAATACAAGTGATAAATTGCAGTTTTGATATTCCACATGATCTTTTGTTGTTGTTATTATATTTGTAATTTCCATTCTTGCGCATGTTTCCCTCATACTTTACACCAGTTTTTATCTGATGAATGTCACAGACCTTATTATCAGAAAAAAGTTGACTGTTACATAGAACACTTACTGAAATATCAGATTATATTATTTCTTAGCTTTTAAGTTGTTATACTTTTATTGATCTTTGTACTAAAATAAATCTTTCAATATAATGCATTCTGTTTTTACAGAGTTTTACAAATTATAAAGCACTTTCTTATATGGCATCAATTTGAATCCCCCAAAACTCTGAGCTTAATGAATCAGTACCATTGTTAATTAAATGAAGTTGTAAAAGGTGAGAGTATGACTTGAAAATCATTCAACGTATAAAGGTCAAAACTGAGGCTAGAGTCCATGTTTTTCAGTAATTAATAACGACCGATGTTTATGCTGTACTTAACACCTTACAAAGTTCTTGGAAAAGATCATTTCATTTAGTTCAAAAACTTCCCTATGAGGGAGGAATTATTAGTATTCTAATTTTACTGTAACTGAGACTCAAGTCCTTGGTCTGTGGTCACAGATATGATCATTGAAGATGCCGATGTTCAAACCCAAGCAACCTGCTTTCAGGGCCTACTTTGCATAAGCACTAAACTGTAAGTTTAATCTTTTGCACATTTCACTACTCAACAGTGACTGTCAGCTTAAAAAAATAAATAAAAGTGTAATGGGACACAAGTCTGAATATGTTGTTGTTTAGTTGCTCAGTTGTATCTGACTCTTTGCAAGCCCATGGACTGTAGCCCACCAGGCTTCTCTGTCCATGGAATTTCCCAGGCAAGAATATTGGAGTGGGTGGCCATTTTCTTCTCCAGGGGATCTTCCCAACCAAGGAATCGAACCCACATTTCCTGCATTGGCAGGCGGAGTTTTTAACTACTGAGCCACTATGAAAGCCCTACTCTGGTTATACTGTCATTTAAAAAAATAAACCAGTTACTAAAGTGAAG
Organism: Capricornis sumatraensis; assembly: GCF_032405125.1. Lineage (NCBI taxonomy): Eukaryota > Metazoa > Chordata > Mammalia > Artiodactyla > Bovidae > Capricornis > Capricornis sumatraensis. The sequence goes on along the minus strand of NC_091088.1, from coordinate 35,591,541 downwards.
CATAAATATTGAAAAGGGTGAAAGCCTCAAGTGTGTACCTTGGGAGTTTTCATAAAGGGAGAATGTTTGTGTAAATATCACTCTGATAAAAAATTATAACATTATCATGCTGTGCCTCTCTCCTTGGCCCAAGTCATTCCCAGCTCTCTTTAAAGATAATTGCCTTTGTGACTCAGCGCTATAGATTATTTTGGCTTGATGTTGAACCTGATATCCAGGAACTGGCACAACATATAATCTTGTGGCTTTGGCTTCCTTTCAGTTTTGTAGTAGAGACTCATCCATACTGCTGTAGAAAGCAGTACTTACTCCTTGGAAGGAAAGTTACGACCAACCTAGACAGCATATGATAAAGCAGAGACATTACTTTGTCAACAAAGGTCTGTCTTAGTCAAGGCTATGTTTTTTCCAGTGGTCATGTATGGATGTGAGAGTTGGACTGTGAAGAAGGCTGAGCGCTGAAGAATTGGTGCTTTTGAACTGTGGTGTTGGAGAAGACTCTTGAGAGTCCCTTGGACTGCAAGGAGATCCAACCAGTCCATCCTAAAGGAGATCAGTCCTGGATGTTCATTGGAAGGACTGATGTTGAAGCTCCAATACTTTGGCTACCTGATCTGAAGAGCTGACTGATTTGAAAAGACCCTGATGCTGGGAAAGATTGAGGGCAGGAGGAGAAGGGGACGACAGAGGATGAGATGGTTAGATGACATCACCAACTCAATGGACATGGGTTTGGGTGGACTCCAGGAGTTGGTGATGGACAGGGAGGCCTGGCATGCTGCGGTTCATGGGGTCGCAAAGAGTCTGACACGAGTGAGTGACTGAACTGAACGGACTGATACTTTGTTCATTCTCTTTCTTTTATAGTATAACAGTATGTGAACATTCCACCACTTATATATCTATTCTCTTGCTTCTGGGCATTCAAGAAGTTTTAAATTTGGGGCTATGATGAATGGCATCACTATATATATATATAAGATTTCTAATAAAATTTTTATTGTACACATGTACTTATAAGTTTATTTTCCTAGGAGTAGAACAACTGGGTCATAGAGGATGTTTAAGTTCATTTTCAGTAAACATTTCAAAGAGTTTTCTAAAGTAGTTGAACTAGTTTATACTCCCACCTGTATTTTGAGTTTTCCACTTTTCCACATTGTCACCAATACTTCATAATCTTCTGGGTTTTAAATAATTTTATTATTTTAGCCATTCTTGTTGGCATGTTGTGTTATATAATATTGTTGATGTTAGTATTGTGTTATTTTCAAATATTTATATATGGTGTATGCTCAGGTGCTCAGTCATGTCCAAATCTTTGTGACTTTTTGGACTATAGCCTGCCAGGCTCCTCTGTCCATGGGATTTCCCAGGTAAGAATACTGCAATGGGGTGCCATTTTCTTCAAATATTTATAGTTACTAGATATTCCTTTTGGAAAATTGTCCACTGAAGTAATTCGCCAAGTTTCTTTTTAGTTGAATTGTCTCTTTTCCTTTATTGAAATGCCAGTTCTTTTTATGGGTAAAAATATAAGGGACGTGAGTGTACCTAAGTTGTCATTTTACTCCCTTAATGGTATCCTTTGATGACACGGTACTCTTAATGTAAATGTTGTGCAGTTTACCAAATTTTACATTTTTATATTTGAAGTAGTTCTTTTCATGTCTTATTTAAGGTCAGAAGCATTATATTCTTTATTTATTATTTAAATTGTGTTGTTTTATTATATGGTACCACATCCTTTGAAGTTATTTTTAGAGGGTTGAAGTAGTAATTTAATGTTTCAACATAACCATTCAATTGACCAGTACCATTTACTATGCAGTCTATTTTTCCCCACCCATATTATGGGCTTCCCTGATAGCTCAGTTGGCAAAAAAAAACTGCCTGCAATGAAGGACACCCTGGTTCGATTCCTGGGTCTAGAAGATCCCCTGGAGAAGGGATAGACTACCCTCTCCAATATTGCTGGGCTTCCCTTGTGGTGCAGCTGGTAAAGAATCTGCCTGCAGTGTGGGAGACCTGGGTTGATCCCTGGATTGGGAAGATCCCCTGGAGAAGGGAAAGGCTACCCCCTCCATTCTCTAGGTCTAGAGAATTCCATGGACTATATAGTCCATGGGGTCACAAAGAGTCTGACACAACTGAGTGACTTTCACTTTCATTTTCATTTTCACGCATATGATAGATCTGGTATTCATAAAGATTGGATCACCATCTTCCCTCAGTTGTGTTAATTGATTCATTTGTCTATTCTTATCTTAATACCACAGTGACTTAATTACTTCCAATTTATAGTTAAGTGTTGCTGTTTGGTCATGTGTAGTCCCAGGCTTTGTCCTTAGATTTTATTTTGGCTATTCTAGGTACTTTTCATTTCCACATAAATCTTAGAAACAATTTGTAGTATCAGGTCAGGTCAGTTCAGTCACTCGGTCATGCCCGACTCTTTGCAACCCCATGGACTGCAGCATGCCAGGCCACCCTGTGCATCACCAACTCCTGGAGTTGCTCAAACTCATGTCTATTGAGTTGGTGATGCCATCCAGCCATCTCATCCTCTGTCATCTCCTTCTCCTCCTGCCTTCAATCTTTCCCAGCATCAGGGTCTTTTCCAAGGAGTCAGTTCTTCACATCAGATGGCCAAGTGTTGAAGTATCAGCTTCAGCATCAGTCCTTCCAATGAATATTCAGGACTTATTTCCTTTAGGATGGACTGGTTGGATCTCCTTGAAGTCCAAGGGACCCTGAAGAGTCTTCTTCAACACCACAGTTCAAAAGCATCAGTTCTTCAGCACACAGCTTTCTTTCTAGTTCAACTCTCACATCTATACATGACTACTGGAAAAACCATAGCTTTGACAAGATAGACCTATGTTGGCATGGTAATGTCTCTGCTTTTTAATATGTTGTCTAGGTTGGTTGTAACTTTTCTTCCAAGAAGCAAGCGTCTTTTATAGTCAAGGCTGCAATCACCATCTGCAGTGATTTTGGAGCCCAAAAATATAAAGTATGTCACTGTTTCCACTGTCTAGCCATCTATTTGCCATGAAGTGATGGGACCAGATGCCATGATCTTAGTTTTCTGAATGTTGAGCCTCAAGCCAACTTTTTCACTCTCTTCTTTCACTTTCATCAAGAGGCTCTTTAGTTCCTCTTCACTTTCTTCCATAATGGTGGTGTCATCTGCATATCTGAGGTGATTGATATTTCTCCCGGCAATCTGGATTCCAGCTTGTGCTTCATACAGTCTGGCATTTTGCATGATGTACTGTGCATATAAGTTACATAAGCAGGATGACAATATATAGCCTTGACATACCTTTCCTGATTTGGAACCATTCTTTGGTTCTAACTGTTCTAACAGTTCTAACTGTTACTTCCTGAGCTGCATACAGATATCTCAAGAGGCAGGTCAGGTGGTCTGCTTTTCCCATCTCTTCAAGAATTTTCCAGAGTGTATTGTGGTACACACAGTCAAAGGCTTTGGCATAGTCAGTAAAGCAGAAGTAGATGTTTTTCTGGAACTCTCTTGCTTTTTTGATGATCCAGCAGATGTTGGCAATTTGATCTCTGGTTTCTCTGCCTTTTCTAAATCCAGCTTGAACATCTGGAAGTTCGCGGTTCATGTACTGTTGAAGCCTGGCTTGGAGAATTTTGAGCATTATGTTACTAGCATGTGAAGTGAGTCCAATCGTGCAGTAGTATGAGCACTCTTTGGCATTGCCTTTTGCCGGGGTCCAGCCCCGGTGGATCCAGGGAATTCGAAGGTGGGGACGGAATCAGTGTCCTTGGAAAAATCCATATTTAATTACAGATAGAGAGGGATTAGAAATGGATAGTGTAGTAGCAAAATTAGTGGAGAAAAGGAGGCTGAATAACTTGGCCAGATGGGAATTCAGCCAAAGAAACAGGGAGCAAGAAAGAAGCAACATGGGGGAATCAGTCTTTCTGGAAACTGATCCGATTTCTTTATTTTGGGGTTTGCTTATATACCTTTTGTTACACATAGGAATAAATACAGAGTACGTGGGGGTCAGCAGTCCTGACCTTTATCAAAATCAGGTGCTTCACATAAATGTATTTAAAAAAAGGCCTTAGGGATATTACATCATCTTCTGGCCATGAGATCTGCTGACATTTTATGATCCTTTCTTTCTAATAACCAAAAACTTATTTTTTCCAAGGGTGTTTTTTCTTAAACCAGGCACCACCCTCCAAATAAAGTTGCATTCCTATAGGATGAGAGTGTAGTGAGTTACAATCAAGAAAGGAATTTATTTAACCCAATGTTAACATGATTAATCTTAAAGGTTAATACTTATTTCCTATATGTTAGTTATATTCATTATAAGGGCAGGGAACATGGAGATTTAGCAGCAAACACCAGCCCAACAAATGAAAATCCTTTCACCAATGTTCCCCTTAAGATCTGTTTAGTCTTAAGGTAGTGATAGAGTTACATTTTTACATAGCAAGGACACAGTGATTTATAACAAAGTACAGTGATCTATTACAAAACAGAAAATTCGTTAGCTCAAAAAGTCTAGTATTGCTAACATCAAAAACTACTTTTAGTATTCCTAAAAGTGTTTTTAAAGGTGTATTAAAAATAAGACTGTCAGCTTTGTCAATATCAAAGCTCCTTTCCTAAGGTTGTCATTGTTCTCACAACCATTTATGCTGCCATTTTTTTAATCCACTGTTTAAAAAGCACAAGTTTAATTTTTTAAAAAATGATTCATTTGAAAATAAAAAGATAAATGGCTACCAAAAAAAAAAAAAACTACTATATTTCCTTTTCTATATTCCAAATACATTGATTAATATATTCCCAGGTGCCTAAGGGTACGGAGGCCTGGGGGCAATCATTGACTCAACAAAGAGAAAAGCCCTATGCTAATTAAGACTCTCAAAATACTCCAAAACTCTTTGTGATGTTTATGGTTGAGAGGTAGTAAACAATCATGTGCATAGTGGCAGGAGTATGGATAATCCTGTCACACAAGCTAGTCTGTCAGACAAGACACCCTTGTCACACCCAGGGCAGGGAATTAGCAGCAATTATTGGCACAACAAATGAAAAACCCTTCACCAATATAATTCCTAACCAACTCACTATACTAATAATTTCCAACTGCCCAAAAGAATTTGCCTTTAGTAAGTCTAAAACATCTCAGGTTGGGAGGCTGTAAACAATCACATGTGGCCCAACGAACCTATACAGGTGGGCTAGATAACCTTCAGAGGAGTCCGTAAGCTGAAACACTCTTGTCACGCCCAGGAATTTTTATTGACTTGGAGCTGCAAGTTAACTCCTTCTCCGAGAGAAATGGTTACGGGGGAAAGCATAAAACAGACTCTGGTTTTGGGGTAGATGCTCAGGAACAGGGGGTTTCCTGAGGCTTGATCACGCCTTTGCATATGCCAAGCCTCCTTTCTCATGACCTTTGCCATGGGTGGAGTTCCTCACGCTGGCCCCCGGCAGCCTTTCTTTGGGATTGGAATGAAAACTGACCTCTCCAGTCTTGTGGTCACTGCTGAGTTTTCCAAATTTGCTGGCATATTGAGTGCAGCACTTTCACAGCATCATCTTTTAGAATTTGAAATAGCTCACCTGGAATTCCATCACCTCCACCAGCTTTGTTCATAGTGATGCTTCCTAAGGCCCACTTGACTTCCCATTCTAGGCTGACTGGCTCTAGGTTGGTGATCACAGCATCGTGATTATCTGGGTCATGAAGATCTTTTTTGTATAGTTCTTCTGTGTTTTCTTGCCACCTCTTCTTAATATCTTCTGCTTCTGTTAGGTCCATAACATTTCTGTCCTTTCTTGTGCCAATATTTACATGCAATATTCCTTTGGTGTCTCTAATTTTCTTGAAGAGATCTCTAGACTTTCCCATTCTATTGTTTTCCTCTATTTCTTTGCACTGATCACTAAGGAAACCTTTCTTATCTCTCCTTGCTATTCTTTGGAACTCTGCATTCAAGTGGATGTATCTTTCCTTTTCTCCTTTGCTTTTCCCTTCTCTTCTTTTCACAGCTGTTTGTAAGGCTTCCTCAGACAGCCATTTTGCTTTTTTGCATTTCTTATTCTGTCTCCTGAACAATGTCACGAACCTCTGTCCATAGTTCTTTAGGCACTCTCTATCAGATCTAACCCCTTGAATCCATTTCTCACTTCCAGTGTATAATCATAAGGGATTTGATTTAGGTCATACCTGAATGGTCTAGTGGTTTTGCCTGCTTACTTCAATTTATGTCTGAATTTGGCAATAAGGAGTTCATGGTCTGTGCCATAGTCAGCACCGGGTCTTGTTTTTGCTGACTGTATAGAGCTTCTGCATCTTTGGCTGCAAAGAATATAATCAGTTTGATTTCAGTATTGACGTCTGGTGATGTCCATGTGTAGACTCTTCTCTTGTGTTGTTGAAAGAGGTTGTTTGCTATGACCAGTGTGTTCTTGTGGCAAAACTCTATTAGTTTTTGCCCTGCTTCATTCTGTACTCCAAGGCCAAATTTGCCTATTACTCCAGGTATTTCTTGACTTTCTACTTTTGTATTCCAGTCCTCTATAATGAAAAGGACATCTTTTTTAGGTGTTAGCTCTAGAATTTGTAGTGTACTTGCTGAGTTTTCAGTAGGATTGACTTGCACCTGCAGATCCTTTGAGGCAATCTCACAATTTTGAGATGTTCAGTCTAGGAGTGTGCTACATCTTTCTGTTAGTTGAATCTTGTTTAATTCATCTCAGTGATATTCTATAGTATACTGTGAAAAGTTTTTGCACATTTAGATTACATTTGGTCCTATATACTTTTATGCTGTTTTCAATGCTTAATTTTATATTTTATTTTATATTTTGTTACTCTCATAGAGGAGTAAAATTAATTTTCATATCAAACTGGCACTCATTAACTTCTGATAGTGTATATATTCTTTTGGGTTTTCTGTATACTCAATCACATCTATGTGAATAATATACTTATTTCTTCTTTTCTAATTCTTCTTCCTTTTTATATTTAATTTATTTGTTTACCTATTAATTAATTAACTGACCTTTGCCTTATTGCATGGCTACAACTTTGAGAAAAAATAGTAAAAAGAATTGCAGTAGGATTATTTTCTAGTTTAAAAATTTGAAGCATATGGATATTTGTAACATATTACTGTTTAATATGAAAAATACAGTTGATTTTTAAAAATATTCTTTATAGAGAAAATATATTGATTCTGTTTTTAGGTTGCTGAAATTTCTTTCTGTATGAGTGACTGTTGCATTGTATCAGACTCTGTTTTTCTGCATCTACTTGTGAGTGATAGTCACTCAGTCGTGTCCGACTCTTTGAGACCCCGTCGACTGCAGCCCACTAGGCTCCTCTGTCCATGGAATTCTCCAGGCAAGAATATTGGAGTGGGTTGCCATTTCCTTTTCCACGTCTACTTGTATGATCATGTAATTTTTAATCTTCTTTTACTTTGACAAATTATATTGCTTGATTTTCAAATATCACACCACCCTTGTATTTCTGAAATAAATCACATTTGGTTATAATACACTATCACTTTATGTGTCATTGAGTTTAGTCTGCTAATATTTTGTTTAAATAATTAAAATTACTTTTCTATGTTCATAAGATATACTGGCCTATGGTTGCCATCTCTTGTAATGTTCTTCCTTTGGTGACAAACATACATTGATCTTATATATCAAGGTGAGAAGAGGTACCTTAATTACTGTTTGCCAGAAGAGTTTTATAAGTTTGTTGCCATTTTTTCCCCAAATGTTTGGATGAACCACCAAAATCATTTAGAGAGTAGTTTTATTTTTTAGAGAATACTTATGTGTTTCACTTCTTTGGGACTATATTTTTAGATCCCTAATATATAATACATAATGTATAAAATCTGATAAATCCTTATTTCCCCTCTCAGCTTTGATAAGTTGTATTTTTAAAGGAATTTATTAATTTCATCTAATTTATAATGAACTGTTAAATGTATTACCAACGTCATTACAGGTTTGAATAAAATATCCTCTTATCTTTTCAGTCTGTGCATAATCTCTATGGATGTCTTTTATTTTGCTCCTGCAATTTTGTTGCTGCTCTCTATTGTAGAAGTATTTTCCATTCCATTGGTTTCTGCACTTTCTCTTATTCCCTTTTTGTTTTCCTGGCTTCTTGATATGAAAGCTTAAACCACCAATATCCAGCCCCTCTTTTTTTTTAATATAGGCATCTAGACTTTATTAGAGTAGGAAATGGCAACCTACTCCAGTATTCGTGCCTGGAAAATGACATGGACAGAGGAGCCTGGTGGGCTATAGTCCATGGGGGTCACAAAGAGTCAACACAACTGAGTGACTGAGCACCAGACTTTATATTTTCCTCTAACCTCTAGTTGCATCACTCAACTTTTGATATATCATAAAATATCATTAAATTCAACATATTTTCAAACTTCCTTTTTAAATTTTCCTTCGACCCAGGAAGTTGCTTCACATGTTCTTGGTTCTTTTATTCTCTCTTTTCTTGCCCTCTGATTAATCAATTATTTTTTAATTAAGCTGTTTCTTTTTATTAGCTTTTTAGTTAGAGCAATTTTACAATTTTTATATTGGTTTCACTACATGCACCTTGACCTCTTAGAGTCTAATATTAATACTTCTATCATTTCCAATATAATGCTAAGGCTTTCTATCATTATAATTCCTTGGAAATCTTTCTTAGCTTTTCATGTTATGAGTGTCATTCAGTTAAATCCTAAACCCCATAAAATTACCCTTATAACAATAATTTTTATTACTATTTTTGTAATCAATATTCCTTGCATATTTACCTGTCCTCTCTCCACTCTTTCTGCATTTCCGCACATATACCACAAATGCTCAGGGGAAGACTCCCCTTAGTATTTCTTTCAGTTTGTTTTCTGGCAGCAAATGCAATGCTTTTATATATTGAGAGAAAAAAAAAAAAACTGTTTGAAAGACCTTTTTTTGTGTGTATACAATTCTGGTTTGCTGTTATTTTCCTTCAGCTTTTAAAATATGGCATCCCTTTCAACTGTAACTTCCGTCTTTTCTCTTTAGAAGTCAGATGTCAGTCATATTGCTATACAGATTTCTCTCACCCACCTTCCTGGACCGCTTTTAGGATTTTCTCTTTGTCTTTGGCTCTGAGCTGTATGACTGTGGTATAGCAAGGGGTGGTCGTTCTCAAGTTTATCCTGCTTAGGTTCTCTGAGTTTTTTTTGAATCTGTAAGCTCATCTCTTTAATCTGTTGTAGAAAATATCTTGACCTTTACTTTTTTGACTAAAGTTCTTATCCCATTTTTATTTATCCTCTCCATATGGGCCTCCAATATGATAATATACTTAAGAACTTTTCACCATGTACCACAGCTATCTTACACATTTCTGGAATTTTTTTTTCTACCCATCTCCTTTTTATTTTCTTCTTTGTGAGCTTTAGTCTGTATTCTACTGGCTTTCTTCTAGCTCATTAATTCTCTCCTCACTTAAAACCACTATGCTATTTAATTGATTTTGCAGTAGTGATGGTGGTTCTTAAAACCAATTAATGTTTGTTTTAGTTCTAGAAATTCAATTTGAGTCTGTTTTTTCAAGACTCTAGTTCTTCGGTAATTTCTTCATCTTATCTTTTCCTTTACTTTAATATATTAATTAGCCATATTTTAAAATTCTTATGGTAAATTCATTACATGGATTATGTAGCAATTCATCTATATTTATACTTTTATCTTGATCTTGTTTTTCTAAGCCTCATATGGTTTGGCTTAATGCCAGATGTCATGTTCAAAATGTTGTGGAGGTTTTGAATGGTGTTGTCTTACTACCAGAGGATTTTATTTTTATCTGACTATCCTCTGGGAAGTAGTTAAGGAGCAAATTAACATAGTCTAAAGAGGGACTTAGCTGACTTAGGCAGAATTTCATACCTGAAAACAAAACATGTTCATCAACCACTGGTTTGCTCCCATTCCTAGTCAATTTATTCAGGTCTCTCTTCATTGACAGATACTAAACTCTAATGATTGCCCCAGCACTCTGAGATCACAAAAGTTCCACTATATATATGACAGCTTCTCTTGGCTTGGTTTCTTGCTTTTTGCTCAGTGCAGGTGAAGAATGAAAAGACATCTCCAGGTGAAATGTGGGGCAGAAATGAATGACAAAAATGTGACCATCCCCTCTGCGAGCCTCCCTTCTCTCTCAGATCTTCACCCCTCAAATCTTCCGTTGTTCAGTCACTCATTTATGTCCAGCTCTTTTCATCCTCATGGACTACAGCACTCCAGGTTCCTGTCTACCACTATCTGCCGGAGTGTCCTCACATTTATGTCCATTGAGCCAGTGATGCTATCTAAGTATCTCATCCTCTGCTGTCCCCTTTTGCCTTCAGTCTTTCCCAACATCAGGGTCTTTTCCAACAAGTCAGCTCTTCACATAAGGTGGCCAAAGTACTGGAGCTTCAGCTTCAAATCTCACCTCATATAATTGGGTGCTGCCAGTGTCTTCAGAAAGTGTTTTTTTTTTTTTTTTTTAATTTGGTTTCTCATTTTTCCCTAGTAAAAATGTTGATGTGTCACCAAGTACTCCAGCACAACCAAACAAAAGACATCTATGATACAGAGTCAATTGCAAGTTTTATGCAGTTGTTGTATTTTATTTCTTATAATGAATGAGATATCTCTCACACGTGCAACAGGGACTATTGTCTTACCTACCAGTTTGTGTTCATAGTGTTTTCAATCCAAAAGTAAATCTGATAGAAATGTAAGTGCTTTTCTATGTAGGAGCCTATGATCTGTGAACTATTGTGTTTTAGGAAAAAAAAAAGAAAAGACCTATTATGTTCTAAAAGAGGGCTGAACTGGGGACTTTTAGAATGCTATTGCTAACTTCAGTTAAGTTCTAAAACACTGCCACTCTGTGGTAACTTGGAGACATAGCAGCATCTTGTATATTTCTACGGATAAGGATGCTCTAGCAAGTTACTTCTAAATTCTATTTCCCTGTTATTCAGAAAGCTGAAATGTCCTCATTCAGTGAATCAGTTACTCCATGCCCATTTCCATGCACCTCTCCAAATCCAGGTTTCCAGTCTAAGGTGCAGCCAATGGGCTGTTCGCTTTGAGGGAACTTGAGCCGGTGGCAAAGTACTAAGGCTCCAAGTCCCATAAGTTTCCATTTAGGCTCTAATACTTGTGAGTGGAGAGCTTGCCAAGTGGCACAGTGCTAAAGAATCTACTTGCCAATATAAGATATTCAGGAAACGTGGGCTCTATCCCTGGGTCAGGAAGATCCCCTGGAGGAGAAAACGGCAACCCACTCCAGTATTCTTGCCTGGGTGACCTCTTGGACAGAGGAGCCTGGCAGGCTATAGTCTATGGAGTAGCAAAGACTTGGACACAACTGAGCAAATGAACACGCACACACATCTGTGAGTGGAATGGTCTAGAGCTCATTACTTACCCTCCTTCAGCATTAGTTTTGTCATCTGAAAAATAAGGATTTTAGCAGGCATATTCACTTCATGAAAATTTGCTGAGCTATATACTTTTCCTCTCTGTGTGCTATATTTTTATAGAATTAATTTTTGAAAGATGTTAATAATATTTATTTAAATGTATCTTTTAAAGAATCGGTCTGAACATTTAAATGTATAATACCCTCTTTACAATGATGCCTACACTAATCTGTTTGAAAGTCTATAATCTTCCCTCATCTTCTCCATCCCTACATATCCACACATACATCTCCTCTGTTCTGTTCAGATTTCTTTTTTTTTTTTTTTCCTACAGCAGTGTGATCAAATAAAAATGCTATATAATGGGCATGTTGCATATTTTCTCACTTCGCTTTGTCGAATGTAGCTTCCCAAAGGCAGAGGTAATAGTTTGGTTGGTCTGCAAGTGCTTAGAACAGTGTCTTGCACATAATGGTTGCTCAAAATTATTTGGTCCTCACTGGACTCCCTTGGTGATTCAGTGGTTAAGACTCTGGGCTTCCAGTGCACAAGGCGCGGCTTCAATCCCTGATTGGGGAGCTGAGATCCCACATGCTCTACGGTGTGACAAAAAAAAAAAAAAAAAAATGTTCAGTGCATGAACAGGAAGCAAGCATAGGTATTGACACATAACAATAGCTCACATTTTAAGAACTTTTTTTGATCAGGATTTCTGCTGGAGACTTTGTCCCAAATCTTTAATACAGCTTTTGGATGAAAAGGTGCTGCTAAGTAGGTGGCATAATTTCAGATATTGTCTAGGAGATGGAATTTTAAAAAATCACTAAGTTGTACACTTTAAAAGGTAAATGTTATGGTTCGTGAGTTATATCTCAATAAATCTGTTATTAAGTAGATGGTGAGTTCTTCAGAGAGAGAAAAAAGTGTTAGCTCCTGGTTCTGGCACTAACTCACTTTTTGATTTTATAATAGGATGCTTTTCCCTAGTTCTTAATTTTCTGTATGCAAATTGACTGTGTCCATTAAGCTGAAATTCTAAAATCACTTCCAGGTCTCGTATCCCGCCTTTTTTAAAAGGTAGACTTTGACAAAGATGGAGAGAAAAGAAGGCATCGTGAGTTTGGTGCCCACCATGTGCTGCAACCAGGAGCACACCCGCTGGGAAGCACCGAGTTTAGAGCCTGGGCTCCTTTTTATATGAGCTTCGCTGGTGGCTCAGATGGTAAAGAATCTGCCTATGGTACGGGAGACCTGGGTTCAGTCCCTGGATTGGGACGATCCCCTGGAGGAGGACATGGCTATCCACTCCAGTGTTCTTGTCTAGAGAATTCCATAGAAATGGAATTCTGGTGCACTACAGTCCTTGGGGAAGCAAAGAATTAGACATGACTGAGCCACTTTCACTTTCCTTTTTGTATATTTCAATGTCATATACATGCAACTCATATGTATCTACACATGCATACACATATCTCATCTAATTTTGTTGGATGGGGAACCAGACAATGAGTATCATTTCTTGATTTCCAGAGACTTTACCAGAAACTCTTTTTCCGGCCCAGAAAAGTAGATCTTAGATCCCAGATCCCAGAGGCACTGATTCCTCTGTCTGCGAAACAAAGAGTACCTTAGGGACCATCTGGTATCTCAATGCTTAACAAAATTAGCTGGGTTTAATTTGAGTGAATTAGAAAACTCTTGATGTCACAAGAGAGAATGTTCATATTACCTAATTAACGTGCCTTATTAGGAGAGTGGTGACTGCTGAAGTCCGTTGAACACCCAGCCATATGGGCATATGAAGCACAGATCAAAGAGGTCTCTTTGTAATTATGTTAATAGTTACTCTTTCTGTTTTTCCTCATTTTCATCAAAGCCCAATGCAAAACACATTTCCTGGATTTTTAGCAGAGTGTCAAGTAATAGGCACTGTAAATGGAGTTCAGGTACCAAGGCCACCATTTACTGGACGCATGTCTCCTGCCCTGGATTCACTCCTTTTGCTGCTTCCCCAAATGTCCTTCTATCTGCCTCATCTGAGACACCTCAGCTCTGTGACTGAGGCCTTTTCTTGGCCATATGGCTGCACCCAACTCCTCATGGTAGTATGCCTCTTTGATATACCATCAGCGCAACAACCTTTGCTAAATAGGAAAGTGCAACATGTATAATTTCCTCATTAAGTCAATAGACAAGGTCATTCTGTGTTAAATGGATTAAAAAGCACATTCCCACATGTTACATAGATGCACTGACATTTCAAAGCCATCCAAAAGTCATTTCCTTAGCCTTTCTGACCAAAGGATAAACCATTTAATAAACACAATTGCTTTTTTTGGAAGATTTTTTTTGATGGGGAACATTTCTAAAGTCTTTATTGAATTTATTACAATATTGTTTCTGTTTTTTGTTTCTGTCTTTCTGTTGGTGAGGCCTGTAGGATCCTAGTTTCCCAACCAAGAATGGAACTCCCTCCCCTGCCCCCACCTTGCCATTGGAAAGCAAAGTCCCAACCACTGGACTCCCAGGAAAATCCCCAGGATTACATTTTTACCTCTTTCCAGGTAGTATGCAAAGTGCAATGCACACTCTGAAAAAAACAGGAAGTCTATATGCTCCTTTGTTCTACTTTCAAAGTGAAAAACAAAGCAAAACAACAACCACTGAGCCTTAGAGAGAGCAGGGAATTGATCAAGTCAGACTCTCTTTGGTGTCTTTTTAGGCCTCCTAGCATCTTGCAGTCTAAGACTCAGCTCTGCCTGGCATGCAGTTGAGATTCAGCAAATTTTTTTCTGTTTTTTTTGATGAATGTTTATATAACACTTTTACATAGACTAATTATTTATTCAGAATGTTGACTTAAATAATCGGATGGAGTCTAAGGAAGGGAAATCCCAATAGCTGAAGGGAAGGTGAGCTTATAATATAGGTTTATAATTAGAAAACAAATCTCCCTGCCCAATGAGTACATGAATGAGCTGTCAGAAAACTGAAATGAGGCCCAGAAAACAAGTATCACACAATCCCTTGGTGCTATTGCTGTGTACAATGGCAAGAGAGACAAGGAGAGCGAGAGAGAGAGAGGTGGATAGATTGATCCTTATCTGTTTAATTCAGATCCAAATTCACTCTTTCCTTTGGGTATTTTGAAATACTCAAAAAGGGAGGATAGGAAGGAAAGAAGTTCTGGTTTTATAATTTTTGCAATATATAAAATACATTTTCATATCTCCAGAAAATAGGATTCAAAACAAGATAAAATAAAGTTGGTATTTTCAATTTGAAAATCACGATGTTAAATGCCAAATCTATATGTATGAATTTGTCTTGATATGGGGAATCCTCTCTCAACCCTTCCTTCATCCTGATGCCCCACTAGGGCCTGAAGCTACCTTAATACTGAAGCTGCTTAAGTTTGAGCAGCTGTCATGAGACAGTGTTTTTATGATTAATTCAATACTAGCCATCAGTCCTATCTTGAATCAAGCTATGTATAATAATTTGTCTTCTTTTTCATTTGTTGTTAGCATCTATTCAAATTATAGAAGGTGTTTGCTATGAAACATTTGGGACCACACTTAAAGTCATTGCTAAGTCGCTTCAGTCGTGTCCAACTCTGTGTGACCCCATAGACGGCAGCCCACCAGGCTCCCCCGTCCCTGGGATTCTCCAGGCAAGAACACTGGAGTGGGTTGCCATTTCCTTCTCCAATGATGAAAGGGAAAAGTGAAAGTGAAGTCGCGCAGTCGTGTCCGACGCTTAGCGACCCCATGGACTGCAGCCTACCAGGCTCCTCCACCCATGGAATTCTCCAGGCAAGAGCACTGGAGTGGAGTGCCATTGCCTTCTCCTTAAGTCATGGAGTGTCATCTATTTGGGGAATAACATCAGTTAGCATGCCTCTTTGGAGAAGTAAATGGCAACCCACTCCTCTATCTTTGCCTGGGAAATCCCACCTGGAAAATCCCATGAATGGAGGAGCCTGGTAGGCTGTAGTCCATGCAGTCGCTAAGAGACTGAACGACTTCACTTTTACTTTTCACGTTCATGCATTGGAGAAGGAAATGGCAACCCACTCCAGTATTCTTGCCTGGAGAATCCCAGGGACAGAGGAGCCTGGTGGGCTGCCGTCTGGGGTCGCACAGAGTCGGACACGACTGAAGTGACTTAGCAGCAGTAGTAGCAGCATGCCTCTTGAGAAGAGGAAATCTACAGTTTTGAAAATTAAACCACATGTCTTAGCTATTAGTACTTTGGAAGAATAATTTTATGTACTGATTTATGTTTGGCTGTGATGAGTCTTCCTTGCTGTGCAGGCTTTTCTCTAGTTGCAGAGAGTGGGGGCCACTCTTCATTGCTATGACTAGGCTTCACACTGTGATGACTTCTCTTGTTGCGGAGTATGAGCTCTAGGGCCATGGGCTTCAGTAGTTGCAGTTCCCAGGCTCTAGAGCATAGGCTCAATAGTTGTGGCTAAGGGGCTTGGTTGCTTTGTGGCATATGGAATCTTTCCAGTCCAGGGATCGAACATGTGTCTCCTGCATTGGTAAGCAGGTTCTTTACCACTGGACCACCAGAGAAGCCATATTAGTACTTATGCCTTTAAAAAATATACATGCAAGAATACTGAAAATAAACGGTGATAGCTATTAGATATCCAGATGAATTCTGCAAGGCATATGTTACTTCTTTTACAACCAGGATTGTCATGTGTGCACTTGACTATACTAGGGGTCATCATTCCTTTTGTAGTATATAGACATGTATATTCATTACAACTATTTGACAACAGATGATTGTAAATAGTCTTGAGGAAGAGTCTTTGTCTATTTTCTACCAGTTTCCATAAAGGAGGATGTTTGTTTACCACTAGAATTATTCTAAGCCATAATTTTCCTGCTAAAATGGTATTCCTGGATTATTCTTCTGCAATCCCATATCTTTCCTCTTATAGAATTTCACATACCTTGCTATAATTATCTTTGAATAATTCATCTTTGAATCTCCAGTTCCTACCTCTAATATACATAGATAAATGTTGAATAGATGGATAGATGGTAGGAAAAAACACCTCACCTCGAAATAGGTAGAAAATCATCTAACAGTTGCTTCAGAAAATAAATGAGTTATAAGAAAATATAAATAAAATAACAAAGTGGGCCTTTGTTTGTTCATAACCTCTAACTCAGCAAACTCCTAGCCTCTGATTGAACAGTAATCAAATATTTCCCTCATCAAAATTCTGTCATTTGAGAATATGCTGGCATATAACACACCAATTAGATATGACCCATATCCTTCAAAATATAGGAAGAAAGGGCAATACTATTCTATATATTTTGTATCATTTATAATTATTTGGGGAAGAGATAAATTTAGATGGTTCAAAATCTGAAAGGTACAAAATGATAGACCATAAAAGTCACCTATCCACTTCTGTCTCCTGCCACTCAATACTTGTTGCATTGAAAGCAATGTTCCCAACATATGTTGTACAATTATAGAGGCAGCCCATGCAAACAAAAGCAACAATATGTATACATATATTTATACAGCTTCTATAACAAATAACAACAAAGTTAATACAATACATCTTTAGTATCTTACAGTTTTATAGGTCAAAATCTGACTAGGGACCACATTTTCTTCTGGAGGATTAAGGCATTCATTTCATTGCCTTTTCCAGCTATTAGAGTTCTCCTGCATTCCTAGGATGTGACTTCTTTCTGTCTTTAAAGCCAGCAGTGATGGGTTGAGTCTTTCTCATGCTGCCATTTCTGTTTCTCTGACTATAGCCAAGAAAGTCCTCTACTTTTAAGGATCTGGCAATGGCACCCCACTCCAGTACTCTTGCCTGGAAAATCCCACAGATGGAGGAGCCTGGAAGGCTGCAGTCCATGGGGTTGCTGAGGGTCGGACACGACTGAGCGACTTCACTTTCACTTTTCCCTTTCATGCATTGGAGAAGGAAATGGCAACCCACTCCAGTGTTTTTGCCTGGAGAATCCCAGGGCAGGGGGAGCCTGGTGGGCTGCCGTCTATGGGGTCACACAGAGTCGGACACGACTGAAGCGACTTAGTGGCAGCATGATTAGATTGGTGGGGTAGGTAAAGAACCTGCCTGCCAATGCAGGAGACATAAGAGATGCAGATTTGATCCCTGGGTTGGAAAGATCCCCAGGAAGAGAGCATGGCAACCCAGTCCAGTAATCTTGCCTGGAGTATCCCATAGAGAGTGGAGACTGGTGGGTCCAAAGAGTCAGACACAACTGAAGTGATTTAGGACACATGATTAGATTGGGTATATCTGGATAATCCAAGATATCTCCCCATCTCAAGGTCCTTAATCATCACATCTAAAAGTTCGTTTTGCTATATAAGATAATCTATGAGGAGGTTTCAAGGAGAATTAGACAATGGACAGCTTTGGAAGCTATTGTTCTGCTTACCGCAGTGTTTACTGGACAGAGGTATAGACACACACACACCTCACCACTTAGTTTTATTTTTATAATGAAACAGCTCACTATAATGTTGTTATGCACTTTACTTTTTTGTTTTCATTTGGTATTGGATATTTTGGATATCTTCCTATATCATTACATAAAGAAATTTCGCATTCGTTTTCACAGCTACCTAGTTTTCTGTTATTATTTGTTTTACTGAAGAAAAACTTTATTTGACTAACCAAATGATGAACTTTTTTTATTTTTTATTTTTTGAAATTTCATGTTTCTTTAAAGGGACCTTCCTAGTTAGACATATTTGAGCAGTGAATGAACTGCTTACTACTCTTTCAGCTATTAGAAATGTCATCATGATAAATGTTTAAATCATTTGATTAGTTATCAGAATCTTTACTTAACCTTATGATGTCCTGTGATCTAGCTCCCATCTTTTCCTACTTCTTTCAGATCTTTATTGTTTTTCACTATTGATTGCCTTCAATGGACAAATAATCTTATTGGACTTGAGGAGGTGTCTTCCTTTCTTCATTCTCTTCCTGTTATTCCAGTCTGACTGGTCCTATCGTTATCCATTAGGACATTTACTTTATCATTTTCCTCCTTAGTTACAGGCTGTCATGGAAACCTAGTTTATTCAGCATAATTTTCTTCCTGAAACACTGGGCACTACTTAGCTATATGATTTTAATTCTTTCTAGTGTGTTGGGATCAAGGCTGCTGATCAGTACCCACCAATAATATGATTGAATTCCTATCAATTAACTTTATATAATTTTTCGTTGTTAAAATATGAAGCTGTATTTGAGCACAAAGTGAATTTATTTTATTATTGTATAAGAAACTTTGGGCATTATTTGCTAAGTTCAGGCAACTAATAAAATATTATCACCTGGAATTCTTAGACATTTACAAAAATATTATTTTTAAAAGCTCCTTGATCTTTGCTAGATTTGACCTTTGATTATTAGTTATGAGATTTATCTTTCTACTGCTGCTTTTTCTTCCCTGTCATTTGTTCTTTGCATTAGACTATTTAAAAAGAAGTTACTTTTTAATGATGCAATAAAAATTATACCTTCTCTGAGTAAAAACTATAACAGGAGAGAGAGAAATGGTGAGAAAAGATAGAAGCTAACAAGTTTTAGAAGAAAAGAGGGGATTCAATTATTTCAAATGTCCTTCTTAAGTCATCTGTTTGATATGGGCAAAGTAAAGGGATACCAAGAAACTTTCTATTTATTTTCGTACATGATTATACACTTATGTACAAGTCATATCCAAAGTCCATATTCTTTAGAAACATGTTGTATATTGAGCAAATGCTATGAATTAAAGAACACACACGTTTGCTCTGAAAAAGAAAAAATAGCATTCAACTTGAATATTAGCTGCTCCTTAGGACACTGAGGTACAATTGAAATAAAGAAATTTGTTTAAACCCAACAACTGAACACATAACTGGAGTACCTCTTGGCCATCGATAAATGGCTCATATTGTTTTCTTTTAACTGTGTTTGTTTTTAAACTGCATGAGGTCTGAATAGACCCAATCTTCAAATCCAATACACATATTTCTATAAACATTGCTTCAGGTTGATCATATTTTGTTACCAGCAGGAAAAAAGCTTCCGTTTCCATGTGCAACAAAACTGTACCACGGGGGATGGCAGAATACAATTAAGGAAGCTGGTGTCAGTGAAAACCAAAGGCTGTGATGTCTGCATCACCTGAGAGCTGGCTGGGGATTGACATTATATTCAGGAAAATGCAGGATCAAGACTTAGATGGGATCCCTGTTCACAGTTCTGTGCCCGTGTTGCCTTGCACCTTCATAAACACACCCAGGCAGGGGATGTGAGAGGGCATCTTAGAGTGAAGATGACATCTTTCCGTCTTTGAAATAATCAGTCCAGCTTGCAAATATTTTTGGAGTCTGGTTCAACTAAGTATGAAACAGCCCAAATTAAGGCAATGGCCTGTGGGTTGCATGCATTTGCTGCCTTCAGCATTTGAAAGCCGTTTTCTGCTAAAAGTCTGACTACTTAGAATTCAAGCCCTATGCAACTAAGAAACTCCAAAAGAGGTAATGAACCATAAATTATTGCCGTTAGATATTTAATACTCAATCAGTATGTGCTCTCTCAAGCATATCCCACCGGCATTGCATTCATTCTGACAGTGTGGTACTGGTTCAATTACTTTGCTCATTTACAATAAAAGATTAATGAAAAGAGGTATATTTTAGTTCACAGAGATTAATTGCATCCCTTACTTTCCCTACACTAGAAATATTCAACCCATAATCCTGATAGCTTTTGCATCAACAAGTACGTGGAAAATTAATAGACTTTCTTGGGCTGGAAATCTCAGAGGGTTTTCAGATAGAAATATCCAGGGAAAACAAGATTGAAAGTTGGCTTTGGGCTGGAAATGAATTAATTTACCTGCTTCTTTAAATTTACACTTATGACATTTTGAATTAGCCAGTATAAAGATGTGTGTACTGTAAGTATTTTATATCTGCACATTTTCTGTCAAGTATTTGCAAAGCCAGTTCCCTTTTGAGATATACTTCTAGCAAATAGAGCCAGGTACATCTATGCTTGGTAGATGTTCCAACATTGGAGAAATGTTGACTGTTAACATTGAACAGTTTGTTTTTTCTTCAGAGAATATAGATGCCAAGTGTACTAGCACGTTTATTTGGAGTCCTTGTTAAACAAAAAAAAAAAAAAACACCAGAAAGCAAACAAAAAAACCACATAGTTATTTACTACTGTGAAATCTAGGTTTAGAATTTCAAAGTGATTTCCTGGTAAATAATTCTTAGGTTTCCACAAACTTTGTGAGTGTAGAGAAGGAAATGGCAACCCACTCCACTGTTCTTGCCTGGGAAATTCCATGGATAGAGGAACCTGGTCAGCTCCAGTCCCCAGGATTGTAAAGAATGAGACACGACTGAGCACTGTAATTTCCAGTGCATTGAAGATAGCAAACAGACATGTCTATGTGGTATACAGCTGTAATAGGGAAAAAAAATTGTTGAGCCTTATCTATTTCATATAAGATTGTTTTCAGTCCTTGTTTTACATAATTTTTATAGAAATATATTTATCATTGACTCCGTTTTTCCAGAAGAGGCTGAGGTGAAAAAGGTAAAGTGTCTTGTCTTTTATTGTTGTTCAATCACCGAGTCACGTCTGACTCTTTGCGACCCTATGGACTGCAGCAAGCCAGGCCTCCCTGTCCTTCACCACCTCCTGGAGTTTTCATGTTCATTTCATCAGTGATGCCGTCCAGCCATCTCATTCTCTGACACCCTCTTTTCCTTCTGCCCTTGATATTTCCCAGCATCAGGGACTTTTCCAGTGAGTCGTCTGTGCCCATCAGATGACCAAAATACTGGAGCTTCAGCATCATTCCTTCCATTGAATATTCAGGGTTGATCTCCCTTAAGATGACCAGTTTGATCTCCTTGCTGTCCAAGGGACTTTCAGGAGTCTTCCTCAGCATCACAGTTCAAAGGCATCAATTCTTTGGCTTTCTGCCTTCTTTACAGCCCAGGTCTCACAATCACATGTGACCAATAGCCTTGACTATACAGCCCTTTGTTGGCAGAGTAATGTCCCTTCTTTTCAACACACTAGGTTTGCCATCACTTTCCTGCCAAGAAGCAGTCATCTTCCGATCTCATGACTGCAGTCACCATCTACAGTGATTTTGGAGCCCAAGAAAAGGAAGTCTGTCACTCTTTCCACCTTTCCCCTTCTATTTTCCATGCGGTAATGAGGCCGGATGCCATGATCTTAGTTTTTTTAATATTTAGTATTAAGCTGGCCATTTCACTTTCCTACTTCACCCTCAAGAGGCTCTTTAGTTTCTCTTCACTTTCTGCCATAAAAGTGGTATCCACCACATATCTGAGGTTGTTGATGTTTCTCCCACCTATTGGAATTCCGGGTTGTAACTCATCCAGCCTGGCATTTCTCATGATGTGCTCACCATATTGGTTAAACAAACAGGGTAACAGCAGACAGCCCTGTCACACTCCTTTCTCGACCTTGAACTAATCAGTTGTTCCGTACAGGGTTCTCTCTATAGTCACACAATTAGCAGATGGCTAAATCTGTCTTCCCTGGTGGCTCAGACAATAAAAAATATGCCTGCAATGCAGGAGACACATGTTCAATCCCTGGGTCAGAAAGATCCCCAGGAGGGAATGGCTACCCACTCCAGTATTCTTAATTGGAGAGTCACAGAGGATCCTGGCAGGCTACAGTCCATGGGGTCACAAAGAGTCAGACACGACTGAGAGACTAAACATACACACAGCACAAACCTGGCATCAGACCACTCATTGTCTGTCTCGAAAGTCCATTATATGCTGTACCTGCTTTTTGTCTGTCCTAGTGGTGACCATAACACCTGGCACAAAATGTTTTGATGATGGAATACAACAACCAATGCAAATGAAAACTAGGAATGCAGAATTACTATATGTGCAGATGGAAGTAAAATATGGATGGATTGGGATTTAACTATGCAAAACTGATCCTTCAATCCTGGTGAAATTAATCCCCTTGGCATTGCCAGATGGAATGTGTCTGATATGCTTTTCCAAGTCTAAATAGATGATTTAAGGGCTTCTGTCTTCTCCTTTGCAATACAGTTTATTAATCCATTTCTCAGAGTTGTCCAGGAAACTTTCAATTGCAGAAATACCTGGTCTGTTTTTTGTGGTTTTTTTTTTTTTTTCCTGCAGATTTTATCCTATTGTTAGGAAGAAGATGTGTATCTTTCTATATATCCTGAAGTTGTTTTCTAGAAAGACAAATTAGTCAAATTTCTGTTCCCCATTTCACGTGCACTTTCTAGGAGTTCTGTTCCAAACCTTACTGAGGTCAATCCCTGAAAACAATAAACTGTTCATAGATGTTTCAATTTATCAGTGGTTTCTTAGGTAGAAACAAGGGAATCAGAGGCAGATTCACTAATTCTGAAAACATATGTCCAGCATAAATGCCAGGGCTTCCCTGATAGATCAGTTGGTAAAGAGTCCACCTGCAATGTGGGAGACCTGGGTTCAATCCCTGGGTTGGGAAGATCCCCTAGAGAAGGAAAAAGCTATCCACTCCAGTATTCTGGCCTAGAGAATTCCATAGACTTTATAGTCCATGGGGTCGCGAAGAGTTGGACACAACTGAGCAACTTTCACTTCGCTTCACTTCACCATAAATACCAAAGATGAGCAGGGCTGAATCAACTCAGAGCAGAGCCCAAACTCTTTGTCATAAAGAAAATACTGCTTTTATGACACCAATCAACCAATTTTTGTGATTTATTTTGCTGAATTTATTGGATTTCTTGGCAGTGTTTGCACTGTGTCAAAAGAACAGAGCGCATCAGTGTAGCTTGATGGAGTAGTGTATTTTGTAGCAATTTGAGACTGGATTTATTTTTGGATTTCCTAGTGAGCTCATTGGAAAAGATGCATTTCATTTTAAGAAGGCAGTCTAGAAACAGTGACCACAAAACAGGTGTTTCTATGTTTGTTTTCATACTTACGGGAGTTTTAGATGAGAAAGAACTGGTTGCTTCCCAGTGATTTTGTTGCTTGCTTTACAAATGATGATTATACTTCTATTCCACATAGAAGCCACTGCTGCTTAAATTTCCTTACATGTTTTGCACCTGTGCAAATAATTTATCTTAATACAGACCTTGTATGTTGTCTTTTAGAACTTTCTATTTAATAGCTATTAAGTATAATAACCCACCTGTGTAACCTGGGCAAGTCTTTTAATCTTCTTAGGTCTTAATTTCTTCATTATGACATAGTGGAGTTTGGGCAGAGCATGAGCCAATGATCATGATACATCTATTAGGATATAGTCCCAAGGGTCTGGAGTTTAGCACATGATAAAATACAGACTCCACCTTCAGTAAACTCACTGTGTAGTGGGAAACAGAGACAAGTAAAGATGCTAAGAGATGGATGGGGTCTTATCAGAACAGGAAGGACACAGCCAACAGTTGAGGTGTGACAGATATGAGTAGTCAGGAAATAACTCACCAAAAAAGGGGACTACTTGACCTGCATTTTGAGGAATGAGTAATAGTGGGTGGTTGTGAGAAGATGGATAGTCTAGAAAAGGAAAGAAACAACAACAGTAAGGAAATTGGTGATTTTTTTTTTTTTTTTTAAGTTGTAGAAGGCAGCATGATGCTGTTAGGGAGTACCATAGGGACAAGAAGATATGTAGGAGAAGTTAGAGACTCCAGCACTGGCCAGATGCTGTGCTGCCCCCAGATACTGGGACTCCTGACCTTTATGGCAAATGTAACAGGAAACCATTGGGGAATATTGAGTAGCATTAGATAATATCACAAGCTCCCCCAGTGGCTCAGATGGTAAAGAATCTGCCTGCAATGCAGAAGACCAGGGTTCGATCTCTGGCTTGGGAGGATCCCCTGGAGAAGGAAATGTCTACCTACTCCAGTATTCTTGCTTGGGAAATGCAGTGGACAGAGGAACCTGGCAGGCTACAGTTGGTGGGGTCACAAAGAGTCGAACACTACTGAGGAACAAACACTTTCACTTTTCAGATAATATCACCATTAGTTCACACATGTTAATTCTAAGGATTTCTATGATCTCATGTTTATAAACTACTGAATAAAAGTGAAAGACAAAAGCAAAGATAAAATATGGTAAACATCCTTCAAATTTAGCATTGCACCCCAACTGTCTCAGATTTTACTTTGATGTATGATGACCATACACCTTTGGAAATCTTCATGATGTATCTTTATAGATTTGACTTGTAACAAATCTTCTAGTTGATGCTTGATGAAAACATTATAAATTATGCGTATTTGGCCTGAAATCTTCTAAGTCCTTCTGATAATATACAAAGGGGTTATTTATGTAATTTGTATCTGCTTATGTCCAACTCTTTGGACCCCATGGACTATAGCCTACCAGGCTCTTCCCTCCATGGGATTCTCCAGGCAAGAATACTGGAGTGGGTTGCCATTTCCTTCTCCAGGGGCATTAAAATTACTAGAAATGGAATTTGTCTTAAGATAAGTGAACTAAAATTTGCTGGATCATCTCATATCTTCAAATCCTTGTGGTGTCTTTTTTTTCTCTTTAGCTTCTGAGGAATATGACTTACCTTCTCCATTCTCAAGAAGGTACTTGGCTTCATGACCTGACTGGCTCCTTGTCCAAGAGGAAGTTGAAAGGTTTTCTAGTTACAGTAAGAATACATATCTCAGGTTGTATGTGTCATATTAGTGCCAGAAATTTACTGTTCCAATCATTCTTTTGGAATTTCAGCCCACTTTCTAAAACATTTTTGTTATATTGGAGTATAGTTGATTTTCAATGTTGTGCTCGTTCCAGGTATACAGCAAAATGATTTAGTTATACATATACATCTATTCTTTTTCAGATTTTTTCCCATATAGGTTATTATTGGCAGTACAGTACCCTGTTCTATACAGTAGGCCCTTGTTGATGACTTATTTTATATATAGTAGTATATGTATGTTAATCTCAAACTCTTAATTTGCATCCCATCTTTTCCCTTTAGTTATCATAAGTTTGTTTTCTAATTCTGTGAGTCTGTTTCTGTTTTGTAAATAAGTTCATTTGTACCACTATTAATGTAGAATGCTATTATTATTCCACATTATATGCATATGAGTGATATCAAATGATATTTGTTTTTCTGTATGATTTATGATTTATAGATACTTTTAAATATGATAATCTCTATATCCCTCCATGTTACTTCAAGTGGCATTATTTCACTCCTTTTATGGCTGAGTAATATTTCATTGTATATGTGTACCACATCTTCTTTATTTTTTATCTGTTGACAGAAATTCAGGTTGCTTCCATGTCTTGCTGTTGTAAGTAGTGCTGTAGTGAGCGCTGAGGTGCATTTATCTTTTCAAAGTATGGTTTTCTCCAGATATGTGTCTGAATCCTCAAAATCTTCCCATACTGATATTCAACATGTCCTTGCTTTTAGTGAACATCCTTGCCTTGTCTCTCTGATTCTCAGAAGCCTCACTGTGGTTTTTATCTACCTAATTTGTACCTAGGAGGAAATGATAAATACTCATACCTACTTGTTCTTATTTTCCCTTTAATTTCCAAGAGGAGTTTACAATGAGATTTTCCTCTCCAGCCTTCATTCAGGGCACTAATTACATTTTACACAATTACTTTCAGTTAAAAGGAAATGCAACATCCTCTGCTTGCTGGAAATACATCGGACAAATTAATTTTTAAATATATACAATTTCTATGATAAAGTAAATGGAGAACCACGGGATACTGACTACTAAGTACTGACATCAAGAAATACCAGTTTTCTTAGGGGAAAATTGTAAGATTATGTAAAGAGCTCAGGAGATCAACCCCAATTCTCCCACTTTGAATGTTTCTGTGACCTTGGGAAATTCAAATAATCTTTCACCACAAGTACCATTATTTTGTAGATAAGTAAATGAAGATTTTGAGAGAATATTTTTAAAAGGTTGAGATCATTTACAAAGCACCTAGTACCAATTGCATGACACATTTTAGAGGCTTGATGTTTGGAAGTTATTATTCATTAATTCTTCACTCATTTGTACTGATAGATATTCTTATGTCTATAAAAAGAACAAGGATATTTTTACCTGATTTCACCCTCAAATTGAAAAATAAAAAGCAGGTAGAAAATTGAGGATTAGAATCAAAGAAATACTCTTTTTAATATGTTTAATGGTTCTCCTGTTTATTTAAAAGGAAAAGAATTGTTCATATAGATTTCAATTTGCAAAGCTCTTTTTTGAACTCTTTGGAACCTTGCTACAAATAAGGGGGAAAGACAAGAAAACTCAAAACTCAGAGATAACTCGAAAAGATTGTCTTCCCACCTCAGTGTTGCTCCCGTGAAAAATTTAAATTCCCTACTCAGTACTCCTTAAGCTCAGTGCTGACATATGTCTTTCAATCCATCTCTGATTGTTCATATGTAATGTAACAGTGAATTCAAGTCTGAGCTATGGTTAATAGCAATATTTTAATGTCAACCAGTATTTTAGTAAGGTATAGTCTCTAGAAGAAAATGAACCTTCATTATAATATAAATGTCTTTTATATACAGCCTCAACCAGATTCTTGACTACTATTTCAATACATTTATTTCAAGCATAATCAAATTCTGAGAAAATTGGTTGGTATAGTGAGTAACGGCAGAGTTATCCATCCTGTTGAATTTTAATTCATTGTCCTAAGTAAACCTGAAATTGGCAGTGTGATTAGAGTGCAAAGTCAACCACTGAAATGAACATGTATAATTTGGAATTATTTTTATCACAGTGTCTCCCTAAGAACATTGGACAAAACAGTTACCAAAGAATTTTTCGTTTAGAAGCTTGAGTATTCATAGTACTGTTGTCTTCAGTTAATATGTGTTTCCATGTCAGGACATTGATCTAGTTAGTCATTTATATTGTATAACAAAATCAATAAATATTTTAAATATTTTGTGATTAGTATCAGTAAGACAATAATTTTATGCTTAATTATACATGATACGCTTGCACGTACGTTATACTATTATAGAAATCCATGGAATGAGCTAAGCAAATACACTGATCTCCATTTTACAGATAAAGAAACAGGTATAAAGTAGTGATGACTTAATCTAACTTATCAGAAGGGATTGTTCAACTGGGTGAAGCATGTGCCCACAGGTGGGCAAATACTGTCATTCTTATAGGATGTACTTGAACCAAAAGACTCTGATATAACTGAGACCCTACTTGTAAATAATCACACTTCAGAGTTATCACACTAAAGAAATAAAACCAGCCTTTTTTCTGAGGGAATGATTTTAATTTCAATGGCATAATGTTCCATCTTCAGGAAATTAAAGACAGGGTAATGAAGTGAAAGTCACTCACCCTTGTCTGACTCTTTGCGACCCCATAGACTGTAGCCCTCCAGTTTCCTCCATCCATGTGATTCTTCAGGCAAGAATGCTTGAGTGGGTAGCCTTTCCCTTCTCCAGGGGATCTTCCCAACCCAGGGATCAAACCCAGGTCTCCGGCATTGCAGGCAGATTCATTACCATCTAAACCACCAAGGAAATTAAAGCAATAATATTCCTGGGCAGGGGGGATGTAAAGGTGTATAAATAGCAAATTGTGCCTACAACAGCAACAAGAATAATATGGACTGGAAAACCAATGTGACCTGTTACTCACCATTAAAGTTCCACATTATGGATGTAGGCAAGCACAACATCTAACAAAAAAGAAGTTGTATTCATACTTAGTGTGTGCATCTTAACTGTTTCTAAGCCTCTGGCCTGTAGTACCAGAATTATGGCTCTGTCAGTGTCTTGCTATTAGGAAGTCAGGTTAAATGATTCAGTTCAGGACAGTGAGAATTAGAGCTTTGTTACGCTCTATGCTAGCAGAGAAGGGCAAAAAGGCAAAGCTACTCAGTATACTGTAAGGTTATGAGAGGAAGGAGAGAGTATGGGATGAGATTCAAAGACTGAATCAAATGACTGAAAATATTTTCTCCTGAGACACAGAAATAAGACATTTTAACAGGTTGTATATTCTCACAGTCTTTCCTTTTCATTTATTTTAGAACAATAAAGAAATTTAAAAAAACTGAAAAATTATGAAACTACAGAAAGTTATACAGAGGAAAAGAGAAATCCCCTCTAACTCTTGTAAGACTCTGCCCCTCTGTCTGTCTCTTGGTGGGAAAGAGATTGATCTTGAAGTCAGGATGCCTACCTGGAGTGGAAGGTCAGTCACTTGCCAACTTTTTAACCTTGGATAACTTTACCAAATTCCACTGTATCACAATTGTCTTATGTGTAAAACTAGGGATAATAATAGTTTCTACCTTATTAGACTATTATGAAGGCTAAGTAAGTGAATATTTGAAAGTACACCAGGAAGTTCCAAGCATATATTCTAAGAGCAATAAAGATGTTTGATATACTCATGATTATAACCAATAATAGTAAATATGGCAGACTACAGTATTGTTTCCAACTAGTCTGACTATTCACTCCTGATTTGTACAAAAGCATTATTCATCCCCATTCATTACAATGTTGTTTCAGTATCTCCATACTGAAACGACAGTACTGCCCTACCCATATGAACTTGCTTTGGCCAAAAGAAATGTAAGCAGATATGACATACACCATTTTAAACACAGCCTCAAAATCCATTGTTTTATACATCTGTGTCTCTTTTGCTGTGGATGCTTGGGTCTGGTGCAGTAAGATGACCCAGAGGGATGGTACAGGGAAGGAGGAGGGAGAGGGGTTCAGGATGGGGAACACGTGTATATCTGTGGCGGATTCATGTTGATGTATGGCAAAACCAATACAATATTGTAAAGTAATTAACCTCCAATTAAAATAAATACATTTATATTTTAAAAATCCATTGTTTGTTCATTCCAATGCTTTTGGTGTTTTTCCTTGCCCATGATAACAGCAGGTCTAAAATAGAGACTGCTTCTGTGGCTCATATCCCTTTCTGACAAAAAAACATGGGAACGAAATAAAGTAACAAAGGTTTCTTTAAGA
The DNA here is from genome assembly GCF_032405125.1 of Capricornis sumatraensis. Lineage (NCBI taxonomy): Eukaryota > Metazoa > Chordata > Mammalia > Artiodactyla > Bovidae > Capricornis > Capricornis sumatraensis. The sequence goes on along the minus strand of NC_091088.1, from coordinate 35,561,945 downwards.
TCTCCATTACTCCAGCAAGGGGCTTCCCTGGTGACTCAAATGGTAAAGAACCTCCCTCTGTGGGACACAGAGGTTCAATCCCTGGGTTAGGAAAATTCCCTGGAGAAGGGAATGCCAACCCACTCCAGAATTTTTGTCTACAGAATCCCATGGACAGAGGAGCCTTATGGACTATAGTTCATGGGGTCGCAAAGAGTTGGACATGACTGAGTGACTGACATTTAACTCCAGCAAAGTTGACAAATACAATAAACATATATATATATATATATATATATGAATGAATCAATAACTTTTAATATTTGAGTTATTTTAAAACTGTAATCCTTGATTATTTAAATGTTAGATTACACACACACACACATAATTTTGTAAGTTGCTTTTTTTCCACTTGGCTTATGAGTATAAGTTTCCTCATAGCATTAAATAACCTTTGCAAATATTAGAGCTTATAGGTAACTTTAAATAGCCACTAGAAGCCTGTAAGTGGTAATAATAATAATAATTGTAATGATAATTACACTTATCTGATAGTGAAATTATAAATATGTAGTGTATTTAAACAGAGTCACACGACTGAGCAACTTCCCTTTCACTTTTCACTTTCATACATTGGAGAAGGAAATGGCAACCCACTCCAGTGTTCTTGCCTGGAGAATCCCAGGGACGGGGGAGCCTGGTGGGCTGCTGTCTATGGGGTCACACAGAGTCAGACACGACTGAAGTGACTTAGCAGCAGCAGCAGCAGCAGCATGCAAATCCATATTGTGATGTTTGGGAAAGTGACGACTCTAAAGTCAACAAAATTTGTCTGTAATGAAGTCAAATGTATTAACATATCTAAATAAAGTAGAAAAAGGAATGACACAGAGGTTGAAATGATCAGTGCATGTCCAGAAAGTGCTCAGTGCTTACCCAATAGATTTGAGTATAACAGTTCCTTTGGCAATTCATCCTGAGGATGAATTATGTGCCTCTAAGGCTTCCCAGGTGGCTTAGTGATAAAGAACCCACCTGCCAATTCAGGAGCTGCAGGAGACGTGGGTTCTCTCCCTGGGTAGGAAGATCCCCTGGAGTAGGGCACGGCAACCCACACCAGTATTCTTGTCTGGAGAGTCCCATCAACAGAAGGGCCTGGTAGGCTACAATCCATAGGGTCACAAAGAGTCAGACACAACTGAAGCAACTTAGCATGCACACATGCAAGACTGCTTTACCTAATACAAAGACTGGCCACATAGTCATGGCATCAGTTAACATGGTTGTAGAAAGGAAATAACTGGGTAATAATAAAATGTTAAGGATTCATCATGGAATATTTATAGATTCATTGGACTTTTTATTCTTATTTTACCTTCGTAAAGGTGGAACATATCATTATCATGCTGTGTGTACAACATTAGTCACATCCAGCTCTTTTCCAACACTATTTACTGTAGTCTGCCAGAGAAAGAAATGGCAACTCACTCCAGTATTCTTGCCTGGGAAATCCCATGGATGTAGGAGCCTTGTGGGCTACAGTTCATGGGGTTGCAATAGAGTCAGACACAATTTAGTGGCTAGAAAATAGTCCATTGTATACTATACATGCACTGTGTCTTCTTTATCCTTTCCTCTACCCATGCTATTGTAAATAGTTTCTGGCTATTGTAAATAGTTCTCCTATGAACACTGGGATGCTTATATCTTTTCAAATTATGGGGTTTTTTTTTCTGGGTTTATACCCAGGAGTGGGATTACTGGATCATATAGTAGCTCTATTTTTAGAACTTTAAAGACTCTCCATACTCTTCTCCATAGTGGCTGTATCAATTTACTGTCCTACCAATAGGGTAGGAGAGTTCCCAACTCTTCCCACCCTCTCTAGCATTTATTGTTTGTAGATTTTTTGATGATGGCCATCCTAACAGGTGTGAGGTGAAACTTCACTGTAATTTTGATTGACTGCAGCCATGAAATTAAAAGACGCTTACTCCTTGGAAGAAAAGTTATGACCAACCTAGATAGTATATTCAAAAGCAGAGACATTACTTTGCCGACTAAGGTCCATCTAGTCAAGGCTATGGTTTTTCCTGTGGTCATGTATGGATGTGAGATTTGGACTGTGAAGAAGGCTGAGCATCAAAGAATTGATGCTTTTGAACTGAGGTGTTGCAGAAGACTCTTGAGAGTTCCTTGGACTGCAAGGAGATTCAGCCAGTCCATTCTGAAGGAGATCAACCCTGGGATTTCTTTGGAAGGAATGATGCTGATGCTGAAACTCCAGTACTTTGGCCACCTCATGCGAAGAGTTGACTCATTGGAAAAGACTCTGATGCTGGGAGGGATTGGGGGCAGGAGGAGAAGGGGACGACCGAGGATGAGATGGCTGGATGGCATCACCGACTCGATGGACGTGAGTCTGAGTGAATTCTGGGAGATGGTGATGGATAGGGAGGCCTGGCGTGCTGCAATTCATGGGGTCACAAAGAGTCGGACACGACTGAGCGACTGAACTGAACTGAATAATTCGTGATGTTGAGCATCTTTTCCTGTGCCTCTTGGCCATCTGTATGTCTTCTTTGGGGAAATGTCTGTTAGATCCTATAGAGCTTGTTTGTTGTGTATTTAATATATCAACTAATCCTTGTTATGAATTAATGTTCATCAAACATCAAATTGATACCATCAAGCTGCAGTTTCCCAGCCTTTAAAATGGGGATAATAAGTATTGTTTGGCAGCCCAGTGGTTAAGGCTTTTTGTTTTCAGTGCTGAGGGCCCCAGTTCAATCCCTGGTCAGGGAATTAAGATCCCACAAGTCACATGGTGGGGCCAAAAAAAAAAAAAAATGGGGGTAATAGAATCTGCTTTAAGAAGTATTTATATTTGCAATTTTTTAAGGAATCTCCACACTGTTCTCCATAGTGGCTGTACTAGTTTGCATTCCCACCAACAGTGTAGGAGGGTTCCCTTTTCTCCACACCCTCTCCAGCATTTATTGCTTGCAGATTTTTGGATCACAGCCATTCTGACTGGTGTGAAGTGGTACCTCATTGTGGTTTTGATTTGCATTTCTCTGATAATGAGTGATGTTGAGCATCTTTTCATGTGTTTGTTAGCCATCTGTATGTCTTCTTTGGAGAAATGTCTATTTAGTTCTTTGGCCCATTTTTTGATTGGGTCGTTTATTTTTCTGGAATTGAGCTGCATAAGTTGCTTGTATATTTTTGAGATTAGTTGTTTGTCAGTTGCTTCATTTGCTATTATTTTCTCCCATTCAGAAGGCTGTCTTTTCACCTTGCTTATATTTTCCTTTGTTGTGCAGAAGCTTTTAATTTTAATTAGATCCCATTTGTTTATTTTTGCTTGTATTTCCAGAATTCTGGGAGGTGGATCCTAGAGGATCCTGCTGTGATATATGTCTGAGAGTGTTTTGCCTATATTCTCCTCTAGGAGTTTTATAGTTTCTGGTCTTACATTTAGATCTTTAATCCATTTTGAGTTTATTTTTGTGTGCGGTGTTAGAAAGTGATCTAGTTTCATTCTTTTACAAGTGGTTGACCAGTTTTCCCAGCACCACTTGTTAAAGAGATTGTCTTTACTCCATTGTATATTCTTGCCTCCTTTGTCAAAGATAAGGTGTCCAAATGTGTGTGTATTTATCTCTGGGCTTTCTATTTTGTTCCATTGATCTATATGTCTGTCTTTGTGCCAGTACCATACTGTTTTGATGACTGTGGCTTTGTAGTAGAGCCTGAAGTCAGGCAAGTTGATTCCTCCAGTTCCATTCTTCTTTCTCAAGATTGCTTTGGCTATTCGTGTTTTTTTGTATTTCCATACAAATCTTGAAATTATTTGTTCTAGTTCTGTGAAAAATATGTCTGGTAGCTTGATAGGGATTGCACTGAATTTGTAAATTGCTTTGGGTAGTATACTCATTTTCACTATATTAATTCTTCCGATCCATGAACATGGTATATTTCTCCATCTATTAGTGTCCTCTTTGATTTCTTTCATCAGTGTTTTATAGTTTTCTATAGATAGGTCTTTAGTTTCTTTGGGTAGATATATTCCTAAGTATTTTATTCTTTTTGTTGCAATGGTGAATGGAATTGTTTCCTTAATTTCTTTTTCTACTTTCTCATTATTAGTGTATAGGAATGCAAGGGATTTCTGTGTATTGATTTTATATCCTGCAACTTTACTATATTCATTGATGAGCTCTAGTAATTTTCTGGTGGAGTCTTTAGGGTTTTCCATGTAGAGGATCATGTCATCTAAAAAACTGCAAATAGAACTACCTTATGACCCAGCAATCCCACTGCTGGGCATACACACCGAGGAAACCAGAATTGAAAGAGACACATGTACCCCAATGTTCATCGCAGCACTGTTTATAATAGCCAGGACATGGAAACAACCTAGATGTCCATCAGCAGATGAATGGATAAGAAAGCTGTGGTACATGTACACAATGGAGTATTACTCAGCCGTTAAAAAGAATTCATTTGAATCAGTTCTGATGAGATGGATGAAACTGGAGCCGATTATACAGAGTGAAGTAACCCAGAAAGAAAAACACCAATATAGTATACTAACACATATATATGGAATTTAGAAAGATGGCAATGACGACCCTGTATGCAAGACAGGGAAAAAGACACTGCTGTGTATAACAGACTTTTGGACTCAGAGAGAGAGGGAGAGGGTGGGATGATTTTGGAGAATGGCATTCTATCATGTATACTATCATGTAAGAATTGAATCGCCAGTCTATGTCTGACGCAGGATACAGCATGCTTGGGGCTGGTGCATGGGGATGACCCACAGAGATGTTATGGGAAGGGAGGTGGGAGGGGGGTTCATGTTTGGGAACACATGTAAGAATTAAAGATTTTAAAATTAAAAAAAATACAAAAAAAAGAAGTATTTATAAAGATTAAATAATACCATTCAAACATAATTCTTAGTACAGAATCTGGCAGATAGTAGTGAGCATCTTAAGCGCTTCACATGGACTAACATTTAATACTTCAAAATTCCTTAAACAAGAAATCTAAAATTGAGACACCCCATGTTTAACCACTATCAGACTGCCATTTATCATTTAAACAACACTGGCCATGTTGCTTAATCACTCTACCTTCCTCATCTCATTTATATGTTGTAAATAATAATAGTAACCTCTGAGTTGAAGTACTGCTTGTAAAGACTTTGGAAGCCTGCCTAGAAAAAGTGAACACTCAACAAATTTTAGCTAACTATTAACAGTGTTAAAAAGAATCAATTTCACACAAAAGTAAGTACCTATCCTCTTTACACGTTTATTTATCACTTTCTGATCAGCATAATAATTATATATGTATACGTATAATAGGGAATGTCATCCAACAAGTGGGGAAACATGACCATGTATTAAGTTCCTACTGAATAATAGGCAATGAAACTATACTGACTTATGTGATATTCTACCATAATCTTTTAAGCCAGTGTTATTATATGAACTGAAAAAAAAAATGTCAACAGGATATGAGAGGTTAAACAGGATATGATGACGAAAATGCATCAAATAAGTATAGTCCCATCAAGTCCTGGACTTACTATGTCAGGATATTCATACCTTTTCCACTACACCTATAAAAATGAGATTTATCCATAATGGCAACTTGAAAGACATGTCTTTTCAAGTCATCAAATCTGGTGCATTAGTGTGAAACCACTTTCAAACTGGAATGAGCATGAGGTGCTGTGATCAGAAAGTGTATGCATCCATTACAATCTGTCATCTGCTTTTCCTGGTGAAAAAATAAGACAATGCTAGGTATGTCTATCCCCATCATTGAAGGTAGGCAACGAAATAACAAACTGTGATGACCCAGGAAAAGATTAGATACAAAAATATACTAATAGAAAGATGGGGAAATGTATACATTTTTTCCATTTTAGATATATCATACATTTGGTTTAAAAATAAAGTTCCAATCAATAATTGTCATGAAAATGTATGCATTTTCCTGATGCTGAAAATATATTTGTGGATGTGCTTTGTTCACAGTAGATTTTTTACTAAAAGGAAGTATTCTAGTTTTTCTTCTAGAGAATAATTTAAGTACCCTAAAATTAATTCATGGTAAATGTATAATTCATTGAAGACTTTTAGAACTGTGCAATGCTAACAACACTCCAGCTTTAGAATATTTCTACCAACCTTACAGGTTTCCCATGTATCTTTTTAGTCTGTATCCATTTCCTCAACCAACCTCAGATAAATCATACAAGATGCGTTTGTTGTTGTCTAGCTTTACGTTTAGCATATTTTTGAGGTTCTTCCACGTTGTAGAATGTGTCGGTAGTTTGTTCATGTGCATTGCCAAATGGTGTCCAATTGTATGAATATATCATGTGTTGTCTATCCAGTCTTTAGTTGGTGTACATGTGGGCATGCTTTTTATTTCTCTTGGTTATGTCCTAAGAATGAAATTGTTGATTCATGTGGTAAATTCACATTGGACTTCTGGAGAAACGCCCAAACTATTTTTCAAAGTGGCTACCCCATTTTACATTCTCAACAGCAAATGCATGAAGGTTCTTGTGTCTCCACCTCCTCACCAACACTTGTTATTTTTTGCATATATCTTTTAAAGATGTTTACATCTACGTCAGTAGAAATAGCATAGTTTAGTTGTGATACATTTGTCTGAATTTGGTATCAGGATAACATTGGCCTCACAGAGTAAGTAAGGAAATCTTGTTTCCTAAAAGATTTAGTGAAGGGTTATCACTGTTTATTGTTTAAATGTTTGGAAGAACTCACCACTGAAGCCATTCGTTTCTTTGTGAGTAGAAATTTCATTACTTATTCAGTTTCTTTACTTGTTATAGGTTATAGAGTAGAAGTGTTTGAGTGGGTGCAAGAGGCGTGCTCCACCACGAGCAGTGGAAGAGGGACTTTCAAAATGAGGATGAAAGCATATACACACGTATAGAGAGGCAAGAAAGTACTTTACCTAGATTCTGTATTCCATGTGGTTGGGGAGCCCAGAAAACGAAGAATGTCATGAGCTATGAATATAGCACAGTCAAAATAAAGTAAACCTCTCTTATTTTCATTTTGTGTAAATTAAAGGCATCAACGAAGTGCATTCAGTTATCTTCAATTAACCACATATGTCACTAATTTGTAAGAAATTTATAAGAAGACAATAGTATCTGAAAATTCAAAGAAGGATTAAGATTATAAATGAGTGACTAATCATATTTTTTTGATGATTTTTTTGGTAATGAGAATATTTGAAGGTAAAAATGTGAGTGGTAGCCCCCAAACATTAATATTTTAATAACTGCAGTAGGGAAAATAATGACTCATGAAAGATGTCCATGACCAAGTCCCCCAAACCTGTAAAAATGTTACCTTGTATGGCAACAGAGATTTTATAGATGTGATCAAAGTTAAAGATCTTGAGGTAGGAAGAATATTATGGGTTATCCAAATGGGCACAATGGGCCAAATGGATTCTTAAAATCAGAAAAACAGCATTGAACCATTCTTATTACCACATGAATATACAAGATAGATAGCCAGTGACAGTCTGCTATATGATGCAGGGAACCCAAAGCTGGTACTCTATGACAACCTAGAGGTGTGGGAGGGGGAAGGAGGTGGATGGGGAGTACAAGAGGGAGGGAACATACGTATACCTCCAGCTGATTCATGTTGATGTATGGCAAAAACTATCACAATATTGTAAAGTAATTATCCTACAATTAAAATTAAAATATAAATTAAAAACAAAAGTCTCCCTGCTTTGGTCACAGGGAGATATAATAGAGAAGAATCATTAGAGAGATATAATTTTTTCTGGCTTTGAATATGGACAAAGGGGGCTGAGTGCCAAGGAATGTGGGGAGCCTCTAGGAGGTTTAAAAAAAAAATGAAATGGATTCTGAGACTTGTATCAATTTTTTGTTCTTCCAAACTGGATGATGATAAATTTGCATTATTTTAGGCAACTAAGTTTGTGGCAATTTGTTACAGTAGCAATGGAAAACATACAGTAACTATCCAAAGTGTGTAAAAATTGGCCCATATGTTCTTAGGCTTATTGCTGGAAGTGGTGTTCAAAGTAAAAGTGAAGTCGCTCAGTCCTGTCCGACTCTTTGCGACCCCGTGGACTGTAGCCCACCAGGCTCCTCCCTCCATGGGATTCTCCAGGCAAGGATACTGGAGTGTGTTGCCATTTCCTTCTCCAGGGGATTTTCCTGACCCTGGGATCGAACCCAGCTCTCACACATTGCAGGCAGATGCTTTAACCCCTGAGCCACCAGGGAAGTGGTATTAAATACAGCTAAAACCCATGGTTACACGAAATATCAGACACCATCAGCACAATGTGTGTGACTTGGTTGCATAAATGAGGTCTTTATTAGCCATCTTCTGCCAAGAAAACCCAGCAGTAAAATTATGAGCACATATTTTCTATGTATATATCCAGTCTTCTACTTTGAATGACATTTTAAGTCACTCATTTCAAAGACTTTCCTCCCCAGTACTCTGTTTTTCACAAAAGACCCATTGTCCCCCCCTCCATCCTGAGGTGGGGTTTCAGACTGAACTGTTCATCTGTGACCTGACTCTGGAAATGTCTTTTAAGATTGGGCATAGAATGCACATTCTTTCCACTCCCGTATCTCTTCATTTGAATTTTAAGATAAAGTTTCTATTGGAAAATTGTTATATACTGATAAATCTTTCCATTTTTTTTCTAACTCTAAATCTCTGTATTGATTTCTCACACCCCCTTCTAATCATTTTTTTTTAATGCAAAAAAAAAAATCTTGATCTGGTCTCTTATATTTCTCTTGCTCCATCTTGACCCTGTTATCACGAGCTTTAGCCTTTAGTCATTTAACTCTCCATGCTCTCTAGGGATATCACCTAAGATTTTATTTTCTTTTAATTTGCAATTACATTTATCTTTTTTAGATGATAAATGGTATATACCATTCAAGCAGCCCAACCAGTTTATTGCTTATAATTCACATGTCAAATGAGGATCTCAAAATGGCCAAATACTTTCTGAAGCCTTTATATGTACTATAGATTTCAATATAATAAAATGATGTAATTATATCCATATATGGATGGAGGAGCCTGGTGGGCTGCAGTCCATGGGGTCACTAGGAGTCAGACACGACTGAGTGACTTCACTTTCACTCTTCACTTTCATGCATTGGACAAGGAAATGGCAACCCACTCCAGTGTTCTTGCCTGGCGAATCCCAGGGACGGGGGAGCCTGGTGGGCTGCTGTCTATGGGGTCGCACAGAGTCGGACACGACTGAAGTGACTTAGCAGCAGCAGCAGCAGCATAAGTGTATAGGGTGTCTCAGATGGCACTAGTGGTAGAGAACCCACCTGCCACTTCAGGAAATATAAGAAACATGGTTTCAATCCCTGGGTAGGGAACATCCCCTGGAGAAGGGCATGGCAACTCACTCCAGTATTCTTATGTAGAGAATCCCATGGCCAAAGGAGGCTGGCAGCCTGCAGTCCATAGGGTTGCACAGAGTTGGACATGACTGAAGCAACTTAGCATGCATGAATGCATAGTATAGCTATTGATATGCATACACGTCTTTCAAGGTTTTTTTTTTTTTTTTTTTTTAACCAGGCTGTGGATACAATTGTTAGGATTTTGTAATTTTCCAGTAAGTATACTTATTAGATCTTATTTAATTTTATATTTTAGCACTGTATTTGGTCCCAATTTAAATACTATCTGAATGTTGAAATATCTGACACATTCAAGAAAAAGAAAACATGGAAGTTTTCAAAATTAAATAAAAAGTATGAAATAAAAATAGAGATAAAGTAATACTTAAATACAGTTGAAGTAACAGAAGTAATGGCTAATTCTAGAAGCTTCTCACAGCAAATAAAGATCATATTTCACATACAAGTGAAGCTCTTATAAGATTTTTTTATATATAAGCTTTTGAAATTGTGAAGCCATACATTGTTTTCTGTGTAGCTGGCTATGATATATTAGATGAGTACATCAGATTTTATTTGCTGTTAGATTAAATCAACTGGCATTTGGACTTCTAGATCATTTTACTAGGTCCTGGCTTTTAAGAGGCATAGGATTCTTCAGATACACTGAAACAGGCAAGAGACAGAGTCAAATTGCCTTTTTTCCCCTAATTTTAAATTACTTAAGCACTTGTTTCAAAAATGAAAGAGGAAGTCTTTGATATTCATTTATTACTACTAAATTACATGTGATGACACATACGAGAAACTTGATACATAGCAGGGATCCTTCCTTTTAAAGGTTCTTGTTTTGTTATATATATTTTCATGTATCATACAGCCAGCTTTGGACCTTAAAGGACATCAGTGTAAGGAATAGATGTGTTGCAATTAGATAGAAATTATTTATCATTCAAGGAAAAAAGCTCAAACTGTATTATGATAAGTTCCATGAATTATACAACTAACTTGATAGTTTGTTCATCTATGCATGCTGCCTGACTTAACCAAAATATACACTTTTCTCTCCTGCACCAAAACTCAGTGTCCAAGATTATTTTCCCCAAAAGGATGTTGCATGGACTCTTGTTCTTATATATATATATCTTTTAATACCTCATGTGTAATTTTTCCAAGCATAGGGAGAATGAGGAAGAAGGAAATGCCTTAACCCATTGACTTAAACTTTTGAGACAGACCTGTTGTATTTTTATTTATTTATTTAGGGTTGCACTGGGTCTTAGCTGTGGAGCGCAGATTCTTCCTTGTGGCACACGGGCTTCTTTGTAGTTGTGGCACACATGGGCTCCAAAGCACATGGATTCTGTAGTTTGCTGCACCCAGGCTCTCTAATTGAGGTCCACAGGCTCAATAGTCATGGTAGGCAGACTTAGTTGCCCCTTTGCCTGGCTGTGGGATCTTAGTTCACTGGCTAGGGATGAAAAATGGAGTCCCCTGCATTGAAAGGCAGATCCTTTTTTTAATATAAATTTATTTATTTTAATTGGAGGTTAATTACTTTACAATATTGTATTGGTTTTGCCATACATCAATATGAATCCGCCACAGGTGTACACGTGTTCCCCATCCTGAACCCCCTCCCACCTCCCTCCCCGTACCATCCCTCTGGGTCGTCCCAGTGCACCAGCCCCAAGCATCCTGTATCCTGCACAGAACCTGGACTGGCGATTCATTTCATATATGATATTATACATGTTTCAATGCCATGCTCCCAAATCATCCCACCCTTTCCCTCTCCCTCAGAGTCCAAAAGACTGTTCTATACATCTATGTCTCTTTTCCTGTCTCACATACAGGGTTATCATTGCCATCTTTCTAAATTCCATATATATATGTGTTAGTATACTGTATTGGCGTTTCTCTTTCTGGCTTACTTCACTCTGCATAATAGGCTCCAGTTTCATCCACCTCATTAGAACTGATTCAAATGTATTCTTTTTAATGGCTGAGTAATGCTCCATTGTGTATATGTACCACAGCTTTCTTATCCATTTGTCTGCTGATGGACATCTAGGTTGATTCCATGTCCTGGCCAGTGGACCACAAGGGAAGTTCCAGACATGTGTTTTAAAGACACGGTGACACTTTTCCCCTGGGGTGGGCATGAAGAGTTATGTTTATGTTTCTCTTTAGGAGATGCATAATATCTGAGAGCAGCTGAACAACTCTTGTCACTTTTTACAGGTATTTAAATTTATGTTTCTCATTTTTCCCCCATGAATACTATATATTTATCCATCTCAGATGGAAACAACATCAAAAGGAAGGAAAACCCACCAAATGAAGTTAAACCAGCAGGACTGAGCCAAAATTTAGTTCCAGCCATCTTGGTCAGTGATGTTTTATTCATCAATTGCCTGCACTTATATCAAATCGTTTGCACACAGATTTCAAGCATAAATAGCAAGTGCATCATTTCATTTTACTTGTACAGTATCATGGATCAATATGGTACCCATTAGTCTGTTGGATCCCCCTGGATGCTCGGGTGCTGCATCAAATGACTTCCTATTAGTTGTATTAAACCTGTTTTTCAAATGGAATGAATAGAATTCTCAGATGTTTTAAGACATAATGAGGCAGATTATTTAAGTACTTAGGTCACTTTATGAAAGTAAGTTAAGCATGACTGGAAGAAGCATTAATGCATTTATGCTACAGAACAAATTACTAGGCAATTTATGTATTTTTTGAAAGCTCGTGTCTTTTATAACCCAAGTATTTTCCAGTCTTTCTTTGATTTTGGTTACAGAAGCAATGGAAAGTTACAGGGTAAGCTGAAATTATGTGAGAGGCCTATTTTAGAAATGTTGTATGGGGAGACCTCCATGAAGAGGGAATATTTAAGTAGAAATCTGCAAAGGTTGGCAAGGCTGCAAAAGCCATAGGGGAGGAGCATTTCAAATAGAGCCACCGTCAAGTGCAAAGACCCTGAGCTGAGCATGGCATGTTCCTGGAGAGGAAGAACACTTCAGTATCGTTCAGTATACTCTGTTCTGCCATATTCCAAAATTATGCTCTTTATACTACACTGAACTGCCTAAAAACAAAACCAAAGAGAAACAAAACAAACATTGAGAAATCATGAGTGTGCTCTTTACCCTGAACAATTTTTTGCTCTTTTCTTAAGGTCACTAAATCTCCACTGATTACAGACAGTCCTTGATTTAAGAAGTTTTAACTTGACAGTTTTACAGTGTAGGAAAGTGATATATTTCAGTAGAAACCCTACTTCAAATTTTGCATTTTATCTTTTCCAGGGTGAATTGAATGTAGTACGATACTTTCTCATCTTACTGGGCAGTGGCAATAAGCTACAGCTCCCAGTCAGCCAGACAATCACGTGGATAAACAAATAATACACTTAGAATGAATCTGTACCCAGAAACCATTCAGTTTTTCACTTTCAGCACAGTTTTAAGTAAATTGTGTGAGATATTCAACACTTTATTATATAATATATTAAATGATTTTGCCAAATGCAGGCTAATCCAAGTGTTCTGAAAACAGTTAAGGTAGCTTAGGCTAAGCTATGATGTTTGGCAGGTTAGGTATATTAAAAGCATTTTTGACTTAAGATATTTCAGCTTATAATGGGTTTATTAGAATGTATACAGAAGTCAAGGAAGATCCATATATATTTCCTTTTTATTTTTGAGTCGCTCACTTAAATCATACTGTTTTCCAATGTATCATACATGTTGCTAAACTATTTTTAAAAGTAATACACCCAGTTTATAAATATATAAACATATGGGAAATTTCATTTGAAGGAAAGATGAATAGATAGGTGAAAGATAGATAGACAATAGACAATCGATAGACTTTTTTTTAATCCTTTTCAGAAAATCCATATCCAGGAATTTTGCACATGCTCTTGAGAACTATTGAGCCACTTAAATTTGCTGAAACTTCATATTATAGATTATTATACAATATTCACTTCTTTATTCATAACTAACAATATCCATCATTCATTTTGCCAAATTGAGCCTTTGAAACCTTTTTTCCTTTATATTACTATTATTAGCACACTCAATTATTTGATTCAAAAAAGGTGATATTATCACCATTGTGTGCTTTCTAAAAATACATAAAATGGAGTGACGTATACAAATAATAAGTCAGATTTGTTGCAAAAAGTTTAGACTTTTAGAAAACAAATGACTGGAAGTTACTTGATCATGAGATAGGTTAACATATACAATGGATAACTTACATTTTAAAAAACTAAGGCATTATGAAAGGCATTAAGGGGTGAAAAATACAATAGTCAAAAAAGTGATTTTACAAGAGTCCTTTGATTTTCCTTTTGTGCTGTATTTTTCTTCACTCTAGATAAGCAATCGCTATGAGATGTGTAGATGTCTTTTTTTAAGCTATCAAAGTACGTTTGCTTGCTTTTTAAAAGAGAAATAAAATAACTTGAGGTGCACTATGTTTTGAGCCAAAAACATTAAGGCTGTAGGTAAATTCTAGTACAAAAAGAAGTCACGAATGCTTTTTATGTTGGAAGTACACTAAACTAATGAGAGAGAAGGAACTCTTGGATCAAAAAACCCATACCTTATCCACAAGGAATTAGCCATCGTTGCTCATCATCCAGATTGCCTTTTTGCTTACAATAGTTTGAAGGTTTTGTTCCTATGCAAGTAATTCTGAGATGGAAAGAGAGAAATCCTGTTGAATGTTAGTGCTTTTCAATCTTCCAGACTTCAGTTTCTAATTGAGGACTTTGAGAGAGGAAAACAGGGGATCTCTAAGATTCTCACAGTGTTAACATCCCCAGATTCTGTATCAGCCAGGACTCTCAAAGAGACTGATTCACAGATGTTAATATGGACTTGCTTTGAGGTTCTACTATTATTCATTCTTAAGATACACCCGTCAGAAGTGTGACATAGTGCAAAACGTTTTGAAAGAAGCATTGAGACATAAGGGTTTTCATCCAACTCTGCCCCTGACAATTCTGATAATCCTCATTTAAAAATAGAGATGACCTCAAATTGTCTTTTTCATTCTAACTTTCAATGAGAGATAAGTAAGTTGTTCTTAAAAATGAATCTTAACAATAATTATAGCCAGTACACAGTGAAAACATTCTCAGCAAACAAAAGGCTCTGTGAAGTCTTCAGATCTTGATTTGTTTTTTCCTTCTTGAAATGTGCAGTGAGTTAGGATGGCCACTTGGCATACTTCAAGCCCTTCAAATAGTCAATTCTTTGCTCTTTCCAAAGCTCTGGAGATCTGTTTTCTCTGAAATGTTTGTTTCTCTCAATTTGTAGCTCTCTGTAGGGTCCCACATTCAGAACATAAAATAAAAAAATACAAGGAAAAGTGAAAAAGCTTACCCCAAATTTATTACACACAGCAATTTAGAAGACTCATTATCACAGTAAGAAACATAAAAAAGAAGGATCATAATCAAAGAATGTGAGAAAAATGTAGAAAATATGTGGGTACATAGTTATCCAGCTATTTCAACAACATCCAAATAAATGCATGATATTGTATTGTTCATGCGTGAATCAATAAATACATTTCTGTACTCATTTAACAGAGTGTTACTGAAGTTAGATTATAATTATAAATGATAATTAAAATCAAATCATTAGAAATGAAGTGTGCTTAGCATCTTCTACCAGTCTACTGATAATGAAGTTGCTCAAATTGGTAGAAATTCATCAAATTTTGTTTTACACTTTTATCAGAGTTTTATAAAACAACAGTGTCAAGGAGTCCCCAGGCTTCAAGAGACTATAAAATCTCACTGAAGCTGGTTTCCTACAAGTCAAATGAAAAGGGATAAAGCCCCTTGGGATGCATTCACTGCTGAGCTGGTTGAATTGAGTCAATTCTAAATTTTCAAGTTTGTTGAACTCATCAAGAAGACCTGAGAATACAGATAAAATACAGAGTGGACTCTATGCTTCAACTTCAGCAAAATCCAATGATTTCTCAGCCTGTACTTCTGAATTCCTGCATCCTGGGTCTGAGCACTCTTTAAAACTTATTAGTTACTACCTGTGGTGCCTCACTTGAACAGCCATGCTTACTTGACAATATGAGACTCCAGCCCTCTCCAGCTCTGAGCTACAGAGTCTCAGGCTGACTTTTGATTGCAGCATCTCCAAGGAAGATGGGAAGCTGTTGAGTTCAGTAATTCCATGGGAAACTTCAGTCTATCCCAGGGTGGAAGTAGCCACACAGGAAAAGCTAGAGAATGCTGGGAGAAGAAGAAGCAGAGACTGAGAAGTGATGTATGTGGACGATTCAGGAGATAGAATATTACAGGGAAAGTTAATCAGGTTATGCCAGGATTTCTCAACACTGAGAACAAGTAAGCCTCTTCTGCAGGTATGCAGTGTTGTTGTGGATATGAGTTTGTATATAGGACATTTAGCAACATCCATGGCCTCCACCCAATGGATGCCAGCAGCACTCACAAGTTGCACAAATCAAAATTTCCAAATGCTCCATGCTGTGCAGTGGACGGGTAGGGGAAAGGGTAGCAAACTCGGTCCTCATTTAGAAGTCTCCCCTGGTTCATCACCTACCCCCGTGGTTTGGATTAACCACGCTCTACTTTACCTTTTGATAATCACATTTCTTCTTCAGAAGTCCTCCCTGCTCTCTGTGAGGACTTAGACGCTCCTCTGCATGCTTTGTTAAAACTCTGTTCTTCCTTCATTCAACAGAAACACATCAGACACCTACTATGTGTTATGTGTGTCTTAAAGATATGATGGTAACTAAAATAGACACAGTTCCTATCCTTGTGAAGCTTTCATATTTGAAGTGAAAACACATGATCAAGTATATGTATAAATGAGTAGAAAATTTGTAGTTTCTAGGAAGGAATGAAAGAAAGTGCGGTGATGGGGATACTACTTAGGAGAACTGCAGGAAGGCCAGTGGCTATAGTGTGGTGAGCTAGGGGAAAGGCAGATCTGAGATCAGCTAGAAAAGGCAGTCATGGACAAGTTGATACAGAGTCCAGTAAACCGTGATAAAGCCTTCGGTCTTATTTAAGTGCCCTTTCATAGCTCTTAATGAACTACCTCTATGTCAAGAGACACGGTCTCTCTGTCTCTCTTTTGGCCTTAAGTAATCCATTCCATTTTTCTAAGAGTTGTAAAGTGGGCAACCAGATATGCCTCAAATAGTGTTGTGAGGATCAAATAAAATGGGATACTAATGAAGTGATTTGGAGAAGGAAGTGGCAACCCACTGCAGTATTCTTGCCTGGAGAATCCCATGGACAGAGGAGCCTGGTGGGCTACAGTCTATGGGGTTGCAAAGAGTTGGACAGGACTGAGCGACTAACACACACAATGAAGTGAAAGTCGCTCAGTCGTGTCTAAAACGTATTAGTTAATGAAACCATAGTCACAGCAGTACATGCACTATATCTCTTAGTCCACGAACAACAGGCTTTATTCCCACTAGGAGAATGAAGGAATTTGCACTCAATGTCAAAGGCAGACTAAGAGGTTGTTGGTGCAAAACACATGATGGAGAGGACAAGACACTCCAGAACGTGGGAGCAATATATGCAAAGGTATCAGAAATCTTGGAGTGGAGAATGATAATAAGCAATCAGATATGTACAGCTGGAGAGTACGGTGCAGGGACCAGGAGGAGAAAACTCTGGAGAAATAGATTCTTAACTTATTTGGGTTATTCAGTCTTCCTATAAGTAACTTTACTTCTTCAAGTCCTTGTGTATGAAAAGAGACAAAGATGCTTTGTTTGTAGTATTATTGTAAGAGAAACATTAAATAATCTTTTTGCACAGAGCACAACCCAAAGTAAGTTTTTAAAATATTAGCTTTTAAAGTATTAATATATACCCAAATATCCAAGGAATTCTTATTAATGCACCAATACCCTTCTAATCTCATTTTCAGTGATAAGCTAACATATTCTCTTCCCGATCTTCCCCCTTCTACACTTTGATAATGACTTAATATGGGAACACACATCAGACCAGATTTTTTAGATTACCAAAGTTGGAATGGATAGTTAATATATCGAGTGACAAAATCATATCTTGATAGACTGAAGTGATTACATTTAACATAGATAAATGTATAGTCCTAAACTCACATTCAGGGGGAAAAAATCTATTTGAGATGAGACAGATGTGGGTAAACAGCCACTGATATGAAATATCAAAGGGTATTTTTATGTGAATGAACACTCAATATGTGATAAGAATGCTATATATTTTCCAAAAGTGCAGATGCAGTGGTATTTTAGTGGCATTCATAGAGGTATGTGTCTGATAGAAGAAAGTAATTATCTCGCTTCAGTAAAACCAAAGAAACTTATCTCAGTGACAGAAAATGGTTGATATGTACAGATTGTTTGAATGATTGCATCTTTGAAAGTAATGACTGAAGGGATCAGTATATTAATACTGCAAATGTATCTCTGGTTAGTGTCCATTTAGAGTGAAAGGTATGAAATATTCTCTGAAAGTTGTGAAAAGCAGTGTCTGAAAGGAAATGGGGCTCAAAACATTGACCTTCATCTTCTCTTTTGATTCCTGTAATTCTGCTAGTGTTAAGGAGGCCAGTAGACCAGTTGGCAGATCTTTTCAAGGAAGTTGACCCTGAATAGTTTGCTTTTGACATATGGCCAATGGAAAAGTCAGACTGTAATTCATCTGGGGAGTCTGGTTGAAATGTGTAATGATGGGCATGACATGTACTCAGCAAGAGTGGCATGAACTCATACAAGGGAATTGGAATGCTTACAAAGAAGATGCTCCAAAAAGAGGGTGCAGAGAAAAGCACAGCCTTCATTTGAAATAAACTCATGGTGAATTTCAAGAGACTGGAACATGTTTTAAGGAAATCTGGGCTTGCTTTCAAAAGCAGGATCCATTTATAGTCTGACGGGAAAGCCACAGGAGGCTAAGGGATGCTGGCTGAAATGTACTTTGAATTCCTTGATTTTCCAAATCTGAAGCTCAAAGTCAAATTTGAGCCCTGCCAACTACTTGAACCATGACGAGAGTTAAAAGGTTTTTGTAAGTCCTTGAAAAATATAACTACAGCTTGACGGCTTTAATTCTCCAACATCAATAATGGTGGCTGGGCTGGATAATCCTTGTGATACTCCTCAGTTTCATTCGCTGGTACAAACTCTGCATTTATTCCTTGTTCTGGAAAGGTGTTACTCATAGAGGGAAAATGGTAAAGTGATTTATGTAAGACGATTCTCTACAAGCCAGGACAGTCGTGACTTGCTTCGCATTCTCGGGGTGGGTCTGAATCTCCACAGGCCTGAAATTCTGTCAGAGCACACGAAAGCTCTTTTAAGAAGCAGGTGAACACAGGATTATGGACAGAAAATTCTACGGGAAAATGGTGAGCACAGATTAAGGACAAGTGCACCACTGGCGGTATCATATCTGGATGAGAAAGAGATGATGATGTGTTGCTTTAGAGATGATGCTTTAGTCGCTAAGTTGTGTCCAACCCTTGTGACCCCATGGGTTGTAGCCCACCAAGCCCCTCTGTCCATGGGATTTTCCAGGCAAGAATACTGGAGTGGATTGCCATTTCCTTCTCCAGGGGATCTTCTTGACCCAGGGGTTGAACCCAGGTCTTCTATGCTGCAGGCAGTCTTCCTGCATTGAAGGTGGATTCTTTACTGACTGAGCTACCAGGGATAGATAGATAGAAAGAGAGAGAGACAGACAGACAGATAGATAGCCATTCAGTCTTTTTAGTCTTACAGTGATTTTTATCTAGCAGACCCTCTTGATTGAAGAACCCCCTCTTACATCACTTACCACTCATTCTTGACGAGTTGACTCTTGCTCTCAGTTTCAGAAAGACTGTTTTCAACTAAATTGATCTTAAAAATATCACTTTCTCAGCTCTTTTCCACATGTTAATACCCCTTGCCCATGTTCACTTTTACCTTTTATGACATTCCCTGTAATAAACTGTACAGCCTAAGCTATGCTCTGCTGCTGCTGCTGCAAAGTCACTTCAGTCGTGTCCCACTCTGTGCGACCCCATAGACAGCAGCCCACGGGCTCCCCCATCCCTGGGATTCTCCAGGCAAGAACACTGGAGTGGGTGGCCATTTCCTTCTCCAATGCATGAAAGTGAAAAGTGAAAGTGAAGTCACTCAGTCGTGTCGGACTCTTGGCGACCCCATGGACTCCAGCCTACCAGGCTCCTCCATCCATGGGATTTTCCAGGCAAGAGTACTGGAGTGGGGTGCCATTGCCTTCTCCAAAGCTATGCTCTAACACCCTCCAAATCTTATTTGCACACCACAATAAAATGTATTTCTCACAAACTCTAACTGGTCCATGAATACCAGCATGAGGCTGTGCTTAACACGGTCACCAAGGGACCCTCACCGACAGACGCCATGCCTTGCTGTCATTGCACCATCTGTGACTCCAGCCTCTTCCCAGTAACTAAGGCAGCAAAAGGGAAAGAGTAGAAACTTGTGCTGATCAAACCTCTCTCCAGAATTGACGTCAATCAAAGATGCTCACAGCTCATATCTCGGAATCCACCCACCATCATGCTGTGGTGGAGCCACTGTTAAAAGTCTCACCTGTGATGGTCTGAGATGTGATCTCAGTGGAAGGAAATTACAAGCAAGAACAGTTACCCGAGCGAGTGTAGTTGCTCTGTTGTGTCTGACTCTTTGTGACCCCATGGACTGTAGCCCACCAGGCTTCTCTGTCCGTGGGATTTCCCAGGTAGGAATATTGGAGTGGGCTGCCATTTCCTTCTTCAGAGGATCTTCCTGACCCAGGGATTGGACCCAAGTCTCCTGCAGAGCAGGCAGATTCCTTACCGTTTGAGCCACCAGGGAAGCTCTGGACCTAGAGAAGCGGTCCACTTTTCATTGCTAAAAGCTGGTTCTTCTTCCTCTTTAAGATGATTCAGGGGATTTTATTTACAAGCAAACACACACACACTTAAGAATCCTTGCCAATGTCCCCTCTGACAGCAAACTACTATTTGGGGTTACGTCACAGACAGTATGGCTCAATGTGTGTGTGTGCTCTAAAACACCAATAAACACATTTTTGAAAGAGAGTAGTGAAAATTAATTCTGCCAATGGATTAACCTTCATGTAGGGCAATGGTGAAGCTGAATGGTGAATGCTGAAGCTCCAATACTTTGGCCACCTGATGCAAATAACTAACTCATTGGAAAAGACCCTGATGCTGGGAAAGATTGAAGGCAGGAGGAGAAGGGGACAACAAAGGATGAGATCGTTAGATGGCATCACTGACTTGATGGACATGAGTTTGAGCAAGCTCCGGGAGTTGGTGATGGACAGGAAGGCCTGGCATGCTGCAGTCCATGGGGTCACAAAGAGACATGACTGAGTGACTGAACTGAAGCGCCTTGAAAGAAAATGACTGAAAAATCGAAGAGAAAGAAATCCAGGATACAGGTACATAGATAGAGTGATGGAAGTGAGCACAAATGTGAGTAATGTTGTGTCACATGATAGTGTCCAGTAGAAGGCATCCACCAGTGTGATAGGCAGAATAATGCCTGGCTCCCCTAAGATGTCTTCCTTCTTATTCCTGGAATTTGTGAAGACATTACCTTACATGTTACAAGGGGTTTTGCAGATGTGATTAAATTAATGATTTTGAAAATGGGAAAACTGTGCTGGTTTATCTGGATTGGCCCAATGTAACCACTAGGCTCTGTATAAGTGAAAGAGCAAGGTGGGAGAGTCCCCACCATCAAAGACGTGATAAACAAAGCAGAAATCGGAATGATGTGATTGCTGTCAGGTGTTCTTGAGTCAAAGAACCTCGAAAGGGCTAGGAAACAAATTCTTTCCTTAATCTTCCAGAAGGAACTCTGCTGACACCTTGATTTTAATCCTATGATACCCATTTCAGACTCTGACTTCCAAACCGTAAGATAACAAATTTATATTTTTAAAGACACTAAGTTAGTGCGAATTTGTTTCAGCATCAGTAGGGAACTGACAAAATTATGCAGGGTCACTAAACAACAAAGTAGACACCATGACTCACCCAGCTGACCTCAGCCTATCTCTTCTATCCTAGAGTAATGGTCATAGGAATGAATCCACAGTGGCAGTGATAGAAGTAACACGTGGGTCCATGGACTCCTAACATCAAAGCTGATCTAAATATTAAGTGTTACTATATTGCCATTAATTGAGATCAACTCTTAGCCCTTAATGTGGCTTTAGTCACTCAGAACACCATCCAGCAACTTGGTTGCAAATTTTTATCTTAGATCCTTCCTACCCCTGAGGGCTCAGTGTTGAAAAATCTGCCTGCCAATGCAGAAGATGTGGGTTTGATCCCTGGGACAGGAGATCCCTTGGAGAAGGAAATGGCAACCCACCTCAGTATCCTTGCCTGGGAAATCCCATGGGCAAAGGAGCCCGGTGGGCTAAAGTCTATGGGGTTGTGAAAGAGTTGGACACGACTTAGCGACTAAACAGCAACAAGCCCTGAGGAGACAACAGTTTATCTTTCCTAAAGTTGGCAAATACTCTGGGTATGGACTTCCCTTTCCCATTTGTAGACTTTCAACCATTCTCATCATCTAGAACTTACAGAAGGTTTGAATTGTCAGATTCAAAACCATGGATTTACATAGCATTACATCCGACTGAAGAATCCACCTTTTTTTTTTAACTTTTCATTTTGTGTTGGAGTATAGTTGATTAACAATGTTTAATATCAAACAATATTATGATGTTTCAGGTGGGCAGCAAAGGGATTCAGCCATACATTTACATGTATCTATTTTCCCCCAAGTTCGGTTCAGTCACTCAGTCACGTCCAACTCTTCACGACCACATGGACTGCAGCATGCCATGCTTCTCTGTTCATCGCCAACACCTGGAGTTTGCTCAAACTCATGGCCATCAAGCCAGTAATTGCATCCAACCATCTCATCTTTTGTCATCCCATTCTCCTCCTGCCCTCTTTCTCAGCATCAGGGTCTTCTCCAAGGAGTCAGTTCTTCACATCAGGTGGCCAAAGTATTGAAGCTTCAGCATCAGTCCTTCCAATGGATATTCAGGACTGATTTCCTTTAGAATTGACTGGTTTGATCTCCTTTTTGTCCAACAGACTCTCAAGAGTCTCCTGCAACACTGCAGTTCAGAAGAATCAATTCTTCAGCACTCAGCTTTCTTTATGGTCCAACTCTCACACCCATACATGACTACTGGAAAAACCATAGCTTTGACTATATGGAGCTTTGTTGGCAAAGTAGTGTCTCTGCATTTTAATATGCCATCTAGGTTTGTCATATCTCTTCTTCCAAGGAGCAAGTGTCTTTTAATTTCATGGCCACAGTCACCATCTGCAGTGATTTTGGAGCCCAAGAAAACAAAGTCTGTCACTGTTTCCATTGTTTTCCCATCTATTTTCCCCCAAACTCCCCTCCTATCCAGGCTACCATATAACATGGAGCAGAATTCCTGATGTGATGCAGTAGGCTATCCATTTTATTTTATTTTTTTAATTTTTTTTAAATTTTAAAATCTTTAATTCTTACATGTGTTCCCAAACATGAACCCCCCTCCCACCTCCCTCCCCATAACATCTCAGTGGGTCATCCCCATGCACCAACCCCAAGCATGCTGTATCCTGCGTCAGACATAGACTGGCGATTCAATTCTTACATGATAGTATACATGATAGAATGCCATTCTCCAAAATCATCCCACCCTCTCCCTCTCCCTCTGAGTCCAAAAGTCCGTTATACACAGCTGTGTCTTTTTTCCTGTCTTGCATACAGGGTCGTCATTGCCATCTTTCTAAATTCCATATATATGTGTTAGTATACTGTATTGGTGTTTTTCTTTCTGGCTTACTTCACTCTGTATAATCAGCTCCAGTTTCATCCATCTCATCAGAACTGATTCAAATGAATTCTTTTTAATGGCTGAGTAATGCTCCCTTGTGTATATGTACCACAGCTTTCTTATCCATTCATCTGCTGATGGACATCTAGGTTGTTTCCATGTCCTGGCTATTATAAACAGTGCTGCGATGAACATTGGGGTACATGTGTCTCTTTCAATTCTGGTTTCCTCGGTGTGTATGCCCAGCAGTGGGATTGCTGGGTCATAAGGTAGTTCTATTTGCAATTTTTTGAGGAATCTCCACACTGTTCTCCATAGTGGCTGAACTAGTTTGCATTCCCACCAACAGTGTAGGAGGATTCCCTTTTCTCCACACCCTCTCCAGCATTTATTGCTTGCACATTTTTGGATCGCAGCCATTCTAACTGGTGTGAAGTGGCTATCCATTTTAAATGTAACAGTGTGCACATATCCATCCCAAACTCCCTAACTCTCCCTTATCCCCTCCCATTCTTCTGACACCCCAGCAACCATAGGTTACTTGTCTAAGTCTGTGAGTCTGTTTCTGCTTTGTTAATAAGTTCCTTTGTATCATTTTCTTTTTAGATTCTGCATGTAAACGATATTACACAATATTTGTCTTTCACTATCTCACTGACTTCACTCAGGATGACGATCTCTAGGTCCATCCATGTTGCTGAAGATGGCATTATTTCATTCTTTTTAATGGCTGAATAATATCCCACTCCATGTGTATATACCACAACTTCTTTATCCATTTTTCTGTCGATGGGCACTTAGGTTGCTTCCAAGTAGTGGCTGCTGTAAGCAGAGCTGCAGTGAACAGTGGGGTGCACGTATCCTTTTGGCTCATGTATTTCTCCAGAAATATACCCTGGAGTTGGATTTATATGAGTAGAGTCATATAGTGGCTCTCCTTTCAGTTTTTCAAGGGACCTCCATACTGTTCTCCATATTGGCTATACTAATTAATGTTCCCACCAACAATTCCCTTCTCTGTGGAGGGAGTGGAAGGTTCCTTTCTCCTGCACCCTTTTGAGCATTTATTGCTTCTGGATTTTTTGATGATAGCCATTCTGACTGATGTGAGGTGATACCTCATTGTAGTTTTGATTTCCACTCACTAGTAATGAGTGATGATAAATATCTTTTCATGTGCCCCTTGGCTATCTGTATGTCTTCTTCAGAGGAATATTTATTTGGGTCTTCTGCCCAGTTTTTTGATTGGATTGTTTGTTTTGATGATGATAAGCCTGATGAGATAATTTATAAATTTTGGAGAATAATCCCTTGTTGGTCACATTGTATGAAGATATTTTCTCCCGCTTTGTGTGTTGCCATTTCATTTTGCTTATTGTTTCCTTTGCTGGACAAAAGCTCTTGAGTTTAAATAGGTCCCATTTGTTTATTTTTGTTTTTATTTGTATTATTCTCAGAGACAGATTGAAAAAGATATCACTGTGATTTAAGTCCGAGTGATCTATCTAGGTTTTCCTCTAGGAGTTTTAGAGTGTTTGGTCTCACATTTGTGTCTTTAATCTAATCTGACTTTACTTTCGTGCATGGTGTTAAGGAATGATCTAGTTTCATTTTTTTCACATGTAGTGGTCCAGTTTTTCCAGTATCATTTGTTGAAGGGACTGTCTTTCCAACATTTTGTAGTCTTCCCTCCTTTGTTGTAGATTAATGGACCATAGGTGTGTGGGTTTATTTCTGGGCTTTCTATCCCGTTCAAAGACCCTTCTTCAGAACAGAAGTATTATAGCAGTGTAATCCACTGGCTCTATCATGTATCCATCATGCAAACCATCAGACTGATAGAGCAATGAAAATGATGACTGAAATACAGACTGGTAACTTGGACTGCAAGGAGGTCCAACCAGTCCATTCTGAAGATCAGTCCTGGGTGTTCACTGGAAGGACTGATGCTAAAGCTGAAACTCCAGTACTTTGGCCACCTCATGCGAAGAGTTGACTCATTGGAAAACAGCCTGATGCTGGTAGGGACTGGGGGAAGAAGGAGAAGGGAATGACAGAGGATGAGATGGCTGGATGGCATCACCAATTCAATGGACATGGGTTTGAGTAAAGTCCGGGAGTTGGTGATGGACAGGGAGGCCTGGTGTGCTGCGATTCATGGGGTTGCAAAGAGTTGGACACGACTGAGTGACTGAACTGAACTGAATGACTCCTGAATATATGGAAAATAATCTATCAGGATGCAGTATACACCCTAAATCAATGCCTATCATATTTTCCAGTGAACCCAATAGATATGAGTCTGAGAAATATTTCTGAAAGCTGGAGTAACCACACAATCATCACTCCTAGGGATTCCAGTACTGCAACTCTTGACTCTAAAGGTTTAGAAGTCCTGATCCTTTGCCAGAAGACACAGACCTAATCTCATTAAACTTTCAACTATAGCTGCCATCTGGTTACTTTAG
The DNA here is from genome assembly GCF_032405125.1 of Capricornis sumatraensis. Classification (NCBI taxonomy): domain Eukaryota; kingdom Metazoa; phylum Chordata; class Mammalia; order Artiodactyla; family Bovidae; genus Capricornis; species Capricornis sumatraensis. Next base: position 35,536,081 of record NC_091088.1, on the reverse strand, counting down.
GATATGTGTGCCAAGAAATCAGCAGTCAAGGAAAAAAAAAGGAATCACCAACCTGAATAGGGTAATACACGCTAAATATCAGAAGGAGATAGGACTGCCAAAGAATATGTTCAGGTACCAAAGAATAGGATTTGTGTCCACGAGAGCCACAGTAACATCTCTTGATACCTCTTTGCCCATATTTAACAGGAAATTGACAAGCAAAGCACCTGTGGCCTGAGAAGGACATTATGACTGGCCACAATACCCACTTGATATGAGGATTTGGGTCACTTGTCTGTGTAATCTACCTAAATCCAGCAGAGGTGCTAGCCAAGGCTAGGTGGAATCTAAAATGTGAAGTTGAGGAAGGAGATTATAAGTCAGAATTAACTCCAGGGGGAAAATAGACAAAGCAGAACCCTGGCAAAGCCATTTCTAGAACTTATCCTATGAAGAAAGTAGTGAGTTCCAGTTAGTGCAAAGTGTGCCACCCTGGTATGTCTCCATTCCCCGACTTCCTCCTTTCCACTGTCAGGCCTGAGTCACACATTGCTGAAGCTGCTGAGACTGTTGGTAGCTGAAGGCTCTTACATGAATCATTCCCCAGGAATTTCCTCAAAAGAAGAGAGCTGACTTACACAAACCAGTAACCTCTTCCTGAGACATGCCACCTAGAGTCACCGGCGGAGGAGGAGGCAAAGATGAGTCAAAAGAGTACAATTACGAAGATTCATCCCACCTCCAGTGGTTCCCTTGGATTGTAGTGACTGTGTTTATAATCCCGTGTTCCTCATTATGCACTATTTCACTCACCCACAGATTCTGACTCAAAGCATATTCCCCCCAAACCTTTTATATATAAGTGTTCATCTCAGGGTCTATTGGGGGAAAACCTGACCTACGTCATCTAAATAAGAATCAATAAGAACCATGAAGAAGAAGTGCAGGTTTCTATGAAAGTATAGAGTCTAAGATTAGGTTTAAATCAATCAGTCAGTTCAGTCGCTCAGTTGTGTCCGACTCTTTGCAAGCCCATGGACTGCAGCACACCAGGCTTCCCCGTCCATCACCAACTCCCAAATTAGTATTGGATGGATGTGCTGTTTCCTTCTTTATTTAGTCCTGGAAATTGAAATCATTTCTTTGTTCCCCTGTCCTTTTCCTTCTGCCTCTCCCACTAAGGAAACTTTGACCAACATCAAAGAGCAGCCGCACAGTAGAGAGCTGACTTAGCCATAAAGATTTCCCATTGCTGTGATATATGTGACTTTTTCCTTTTGCTGTCACTTAATTCTGCCCCCTGGACTTGCCTCTAAGGTGCAGAGAGAGAACCAAGTCTCTGTACTTTCAAGAATGTCTTTCTTCTCAAATTATCACTTGAACAGACAGGATGATCCCACATAGACTCCTTTAAGTTATCCAGCAGGCTTCTAAATATGAGAGAAGCACAAAATATGCCTTTCCATGTTTCTGGCACCTCTATGAGTAGAAAAAAATACAAATTATCATTGCATATTAAAGGCATCTGGGAAATGAGGTGATCATTGATAATTATGAACCTACATATGAATATAGGTTCATAAACATTTTACCTTTTAAGGCATTTTATTAAATATTGAATAACAGCCTCAGTTTTGGAATCAGATCTTGTGGACTCCAATTCTACCTCCTCCAATTCCCAACTGTTTCATTTTGAGCAGATCAGTTAAATACAGTGGTTTAAATGGACCATTTGTATATGTGCAAGGGGATTTATAATAGGTAGGTAGCATGTGGTACATGTTCTGTCCAACCCCGTCTTCTCTGACAGTGAACCTGTCCCCTTGCTGCAGGTGTTGATTGCTCCTAGCACTTACCTGTACATTTCGTCAAAGATTTTCCCTTGGTTGATGAGATCTACCTAGTTTTCCCTTGGTTGAGGTCCATCTGAAGTGGCTGGGCAACTATTCATACCCAACTCACCCCCAGCACTCCAGCCAGTAATTGAATCTGCAGTGGGGATACGTCCCAATTATGACCAAGGAATTATGGAAATATTCTACAGGAAATTCTTCCTCATTAGGAAGAGACGATCTTTTCCATCCCCTGTATGTTGGTGTTGTTTCTATGTACTACATGCAACAGCTATAGTTACCAACAAACTATACTGAATACGGAACAAGCATTGAAGATGACAGGACAGACAGGGAAGAAAAGTAAATATTTGATAACATAGGTAACTCCCTAAATCAAACGTTCCAGAGAATTTTGTTTCCCCCTGAAAAGGCTCAACTTCGTATTATGTTGGTTAACACGTGTCAGCATTATTTAGTGAGTCGATTCAAGGGTCCTCTTTCTTGCAGCAAAAGGAGGCTAACAGATACACAGGGTGTGTGTTTGTGAGGGGCGGGGGGATGAAGAAAGAGAGACAGAGGCTGAGATAGAAGGAAGAGAGATGGGAACATATCCTGCCATCTGCTTTGATTCCCTTATCTTAGTCACTGAGGAAGCCCTACCTGCTCCTTCAGAAACTGCCCAGCTTTCTTTGTTCTAGAATTAGATTGAATTGGGTTTCACTAAAGGGGACCTGAAAAACTGGTATTGATTAATTCCTATTTCAAAGTGTTTAGAACAGCTACAGTACAATAGACAATGATAATCAGCTATTTATAGCATTCTTAATTATCAAGGTACATTATGTCCTTTCATCTTATCACTCCTTATGAGACCAAAGTGGTGGTTCTTAAAGCTGGTTTCACATTAGTATCACCTGCAGAGCTTTGAAAGCAATGCGGCCCAAATCTTCCACTTTCATGGTGATGGAGTAACTGATTCAAGTCTTCAATGTATATAACTGGGAAACCAGACAAAATATATGAAACCGCTTGTGTTGGTGTGATGACTGTATAGTTGGTTTTTGTCCTTGGTTCCTAGCACATAGCTCCTAAAACCTTTGGAATCTCTGGCGTGATAGAAAGCATCGTTTGTTCTAATGAGGTCACTGTTTTATTTTTTTTTTTTTTTCAGTGAAACACAGTTTACTTACATGAACAAAAACACTTATACAAATATATACATATATGTAACTAAAATTAAAGCTTCATGAGACAATATTTACTCTCAGTGCAAGTCATATATCTTTTTTAAATTTTTACTGGAGTATAGTTGATTTGCAATGTCGTGTTAGCTTCTGCTGTACAACAAAGTGAATCAGTTATAGATATACATATATCTCCTCTTTTTCAGATTCTTTCCCCATATAGGCTATATAGAGTTATCTGTGCTCCAGTACTCTTGCCTGGAAAATCCCATGGACGGAGGAGCCTGGTAGACTGCAGTCCATGCGGTCGCGAAGAGTTGGACACGACTGAGCAACTTCACTTACACTTTTCACTTTCATGCATTGGAGAAGGAAATGGCAACCCACTCCAGTGTTCTTACCTGGAGAATCCCAGGGATGGGGGAGCCTGGTGGGCTGCTGTCTCTGGGGTTGCACAGAGTTGGACACGATTAAAGCGACTTAGCAGCAGCAGCAGCAGTGCTGTATTATTAATCCTTCAGTTCAGTTCAGTCGCTCAGTCATGTCTGACTCTTTGCAATCCCATGAAACACAGCACGCCAGGCCTCCCTGTGCATCACCAACTCCTGGAGTTTACTCAGACTCATGGCCATCGAGTCAGTGATGCCATCCAACCATCTCATCCTCTGTCGTCCCCTTCTCCTCCTGCCCCCAATCCCTCCCAGCACCAGAGTCTTTCCAGTGAGTCAACTCATCACATGAGGTGGCCAAAGTACTGGAGTTTCAGCTTTAGCATCATTCCCTCCAAAGAAATCCCAGGGCTGATCACCTTCAGAATGGAGTGGTTGGATCTCCTTGCAGTCCAAGGGACTCTCAAGAGTCTTTTCCAACACCAGCGTTCAAAAGCAGCAATTCTTATTAGATATCTATTCTCTTAATAATAGGGTGTATATGTCAGCCCCAATCTTCCAGTTTATCTCCCCACTGCCGCCTGTAGTAACCATGTTTGTTTTCTATATCTGTGACTCTGTTTTTGTTTTATAAGTGAGTTAATTCGTACCATTTTTTAGATTGCACATATAAAGCAGAAGACCCAGGTTTGATCCCTAGGTTGGCAAGATCCCCTGGAGAAAGGAATGGCTACTCACTCCAATATTCTTGCATGGAGAATCCCCCCATGGACAGAAGAGCCTAGCAGGCTAGAGTCCATGGGGTCACAGAGAGTCAGATATGGCTGACCAACACTTCACTTTATTAGTGATGTTATGCGATGTCTTTCTCCTGCTGACTTCACTCAGTGAAGAGATGAAAATCTCTAGGTCCATCCATGTTGGTGCAAATAGCGTTCTTTCGTTCTTTGTTATAGCTGAGTAGTGTTTCATTGTGTATGTGTACCACGTCTTCTTTATGCATTCCTCTATTGATGGCCATTTAGGTTGCTTCCATGTCCTGGCTATCATAAATAGTGCTTCAGTGAACACTGGGATGCGTACATCTTTTGAATTATGATTTTCTCCAAATGTATGCCCATGAGTGAGATTGCTGGATCATGCATTCGTGCTAAATCACTTCAGTCATGTCCGACTCTTTGCAATCCTATGGACTGTAGCCCGCGAGGCTCCTCTGTCCATGGTATTCTCCTGGCAAGAATACTGGAGTGGGTTGCCAAGCCCTCCTCCAGGGGATCTTCCTGACCCAGGGATGGAACTCCCGTCTCTCACAGCTCCTGCATTAGCAGGTGGGTTCTTTACTACTGTTCCACCTGGGAAGGCTTGCTGCATCACAGGGCAACTCTGTTTTTAGCTTTTTAAGGAACATCCGCACTGTTTTCCATTGAAGCTCTACCAATTGACATTCCCACCAATGCTGCAGGAGAATTCCCTTTTCTCCACACCCTCTCCAGCATTTATCGTTTATAGATTTTTTTTTGATGATGGCCATTCTGACTGGTGTAAGGTGATAAGCTCATTGTAGTTTTGATTTGTATTTCTCTAATAATTAATGATGTTGAGCATCTTTTCATGTGCTTTTTGGCCCTCTGTGTGTCTTCTTTGGAGAAATGTCTACTTAGATCTTCCATGCAAGGCCACTTTTGATGAGCACCTAGATAGCCTCAGGGCCTGGTTGCCACATAAAATCAAGGATTAGGAGGTTGGAACTTTCAGCTCTACCCCTTGGAGGCAGAGCTGGAGCTTGAGTTAATCACCAATTGCCAAAGATGTAATCAGTCATGATTACTTAATGAAACTTCCATGAAAACCACTAAATGCAGGCTATAGAGAACTGAGTTACTGAACACATGGCAGTACTAGAAGGAAGGTATACCCGGAAGGGACATGCAGTCTGGGTGCCTTCTCCCGTACCTCGCCCTACTCACTTCCATTTGGCTGTTCCTGATGGGGTCCTCTGCATTAAACCAGTAAGTAAAGGGCTTTCTGCAGTTCTGAGACACTTTAGCAAATTATCAAACCTGAGGAGAGAGTCATGGTATCTCTGGATTTATAGCTGGTTGGGCAACGGGGACTTGCAAGTGATGTCTCCATGTCTTGTGGGACCACGCCCTCAACCTGAAGGGACTGTGCTAACACCAGGTGGTTAGTGTCACAATTGAATTATACAGCATCCAGTTCATGTTCAGAGAGCTGGAGAATTGGTTGACAGGGAGAGACCAAAAACGTACATTTGTATTAGAAGCATTGTGAATAAAAACAATTCAGTTAGACATCATACAGTAGGCAGGATAGGAATTGTGATACCTGAGAGAAAGGAAATAAGTGAGATGAACCTTATAATTCCCCTGGATTTCCAGACCCAGTACAGAAGAAGGAACCCCCAAAAGGCAATATTCTTGAGATTATGAAGCAGATATTACAGGGTTAAAGGAGTCCAAGGTACTGGAAAGGATGAAGATACACAGACAAAAAGCTCCAGAAATCTGCAACAGGTCCCATGGGTCTATTATTGAATACAAAGCTACATGAATGTAGTGAATAATTCCATAAACCTAAGCAGAGGAACCATACCAGGGAGCTGTAAGATAAACAGTTATGATCGTCTTCTGAGTTCTGACCAGTCAGAGTGGAGGTATGCTCACGGAACACCGAGAACACCCTGGAGGCAAAGATATATCACCCCTTAGTAGTAATGCAAAACTGTCTCTAGAATAATAACTACTGTCGACCAATACTAACAGCATTTAAAAAGAAGCAAGCCTGGGAAGTCTCAGACTGATCTGAAAGTAACTTAACTCTCAAACAAGACAAAATTTAATGTCTGTAGAAGAAGATAACAAATCCCAGATTCTACCAATGTAATATTCACAATCCCCAATGCCCAGTAAAAATTATTAGGCAGATAATTTTGGGTAGTCAAGGCAACATCAGCTATGTAAATTTGATACCCCCAACTTCTCTAACAAAATGAACAGCAAAGCTCAATAAAACAAATAAACTGACAGAAACTAACTGCAACACAGAACATGAAGATCATGGACAACTAAAACTAGACTGCTGATAAGTCAAAACATAAACACCCGATTCCAGCCAGTTTTCTTTGTGCTTTCCGCCACAAGAATTTGGAAATCCAAGTACAGTTGGAGAAACCACTATTGAGCAGAAGTTAGAGGATCTATGTTTAGTTTTTTTCTCAATTTTTCTAAAACTGTATCAGAAAAAGATAGACTGTCCTCTGTATGAAATGCTTAAAGCATGCAGGTAGATAAAAAAGCTAAACATTGTTGTAGGGGAGAAGTGGTAAAAAGAAAAGCAGAGACACTTTTGAAAGTACATAGTAAAAGGGGGAAAAAATCAAAAGCATGAAATTCAAGATTCAGCAAGATAAAATAAGTAGATGATATTAAAGATCACTCAACACTATTTCCAGTCCCTCAAACAAACAAACACACACACACACACACACACACACACAGAGGAAAAGAAACATAGTTTTCTACTCTGACAGAAGAGGGCACTCTTGAACTAGGAATCTTATAAACCATTACCAACTAGCAGGTCTGACCACTAAATATGCAAGGAAAGAACATTCTTCAACTGCTGTGTCTAAGTGTGTGTGTGTGTGTGTGTGTGTGTGTAAGAAACAAGAAAAACCTATATAACACAACATTCAAAACTGAATTACTATACTCAAGCATTTAGGGATATGAAAAAACAATTTGAATTGGAAACTTTAAAAGTAAAAATAGAAATAGGGAAAAAAGGAGAAAATGAAGTAAGACTTGATCTCTGGAAAGAAATAGAATAAGACAAAGTAATATTAGAAATTATGACTACATTCCAAAGTTCTCAAAGAAAACAAATATTTAAATGAGAATATTAAAAAGACATCGAAGAAACCAAAAAAACCAATGCAATTCAAATGAGTTAAATCAGTAAAAATGTGTGAGAAAAAATAGTTGAAATTGAAGACAGTCAAAGAGAAGGTAGCATCTGTACAATTGGAGTCCCTGCAGAAACTAAGACGATGGAACAAGATTCGTATTAAAACCACTGTAAAATATTAGTAGCAATTTCCAGAAAGAGAAAGAAGAAAACCTTGTAATAACATATTTAAAGCACCAGGTACCCTGAAAAATCACCTGTAATGATCAACTCCATGATATATACTAATAAAAATGTTCAATTTGTAAAGATTTAAGAACTATCCTTAGGACTTTCAACATAAAAATAAACTATCTCACAAGGGGAGATACAGACTTATTATCAAGCACATATGGAACATTTATAAAAATTTAACATATTTTAAAATAAAAAGAATCAATAATCTCCATAAATATCACTCTGATCAAAATTTAATAAAACTGGAAATTATTGGGAAAAAACCCTAGAAATCAAATGTTTCTGATTTTCCACAAATCTTTATCAAGTATTTGACATGATATTTACTTGTCCTTTGGCTCAAATTCAGCCTGAAATTTTTGGTCAGGTGCTGGGTTAAATAAAGCCACAACTCTGTTAGCTGTCCTTCACAATTTTTCCAGTTGGTTCCTTTAAATTCCTAGCACATATGGCAAACAGTGGCCTAATCATCAGTTTTTCTAAGATTCAAATTTCTAGTGCTAAAAATGCACAAAGAGCAAAATCTCAGAATATATAATTTTTGAACCGCTAAGTTACAAGTTATTAAGAAGGGAGGCTATTCGGCTCACTCCATTATGTTTGGGGTGGGGAGGGAGACTTCTTCTAGAATTTAACTAAGAGGATACTCTGAAGGGTATTCCAATTAATGATAAGAAATGGACACTGCTATGATTTTTGAGGTTTAATGTTTTCATCTTCCTTCTAACCCAGAATTTTGAAACAGCAACATATAGCATGTTGAATACTCAGATGGAAAAATTATACCAAGTGAACAGAAAATACTTTGAGCTATCTATTCATTCCATCATTCAGAAAAGTATATTTACTACCAGCTACATGTGAGAATCTCTGATAGATAATCACCCCCAAGATTTTAAGACATAGTCCTTGCCTTCCAGTAGCTTATCATTCACTGAGAGAGACAAATTCACAGATAAGACATGTCAGTAAAATGAAATGAATATTATTGTGGGCATATGGGTAACTATGGGTAACCAAAAACTATGCTTGAGATGAAGTAAATAAGGAGATCAGTGCTTCACAAAGCAGGTGAAAATTATAATGCAATTTTGGAGGTTAAGAAACAGTTTACATAAATATACAAATAGGAAAGTGTATCTGTTAGCTATTTCTGTAGCATTGCTGCATAACATACAACCCATGGCATACAACAATAAGCATTTATCACTTTACATGTATGTGGTTGAACTGGGCCAGTTCTGAACAACTCAGCTGAACACACCTATATATCTTCAGGGCCAGTTCTGAATAACTCAGCTGAACACACCTGTATATCTTAAGGGTGGGGTGCTCTGGATCCTGGCTGGGCCTGGCTGGTAACTTGACTTCAAGCTGCAGAGCTGAATGGACTTGGTCTTCACTGTGCATTCTTCAGATCTCATCCAAATAAGCATTCTGAGACCCATGGTGAGGGGCAGTAAGCTCCTCAGGGAAAGTACTTCTAATACGAGCAGGAGGGCAAAAGAATGAGCAAAAGACCAGTGTCTCTTTGGCCTGAAGTGGGAGCTGGGAAATGGCACAGTGTCACTTCCTCCCACCTTCCTTCCTTTCATGTTCCACAGTAAGTCTAATTGACAATCAGTCATCAGTAGGATGGTACAATAAATTCATCCCACTCTAAGGGATGATACTGAAAAATCTGTGACAAAAAAGAGGATGCACAATTCTAATATAGGGAGGAAATGAAGAGCTGGGAATAAATGATTCAATCAAAAAGTATATTCCCAGATGACATAATATTAATAGATGAGCCAGAATTATTTTTAAAACTGTATACATATATATTAAATATATGAATTATTAAAATACATTGAAAAAGACTGCATCTACATATGTTATTTTAGAGACCCTAAAGTAGTTCCTTTAGATTGGATGGGCATAGGGAACAGGTAAGGATAAAATCTGACATTTCCCCCCCAAAATAAACATTTAATTTCCTTTTTAATTAATATTTTCTTTATGATTAAATGGTTCCTTTTTATTTATAGTCTGTTACCTCTTACCCACAATTATAAATAGATCTTATTCTTCTGTTTGACATGCAGGAAACAGAGAATGTATTATACATTTTCAGTAGATGGTGAATCCTGGCCCCATCATAGTTAGCACTGAAATCCTCACTAATAAAAAGATGCTGCATATTGATTTTTACCTTAAGAAATGCTGTGGGGAAGACAAGGACATAAATTAGAAATGAAATGAAGCACAGTATTTAGAATTTAGACATTAACAATTTCCAATATAGGAAACACTGCATGTTTTCTTGTGAAATAAAAAATTCTGACATCTTTAGCCTTCGTGCATTGGTTAAAAATGACACATGATGAATGATAAAATATTTTAAACCAAGATGAATATCCTGTTTCATTCCATTTCCAATTTGTACCAATATCTCTCCGTTAGTATTTCTCAAAATGAAAATTCAAGTGTACCATACTGTGGTGAGAATTTTATTAACTGTAAAAAAAATATTAACTATTTGGGCCCATGATTTAGGGAGTAAACATGATCTTGCAAAATTTTTCTTTTGTTTTTTACATCAAACTATGTTTAAATGGAATTAATGTTCAAAAAAGAATCTTGCATTGCCATTGTGCAAAAACTCTTGATTCATAACAATAATTTAAAATTGTTATATTTGGAAATTGTAAAGTATGTTATATTAATATTTGGAAGCTGCTAACACATTTTTTGTTTTGGAGAAGGCAATGGCAACCCACTCCAGTACTCTTGCCAGGAAGGTCCCATGGATAGGCTGCAGCTCACGGGATCGCTAGGAGTCGGACACAGCGACTTCACTTTCACTTTTCACTTTCATGCATTGGAGAAGGCAATGGCAACCCACTCCAGTACTCTTGCCTGAAGAATCCCAGGGACGGAAGAGCCGGGTGGGCTGCCGTCTATGGGGTCGCACAGAGTTGGACATGACTGAAGCAACTTCACAGCAACACATTTTTTAACCAGATGATGTATAAAAGAAGACTTCAACATAGTTAGCTAGGGGGAGGGGGCAGTTCACTGCAGTGATGAAGAGCTTGGTTCCTGCTCTCTTTCATCTTCAAAGCTAGTAACAAGTCAAACCCTTCTCACACCTTGGATTTCTCTTATCTCCTTTTTTTTGGGGGGGGCTACATTTCTGCTGTCTTCCTCTTCTGCTTAAAGGATGTATGTGATTGCATTGGTTTCACCCACATAATCCAAGATAATCACCCTATTCTAATGTCAGCTGACTAGTAACTGAAATTCTATCTACAATTAGTAACCTTAATTCTATTTATTATACAAAATCCCTCTAATAACTGTGGCAAGATTAGTGTTCAAGAATATGTTTTTCAGGGTGAAGTATAAGGTCTGTTTGCATGCCTATCTACCCCAATGCCTCACAGGATTCTTTTGGAAATTAAATGAAGTACTACATATAACGTGTTTCATATAGTGCCTGACAGTAAAATCTCCATAAGTTATAGCTGATATCATTGCTGATTAATCAATAGCATATCTAATATTTGGGTACATTCACCTCTTCCCTGATAGTTCGGATGGTAAAGAATCCACCTGCAATGCAGGAGACCCCAGTTCAATTCCTGGGTTAGGAATATCCACTTGAGAAGGGATAGAGGAGAAGGGGCTGACAGATGGGTGAGATGGTTGGATGGCATCACCGACTTAATGGACATGAGTTTAAGTAAGCTCCGGAAGTGGGTGATGGACAGGAAAGCCTGTTGTGCTGCAGGCCATGGGGTCATAAAGAGTCAGACACAACTGAACGACTGGACTGAAGTGAACAGACCTATGTTACACATTTTAGTTGGCATGTGACCTGGAACAACTTACATCAGTCATCTTAGCTCTCAGAATTTTCAGCTATGACATGGGCATAACTGACATTTATTTTAAAAAATAAGGAAAGTGCTATCAGTTCAGTTCAGTCGCTCAGTCGTGTCCGACTCTGCGACCCCATGAATCGCAGCACGCCAGGCCTCCCTGTCCATTACCAACTCCCGGAGTTCACTCAGGTTCCCATCCATCGAGTCAGTGATGCCATCCAGCCATCTCATCCTCGGTCGTCCCCTTCTCCTCCTGCCCCCAATTCCTCCCAGCATCAGAGTCTTTTCCAATGAGTCAACTCTTTGCATGAGGTGGCCAAAGTACTGGAGTTTCAGCTTTAGCATCAGTCCTTCCAAAGAAATCCCAGGGTTGATCTCTTTTAGAATGGACTGGTTGGATCACCTTGCTGTCCAAGGGACTCTCAAGAGTCTTCTCCAACAGCACAGTTAAAAAGCATCAATTCTTTGGCACTCAGATTTCTTCACAGCCCAACACTCACATCCATACATGACCACTGGAAAAACTATAGCCTTGATTAGATGGACCTTTGTTGGCAATGTAACGTTTCTGCTTTTCAATATGCTATCTAGGTTGGTCATATCTTTCCTTCCAAGAAGTAAGCATCTTTTAATTTCATGGCTGCAGTCACCATCTGCAGTGATTTTGGAGCCCCTGAAATTAAAGTCTGACACTGTTTCCACTGTTCCCCATCTATTTCCCATGAAGTGATGGGACCAGATGCCATGATCTTCGTTTTCTGAATGTTGAGCTTTAAGCCAACATTTTCACTCTCCTCTTTCACTTTCATCAAGAGTCTTTTTAGTTCCTTTTCATTTTCTGCCCTATACTATCTTCTAAATAATAGAAAGTGTTAGTCCCTAAGTCATATCCAATTCTTTCCAACCCCATGGACTGTAGCCCACCAGACTATTCTGTCCATGGAATTCTCCAGGCTAGAATACTGGAGTGGGTAAAGCCATTCCCTTCTCCAGGGGATCTTCCCAACCCAGAATCAAACCCCAGTCTCCTGCATTGCAGTCCCATCTGAGCCACTAGAGAAACCCCTTTAAATAACAGATTCTCAGTAAAAGTGAGTATTCTCTCCTCTTATCCCTATTTCATACACAGGTTTTAAAATCAAAGCAAAGGAAATGATATTTTTATTTTAATCCATGACATGCTTTCATTTTCTTAGTCTGTGAAATGATTCTTGCATCATAGGGACATGAGTAAACTAAATTAGAAAGCTTCATGATTTATTATTTAGTGACTTTCCCCTTTTAAAAAGTGAAGAATTTTAAAGCATTTCAAAATCTTGTGATTGACACATTTTCATCTTTCAGGTCACCGATTAAGTAATACTAGTGTTCCAATTACTGTAATAAGAATGGTTGTAAAACACGATTCTGTTTGGAAAATGTACAGCTAGCTAAATTCCCAGTAGCTGAGTCTTTACCATGGGAATTTACCTCCCATGCTTTTGTTGGCAACCTTTAGTAAGCTTTTAGCTGGCAGCATCTGAAAAGGCAGTGTCTTGCCCCTACTATTTATTAAAATCTGTTATCTATATTTTAAAGGGAATGTTTTCTATCTGTGTACTTTGTGATCAGTAACAATGTGGTAGGCAAGGTCATGAAAGATTAGCTGGGATTTAAAGTAATTTGATGTTTGACTATGATAATGAAATATGTACTGTATTGGATCTTTGCTTGGTAAACAGGGATAGTTTTCAATTGGGAAAGTTTCATTCCAAAAATAATTACAACACTGAACCCTAAAACCAGCATATTGAAAGAGAAAACAAGATGATTACTCTATCTATTGAAACATTTTACAACTTTGGAGAATATATATATTCTTTCATGGACTTAACCACCAATTTATGTGTTCGTGTATGTATATAAAAATATATGTAAATTATTAGTAAAAGTGTTTAAATTGTACACCTATAAGGAATACATATATGTATATGATTAATTGTATATGTATTAATTAATTTGTATTAATATGTATATGATTAATAATGATGTGTATATGTGATATAGTATATGTAATGAAGTTATATGAAGTTAATTATATATAAAATATAAATGTAACTAGTTATGAAATGTGAAATTTTATGTATATATATATACACATATATACACACACACATATGCGTGACTTACAAGTCAGTGTGCTTAATAAACAGCTGCTGTTACTGTAAGTTAATGACTTTTTCACACGCTATTTCTAAAACTGAAAGTCCCTTGAAGGAGGAAAGATATGTGTGTGTATGTATAATATAGAGTCATATATGCCGGGGTTCAGCCCCGGTGGATCCAGGGAATTCGAAGGGTGGACGGCGTTGGAGTGGAAAGACTTGTTTATTTATTAATATAAGATTAGATTAAGAAACTATAGTGCAGTAGGAAGATTAAGTGGAGAAAGAGGGCTGAATAGCTTGGTTTACGCGGAAGACCAATAAAATTCCAGACAAGGAATTTGCACCATCTACATTGGGCCACCGGTGCCCGCTTGAATATCTAAGGGTGCCTCGCCTTAAGCTCCCTTTCGCGCGGATCTTAATAACCAGGGCAAATAAGTAGACCTGGCGAGCCTCCGCGCCCCAGATGGAAATTTAGCCTGAAATTAAAGTAAAGAGCAGAGGGAAGAAAAGGGAGAGAAAAAGAGAGAGAGAGAGAGACACGGGGGGAGCCAGATTCCCAAGAAACCAGGCCGAGACTAGTCCGAGAAGCTGGTCCGAGAATCTGGTCCCGTCCTTTATTGTTCAGAAGGCCTTTTATACTTTTGATAAAACATGGAGATCAATGGGTAACACAAAGTTATGCAGCGTTAGCAGTCCAGACTCTTATCAAAACCAGGCTTTTCTCTCTGCATACCTAATTGTATACACAAGTCTTAGGTAATTTACATCATCTTCCAGCCAAAAGGGCCAATTAACATTTTACAGCCTTTTTTCTGATAAGGGTTTGTCAACCACAAGACTTATTTGTGTTGATCTTCCCAAGGTCTGGTGCCACTCTCAGAAAGCACTAAATAAAGTTACATTCTTACACAGCAAAGATACAGCAACTTATAACAAGTAGAGGGAGTACAGTGATTTACAGCAAAAGAGAAGCAATTAACTCAAAAGTCAGTGTTGCTAACATCAAAACTACTATGTATCTTTTTCTACATCCTGCTTACATTAACATCCTTCCAGGTGCCTAAAAGATAAAGAATATGGAGGTCTGGCAGCAATCCTTGAGTCAACAGTGAAAACCCTCTACCATCATAATTTTTAACTCTTTAGAAAAGGCTCTGTATCTTTAAGATGCTTTTAAGCTTTGTGCCTCCCGCGGTTGGGGGGCTGTAAGCAATTCACAAGCTGTAAGAGGTCTGGGGAACCTGTTAGGCAGGCTAGAGAGCTATCAGAGGGGTTTAACTGAAACATCCCTTTCAAATGCAGAAGACTAAAACCCTGAATTGACTTTTTTCCAGAGAATATCAGAAAAGTGGAAAAGCAGAGCACAAAAGCCGGCAGATTTTTGTTGGGGTACATGCTTAGGAATTTCCAGAGGGGTCCCTGAAGTCTGAGCACGCCTTGCGTATGTCAGCTTCCTTCCTCATGACCTTGTCACAGGCGGGATTCCTCACACTGGCTCCCAGCACATATATATTGATATTTAATCAGATATACAATTGTATATATTATGAAATCCTATATATTACATAATCATATAAATTTATAATGATATCTTATATAGTCTTATACAACCTAATATAAATTATATATTATGGAGGAATTACTTATAAGGGGGAAAACATTGAACGTCTATCTACAGATGGCCAGTAAACTGCTCTGATAGACAATAAGCTGCTCTTTAGGGGAAGGAAGACAAAAGAAAACATGGAAACACATTTAGACTCTAAACATATACTAGATAATAAGTATAGCAGGTGCTTTCAAATGAAACTACATGTTTCTTCTCACTTAATATTCCTGCCAAAACTATGAGATAAATGGCATCCTAATTTGTTTGATTATACTAATAATTTCCATACTGAGCTTTCTGGGTCAAAATGTATGAACATTTCTATGGTTCTTGCATGTAGTAATCTAATTTTAGTAACTCTCATAAAGAAATCACCAAAGAGGTATTTGTAATGTGAATTAGGTTATCTGGGGCTCTTCATTTCAAAGTTTTATTTCCTATGAAATGCTGTTGGGCAATATTGATTCATGATTAGATAGCAAGGGATCTTTCCCCAAAGCACTTGATTTAAACAACAACAGAAATTCGGTTACTAGTCATTCTCCTTTTACTAGTAGATATTGTCAAGGTAATTGAGTTTTACTGCATTTGAGGGTACCTGTGGGTAATGGTCAGGGTAGTGTACTTTACAAAGATTAGCAGGCAATAAACTAGCTTCTGCCTGGGCGTTTGAACCAAGGGCAGCCCTATTTAATCTCACAGCCTGCTGTGTAGAAACTTGTTTCCTGAGGTATTCTCACTTAAACGTGGCATCTAAGAAATGTCTTTTTGAAATACAGCACAGTTGTGTTTTCCTAAAATACCACTGCTGAAAATTCCTTCTCACAAGGGATGTGAATGTCAATAGATGAGATTGTCATAAAGAAAAAAAAAATCTTACTTTAGAAAAAAGAATATTCATGTCTTCAAAAAACATGTCCTAGACCAGTGTGGTGACCACAGGTATAAGAATGAAGAAATGATGAAAATGTGGTTCTTTCCCTCAAGGAACTTGAAGTCTTAAAAAAGAAATAGCATGTAAACAAGCCCTCCAGTGTTGACAACACTAATCACAGTGATTTATGGTGTTTGGTAATCATAATAAAAAGAGCAATCATTTATTAAGCACATCATCTGTGCCACATGCAGAATCAAATATTTACAAAAATTATCTCATTGGATAATCAGGATAGCCTAATGTGGTAGGTGCACTATGATCATTCTCATCTTCCTGAGGGTTACCTGGGGTCAGAAAGTTTAACTTGTCTGGCTGAAATAATGTGGAGGGGAAGTGACTCCATCAGGAACTGAGCTGTACAACTACAGAGTATCTCATCTCTACACTGCAGGGCTCAACGAAGGGTGGGATTATCTTTTATTTAGGACGATGGTGGAGATTAGTGGTGATTGGCAGGGAATGATATTCAAGGATTCACAAAACAGTAAGATATTAAGCAAGCTAAGCTTAAAAAAAAAAAAAACCTTTCCCAGTAGACTCGAACATGGGAATTCCAGGAAAAGGATACAGCGCATGCACCGAGAGAAGGGCCTGAGAAACCACGACTTTCAGAAGACAGACGACTCTGCACGGCTGAAAATATTCCACAGAAGGAGCAAGTGACCTTACACGGTTCTGCAAAGACAGTCATGTGGTATAGCTAAAGCTTTCAGAGGGTGGATTGCCATTGGATGCCATGGGAGAGGCTCAAGCAGGAGAGCTGTATGGCTGATTCAAGTTTCAGAAAGACGGCTCTTCAGAGAGATGGAGAGATTACAGGCACAGAGCCTGAAAATGGCCATTCTGAGAAAACGGCCATTGCAAATGTCCAGGACAGAAATTATGGACGAAAGGGCAGTGGTGATGGGATGGGAAAGTCAGGTGAGATAGAGGAATATTTGACTGGATGTCAGAGGATACGGAAGAGGACAGACTGAGGAGACTTCATGTTTCTAGTTCGGGTGGCTGGCGCGAAAGGAAGCTGTGGTGTTGGCGCAGCATCATCGGAAGGCAGGGAGGAAAAAGAATGAGGACATTTTGCTTATGTCTGACACTGAGTTATGTCAACGTATGGGGTTACTTCTCCAGAATGAAAGCTTTTAACCCATTTTATTTCCAAATTAATTGTGACTCAAGCCTCAGCATAATAGTTCAGCAACCCACATAATTTCGAACCATAACTGATAAAGCACTTTTTATCCAAGTTCTGTCTTCAATTCAGCAGGTTGGGGAGGTACAGCTAAATCTGTACGTTCATTTGCCTTAGTGGATGAGCAGGGGAAGTAGCAACCAGCAGCAACAACAAATACCCCTGGAAGAGGGTTTTGTCTTCTTTGAGCACCTGGACCTAACTGGTGAATGAATTTCCCCTTTTCACCGTGACCTGTCTTATTGAGAAAATTCCAGGTCTATTCCCCATATCTTTCTGTTTGCTACTATAGTTCTGTTCCTTGCTCCTATCCATGGTAATTCACTTGATAGGATTTTCCCTGCCACCAAAAACTTACATGATAATTTTCTATATTTTATTAGGCATTAGCCTGTATACCGGCATTGTATTTACCATACACTGACATTATATTTATTGGTTGACACGTTAGCTACTTTAAATATATATTGTCCTTTTTCATCTAAAAAACTTATGCTGAAGCTTTGAGAATAGAAAACACAAACTCCATTAGGATTTGAAGATACAGGTAAAGGACATGAGTTATTGAGAATCCATTCTACTATGCCAGATACTTTCTTTTATAACCACTTACTCTCCTAACTCACACTATGAGGTTGGTATTTGTATCCACATTTTTTAAGAAAAAGGCTACAATGTTTAATGAGGTTTGAAGTGTGGAAGTCTAAGTTGCTAAATTGTGTCTGACTCTTTGTGACCTCATGGACTGTAGCCCTCCGGGCTCCTCTGTCCATGGGATTCTCCAGGCAAGAGTACTGGAGTGGGTAGCCAGGGGGTCTTCCCCACCCAGGGATTGAGCCCAGGTCCTCTGCATTGCAGGAAGGTTCTTTACCATCTCAGCCACCACAGAAGCCCTTAATGAGGTTTAATACCTGGTAAACATGCCACAAGTCACTAGGATTCAGCTCAGGCTTGTGAGGAGATAAAATACTGCTGCCTTCAATTGCTTCCCTCTGGGTAGATGCTTAAAAATCACTGTGTTATCTACTCCCTGCTTTCAGTTACACCACAGCATCTTCTAGGTGTTAGATCTGAACAGATTAGAGCACTGCCCAAGAGGAAATGCTCACTTTAGGACATTCATTACCCTAATTGTTTTACTAATACGCTCTAAAGTGATCATTTCTTGCTGTGGAAAATCTGATACAGATATTCACATTGTCCATACTCATGGCTCCTTTGTGAAACTCCAAATATTTACAGAAGAGTTTTAAAGAGGACTTATAGGACTTCCCTGGTAGTCTAGTGGTTAAGAATCCACCTGCCACTGCAGAGGACAAGGGTTCAAACCCTGGTCTGGGAAGATCCCACATGCCATGGGGCAACTAGTCCGTGAGCCACTGCTGAGCCCAGGCACCCCAGAGCTCATACTCCTCAAAGAAGAATAGCTCCCTGCTCACCGCAACTAGAGAAAGCCTGAACAGAGCAACGAAGACCCAGCACAGCCAAAACTAAATAAATATTTTAAAAATAAATAAATAAAGAGGAGTTATAAATGCTTTAAATATTTATCTCTCTAGTGTCAAAGAATGATCCTTCCATCATATATCCAATACCTTGTCCTTTTGACTGTGTAGAATTTGAATATTGATATATACATGGAGGCAAGAGAGTTATGATAAACATAGCAACTCAAGTCTTCTACATAATAAAATGCTAAGTCAAGAGGGAAAGAAGAGAGACAAGAACTCTGTGAGTTGGATTGAATCACATTTTAGATATTTGGCATAAGAGAAGGAAAGGTTTCAGTGTGAGAGATATATTATGAGGAGATGGATAAAAAAGACTTTCATTAAGTTTTAGAATCAGAGATTACTCTATGTCATAACTATTTTTCATACAGGATCAATAGGTCTTTGGCATCTTATGGAAAGGTATCCACATATTTAATGGGTTATATTAACTATATTCATACAAGATAGGATAAAGAAATTAGAAGAACCCTTAGAATAAAGGCAAAAACTTGAATTTTAATTCAGGTTCTATCCTACTTTCTTTAAGTGTCATTAGAGGAGATAGCTTAACTTTAGAGTAGCATCTTTCTTCCCCCATCCCAAAGACTGGCAAGGAGGAGCCGTTGTCATTTTCATCAGTCCAACTAAGCAAGGCAGGAATTTGCCAACCTCATGAATAATACTTTTCTGAAAATGCAGCCAAAATTCAAAGATGCAAATCGTAAATATTAGAATTACAAATTATTATGGTAATTCTGTTTTCAGAGAACTAACACGTGATAGTCTATCACTGATTTTACCTTTTATTTCAGAGGAAAATTTTGATAACATAATATGAGCTTTTCTTATCACTTCTTTAGCTTTGCTCTTTTGTTTCAATATCAAGCATATGGATAGCTGGCTTATGAGTGTCCAGCTAACCCTAGATGCTTTCAAAATACATTTTAATACTGAATCTATCTTATAATTTCATTACACTTTTTGATACTCTACTTTATCACTAATGTGGTACGTTTCCCTCTTGTCCACAACTCACTGAACGGTCAAGTAGCTGCACAAACTGGTATGCTACTGATGTGAATGGTGACAGCAGGTACGCACAATGTGTGAGAAAATGAAATGGCTCATTATCTGATGAGCAAAAGCCACAATCTGGGAGTCCTGGGTCCCAACACACACAAATGGCGGGTGTTTTGAAAATTAAATCTATACAAATGAAAGATTAGACTATATATATGTATATATGTGTTCAGAGAAGCTAAAGACTAGGAGAAGAGACAGATACTTCATAACAAGCTTTCCAAGAGAAGATGCTAGTCGGGTCAGGAAATCTTATCAGAACAAAGAGAATACACGAAAGAACTGCAGAATTTCAGAGGCTCAGAGTAGGAGCAATTTTGATGTGAGAAGAGTTATTAAGAGGGCCATGTAGGGGAGAGTTTTGATATACATTTCAATAAACATCTGGATATAATTTTATTTGAGGGAAATGGTGATATCTTTGGAAATAGTAGATTTGAGATGTGCCTTGTAGATAATTAAGAGAGCAAATAGCATGGGACCAGACAAAGAGGGTTTCTGGGCACTTTAGGACAGTCTTCCTGCCCTTCCCATTCAATTCTGTATATTCTATAAGTTTCTTAGAAGCAGAAACTTTCAATTACTTTTCAAAACATGAATAATCCTGTATCTCTGGAATCAAAAAGCAATATGAATTGATTCTAAGGAAAAAACAAAAAAACAAAAAAAAGGTGGGAAAAAGCACTCTTTATTCAAGCAGAGTTTGAATAGTACTCACATAATACTTCTGGCTAAAGTTTTGGTGATTGACTCAGTCATTACAGTGCCTCATTTTTCCTCATTCCCAGACTAATGATATGATCAAGAAATTTTGATTCTCATGTTGCCTGTAAGAAAAAGTGATATAGCCCATTCCGACCATTTTTTTTTTAAACCCTGAGAATATCAGTGTCTTATTGTTACACAGGGAATAGAAAGAATCACAAAAATGAAAGTTCTTCTTTCTGTGTTCAATTTTGAGGCAACTGAAAGTGGACACAGTGGGAAATGTAATAAAAAATTCTATTAACTCTTTTGAGCCTCGAAAGATTAAATTTTCCAGTAGACCATCAGTTGGACACATTTAGATTATTGTCTATGAACTCCCTAATGTACTTTTTTTTTTCCAAATTGGAAGTTTGTTGTTTCTCTGTTTGCATTTTCTTTTTAATTTTTGAGTGATGTGCTAAAGAGAAGAGCATAGGGGAAAAAAAATCAATAAAACATAATTATTATTTTGAACTATCCAAACGAATCCTGGGATTTTAAACAAATGACTCAGATTCTTTGAACATCAATTTTCTAATGTGTAATAAAAAAACTGAACAAAATAGTTGTATATCATTGTAAGGTAGAAAGTCATCTTATCTAATTTTATTTTGTTAGAGTAAATTTTTTTTTAATGTTATTCCTCTGCTGTTTATACCACATGTAATGAAATTCCTACATATACATCTCTCTAATATACTGAGGAATCTCAACCTCCCTGAACCAAAATTTTATTAACATATTATTCCATATAGACACATGGAATTTTCTGTGTCAGTATGCTGACTTGTCCACGAATCCGGCACAGGGAACTGATTCAGTACAATGAGTCTAGTACGTCCCGCCCTGGCCTTTGGTGCACAGTAAAGATGCCTTTTCTCTTCCTACATCAGCCCAGAAACTGGGGGCTTCTGTTCAATCATCTTGAGTCAACAGCACTGACGTGCATCTCTTAGGTGTACTTATCTCCATCAGTACTTCCCCACGACTCCTTTCAACTCAAGGAGAGCTCACTGTCCCCTCCTCGCAGGAATGGGCCTCTTCAGCAAGCCCACTAGTCATTGTCAACAGGAGAATGTGCAAGATTGAATGAAACTTTACTTACCAAGTAAACACTTGGTGGAGGAAACAAGCATTCATCAGAGAAGGCTATCAGCAGGTGAAGACTGGACAGTGGAGGGAATTCTACTGTCTCCCAAAGGCCATAGATTTTGGCAGTTATTGGACACAACTGAGCGACTGAAATGAACTGAACTGAACTGAACATTTTGTCTATTTAACCAAACATTGCCAAGCCACATTCATTCATGCAAATCATCTAGCTGTTTAAGGTCTGAAATACTGTGGCAGCAGCTACATCTTCAGTTGTTTATGCCTGCTATGAGCCAGCTTTTACTGATAGGATGACTAATATTTGGTATAAATTGCTCCATATTTCTCACTTAGAATGGATATTAACACTACCTTCGTAGAATATTTTGAAACTGCAAGATTGCCTCAATGAGCATAAGTTCCCAGAAAATCTATACAAATTTATGGCTCCCTAGAATGTTGTAATAGTATGTGAGCTTCAGAATAAAAAGCCAAGTTTTCTAGACCATAAACATATCATCAGAGAATATGATCTCATTTGCTTTTTTGGAAAATTAGTCCATGTCTTAGATTCTTAGATCTAGTTCCCTTTTTTCACCAAAATTTCTTGATCTAATAAGAAACACAGCTTGTAAACAATTATTTTTGGTGTTGAAGCACTGGCATTGCTCATTCAGCTTTGAAATGGTCAGCAATATACAATAACTACTGTAAAAGTGATCCTAAGATTCCCTAAAGATCACCTGGTCCTCTTTGAACTCTACCTACATTAGTCACAGTTATTAGAATCAGGGAGATTAATACATAGGCAGGGCTAAGATATAACATGTATATCTCTTAATACTTTTTTTTCTGAGAAAGTGATTTTATGCTAGGAATAGAAAGATGATCCTTAGGAAACATGTTAATATAATAATGTGTCACCATTTTTTTCTACTGAAAACTGCACATTGTTGATGAAAGAAATCATGGAAGATCTATATAAGTGAAGACATACACTATGTTTAATGATGGAAAGACACACATAGTGAAGATGTCAATTCTTCCTATACTGATACACAGATTTAACACAATTCATGTCAAAACCCCAGCAATTTTCTGTGGACATAAACAAGATTGTTCTAAAATTTGTATAGAAATGCCAAGGATTTACAATAGCTAAAATAATTTTTAAAAGGAAAGATAAAGAAAGAGGAAATCAGTCTACCCCATTCCAAGAATTATTAAATAGCTACACTAGTGGTGGGGGTTTAGTCGCTAAGTCGTATTCGACTCTTGTGACCCCATGGACTGTAGCCTGCCAGGCTTCTCTGTCCATGGGATTTTCCAGGCAAGAATACTGGAGTGGGTTGCCATTGCCTTCTCCAGGGGATCTGCCCAACCCAGGGATCGAACCCAGGCCTCCTGCATTGCAGGTGGATTCTTTACTGGCTGAGCTACAAGGGAAGCCTAGTAGACTGTGGAATTGAGAGAGGAATTGGCAGAGGTATAAACAAAGACATCAGTGGAACAGAATTTAAAAACTCAGAAATAGCCATTCCCTTGTCCGGGGGATCTTCCCAACCCAGGGACTGAACTTGAGTCTCCCACATTGCAGCCAAGTTCTTTACCATCTGAGACACCAGGGAAGCCCATATACTCTTAATAATTTGAATTAAAGGAGAGATGCTCCTGAATCGATCAGATAATGGTAGTCTTTTTTGTTTGTTCATTGTTGTTGGTTTTTTTTTTCTTTTTTCTTTTGGTTTTTATTTTTTACTATTACTTTATTTTAGTATTGGAGTATAATTGCTTTTCAATATGTGTTAGTTCCTGCTCAACAACAAAGTGAACAAGCTACATGTACTCTCCTCCTGCTTGTGCTTCCCTCCAGCCTCACTCCCTCCCCCTCATCACACCCCTCTAGGTCATCACAGAGCACTCAGCTGAGCTCCCTGCGCCATACACAGCAGCTTTCCACTAGCTACCTGTTTTACACATAGTCATGTACATATGTCAATACTAATCTCCCAGTTTGTCCCATCCCTCCTTCCTCTGCTGTGTCCACAGGACGGTTCTCTAACCATGTTCCTCATACTCAAGCAGAGAAAGCCAGATTAATACAAGACCAAGAAAAGAGGAGAGATCAGAGACCTTGGTGGGTTAGGACCAAGAAAGAAAAAAAGGGAGAGAAAAACAGGAAGAAAGAGAATGACTGACTTCTCGTTTCTGTAAGTTCCAGCTGCCTCATTCATTCCAATTAACCCATTTTATCATTGAGCTAATTGTGAAGTGTGTCTTATTGTTGTTGTTGTCCCAGGCTACCAGCAACCGCTTACAAAGACAGATACACAACTTAGAAATAATTCAGCAGACTAAACAGTTCAAAGATAATAATGTGCTGAGGTTTGCTGAGAATTTCAGGTTTGCAAGACAAGCCTTTGTGCTTCTGTATGGGAAATGACAGAACAGCAATTTCCTAGGCAATAACAGAAGGCAAAGGTACATGCCTTTCAAATTTAGAATAAAATTTAGAATTCTGAGATGGCATATATGAGGCAATAAACACTGGTGCCTTATGGACACCAGCCAAAGGGGGAGCTTGGTGTTCCTAAGAGTCTCACTGGCCAGGACTGCACACCAGCTCTAAGGCTAAATCATCCAGGGCAAGTCACTTAACCTCTTCAGCTTTTACTTAGTTATATGGAAATAACAACAACAGCTGTTCTACAGGAGACCTGTAATGATTAACATACAGCGTAGCACTCTAAATGATGTGCCAAACATTCAAAGTGTGCTTTAGTGGTGTTAACTTTGGCTTTATTTTAGTTTTTATTATCTGTCACTTAGAAAAGTTTAAGGGAAGGTCTATAGAAGAAGACCAGGCTTCCCTGGTGGTTCAGTGGTAAAGAATCCCCCTGCCAATGCAGGAGATCCCTGGGTTGCGAAGATCCCCTGGAGAAGGAAATGGCCACCCACTCCATTCTTCTTGACTGGGAAATCCATGGACAGAGGAGACTGGTGGGCAGCAGTCCATAGGGTTGCAAGAGTGATGAGTACAGCGACAACCACATAGAGGAAGACACCAAACTGCCATTTGTTAAAGCCTTACAAATGTATAAGGTTTTCTTTGTCACTTGAGGTCCTTGAAGTCACATGAACTTGGAGCAAAAAAAAAAAGCCCAAGTTCAAAATTCCACATGATTGTGTTTGAACTATTTCAGCGATTTGCTCAATGCCAACTTTTCAGAATATGAAGTTATTAATGTGTGAAAGGAAAGTGATGATTTGGCCGTCAGAGATGAATCATTGGAATGAACAGATAAAATGCACATTAAATGATTTACAAAGTTTTAAACACTATAATAAATATGTATGATTATTATTCATAATTTCTGGCTCCCTAAGGTAGTGGAAATAGCTTTGAAATTCCACTCTGACAATCTAATACCTTTCCTCTACACTTGCTTGCAAAATATAACTTCTCAGCCATTGTTTGGTTTATGACATACAATCTGCATTAGCAGAAGTTAGAACACCAATTAGTTATATTTATTGAATAGCTGTTTGCTAACCGGCCTAAGGAAACTTATGGAGTTTAAGAGTGTGAGGTAAGATATCAAAATGTACTGACTTGCTTTAAAGAATATAATTGTTTTAAAGATATAATAACTGGTAGGCATTCTATTAAATGTGAGATAGTCACATAAATGCAATTGATTTTAAAATAGTTAATTAAATTAAGCATAGGCATTTAACTCATCTACCCCAAGTCCCAAAACTGTGATGCAATGGAAATCAAGGTTTCCATTTGTTACAGTTCACTGCTGTGAGCTTTCTTGCAGTCTCTGGCAAACTAAATGAAATGAATAGAGGTTATATATTCAAGGTCCCTACCTTTTATTCCTTAAAGCTCATCAATATGTAAGCCCCCAGGGAGTTGGCTTTCCTATTTTGTACACCAGCTCTTCACTCATGTGAGGATCACAGTTCGGTGAGTTATGTAAAAGATGCCTGCCATCATTCTCTATCCTACCCTCTCAAAAGAGAGGATAACCTGAAAAAAATGCTTAGAATATAAATGGAGGGAGAAATAGTAAGAGTAATAAGCCATGCAGAAAGCTTAAGGTGTGGCAGAACGATACAGAAAAAAGGGGATATATCTTATATATATGCATATATATATAATAGAATATATTAAGATGTTGAAACTATTTTATGATGTAGATGAAATCCTACAACTTGGGAAACAGATAACATTCTGGACTAAAACTGAAAGAACTTCAAAAAGATTTTGTATAAAATTCTAAATTACAATTTCCAGTCACTTCTCACTGATTCAGACCACCTCCCAATATCTACTAAAATTGTTACTGAACCAAACATGGGTCCACTTACCCAATTTACTAACACTGGTCTATGGTGAAAGAAAACACAGTATTTATTGTAGGTGCCAAGTGAGGACTACAGGGCAGCTCATGCTCAAAAACCCCAAACTTCTCAGTGGGTTTTAGGGAAGCATTTTTAAAGGCAAGTTAGAGAAAGGAGTCACAGGCTATATGATCAGCTGATGCACAGGCCTCTGATTGGTTGATCATGAGATAACAGAGTGGTGTCATAGGAGTTAACCTCATCAGTCCTGAGGCTCCAGCTAGTCATCAAGGAATTAACTTCTTCCATTTGGTGGGGTTTTAACATCTATAAAATACCTGGGAAATGTGCATCAGATACTGTTATCTATGTAATCCAGGGAGGAACCACAGCTGCTGTGACCACCATGTGATTGCTTCACTGTTTTAGTCCTTGCCACTTCTCCTGGTAGTTGTTACCACTTGCCTTTTTTTGTCACTACATGTTTCCATCCTTTCAGTCATTGATTCTTGAGCCAGGCTTTTATGACTCAGGGCAGGTCTCTCAAGATGCGAGTTTTTTGTTTTTGTGTTTTTTTTTTTTTACAAACAAGGGACAGGCAGAGGATATGGTGTGTGTGGAGGGGGCAGGGTCTGCTGTAGGAAGGCCCCATAGAGTCCTACTCATTTACATAATGAATCATCAAGTCCATATTCGGGACCAAGTGCCAACTCCTCCCCATCCTGATGCTCTTTACATCAATAGCCCTTGCTAGTCTAGTTTGCTTTGTGTGTATAACCTGTAGAGAAGGTAGCTTCCTCAAACATTAACTTATTCATATGCAAATATCTAGCATTTATTAAGGGCTTTGGGATTTTATGGATACTCAATAAAGATTGTGAAATAAATGACTGAATAAACAAATTAATGGAAAATAGATAAATGGATGGGTAGATAAATGGGCAGATGGATAGATGGATGAATAAGCAGATGATTGTATGAGTTTTGATCAAACTGAACTATTCTGTTTTCATAAAAATCAACACATAAAGCATTAAAAACATATCCCCAGCACTCTAATTTTATTAAAGATTTCTTCTATTTTTATTAAAGATTTCTTCATAATCTTCTTTATTTTTTGTTCAATTCAGGATATTAGGACAAATCTTTCTCCTTCAAGTTATGAAAGAAGAAATTGGGGAAAAGCACTGTTTTTTTTTAATTCAAGAAATATTGAACAGCCTACAAAGCCCCTACACAAAGAGAAAGGAGATCAATGGATGCTATCATCAGTGCACTTGAACATAGCTTCTAAAAATGAGACACTGATGAAAAGGCATTTAAAAGCTGTTCACTTTACCCCATTCTAAAATAGTTGATGTTATTTCATTTTTTTTCTCCTCTGAGCTTTCAAAATACTCGTGCTGAGATACTGAGATTGTATTCAGTTTGTGAAATTAGTGACATAAAGCTTCTCCAGCCACCCCTATTATCTCACACAAAGATGCTAAACCAGAATTGAAATCCTATTATATATATTGCATTAAATTGGTTCCCAGCGGGGCATCTTAATTAAGATGTGCTTATTACCTGGGTCCAGATTAAGTGGCATGGACTGTATCACAGTCTGTATAATCAGACAGAGAGCAGGGTTAGCCCAGGCCCTGATTTGCTAATGAAGGCAATGGCCCATCGCCTTCATGGTACAGTTGTGGTGGGGACTCTTTAATACCAGGCCAGACACTGCTTTAATTTAACGCTAAGAATGCACATAACCCTATTGCCCTTTCTTAAGTAAATACTTGTAGGTTTTAAAGCATCACTCTCCTAAAGAGAGATTGCATCAAGCCCCTGTAATATGGCTCTTCTACAGAGCCTGGAAAAATTCAATTTTTTTTTTTTCCTATTTTGGCTCCTCCTCTCTCATTTCTGTTATACCCCCACTCAAATACCCATGACATCATATCCTGCCTACCCCACATACACCCTCTTCTAATAAGTCTTCACCTCCCCTCTCAATCTTTTGAGAATCCCCAGAGCATCAAATCTTTGATAGGCCAAGAAGTTACTTATGATAATCTCCAAGGTTCAAAATGGCTGAGAGATTGAGCTCCAGAGTTCCAAGAGGATTTTTGTATGTCTTTTGTGATCAGGGAAGGAAAAAGATTTCTGTCTTGACCATACAGCCATGTATTAAGTAGTTTTGCAATGTCTCCTTCATTTCTTTCACTTACCAAAAAAAGTTTTTTAATTTTGATATGCACTTGATGCAAAGTAAAGGAGGAGCTATTCCACTTGACTATAGAAAGCAGGAAAAATATTAACTGATCATAGAAGCAGGAGGCTTTCTCACCCAGGTAAATGCCCCCTGGTTCATCCTCATTGACCTGTGAGCAAAATCTTATTGAGTGCCCTAGTTTTCCTTATTCTTGAGTGCCTAGGAAACTCACTTGTGAGTTAAATATTCAGCTGGGTGGCAAAGATTCTATGAAACAGTCCATCAAACACCTTTAAAATCCGAATTGCTGTAAGAGCCAGCATAGTTACATAAATATTTGATGAAAGGGACTCAGTTATTGGTGCTGCAATAATTATACAAATTGTAATGGTAATCCTCACTATCAATAATACCTTTAGAGGAAATGGTATTATATACTTCACTCAGAGAGAATAATAACAATATTAACACGGTACTGACATTGGCAAGCCAATATCTCCCAAGCTGGGCTCACTTGGCAACCAGGACAGCAAGGAAGCTTAGCAAACACATATTTTTTGGCTGTCGTTCAGTTACTGGAGTGTCAGAGAATATTTGGCGCTTAATGCTATGCAAAGTGTTGTTCCCGTTTGATTGTTGTATACTATATAAGCCTTGGAGCATGACGTGAAGTAATTTAACAACTGGAATAACAGGCATTTGGGACAAAACTAATTTCATAGGAAGGCTGATCACAGACACTCAACTTGTTCATAAAAATGTTACCTTGTCATATAATACAAAGTTGAAGATCAAGCAACAGAAGGAGGAAAAAAGCCAGTTATGTCCCTTGATTCTTATGACACAAAGGCTGTTTTCACGATGATATTTTCTTACCTCTATATATCAAGATGTGCTTGGGTCTTACCTTGTCTCTCTCCAGTTTGAAAGAAACGGGCAGTCAGGTTAGTAAGTTTGCCTGGGTTCTAATAAGCTCTTATATAGACTCTGATATGGCAGCAGAGCTTTTCACTTATACTTGGTGCTGAAATAGTCTCATCAATGTATCAGACGTGGTACAAAGACTTAGGAGAACCCCAATGAACAAGGCAGAGTATAGACCACTACTGAAGATTGGAGTCTGTTTTCTTTTCCTGGATAGCTTGACAGGTATATTCTCAGGAGTCACTCTCCATGGCACTGCCATACTTCTAAAGCCCCCTCTCTTTATTATGTATTAAGAGGAGCCTTCATCTTATCATCTCCCAGATTCACCCACTCTGCAGCTGCCTTCTGTCCACCAACTGTGAGGCTTCTGTCAGTGATTCTTCAGTGTTAATAGAACTGTGGCATTGATAGAATCCTGCATTTTCTGCCAAGAGTTGAGCAGAGGATTGAGTATGAGAAAAAGCTACACTTCCCTTTACTGCCTATCTTTTTTCTTCTCCCTCTCCAAAGCCCAGCCAGTATTTCAGAATAGAGTGAATTCTTGGGTGTAAGATGGACCCATTTCCAAAAATGGTATGAAATTATCTTATACCCACTGCTCACTGTACTCACTCACAGTAACGTAATTCATGCCACCATCATCCTTCACCTGCACTAATGTGATCAAGTTCAGTCTTCTCACTTCTCTGCTTGCATCCCTACTCTTGATGGTCCATCCAACACATCAAGCCAATACTTCACTTGCTGTAAATCAACCTAAGGCCAGGTACCTATGCCCTAAGGCCTGCTGGAATAATTAAAACTAGCCAATCCTAAGCTATTTACCCTGCTCTGCTCTGCCTTGCTTTTCCTGCAGAAACCCCAATAAACGCTTCTGGCCTTGGCTTTCCCCTTGCTCCTCCTTGGGTCTGACCAAAATTGGTCAGCCATAGTTCTTCCTTTCAATGGCATTGATCACTCTGTGTTGGTAGGCCAACACTTCTAGACATTAAAATGCCTGAGTATAACTTTAACACAGGGATCATTCGGAATTATAGCGCCCAGTTCAGAGCAGGGGTTTGAAGGGGTTCCTTAATGAATTAGAACACATACAAACTTGCCCATGAGTTGATCAGGAAAGTCAAACAAAGGTGCTCTAGTTGAACTGGGATATACAGTTCTTTTGCTGTGACCATTGAGGAAAACCACTTTTCAGGAGAGGAAATGCACATGTCATATTCATGTGTAACTAATAATATTGGATTGCAGAAGTCTGTTTTCACATGCGTTTAGGTCACTTTTGCCAATGTGCCTTTACCAGGTACATCAAGAGCAAATTCCTGCTCTGTGGATCATGAACTTCATTTCCCATATCTACTTTTTTCCTTTTAATAGTCCCTTTCTGTGGCCCATTGATTCCACTTTTGACATTTTAAAATAAGATAGGGGAAAAAAAAAATCAAGAATGAGTTCTCTTCCCTAGTCATCAAGTCTTTCAGATGATTGATGGAAGGACAGAACTATTCATATGTGCCTGGCAGAAATCAGGTTTGTGCTCCAAGAATTAGAAGATTGAAAGTCATGAGGGGCCCTGTGATTCATGAGAGAAGGTGGTAGGTGCTTGGATGAGTGATTATAAAGAAGTGGGGGAATGTGAAGGCAGGGACTTGGGGATTGGGTACTGTGGAAATCTTTAAGGACTGAGTGCTTACAAAATATTAAATATACTTTTAACAAGTCATTTTGAGTAAAACCTACTTACTGCTAATATTACAGGACTTCTGTCAACCAGAATATTATTCCTAGTTCATTTGTAACTTGGGAAAAGAAGTGGAATTTAATTAGACAGGAGGAGCCATGTCTGGACAGCACTAAGCATTTTTTATATTGCTGATGCTTCCTATTAGCTTTTAAAAAAACTGCATGGCAATCTAGCTTGACAGATGCTCTAACAGAGATGGATGCGACATTACATCTCAGGTTTTGTTGTGGTTGCTGTTTTGGATGAATACAGACGCAGTTCTCTGTGTCTGATAGCCTAACCTTTTAGTATTCTGTGATTTAGGGAATTTCATAATAAAGTAGACCCAATTTTATTTAAGACTTTCAAGCAGTTTATCTTACACCTTTGTTAATCATGAACACGTGGCACAGGGGTTTCAACTGAAACATGGATTTCTTGAGAATGGACAAGACTAGACAAAGTGAGGATTCAACCAAAAAGACCTAAGAAAGGGTAGACTTCACAAGCCTGGGGTTGAACCGCTGAGCAACTTAGAATCTGTCCCTCGGAAAGAGGCTCTGTGATGGAGAGAAGCTTTGTTGGGGATGGGTTTCAGGAAATAACACCTGTTGGAAAGTGAGGGAGGCAGAATTGAGCAGAGAGAGAAGCTGGCTGACAACCAAGTTGCAACCACAGAATATCCTACAGGGAGTTCTGAAACCAGACTGGTTTAGAGTCAACCATAACTGCCTTTAGAGTTAGCCCTTTAGAGTTGTCCCACATTGAGTCAAGATAACTGCTGGGCCTTTATATATGCAAATCAGCCAGACATTACCTGTGGCTGAAACAGTGCCCAGTGAGAGACAGCTGTGAGCACGTTGAAGCCAATATTGCCAGAAATTGGATAATGAATGCTTCCACCCTAAAAAGGATCTGGGCAAAGTACCATAGTATCTACTATACTGAGCCTGGATCTGGACATTTAGAGCCATCGGAGGGAGTGAAATCAGAGTGCATATAGAAAGATCAGTTTCAAATAAGGGGATATAAACTTCTAAGCCACTGATGAAACCCAAATAGGCCTCATGCAGGGAGAGTGAAAAGCCTAGCTTTTGGAATAAGGGAGATATACTCATGAAATCTTTATCAGGGTGAAAGGAGGTGATTTACAAAGAGCAACAGTCTGATTGTAAGACTTCTAAGTGCCAGTTTCCTGAAGTTGTTTTACGGGGCATAGAAGATGGGGGAAAAGCTGGGATGAAAAACTGACATTTCATTCCTAAAACAATGAAGACTGATTTCTTTCCAAAAAGTTAAAGATCTTTTTTCCTTTACAAATAAGTATCCCCATCTTGAAACTAAAAGAGAAAAAGTGGATGGAGGATCAACTTTGATAAAGGAAACAAAACTTTCTAGGGCATGAAAACCCTTGGTTTTAAGGGTTTATTTAGACCAAAGTTTCCATTTTGGACTAGATAATTTGTTTGGGGAGGTTGCGGGGGTGCTCTTCTGTGCATTGAAGGATGTTTAGCAGAACCCCTGGCTTTTCCTTCAGATGCGTGTGCGCATGTGCACTCAGTCATGCCCTACTCTTTATGACCCCATGGACTGTAGCCCGCCAGGCTCCTCTATCCATGGGATTTTCTAGTAAAGAATACTGGAGTGGGTTGCCATTTCCTTCTCCAGGGGGGTCTTCCCGTCCCAGGCATCAGATCTGTGTCTTTTGCATCTCCTGCACTGCAGGTGGATTCTTTACCACTAGTGCCACCTGGGAAGCCTAGTAGCAACAGCTCATCCCCCAAAGTCATGGCAACCCAAAACTGTCTAGACACTGTTGAACCACTAGGGGAGTGTGTGTGTGTGCTTGTGCACATGTGTATACATATGTGTGTGTATGTATTGGAGGAGGTGGGTATGGGGCAAAAATGCTACACCTAAGAATCGTTGGTCTAAATAATTCTATTTCTTTTCACTTAGGGTTACTGACTATCCCAGTTTGCCCAGGGCTGAGGGATTTCTCTGGATGTGAGAAATCTAGTTCTAAAACTGGGCAAGTTCCAGGCAAACAGTTCAAGTTGGTCACACTAATATAGCTCTGTTCTTGGGTGCAGTGTGTTGGACCACAAAAAATACATTGTTACACCAGTTTACATAACATGCGGCACAATTGCCTCTCAGGTATTGTCCTTTGAACTTGAAATGTGCTTCTAATATCTTCAGGACCGTGTTGGAGTGACAAGCTTCAAGTAACAAAAGTGAATTCCATGTAATTTTAGCGAATCTGGTAAGGGAGATTTTGCTGAAACTTGATCATGTGTAAAAATGAATAATATTGTTTTTATTTACAATGAGTTCTAAGTAAAATGTCATTGTATTTAATAGGCCTGAAGAGAGAATAGTTTTCATGAATAAGTGTTAATGTTCAAGTCCAAGTATTTAAATAAAAATAAAACCCAGTGATTTATAATTGAATTTTCAGCAGAGGTTTCTCAAACAAATCACATTATTTATACACTCCATTCATTTGCCCCAGTAAATTGAGGAAGTTAAAGAGAAGATGATTTACTCATGGGATACTCAACTAGCATTATGCTCTCAATATGTAGGCATTCTAAATATAGTAATGCAAACTAATTGAAAATTTACTAATGAGAGTGAAACTAGGTTAAATATCATTCCCATTGTTGAAAATGCATTGTTTAATCATTAAACAAATCCTTATTGAAATCCTTTGGTTTGCTAAGGACATTGTTAAGTGTTGAAGAGAGAAAAAAAATCAATAATACTTTCTCTACAAGACAGCAGTCTTGATGGGTACCAATAGATCACCAATTGCTATACATTATGATATGAATACAGATTAATAATAATAACATTTAACTCATTGATCACTATGTATCAAGCATTATGTTTAATACATTTGTATATTTTTATTAATAACCACAACAAGCTTATAAACTGGTAATAGTTTGATTTTAAATTTTAAATTATATATACATATTTGTGGGGAAGCATAGCTAAAAAAGAGATTTTTCTCAAACTGATGTATTTATTTCTATTGAAGTATAGTTGATTTACAATGTTGTTAGTCTCAGGTGTACAGCTAAATGATTCAGTTATACATGTCCATACAAGCATACACACACACTGTGTGTGTGTGTGTGTGTGTGTGTGTGTGTGTTCTTTTTCAGATGCTTTTCACTAGTGGTAAAGAACCTGCCTGCCAGCGCAGGGGAATTACGAGACATAGGTTTGATTCCTGAGTCAGCAATGTCCCCTAGAGGAGGGCATGGGAACCCACTCCAGTATTCTTGCCTGGGAGAATCCCATGGACAGAGGAGCCTGGTGGGCTACAGTCCAAGGGGTTGCAAAGAGTCAAACATGACTAAAGCAACTTAGCACACAAGGGTCTTTCTTATACAGTCAATTGAAATGACGTTGA
This sequence comes from Capricornis sumatraensis, assembly GCF_032405125.1. NCBI lineage: Eukaryota > Metazoa > Chordata > Mammalia > Artiodactyla > Bovidae > Capricornis > Capricornis sumatraensis. The sequence continues at coordinate 35,501,743 of NC_091088.1, read as the reverse complement.
GCAGAAAGCAAAGAAAATCTTCCACGGGCACTAAAACTTCTCCACCTTCTTGTTCCTTGCAAATCAAAGACATGTCTAAAATCTAAAACTTCCCATGAGCTCCCTTCCTATACTCATCTGAATATTGAGACCCTATATTTAGAACACTATTTGTTGCTTGGATTTTATTTAACATTTGAATATAGATATTGTCTTGAATGGGCTTCCCCAGTGGGGAATATTGTCTTGAATATTCCTGAAGGTGAGCAGAATTCTCTTTTGCTTCTCTCAGCTCCTCAGCCAGGTCTTCATAAGAGAGGGAGAGAAGTGAACCTTTCTTCTTGTTTTATGAGTTTATTGTTCATAAAACATCTCTTCAGAATAGATTCTTGGATGTGGAGGTGAACAGGACACTGTAACCCAGCAGTTCTCTACCTTATAAGGTGCAGAAATCCTCGAACATTTGCTGGTTTTTCAAAAATTTATTTTTTGGTTTTTTTTGTTTTTTTTTTTTGTTTTTTTTACATGCTTGGAGCCAAGGTTATCTGATTTGAGCTGATCAGTGTTTGTCATTACTCTCTTTTTTTTTTTTTTTTAAATTTTAAAATCTTTAATTCTTACATGTGTTCCCAAACATGAAACCCCCTCCCACCTCCCTCCCCATAACATCTCTGTGGGTGATCCCCATGCACCAGCCCCAAGCATGCTGTATGGTAACAGTTAAGGTTCTAGCAGGTGTAATTTTAAGGGAAGAACACATATGCTTAGGGAAGAAACTCGAATGAGAGCCATAGTTTGACTTAATCACTGTGTTCTGAAGTCCAGCAAAGTGAATTCCACATGGAGGGAGATTGACAAATCTCAACAATAATGAATTAAAATAGATTACCTGTACCACAAGAGCGTCAAATGAATTATATGTAGTTTAAACTACTGCAGTTAAACTACTGTAGAACTGCTTGTAGTATATATACATATTGTATGTTTATGCATAAATATAGGTATTTATAATCACTAGTAGTCACATGGTAGTTAGCGGCAGTAGTTTAAACTACATAAAATGGTTAAAGGGTAAAGTATGTATCAGAATATAATTTATATACATATATAGATATACACATATACATACATAGTACAATATTTATAATACTCTAATATAGCCCAGAAAAGAGTCCGAAATGCAGAAAAGAGTCTGAACTGCAGTACTTGGGTGCAATCTCAAAAACGACAGAATGATCTCTGTTCGTTTCCAAGACAAATCATTCAATATCAAAGAAATCCAACTCTATGCCCTGACCAGTAATGCTGAAGAAGCTAAAGTTGAACAGTCCCATGAAGACCTATAAGACCTTCTAGAACTAACACCTAAAAAAGATGTCCTTTTCATTATAGGGGACTGGAATGCAAAAGTAGGAAGTCAAGAAACACCTGGAGTTACAGGCAAATTTGGCTTTGGAGTACAGAATGAAACAAGACAAAGGCTAATAGAGTTCTGCCAAAGGAACGCACTGGTCATAGCAAACACCTTCTTCCCACAGAACAAGAGAAGACTCTACATGTGGACATCACCAGATGGTCGACACCGAAATCAGATTGATTATATTCTTTGCAGTCAAAGATGGAGATGCTCTATACAATCAGCAAAAACAAGACCGGGAGCTGACTGTAGCTCGGATCATGAACTCCTTATTGCCAAATTCAGACAGAAATTGAAGAAAGTGGAGAAAACCACTATACCATTCAGGTATGACCTAAATCAAATCCCTTATGATTATACAGTGGAAGTGAGAAATAGATTTAAGGGACTAGATCTGATAGACAGAGTGCCTGATGAACTATGGATGGAGGTTCGTGACATTGTACAGAAGACAGGAATCAAGACCATCTCCAAGAAAAAGAAACGTAAAAAAGCAAAATGGCTGTCTGAGGAGGCCTTACAAATAGCTGTGAAAAGAAAGGAAGCAAAAAGCAAAGGAGAAAAGGAAAGATATACCCATTAAATGCAGAGTTCCAAAGAATAGCAAGGAGAGATAATAAAGCCTTCCTCAGCAATCAATGCAAAGAAATAGAGGAAAACAATAGAATGGGAAAGACTAGAGATCTCTTCAAGAAAATTAGAGATACCAAAGGAAGATTTCATGCAAAGATAGGCTCAATAAAGGACAGAAATGGTAGGGACATAACAGAAGCAGAAGATATTAAGAAGAGATGGCAAGAATACACAGAAGAACTGTACAAAAAAGATCGTCACAACCCAGATAGTCACGATGGTGTGATCACTCACCTAGAGCCAGACATCCTGGAATGTGAAGTCAAGTGGGCCTTAGGAAGTATCACTATGAACACAGCTAGTATAGGTGATGGAATTCCAGTGGAGCTATTTCAAATCCTGAAAGATGATGCTGTGAAAGTGCTGCACTCAATATGCCAGCAAAATTGGAAAACTCAGCAGTGGCCACAGGACTGGAAAAGGTCAGTTTTCATTCCAGTCATAAGAAAGGCAATGCCAAAGAATGCTCAGACTACTGCACAATTGCACTCATTTCACACGCTAGTAAAGTAATGCTTAAAATTCTCCAAGGCAGGTTTCAACAATACATGAAGCGTGAACTTCCAGATGTTCAAGCTGGATTTAGAAAAGGCAGAGGAACCAGAGATCAAATTGCTAACATCCGCTGGATCATGGAAAAAGCAAGAGAGTTCCAGAAAAACATCTATTTCTGCTTTATTGACTATGCCAAAGCTTTTGACTATGTGAATCACAATAAACTGTGGAAAATTCTGAGAAAGATGAGAATACCAGATCACCTTACCTGCCTCTTGAGAAACCTGTATGCAGGTCAGGAAGCAACAGTTAGAACTGGACAAGGAACAACAACCTGGTCCAAAATAGGAAAAGGAGTATGTCAAGGCTGCATATTGTCACCCTTATTATTTAACTTATATGCAGAGTATATTATAAGAAACGCTGGGCTGGAGGAAGCACAAGCTGGAATCAAGATTGCCAGGAGAAATATCAATAACCTCTGATATGCAGATGACACCACTCTTATGGTGGAAAGTGAAGAAGAACTAAAGAGCCTCTTGATGAAAGTGAAAGAATAGAGTGAAAAAGTTGGCTTAAAGCTCAACATTCAGAAAACGAAGATCATGGCATCTAGTCCCATCACTTCATGGCAAATAGACAGGGAAACAGTGGAAACAGTGGCTGACTTTATTTTGGGGGGCTCCAAAATCACTGCAAATGGTGACTGCAGCCATGAAATTAAAACACACTTACTCCTTGGAAGGAAAGTTATGACCAACCTAGATAGCATATTGAAAAGCAGAGACATCACTTTGCTAACAAAGGTCCATCTAGTCAAGGCTATGGTTTTTCCAGTGGTCATATATGAATGTGAGAGTTGGACTGTGAAGAAAGCTGAGCACCAAAAAATTGCTGCTTTTGAACTGTGGTGTTGGAGAAGACTCTTGAGAGTCCCTTGGACTGCAAGGTGATCCAACCAGTCCATCCTAAAGGAGATCAGTCCTGGGTATTCATTGGTAGGACTGATGTTGAAGGTGAAACTCCAATACTTTGGCCACCTGATGAGAAGAGCTAACTCATTTGAAAAGACCCTGATGCTGGGAAAGATTGAGAGCAGGAGGAGAAGGGCACAACAGAGGATGAGATGCTTAGATGGCATCACTGACTCGATGGACATTGGTTTGGGTGGACTCCGGGAGTTGGTGATGGACAGGGAGGCCTGGCATGCTGCGATTCATGGGGTCACAAAGAGTCGGACACGACTGAGCGACCGAACTGAACTGAACTGAATATAGCCCAGACACTGATCATAGGAAATTTGCTCCTCTATGGGAATGCATGTCGCTTCTAATGAACGACAGTGATGTGGAGCAGAACAGACATGAATCAGAGTTTCACTCAGTGTCTGATGTTTACTCGTAAGTGAAGATGGTAAACATTTTTTGCCCATCTGTGCAACTGATTCCATGCTTGTAAAATTTAACAGCAGAAATTCTTTCCACCTCTAAACTCCTAGGACTACCCAGTCACATGCTAATCTCCTTCATTTAGGTTTATGATGAGAAACCAATCGGAAGTTTTATGATTTTGGAGCTTTCAAGAAAAAACTTTAAGCTTTTTGTTTTGTGCTTGCTCTTGATGTAAACAAATAGACACTTTTACATTTTCCCTAAATTCTCAGCACTCTTCTGCAGATGGCATCCTATGTTCTATTTTATAAACTCTGTTTTATTTAGTTGTTTTTGTTTAAATGCAAAATACAATAGTAATTACTATTGGAAAACTTAAAAGATAATTATAAAGGCAGGCTTTTGATTTAAAAAATTAGAAAAGAGAATGTATCAACATCTATATGTAAAAATGTGCAAAGAAAAAAATGGGAAGAAAGCTGTTTCTTACTATGATTATTTCCCACTGGATTTCCCCCCTCTCTTTAAGGCATCCCAGTCCTTCTGTCAACTTCCGTTGAAGTGGTTGTCCCTGTCAATTGTCTGTCACTGCTTCATGTCATTCTGAAAAAGACTAGCAAACTTTCTGAGTGACACTGTAACTTCAATCAATTTGCATTTCTGCCACAGTGTGAATTATTTTTGAAAGTTTATGCATCCTTCCTAGGCTCTTTGAGGCCTTAATTGCCTAGAATGTCACTTGATCTATAAACTTTCTGCAAGTGGTTCTGTCTGAAAAGAAGTCCGTTTGAGCTCAAAGAGAATCATCTTTCATAAAACATTTCAACACAAGCTCTAGAATCTTGCCTGGTAATGTTATTATATATTGAGGTGACCTATTGCCATGTCTGTTGAATTATTTGCTAATATTCCAGACTTACCAGAGGCAGCACAGAACCTTTGACAGTCATTACCCAACTGCTAAAGCCAGGCTGGTTTCCAGTCTGGATTTACTTTTTTTTTTTTTAATTGAAGGATAATTGCTTTACAATATCGTGTTGGTTTCTGCTGTACAACGTGAATCAGCTATAAGGATACATATATCCCCTCCCTAATAAGCTGCCCTCCCAGCCACCCCAGCCCATCCCACCCCTCTAGGTCATCACAGAGTACCAGGCTGAGCTCCCTGTGTTAATCAGCAACTTCCCACTAGCTATCCGTTTTACATTTGGTAATGTATATATTTCACTGCTATTCTCTCAATTCATCCCAACCTCTCCTTCACCTGTTGTATCCACAAGTTTGTTCTTTATGTCTGTATTTCTATTGTGTGTGTGTGTGTGTGTGTGTGTGTTTGGTCATGTCTGACTCTTTGGGACCCCATAGACTATAGCCCACCAGGCTTCTGTGTCCATGGAATTTTCCAGGCAAGAATACTAGAGTGGGTTGACATTTCTTCCTCCAGGGGATCTTCCTGACCCAGGGATTGAACCCATGTCCCGTGTGTCTCCTGCATTGGCAGGTGGATTCTTTACCATTGTGCCACCTGGGAAGCCCCTGTGTCTATTCCTTCCCTGTGAATAGGTTCATCAGTACAATTTTTCTAGATTCTGCATATATATGCGTTAGTATACGATATTTATTTTTCTCTTTCTGACTTCATTCTTAGTTCATCTACCTCAGTTCAGCTGATTCAAAATTGCTCCTGTTTACAGCTGAGTAATAGTCCATCGCAATTCATGGGGTCGCAAAGAATCGGACATGACTGAGCGACTGAACTGAACTGAACTGAACTGAATAGTCCATCGTATGTATGTGCTGCAACTACTTTATCCATTCGTCTGTCAATGGACGTCTAGATTGCTTCCCTTGTAAATAGTGTTAGTATCAATAGTAATAATTACTATTGTAACTAGTACTTTTGTAAATAGTGCTGCAATGAATGGTGAAGTACATGTGTCTTTTTGAGTTATGATTTTCTCAGGTTATATAGCCAGTAGTGGGATTGTGGGGTAATATGGTTTACCAAGCCTCTGATCCCAAGTGTTTCACATCAGCTCCATCCACTTAGGTCCACTTTGTAAGAGTAGAGATTGAAAGCGTCCAACTCCTAAGGTTACTGTGTTGAGTAATCACAATTGTACTTCATGCTTCATCCTTCCTTCGATGCCTGTTTCTGGGAAAACTTTAAGGGACATCTCTTAGGGAGCCCCAAACCTGAAGTTCTGAGTGTAAGTCAGGTTGTGGTGATGAAAAATCCTGGCTATTGCTGGCGAGTCCTGCTTTTAAAGATTCTGTTCATCTTCTCTATCTATATGCATCCTCTGGAGAAGGCGATGGTGCCCCACTCCAGTGTTCTTGCCTGGAGAATCCCAGGGACGGGGGAGCCTGCTGGGCTGCCATCTATGGGGTCGCACAGAGTCGGACACGACTGAAGCGACTTAGCAGCAGCAGCAGCACATGCATCCTCATCAGACTATACATGCCATTTTCTGTCTTTGTCTTCTGCTCTCCCTCCCCCACTCACTTCTTTGTTCTCCTGTTTCTCCCCTCCTTTCTTTCAAGCGCATGCTTCAGAAAATGAGGCCTGGAACTGACATAAAACAATGGATGGGCGGATGTTTGCAATTTTGCAGATGAAGAAACTGAGATACAGAGAGATCTAGGAACTTACCCATGTTCACTCTACTAAGAAATGTCAGATCTGGGCATTTCTCCTCCTCCAGGCCACTCTGTAACAGCATTTCATGGCCTTCCTATTAGTTTCTCTGATCGAATGGCACCAAGTCTGCACTTTGGCTTCTCTCCTAGGGAAGGGCTGATTCCAGGTCTAATAGCAGCTATCAACATTCTCATGCAAGGTCTTTTTACAATGTGTGAATAGCTTTGAGATTAATTTCTTTTAAAGCAAACTTAAACTAGCTTTTCTATTGATGCTATGAAGAGGAAAATAGTCTTGTCCAAGGTTGATAAAGAACTGAAAAGTGAGGTTAATAATAAGAGCAGAATTAGAAGCGGTTTCAGTGGTGCTATGTCGTGTGCAAGCCTATAAAATAAATAGCAATTATGATGTTAGAAAAATGAGTCTCTTGGAATGGGAACTGTGTGTGACAATTCTATCTAGGTACCACTCTCCTCTGCCTTGCTTACTTTGTGTCTCTTATTGACTAAATTGATGCATGACATTCCCCACCCCTGTGCTTAAGACAAAAGCTGTTTTGTCCCATAAAAACTCAATACCCAGGGACAAACCCATGCCTTTCCCAAACCACCCCCTTACATATCAGCTTAATGTATTAGCAAATACTGTCTGTATTATATTTCACTTGTGTATGGAAACAAACATTACTTGTTTATTCATATTGTATCCATAACATATAATAATAAATCCTTAATACATGGTATCAGATATTGTTCATAGCATAACACAAGCTAAAAGTTCTTGTTTTATGCTGTCAGTCTGATTCCTTGCAACAGTCCAATTATTCATTATCATTATTGCCATTCTGCAGATCTGAAACAGGGATTTGGTGAGGTGTAATGGCATGTTGAATTTTATGGTGCTATAGAGAGGAAGAGAGAGAATTTGAACTCAGTTTTGCAAGGGTATCTGGCCTTAATCTTAAATGTGTATCCCCTCACTAAATCTGTTGTTTAGAATACCCATGTTTACAGGATATGCTGGTTACTACCAGTAACAGAAAGTCATGACTAGTTTTTCCAAAGCTTGGAGACATTACCTCTGAAAAAAAATTTTTTAATAATTTTACTTATTTCTTTCTTTCTGGCTGCTCTGGGTCCTCACTGCTGTGCACTGACTTTCTCTGTTTGCGGTGCACGGGCTTCTTGTTGCGGTGGCTTCTCTTGTTGCAGAGACCTGGCTCTAGGGTGCTCGGGCTTCTGTAGTTGTGTTGAACTTTAGTCCCCCAGGTAGGACGGGCTTTGTGTTAATGGAAAGCCCTCTGCCTGAGCTTTCTCCATTGGATGCCTTTGGGTCATAATGGCCACCACAAGCACACCTCTGTGAGTATTGTCTATAATACAAACACACTCATTATTGTAAGTCATGGGACTCCAACAGTGTCTCAAGGACAGAGGAACATTACCTCACTAGCCAAGACAAAATGGTCTTCCAGAGCTCAGAGGTAAGTTAGCCCAAAATATATTTCTTAATAGAATTCTTCCTACAGAATAACTTTATGGCTGCTGAATAAGATGAGAAACAGGGAAAGGAAAGATTGGCCGCATGACCCTATTGTGACAGTTGTAGGTTCATCTTCAGTTGCAATTATCATAGGCTCTGTGGCCACCTGGGACTCTCTGGGGACCATTGGAGGCATCTCACCTTGGACATAAAACATGGGGGGCCAGGAAGTATTTCCAGTCATTCTGCTGCTAAGTTTTAAGAGCTAAGCTAGTGCAATGCTTCTTGAATATGGCTGCATTTATTTATATATTTAGCTGTTTTGCAGCATTTCGGATCTTAGTTCCTGGACGAGAGATCGAACCTATGCCTTCTTCCTCAGTTCAGTTCAGTCGCTCAGTCATGTCTGACTCTTTGCGACCCCATGAATCGCAGCACGCCAGGCCTCCCTGTCCATCACCATCTCCCGGAGTTCACTCAGATTCACGTCCATCGAGTCCGTGATGCCATCCAGCCATCTCATCCTCTGTCATCCCCTTCTCCTCCTGTCCCCAATCCCTCCCAGCATCAGAGTCTTTTCCAATGAGTCAGCTCTTCACATGAGGTGGCCAAAGTACTGGAGTTTCAGCTTTAGCATCATTCCTTCCAAAGAAATCCCAAGGCTGATCTCCTTCAGAATGGACTGGTTGGGTCTCCTTGCAGTCCAAGGAACTCTCAAGAGTCTTCTCCAACACCACAGTTGAGAAGCACCGATTCTTCAGCGCTCAGCCTTCTGAGGAGGCACAGAATCTTAACTGCTGGACTGCCAGGAAAGTCCATGGCTCCATGATTAAGTCCCTTGGGGAGATTTAAAGTAATGACGAAATTAAATGAAAATATTTGAGACAGATCCTAAGCATGTATTTGTTTTTGTTGTTGTTATGGTCTGAAATTTTCTGAAACTCTCTCAGCCACCACCCTCCCTGTTAAGTACACGGTAGGTGTCAGGCATGGAACAATTATTTTGCATGCCTATCACACCTTTATGTCATAGGTGTTCACCCTGTTTTGCAGATGAGGAAACTGAGGCACCAACACATTAAGTAACTTTCTCAAAGCCACTCTTAAGTAAGTGACCAAGCCCTGAACCCTGGCTTCTCAACCACAGAACTTGCTCTCTGACCCACTAGTTGTCTCCGGTCTAGACACACAGCAGGTACCCAGTTCTTTTCTTCCTTACCATATTCTGGCCTGGAGAATTCCGTGGGCTATATAGTCCATGGGATCTCAAAGAGTCAGACGTGACTGAGCGACTTTTGGGCCTCCCTCATAGCTCAGTTTGTAAATAATCTGCCTGCAGTGCAGGAGATCTGGGTTCAATCCCTGGGTCAGGAAGACACCCTGGAGAAGGAAATGGCAACCCACTCCAGCATTCTTGCCTGAATTCCATGGATAGAGGAGCCTACAGTCCATGGAGTCACAAGAGTCAGAGACAATGTTGCAGCTAAATCATCAACCCTTCTTACTTTCTTGCCTGTTTTTTGGTGGAAAAAGCATTGAGCTGATGGATTTTCTGTGAAACTCTGCTTTGCAGGAGCTAATCACTTGTTTCAAAAAAAGAAAAAAAAATAGATGTGAAAAATTCTTTTAGAAGGGAAAAAAGAGACCAGAAGAGAGAATGTTATTTCATGAAAGAACTTAGGGTCTCCAGATTTCAAATGTAAGTGAAAGTTTTAAGGACCCTGATAGTGTCCTGCTCATTATATTTGATGTTCAATCACTCAGTCATGTCCAACTCTGTGACCCTGTGGACTGTAGCACAGCAGGCTTCCCTGTCCTTCACTATCTCCCAGAGACTGCTCAAATTCATGTCTGTTGTATCGATGATGCCACCCAGCTATCTCATCCTCTGTCGTCCACTTCTCTTTTTGCTTTCAATCTTTCCTAGCATTAGGGTCTTTTCCACTGAGTCAGCTCTTCACATCAGGTGGCCAAAGTATTGGAGCTTCAGCTTCAGCATCAGTGCCTCCAATGAATATTCAGGATTGATTTCCTTTATGATTGACTGGTTTGATTTCCTTGCTGTCCACGGAACTCTCAGGAGTCTTCTCCAGCACCACAATTCGTATAATCTTTTCCAGGTTTTTTCCTGCTTCTCCACTAAATTGTTTTTTTAATGGGATAAAACCATCATAATTTGCACCTAAGAAAGAACTTTGTTGTGAGCAGAAAAATATTACTCTACAAGAAAACAATATCTTTTTTGGGAACATTTTTAACTAAACAAGTAGCATCAGTGACAGCATCACAGGGAACAGGGTAGTATTTCTGTCCCTGCTGTAAACATTTTACCTGTGGTTTACAGGTGGCTATTGGTACTCTTGGAGAAGGCAATGGCACCCCACTCCAGTACTCTTGCCTTGAAAATCCCATGGATGGAGGAGCCTGGTAGGCTGCAGTCCATGCGGTCAGTAAGAGTAGGACACGACCGAGAGACTTCACTTTCACTTTTCACTTTCATGCATTGGAGAAGGAAATGGCAACCCACTCCAGTGTTCTTGCCTGGAGAATCTCAGGGACAGGGGAGCCTGGTGGGCTGCCGTCTGTGGGGTCACACAGAGTCAGACATGACTGAAGTGACTTAAAAATTGGTACTCTGTCCTGAAGTGTTAGGACTGGGCTCAATGGAGTTAGTCTGTGATTCTGGCATAAGAAAGCAGTATAAGGAAGAAGCAGAAAAATCCTAGAAAAAGATGGAATTTATCAGGGTTTTACCATGTGTCATATACTGTTCTATGCAGCTGTCATATATCATCTAGTTTGATCCCCCTGAAACACTATGAGTAATAGTTATTATCATTCCCATTCTAAATTAAGTTAAATAATTTCCCCAGGGTCATTTATTAAGTGACAGAGACAGAAGTTAAACCTAAGAAATTTGCCTTCAGATACTGGGCTGTTATATATTATAGACGCTTCTTAAATATTGTTTTCTAGAAAACTCTGTGTTGCTCTTAATCTTCTCCTTCATTTAATTAGCAATTGTTTCTGCATGTGTATCTTGGGCTAGAGACTGCAGAAGGTGCTGGGAATGCAGGCGAACCCTGTGAGAATCCATATCTGGAAGGAGTTCATAACATAACATTTAGTTTAATATATCGAAATTTGACCTCCTCTACCAAACTGCAGAAAAACTGTAAGTTATACTAAATGCTGAACACACATTTTTTTCTATGAATAAATAAAGAAATGAATGCAAGTGAAAATCGCTCAGTTGTGTCCGACTCTTTGCAACCCCATGGACCATACAGCCCCTGGAATTCTCTAGGCCAGAATACTAGAGTGGGTAGCCTTTCCCTTCTCCAGGGGCTTTTCCCAACCCAGGGATCAAATGCAGGTCTCCGGCTTTGCAGGTGGATTCTTTACCAACTGAGCCACGAGGGAAGCCCAAGAATACTGAAGTGGGTAGTCTATCTCTTCTCCAGCTGATCTTCCTGACCCAGGAATTGAATCCGGGTCTCCTGCATTGCAGGCGGATTCTTTACCAACTGAGCTATCAGGGAAGCCCTTACAAGTGAATACATGATGCCAACTTGGGAGCAGCAATGGGCATATAAAATATGCTGCTGCTGCTGCTGCTAAGTCGCTTCAGTCGTAGCCGACTCTGTGCGACCCCATAGACGGCAGCCCACCAGGCTCCCGTGTCCCTGGGATTCTCCAGGCAAGAACACTGGAGTGGGGTGCCATTTCCTTCTCCTAAGGGCATACAAAATGTGCTGCTAACATACACGCCAATGTTTTCAGCCTGGACTGTTATTTGTTCTCTCAAATTTATTCCTCTTCTCTTTCTTAGTGAAACAACCCTTGATATGAACCTAAACTAATGGAAACCAATAAATTAACACATTAGCTACTTTTTGTGTAATGAGGTATGACCTTGTAACAACTTTTATTTAAATTAACAATAAATATAGTTTTGTGGGCAATTTCTAAGAATTTTCCTTTTAGAAAGATAGCCTACTTTTCTTTGTCTTCCCCTCCTTACTGATTCTTGGATGGCAGATATGATGGCTGGTGCTCTGGAGGCTACATTGGCCTGTAAGGTGACATATTAAGGGTTGTAGAACTGCAAATTATAAGGATGCCGATCCTGATGGTCGTGAAGCTCTCTAATCTCCTTTATGTGAGATTATGTGAGAGAAGAAAATTTTCCTTTTGTTCAAGTCATGCTTGTTTGCTTTTTCTTGTTAAAAGCAATTAGTCCTAACCTTAGTGATTCAGTGTTAAGATACAAATATGCACAATATTGCCAGAAGACAGATTCACTTAAAAGATGCCTGGGTATTAGGAAAGGTTCATAAGAGGTGGGTAGAAACTTGAAGAATTATTAAGAGTTTACCAGCATCCAAGTTGAGGAAATTCTTTCATGAATAAAGGTTCTGTTTCTAGGATTCACAGGTTATCTCTGTCTCCAGGCTCCTCCCCAATGGTGATTTTGGATCCATAATATCCATTAAAAAGTCACCCATTAAATATGTATTGCACATCCAATGAAGCAGACACAGATTCTGTGCTTAATAGAAGCTCATAGTCCTTTACAAACTGGGACCAAACTGCCTCTCTTTAGGACCTGATGCTTAAGCCAACCTGCTCTTTACAAGCATTCAATGTGTTAGAGAGTGACTTTTATATCCCATACTTGTTTTGCCTGCATGCTGTAACATTATCCAGAATTCTCTTTTCCAGTCACAAATTCTATCAAACCTGCGGGCTCCTTTTCTTCCTGTTCTTCTTTACTTCTCTTCTCTTTCCCGACAATTCAGCTCATACTGGGAAAGGTAGGTGTCTGTGGCAGGCCAAAGGTTGCTGTGTGGTGCAGAGCAGCTTGTCAGAATCCAGGCAGGTGGAAATGGGCACACAAGATGAGCCACGAGGGGACTTCCTTGGAGGTCCAGTGGTAAAGAATCGCTGTTCCAAAGCAGGAGACTTGAGTTGGATCCCTGGTTGGGAACTACCATCCCACATGCTGCAGGGCAACTAAGCCCACACACCATTAAGATTCCCCCATGCTGCAACTAAGACCTGATGCAGCCAAAATAAATAAGAATAAAATAAATAATAAAAAATGAGCCAGGAATATCTGGTCATACCAAAAAGTAAGGAAGTATTCACGGTGATGGTAATTTCAAAAGAACACAGGAGACTTTCTGAAGGGGAAACTGGAGAATCAAAATAGATAATAACAGTAGCAATTACAACCCACTGAATAAAATATGAAATAACATCTAGACTTGTATACAAATGAATGGACATATTGAAAGCTATGTGAAAACTGAGTTATATACATAGTTTCAAAGTAGTTCTCTATAAGATAAATATTAATTGTAATGGGGAAACAGCACTTTTTAAAGGAAAAGGCTGCTAGCAACTGTCTATACAAAGTGATCCAAGAGAACATCAACCAGCAGTGTGACAGAGAACTTAGGCATCACGTGATGAAATGTGATGAGAAGAAGGCAACATCAGTTTTGGTGCACAGTTGCCATAGATGCATAGCCTGAACCTAATCATAAGAAGTTATCAGATAAACTCAAAGTGAAGGACATTATCCCGAATTACTGGCTTGCAATCTTCAAAAGGAATAACGTTGTCAAAGAGCAAGATAAAGCAGAAGAATAGATTTAGGGTAAAGAGAATAAGAGGACAGTCAGTCAGTTCAGTGGCTCAGCTGTGCCCAACTCTTTATGACCCCATGGACCACAGCACGCCAGGCTTCCCTGTCCTTCACCAACTTCCAGAGTTTGCTCAAACTCATGTGCATCAAGTAAGTGATGCCATCCATCCATCTCATCCTCTGTTGTCCCCCTCTCCTCCTTCCTTCGATCTTTCCCAGCATCAGGATCTTTTCCAATGAGTCAATTATTCGCAACAGGTGGCCAACTATTGGAGTTTCAGCTTCAGCATCATTCATTCCAATCAATATTCAGAACTGATTTCCTTTAGGATTGACTGGTTTGATCTCCTTGCAATCCAAGGGACCGTCAAGAGTGTTTTTCAACACCACAGTTCAAAATCCTCAGTTTTTCAGCACTCAGTTTTCTTTATGAGAACTGAATTCTAGCTAGGCTGGTTCCCTCTGCTCTAAGACTACCTTTGAATCTACTCGCCACACTTGAATTGAGTCTGAAGATTCAATGGTACTGTTGGACCAGTGTTAATTTTCTGATGTAGATGATTGTACTGTGTTCATGGAAAATAATGTTCTTATTGTAAGAAATGCACATGAAGATGTTTGCAGGTGATAGACTTTTCAAGTATGTAATTTTAGGAAAAAGAAAAAATATCCACAAAGGGTATGCACAACTTTTATGCAAGTTCAATATTGTTTTAAAATGAACTAAATAGATGAAAGGGAAAATAAAGTGGTTACGGGTCTCTCCCTGATTCTTTTTTCACCCATCCTAATTCTGACCCTCCTCCTGCCACAATTCTCTGAACCAGAGACCAGCACATAGTTTAAGAGAGTAAGATCTAAACCCAGGTTGAGGAGAGTTATAATCTAAAACCCACTGTTTATTTTATTTCCTATGTGACTCTTAGCAAATTATTTACATCCTTGTGCATGGTAGCTTCCTCTGTACAAAAGAAAACACAGTAGTGTTTCTCTTTAAAGGTTGTGGAAATTAAATTGGCTGCAGCATAAGATACTCACTCCGTGTCAGCACATAACAAGCACTGAATATGTGCTAACGACCTTAATTGACCACCCAGGCCTTCATACATACATCAGTAACTCCAGCCACCTCACTGCTGTCTCACCACCCATGGCCAATAAGACACCCCTCAAAATTGCAACATCACTTAGCCTCCTCTGATGTGATTCCTTTTCATCTACCTCAACCTTTGAAATTTCAGAGTCCCTGGTACAAAAAGCTCAGGCCAGCTGGGAACCAGAATACCTTTTTTTTTTTTTAAATCTCTGAACTCATTTGATCCTTACAAGCTCCGTGGGACATACCATCATGTCCATTTTACAGGAGAGAAAGCAGGTTCCAAGAAATGAAAGATCTTGTTCGATTCACCCAACAAACAAGTGACCCTGCCTTCCTACAGCCCTCCTGATTCAAGTTGTATATTCTGTCCATCACATCATGCCACCCTGTTTAACTCTGTTTCCTAAACATTGTTTGTATAGCATTGATGTTATTGCAGCATTAAGTGGTGAGAATGAGAGAGGAGTGGCTGAGAGAGAAATAGACAGGGCAGTGTGTGTGTGGGGTGAAGGTATACAGGGTTCTCTAAGGACACACATTGCCACACTGCCACCGTCCTCTTTTGACAACAAGGGATGAGAACTTGAGCACTGCAGTTGATGCGAGATCCAACTACCTCCAAGAACAGAATATGAAACATGAGATTGATGTCCACACTCCCCTGTAGCACCCTGTCTTAGAAAGCTGTGTGTGATTGTGAGGACAGAGGAGTGTGGTATCTTTATGGAAGGAGAAGTCCAACAAATGATTAGATGTGGTCCGCTCGTGACACAGAGCACAGGCCTGAGAAGCCTGAGCAATTACTTTTGCAGAACTATCTAACTGGAGGCATGATTAGTTGAATCTTCCTCATAGACTACACTTTAAGTAAATGGCTGGTGTCCATAAGAGGAATTATGGCTTTGAAATCATTGTGATCAACATCTGTAAATAATTCTCAAATAGCATTCTTTATGCTGTGTAAATCAGACGCATGTTTTCAGGAAGTGTGAAACACCTTTTGAAAATATACAAACATTACTCGATCTGGGATAATAATAGAACAGTTTTAGCATTGTTTGAAAAGATTGCTAAATTTACACTATTTTTGTCAACGTACACAAGTAAATATGTGTATTGCTCAATGCACACACGTCTTAATTGCTTCTGTGAACACCTTAAAAATAGTAGTGTTTAGGGGGAAATATTTATTTTAACTCAGACAATCTTCCATTGCATGTTAATTAACAAGTGAAAATATGTTACTATCCTCTGTATTGGCATGAAGAAAAGAAATATTTTACAAATCTTTCCTGTAATTCCCTGGCTCTCTTGGGTGTTTGAAATCCACACGTTGCAAAGCCCTGTGACCTAAGAAAGAGACATCCAAGCCTGGAGACTGGGAACTCTGTCACTTCCTCATCATTAGGCTCATAGCCAGTGTAACAGGATGCTGGCAGAAATTTCCTTGTTGACTCAGAATATCAGGTGAAGCCTTAACCTGAAAGCACTGAATGATGAGCGTCCCCATAAACCATCATTGCAGGAAATTCCCTAAGAAAAGAATTAACCTGATTCTTTGCTACCAGCTTAATGCCAGACTCCAGGTCATAGGAACTAGTTATGTTGTGTACTAGTATTTTAGGGCTGCCGTAGTAAAATAACACAGACTGGGTGGCTTAAACAACAGGAATTTATCTGCTAATAATTGTGGAGGCTAGAATTTCAAAATTACATCTTCCTTCCTTCCTTCCTTTCTGGCTGCACCACTCTTACTTGTAGCACGCAGGATCTTCAGTCTTCACTGCAGCATGCAGGATCTTTAGTTGCGGCATGTGGGATCTAGCTCCCTGACGCAGCCCGACCTGCACTGGGGCTGCAGAGTCTCAGCCACTGGGCCCCCAGGGGAGTCCCAAGGTCTCGTTTCTACTGAGTGCTCTCTCCTTGACTTGCCACCTTCTCACCGTGTCCTCGCGTGGTCTTTCCTCCGTGCACACATATTCCTGGTGTCCCTTTCTGTGTTCACATGTCCTCTTCTTATAAGGACACCAATGATGCTGGCTTAGGGTCCATTCTCAAAGGGCTTCATTTTGATTTAATCACCTCGTTAAAGGCCCTGTATCTAAATACAGCCGCATTCTGAAAATACTGAGATTTAGAACTTCAACATACGAATTTTCTGTGGACACAGTTCAGTCCTTAACACCCTATTATTAAATGCTTTCTCTAACCATAGAGTTGGCTAAGTGCTTTTCCTAATAATAGCAGAGTGCCTGGCACCTCTGATGTTTTCAGTAAAATTTAGCCAAGTGCTTTACATGCATTATGTCATTTAAATCCTATATGTTTAGGTAAATCATTCATTACCCCTGCCTATAGGGTAGAAAACAGCCTCAGAGAAATTAAGCAAATTTTTCAAGGTCTTGCAGTTAACAAATAAATACTTTAGCTGGGATTCTGATGAAGATGGTCATGTATAAGCCAGCTCTCCTACATTTAAGATCTCATTCACCATTGCATATTTATATAACTACATGATAATTTCTCTCTATACCTGGCTTTACAAATGCCTCACTGATGAGACGTTTCTAGTTAATGTCACATGTTTGTAACTCTACTTTTCTTGTATTTGATAAGAAGATGTGAAAAGTACCCAAGAATAAATTACAGATAGTCATATGTATATAAAATTACAAATGCATATATCTTTAAACATATGGTGATACACCATATATATGCATATATTGACACATAAGAGTAAGCTGTTTGGTAAAATGACTAAATTATTTTCTCAGTATGGAACTTGTTCTTTTGGTGAATCTTCAGTTCAGTTCAGTTCAGTTCAGTTGCTCAGTCACGTTCAACTCTTTGAGACCCCGTGAACTGCAGCACGCCAGGCCTCCCTGTCCATCACCAAAGAGTTCACTCAAACTGATGTCCATTGACTTGGTGATGCCATCCAGCCGTCTCATCCTCTGTCATCCCCTTCTCCTCCTGCCCCCGATCCCTCCCAGCATCAGAGTCTTTTCCAGAGTCAACCCTTCGCATGAGGTGGCCAAAGTATTGGAGTTTCAGCTTCAGCATCAGTCCTTCCAATGAACACCCAGGACTGATGCTTTTTAATTCTTCTTCATTTTTTGCCATAAGGGTGGTGTCATCTGCAAATCTGAGGTTGTTGATATTTCTCCCAGAAATCTTGATTCCAGCTTGTGCTTCTTCCAGCCCAGCGTTTCTCATGCTGTACTCTGCATAGGAGTTAAATAAGCAGGGTGACAATATATACCCTTGACATACTACTTTTCCTATTTGGAAGCAGTCTGTTGTTCCATGTCCAATTCTAACTGTTGCTTCCTGACCTGCATATAGGTTTCTCAAGAGGCAGGTCAGGTGGTCTGGTATTCCCATCTCTTTCCGGATTTTCTTTTTTTTTTTTTTTTTTCTTTCAGGATTTTCCACAGTTGATTGTGATCCACACAGTCAAAGGCTTTGGCATAGTCAATAAAGCAGAAATAGATGTTTTTCTGGAGCTCTCTTGCTTTTTCCATGATCCAGCGGATGTTGGCAATTTGATCTCTGGTTCCTCTGCCTTTTCTAAATCCAGGTTGAACATCTGGAAGTTCATGCTTCATGTATTGCTGAAGCCTGGCTTGGAGAATTTTAAGCATTACTTTACTAGCGTGTGAGATGAGTGCAATTGTGTGGTAGTTTGAGCATTCTTTGGCATTGCCTCTCTTTGGTGAATCTTACCATTGGTTTTTCATTAAAGAAATTCAAGAACAATTGCAGTTTTTATACAAGAAGTTGTTCTTAACATTTATTGAGGGTTCTCAATGTGTCAGGATCTTTGAACATTTATTTGGTCGCATACTTCCTGAAAGTCTTAGAGGATCAGCACTTTACAGATTAAAAAAAAAAAAAGAAAAAGAAAAGAAAAGAAAACAGATTCCTGAAGAAATCACAAGTGTCTGCATCAGGGAACTTTAATATTTGCAGAATCTCCCAAGAGACACGAAGTAGGGAGATTAAAGAAGTGGCTTCCTAACAGTTGTTGACTGAATAAAATGCATAACCTTAAAGCTGGGAATTATGTTGTATTCAGTGATGTTACTGAAGACTATAGCCCAGGAATCAGCCTCTTCGTTAGCTCTGAGGAACTGTTACAAAGAGAAAAGGGACGAGCCAGGATATATGGGAGTTTTGCTGAAAAGCAACAAACAAAACCCATGTAGTAAACATCAAAAGATTACTGCCGATCACAAAAAAAGACATCTCAAGTTAATGATTTTGATGCTTTTACCAAATTTTGTGGTATGCATGCATTAGCCAAGACTTTTTTTTTCTAAAATATTTCCCCTGAGCCCCTCAGAAATTCTGATTCAGTGTGTTTTGTTGGTGTCTAGAAATTAATACACTTTATGATCTGCCCCAGGCAATCACCTGAATAGTTCATACTGCCAATATACTACTGATAAATTTTGAGATACAATAGTTGATATTAGAAGTTCTTCCCCCTTGCTTCCTATTAGAATCAAGAGGAGTTTTGTTTATGGCTTTGAGTTTTCATTGCTATAGCCCACATCAAGATTACCCAGAAGTTCTCAGTTAAGTGATCTGAGATGGAGCTTAAGAATCAAACTATTTTAAAATTCCCAAGGATTCCCTGGCAAGTACAACAGTTAAGACTTCGCCTTCCAATGCAGGGGGTGTGGGTTTGATCCCCTCATAGGAGAGTTAAGTTTGCACATGCCTCGCGGTCAAAAGGCTAAAACATAAAACAGAAGCGATGTTATAACAAATTCAATTAAATCTTTAAAATGGCCCACATCAGGAAAAAAAAAAAATCCCCAAATATTTATAATGGGCATCAAAGATGGAAGAGTTGAGAATGGTCCTCCAGATATAACATAATGCAGTCAGGAATATTTCAAGGACCAAACTGATTCTCCCAAAAACGCATCTCAGTTAAAATGCTGCCCCTGGAAATTATTTCCTACAGGGGAAATATTGTTTTCTTTACTGATGATATTTCATTTCCAAAATATATTCCTCTTATACTTAAAAATACCAATTCAAGATTCTTATGATGCAAAAATGTTACAGATATATAGGCAGTTTTTACTAAAAGAGAACATGGAGAAAAGAAGCTTCACAAAAAGTGAAATTATCCAGAAGAGCTTAGAAAAATCAAAGTAAAAGAGACACATTTGGAGGACACCATAATTGTGACATTTGGAGGTACCTAAATTGTGCCTTGTGTGTGCTATACTCAGTCATTCAGCCGTGTCTGATTTCTTGTGACCCCATGGACTGTAGCCCACCAGGCTCCTCTGTCCATGGGATTCCCCAGGCAAGAATACCGGAGTAGGATACCATTTTCTCCTCCAAGGGTTCCTCCTGACCCAGGGACCAAACTCATATTGTACCTGGTACTGGGCTAAACTGTTAGCACATATCATGCTGATTAATATTTGCAGTAACACTATGACATGCACATCATACTGTTCATGGTGTTCTCAAGGTAAGAATACTGAAGTGGTTTGCCATTCCCTTCTCCAATGGACTACATTTTGTCAGAACTCTCCACCATGACCATCTGTCTTGGGTGGCCCTACATGGCATGGCTTAGTTTCATTGAGTTAAACAAGGCTGTAGTCAGTAAGACAAGGCTGTGGTCTTGAACCCCATGAGCAGTATGAAAAGGCAAAAAGATAGAACACTGAAAGAGCGACACCTAGGTTGATAGGTGCCCAACATGCTATGGGAAATCAGTGGAGAAATAACTCTAGAAAGAATGGAGAGACAGAGCCAAAGCAAAAACAACACCCAGCTGTGGATGTGACTGGTGATAGAAGCAAGGTCCAATGCTGTAAAGAGCAATATTGCATAGGAACCTGGAATGTTAGGTCCATGAATCAAGCCAAACTGGAAGTGATCAAACAGGAGATGGCAAGCATGAACATTGACATTTTAGGAATCAGAGAACTAAAATGGACTGGAATGGGTGACTTTAACTCATATGGCCACTATATCTACTACTGTGGGCAGAATCTCTTAGAAGAAATGGAGTAGCCATCATAGTAAACAAAAGAGTCCGAAATGCAATACTTGGATGCTATCTAAAAAATGACAGAATGATTTCTATTTGTTTCCAGCAAACCATTCAATATCAAAGTAATCCAAGTCTATGCCCCGATCAGTAATGCTGAAGAAGCTGAAGTTGAATGGTTCTATGAAAACCTACAAGACCTAGAACTAAGACCCCAAAAAGATGTTCTTTTCATTATAGGGGACTGGAATGCAAAAGTAGGAAGTCAAAAAACACCTGGAGTAACAGGCAAATTTGGCCTTGGAGTGAATGAACCAGGGCAGAGGCTAACAGAGTTTTGCCAAGAGAACGCACTGGTCATAGCAAACACCCTCTTCCAACAACACAAGAAAAGATTCTACACGTGGACATCACCAGATGGTCAACACCAAAATCAGATTGATTATATTCTTTGCAGCCAAAGACGGAGATGCTCTATACAGTCAGCAAAAACAAGAGTGGGAGGTGACTGTGGCTCAGACCATGAACTCCTTATTGCCAAATTCAGACTTAAATTGAAGAAAGTAGGGAAAACCACTAGACCATTCAGGTATGACATAAATCAAATCCCTTGCGATTATACATAGGAAGTGACAAGTAGATTTAAGGGCCTAGATCTGATAGACAGACTGCCTGATAAACTATGGATGAAGGTTCATGACATTGTACAGGAGACAGAAAAGAAATGCACAAAAGGAAAATGGCTGTCTGGGGAGGCCTTACAAACAGCTGTGGAAAGAAGAGAAGGGAAAAGCAAAGGAGAAAAGGAAAGATATAAGCATCTGAATGCAGAGTTCCAGAGAATAGCAAGAAGAGATAAGAAAGCCTTCCTCAGTGATCAGTGCAAAGAAATAGAGGAAAACAATAGAATGGGAAAGACTAGAGATCTCTCCAAGAAAATTAGAGATACCAAGAGAACATTTCATGGAAAGATGGACTCAATAAAGGACAGAAATGGTATGGACCTAACAGAAGTAGAAGATATTAAGAAGAGGTGGCAAGAATACATAGAAGAACTGTACAAAAAAGATTTTCATGACTGAGATAATCACGATGGTATGATCACTCACCTAGAGCCAGACATCCTGGAATGTGAAGTCAAGTGGGCCTTAGGAAGCATCACTATGAACAAAGCCAGTGGAGGTAATGGAATTCCAGCTGAGCTATTTTAAATCCTAAAAGATGATGCTGTGAAAGTGCTGCACTCAATATGCCAGCAAATTTGGAAAACTCAGCAGTGGCCACAGGACTGGAAAAGGTCATCCCAATGAAAAGCAATGCCAAAGAATGCTCAAACTACCACACAATTGCACTCATCTCACATGCTAGTAAAGTAATCCTCAAAATTCTCCAAGCCAGCCCTCAACAATACATGAACCATGAACTTCCAGATGTTCAAGCTGTATTTAGAAAAGTCAGAGGAACCAGAGATCAAATTGCCAACATCCACTGGATCATCCAGAAAGCAAGAGAGTTCTAGAAAAACATCTATTTCTGCTTTATTGACTATGCCAAAGGCTTTGACTATGTGGATCACAATAACCTGTGGAAAATCTTGAAAGAGATGGGAATACCTGACCACCTGATTTGCCTCTTGAGAAACCTATATGCAGGTCAGGAAGCAACAGTTAGAAGTAGATATAGAAGAACAGACTGGTTCCAAATAGGAAAAGGAGTACGTCAAGGATGTATATTGTCACCCTGCTTATTTAATTTATATGCAGAGTACATCATGAGACACGCTGGGCTGGAGGAAGCACAAGCTTGAATCAAGATTGCTGGGAGAAATATCAATAACCTTAGATATGCAGATGACACCACCCTTATGGCAGAAAGTGAAGAAGAACTAAAGATCCTCTTGAAAGTGAAAGAGGAGAGAGAACATGTTGGCTTAAAGCTCAATATTCAGAAAACTAAGATCATGGCATCTTGTCCCATCACTTCATGTCAAATAGATGGGGAATCAGTGACTGACTTTATTTTTGGGGGCTCCAAAATCACTGCAGATGTTGACTGCAGCCATAAAACGAAATGATGCTTACTCCTTGGAAGGAAAGTTATGACCAACCTAGACAGCATATTAAAAAGCAGAGACATTAGTTTGCCAACAAACATCTGTCTCGTCAAGGCTACGGTTTTTCCAGTAGTCTTGTATGCATGTAGGAGTTGGATACTAAAGAAATTTAGCCCCAAAGAATTGATGCTTTTGAACTGTGGTGTTGGAGAAGACTCTTGAGAGTCCCTTGGACTGCAGGGAGATCCAACCAGTCTATCCCAAAGCAAATCAGTCCTGAATATTCATTGGAAGGACCAATGCCGAAGCTGAAACTCCAATACTTTGGCCACCTGATGCGAAGAGCTGACTCGTTTGATAAGACCCTGATGCTAGGAAAGATTGAGGGTAGTAGGAGAAGAGGACAACAGGAGATGGTTGGATGGCATCACCAACTCATGGAGATGAGTTTTAGTAAACTCTGGGATTTGGTGTTGGAGAGGGAGGCCTGACATGCTGCAGTCTATTGGGTTGCAAAGAGTCAGACACGACTGAGCGACTGAATTGAACTGAATTGATGCACATCATCATTGAATATGCTTTACTGCTTAGAAACCTTTTCAAATTCATGAGAACATAACCTCAGTTCAGTTCAGTTCATCATTCATCGAGTCAGTGATGCCATCCAGCCATCTCATCCTCTGTAGTCCCCTTCTCCTCCTGCCCCCAATCCCTCCCAGCATCAGAGTCTTTTCCAATGAGTCAACCCTTTGCATGAGATGGCCAAAGTACTGAAGTTTCAGCTTTAGCATCATTCCTTCCATAGGGACCAGAATTCAAGGCTCATGATCAAGGTCAATGATTCAAGGTCAGTGATCTTCCTATTAAAAACACTAATATTGTGTACCATTCCCAGATACATTTGTGTGACTTCTCCATTGAATCAAGAGTTGGGCTTTGAGGTTCCAAGTGTGAGGAAGAAATTGTTAGGGGTCAAAATGACAGAAAAAATCTGACTGTGGAGACCATGAAACAAGGCCAAACAAGACCTGAAGAGGTTCCAGGGAAGATCAGTATATATGTAATCTTAGTGAGGTTGATAGATGCTGTCAAGCACACATTTTATCAAAAGGTTGCTCCTAGTCATGAGAAGAAGATAGCTCTGTTAATTTTTTTACCTGTTTTCTATATTTGAGAAGAGGCAAAAAATCAGGGGCATGAAACCTTCTCCCCAAAATATCTAACACTCTGAAAACCTATTTTTGCCAGTGTTCCTCAGAGCACAGAGTGCCACACTCCTGATCTCTGCACTGAAATTTCAAGGAGTACTGAAGGTCAGCAACTGCAGTGGCTAGTGACTTAAGCCTTGTACAGGTAGAGGGCAAGTGACCATTTTTAGTTGGCATGTGAATTTCCTGATTCTTACTTCACGTATTGTTGTTCTAGATTCACAAGTTGCTCTGTTACAGCTTAAGATTGTGCCAAGCTCTATACTCAGTACTGAGAACATTCGATATAATCACTACCCTTATAGTCACCCACATAATCAAGGGAAATTAACAAATACATTAAAGCTATGGTGTATTTATGTTAGGGCTTTGCTGGTAGCTTAGCAAAGAATCTGCCTGCAATGCAGGAGACTGGGGTTCAATCCCTGGGTTAGGAACCAGGGATCAGGGAATCAAACCCAGGTCTCCTGCATTTACATTAAGGAGTACATAGTAAAGTCACTTTTATGGGAGAAGGAAAATGACATGGAGTGCAGAAGGAAGGAAAACAAGTGAAGGAAACAAATAAAGAAGTTGGTTTTCAGAAACATGGAAGAGTTGGAGTGAGGGGACGGCACTCCCCACAAAGAGCCCATCCTCCTCCATTCCCTCTTGACTTTTTGTCTCGAAAAGATCTCGAGCCAATAGCTTGTTAGGCCTTACTGATGATGATACAGTGAATTTCCACTTCTCCACGCATCCACTCAATCCTTCAAAAATTCCCAGTGGGAAGAAGTGCTTTGTAAACCACCTGTTCTCCTCTGAGTTCTATCATTATGGGCCAATTTCTTTAAAAGTGTCTCCTTGAAAAAAAAGAAAAAGAAACCTCCTGACTAATCGGGAGCTGTCCATCAACAGCAGAAACCCTATGGCAGCTATTTACCGTATGTACTTGTTTTCCCTCTTCTGGTCTAAATGATATTTTTTGGAAAATAAAAAAATGTATTGATACAAACTCTCTCTTTTTTTTTAATTTTCAGATCAATTGAGTAGCTCTCTTCTTTTCTTTCAGGAAAAATGTGTGCTAGTTATTCCCGCTGAGTAAGGTTATTAAAAGACATAGAAAAAGTAGAAATTCTATCCTCTAAACCACCCCAGAGCTCCTGTCACAGGGCACAAAACCCTAAAGTGTTGACTATTCAGCTGTGCAAGTTTCAGATGATCCACTCAGAAGTCATATGTCTGTTTATACATCTTCTATTTCACTATATTTTTATTTTGATTGATTTTCAATTTTTTTCTGAACTTCATAACTTGGAGATAATACACGCCTGGCACCAACCACTTTATATTTTTTTTTTTAAATGTACTGAACATTTGCTCTTAAGAGAAAATTGGATCCGTGATGTGACTATTTCTATTTAATGTCAGGTAGTCACAACTTGTTAAGACCTGCTTTTCTCAAGGCTCTGAAGCTGGACTTATAATGAACATTCATTTTCAGCGTTTGGTGTGTGCTTATGACATTCTTCATCTGTAAATTACCTGCAATTCTGTTTTACTAGGCTGCTTCCTAATATAAAACCCTAATACTAGTAATATGACTTACTTGAATTTACATCAGTATAAACTAATTAAAAATTAGTAGTAACTGAATGGTATGTATAGCTCAGTGAACAGTATCATACTAATGTCAACGTTCAGGCTTTGATATTAATACCTTGTATAGCAGTTACCATTGGAAAAGGTAAGACAGGGGCCCATGGGACTCCATGTACTATTTGTACAAATGTCTGTGAATTTTTAACTATTTCAAAATAAAAATGAAAAACAACAGTAAAAAGAAGAAACAAAGATCATTGCAGACTAACAAATATAGACTTTAAACCAACACAATTTGGGTTCCTGGCTCCATCACTTAAGAGCTAACTGGGAGAATTATTTGGTCTCTAAAAGTTTCATGTTGTTCCTTTCTAAAATGGAAGTAGTAGAGATGGTGAATTGTGTAAGAAAAATTTTCCAATGAATCTTGCCTGAAGCTGTAAAACTGTGAGGAACATAAGTGACACAGATAAAACTAACAGCAACAACCACAAAATCTGTGTTGAATTTCTTATGTTTAAGTGTTTATCTGTTCTATAGATTCTGTCTTAGACACGTATATGTTAAGATAACTTAACCATTGAGTCCTTCCAAACCTCTGAGTTCCCTGCCCATTCCTGTTTCTGTCTGTTGGTTTTGAGGTGATTGGAGGATAAATGACTAATAACAGAAGGAGAAATTTAATCTTTTTTGGCTCCCTGTTACCATTACAATACGTCTCTACTGAGCACAGGGTCAAGACCCAAATGTATTGGCTAAACAGGTTACTACTCAAAGGCCCTTGAATATGGTAAAAGACAATCGTTCAAATGCTCTGTTTTACAATTAAAGCAGCTAATCCATTGTCATTAAATAAACAATCCATTGGATATCATCATTTGAAATGAAAGGAAACACTGTAGCTTCATAACCCTGAAAAACCCAGGAGCCAGAATTTCTTTCCCTGTCATGATAGAATGTAACACCATAAAACACCATTTGGAAAAAAGACATGGAACCGTCCCAATTTTTTTTGTTGTTGTTGTTTCTTATCTAATATTGAGTATGCCGGTGCATTCCTAATGAGTAACACTGTTATAGACAGATTTCTCTGCAAAAGACTTCTGAAGCTGTATTGCATGCTAACAAGGAATACCAGCTACAATAAATTGTCTAACATCTACCCTATAAATTACATTTTTTTAAAGTCCATATATTAATGCAAAACATGGATGGCATATTTAATTTCCTGATTAAAGAAGGCAACCCTCCCAGAAAAATGAATCCCTGATCATCATAGTCATAATGGAATTTCATTCTTCTGCATGGAATTTCTATGTCATTGTTTTCCCCTTATTGAATCCTCAGTGTTCACAATCAACTATGGACTAGTAGTTGAAAGTTGAAATTGATGTAGCTCCAAGATGCATACATTTTTGTCAGTTACATGGAGATCAATTCTACATGTATATTTTTGGCCTTGATCTCCATAAATGTTCCACACACTTTGATAACCATCTTCCAAAGTGTTAACTGCAAGGGATGTTGATGAATAAAATGATAGCTCCCATATGAACAAAAGAGTGCTGATGACACATAATGTACAACCTGATGAACATTTATGATCTTATCAGAGAACCAGTGTACAGTTGAGACTTCTGGAAATAAGACCATCAAGCACCAGAGGCTGGTGCAACAACCTTATACAGTGGAAAAGGAAAAATAAATCTTCTTTTCTGATAAGCAACACCTTGGACAATATAACAAAATCACATTTTTATGTATTTTAATTAATTAATTTATTTATTTGACTGCACCAGGTCTTAGTTGAGCCATGTGGGATTTACTTACCTGACCAGGATCCAACCTGGGCCACCTGCATTGAGAGTGCAGAGTTTTTGCCACTGGACTACCAGGGAAGTCCTAAAATCACATTTTCAAGATTATGTATTACTTTGACTTATTTTGAATGACACTGACCAAGTCACAAAGATGTCAGAACCTGTGAAAAATCTAAATCTAAACTTTCCCACCTTTTTCCTGGGTGATCTGAAATGAGTTATTAGCACCTAAATTCATAATGTCATCTGTAAAATGAGGAAAATTTTAAAAAGAAAGAAAGAAAAAAAACTTGAACAATTTTGTGTGGATGAAATGATGTCCATGCTCTGCTCCCACATCACATAACAGAAGTTAAACTACTGTACTTTTTCCCCTGAATTATATTAAAACTGCTTACCTGCTAAATTGGTAAGAATCTTATTTCAGAGTCTTACTTCTACTGTCCCATCTTTGTCCTTAGAATCTAAGGATTATATGAGAACACTAAGGAGCTACAGCATAAGCCAGTCTCCTGTCTAAAGTTGAGTAAATGGAAAGAGGGAGGCTTTAGGCCTGTCCACAAGTTTCTGTTGATGTCCTTGTTCCTCCAGGCCGCAGGGTGTGCTCTTGCATACAGTCTTCCACTGGTCAATCACAGTGGCTTGTCTTAGCTAGGATGAAGTCTCTATAACCCAGATCCCGGGAAACTGTCTTAAAGATGTAGGGATTTCTTCTTCAGATAATGTCCTTTCACCAGTGCTTTGTATAAATAAGCATGCCCCTTTTCTCTCAGCATAGTGGTTTTACATCCAGATTACTGGATATCTGTCCTTGGTGACTACATAATCAATATCCATATTTCCAGAGTCAAAGAGTTCTTCTCCAGAAATCAACTTATATCTTCTTATTCTTTTTATCTTTAGAAGAAAAAAAAAAAAAAAAGCTTTTTTTTTTAGAGTTGGAATTCAGAAACACAAACCCAAATTTAGATTTTAACAATTACAATTGTGACTTCATAAGAGGACAAGCTTAAGCATCTTCCTGTAAAACAGTTTAATTGGCTCTAAAATGACCTTATTTTCAGTTAAAAGGAAAGACACATTTAAAATGCCAACCACTTCTGTCTTGCCTTCCTGTCTTATGAAAGCTGATCATAAATTCATGGGAAAAGACCAAGAAGGTGTAATTGTTGATTTTATATGGCAACTGGGCTGAGTCACAGTGCCTGGATATTTGGTCAAACATTATTCTGGATATTTCTGTAAGTGTATTTTTTGGATGAGATTAGCATTTAAGTCAGTGGACTTTGAATAAAGCATATTGCCCTCAACAGTGGGGGAACATGTCTCACACACAATCCGTTGAAGGCTTTAATAGAACAAAGACTGACCTCCCCTGAACAAGAATTCTACCAGCAGACTGCCTTTGAACACAAACCACAACTGTTCCCCGAGTCTCCAGCTTGCCAGCCTACCATACAGATTTTGATTTACTAAGACCTGATGATTATGTGAGTCAGTTCCTAGAAATCAATCAATCTCTCAATAATAGATATGGTGATAGATACATGTGGTAATAAATAGATAGATATGGTAATAGATAGATATGGTTATCGATAGATATATTTATATGGTGATATATAGATAGAGATAGTTATAGATGGATAGATAGACACCGATCTGAGTATATGGTACTGAGACCCTATCCAAACCAAACCAAAGTTCTCAAAGTAAGCCCACTTCATGTTTTTTTCCATTCTTCCACAAATCCGCTTTTCTCTTTTCCCATGTCCCAACTTAATCTAACCTTTGAGTTTAAGGTAAAGTACTTTCTGAGTGAAAATTTTGTCTCACACCTCCTCAGGATTAAAGTACATTCATCTATATTAATTTGCACAGGTTCTATACTAATCAAAGGGGATTTTTCTGACCAAACTGACTATAGAAATCTAGGGAAGTGGGCTTTAGATAGTATCAAAATTTTACATGGAAGTACAGACAGAAGTGGGTTATAACTGCTGGCTTTATTTCATAGTAAATTTACCTTGCATACATCAACTTCCCTTAGTCCTGTTGATGCAGATCAGAAGGTTAGCAAAGCTTTCCTTCAGATAATAATTAGATTGCAAAAGAATTGAATGGGTAATACATTTATATGCTTGAATAAGTCAATATTTTTCTTATTTTAAAATTATTTTAAAAATGAGAGTTTATTTAAGCATGCTATCTTTAACTATAATTTAGCCAAACTATAATATTGTTGATTGTTTTCAGAGCTCCTATTTCAGGATGAATGTTCATTTCTTCATCTTTGATTTTCATCTATTGACTTTTGTTAGTACTAAAGTATTTTCTGAAACTTTCTGTAAGAAAATAAGAGTCTCACGTGTGCTTCACAAGGCCATTCAATAGGACTTTTTTTTTCCTGAAATGATTTTTATAGATAATAGAAGTAACTAGCTATCAATGTTTAGCTGTGTAACAATTTGTATGGTGCCTTTAAAGAAGCGCTGAAGATGGCAGAGCCTGGTTTCTCAAGGCCAGAATACAAGGGATCCAATTGTACATTTATCTTATTGAAAATTCAAGTGAATAGTTGAATTTCTACAATTAGAAAATGTCCATGGGTTAAACTGTATCAGGAAGTGTACGACTGAAGTAGATAATAAAATTCTTTCTTATATACTGGTAGGAGGTACAGATTCTGGGATGGGCAAAGACGGAACTCTTATGCAAAACCCCTGGCATTAGGCATTGTGAAGGGGGACATTTTCTTCAGATAATTACTTCATATCAACACACAAATCAATTTATCTTCTTCACTTGGATAAAAATAATAACAAACAGAAATATTGATATTTTCTTCATCATTTGACTGAAGAGGAAAGTGAAGAAAGTCAAATCTCTTGAAACCCACATAACATTATAATGTTTATTGGGTATTAATTGTGTATAATTGTGTGTTTGGTAGGACAGGTATTCTCCAATGATACTTATTTATACTTTTCTGTACAACTCTGCAAGAGACAGCTTCCATAGAAATGTCATAATGGACAAGCCTTGAGGTCCTGAAATGGACCTTCATTGAGTAACTGCTCTCTCTTTGGAAATGCTTTACTTTACTCTATTAAAAACCCTAGCAGGCATAAAGCAATAGGTCACTTGGTAAATAAGTAAGTCAAGGCTCAGGTAAGTTATTTATTATTTATTTTTGGCTGCACTGGGTCTTTGCTGCCATGAGTGGGCTTTCTCTAGTTGTGGTAAGCGTGGGCTACTCACTAATTGTAGTGTGCAGGCTTCTTATTGTGGTGACTTCCTTCCTTGCAGAGCATGTGGTCTTGCGCTCTCAGGAGTTGCAACTTGAGGGCCCTACAGTACAGGGTCAGTAGTTGTGGCACATGGGCTTTGTTACCCTGCAGCATGTGGAATATTCCCAGATCAGAAATCGAGCCAGCGTCCCCTGCATCGTCCGGCAGATTCTTAACCACTGGGCCACCAGGGAAGTCCCCTCCATGCTTTCCTATCTTGCATCATGCGTGTGTAATTTGCTCTGTGTCCTCTCCCACTAGACAGAAGGTTCTTGAGGACAGGAACATGTTTTATTTCTGCACTGTTTTAATCCACATTCTCTCTGGAACTACCGTTCACTGTCACAATAGAATTACCTGTCCAGGGAAGTGCCTGACATTAACAGAAAATTATATAGAGTGCCTAGTATAAGGCAGACTCTGTGCTGGGTTTGGGGGCTATAAAGCTGAAGAAGAAGACATGCTAAGGAAGAATAGGAGAAAGGAAAAGAAAAGATTCTAAATATGGTGCTCAGCAGAGGTGGGGTTATATTCAGGCTATAAGCTGAAGGGTGAGAACCCAGCTATGAAAAGACTGATGTGCAGAATATTCCATGCACTGAGAAAATACCAAATTCAAAGGATCTGTGTTTTTAAGAAAAGTTGTTATGTTTAGGTAGCCTGTGTGGCTATACCAGAGCAAATGAATGTGTGTGCCTGCCTGAGTGTATGTGCTTGTACATCTATATATGATTCTTTGTATATTTTTCAGTCCTTTTGTTTAAATCCTTGAATCCTACACTCTCTTTTTTTTTACCTAAGCTGAATAGCTACTTAAATGGTTGGAGTCTCCTTTTTTACATAAATTTATTTATTTTTAGTTGGAGGACAACTGCTTTATAATATTGTGTTGGTTTCTCCATGCATTAACATGAATCAGCCATAGGTATACATACATTCCCTTCTTCTTGGACCTCCCTTCCACCTCACCCCAGCCCACCCCTCTAGGTTGTCATGGGGCACCAGGTTTGAGCTCCCTGTGTCATACAGCAAATTCCCCCGGCTATCTATTTTACTATGGTAATGTACATATTTCAATGCTGCTCTCTCAATTTGTTCCACTCTCCTTCTCCCACTGTGTCCACAAGTTGGAGTCTCTTGAAGTCATATTCACTGGCGTCAAGTAAGGAAAACAGGTATTGATCAAGTGTTCCTACAATAAATGGAACATGAAAAGTTGATAAGCTTGCTATAAAGGAAAGAAATGCCATTCTATGAGAGCATGTAATAGTGAAACTTGACCAAGTATCTCCAAAATACTATCACTAACACTAGGTGTTAAAAATTCAGATTCTTGGCTGAGAGCCAGGACAATTTAGACCTGTTAGAGCAATGCCAAAGGTTTGTTATATGTCATCAGAGAATTATTTTATGATTTTAGAAGATAAACCAATCAAAGCAAACAAAAAACTAGCAGACCTCTGGAATTCATTTCCATTCTAACAGAGAGTGCACATATTTTTAGATAAACTTAAATCCTACAATTGCAAAGGTTAAAGACCCAGATTCTTTTCTCAATATATGAAAGAACAGAAGGGTCTCCCTCCCCACTCCTACTTAAGATCTGTGGTCAGACACCAATTCCATCGATTCCACCACTCTGCTTTTTTCAGTTTTCCTCTGTACTCTTTTTTTTTTTTTTTTTTTTGGCCACGGAGAATCTTATAACCCACCTCATTCTTAGTAAGTAAATATCTGACCATCCATCCCCAAGGCTGGTACAAAAGAGATGCGTGTTGACATTTTGATACTGGTCAATAGTTTTACAAAAGATGTCAAGGTATCTCCTCAAAACACTCTATGCCCTAAGCGTCCATTAGATGAAAATGCCAGCTGAATTGTTTCATTCTTCCTAAGCAAAACTATTCAAAAGGTGCAGGGCATCAGAATGGACTACCTGTGAACAGCTGTGAAAAGACAGCAGGAAATATAAGAGGTCAGAAGGAATAAAAGCAAAGTATTCACCATTGCCGTAACCATCAGCATGCCCTCCTGAGCTAACCTTTCTTGAGGTTCTAACCCCACTCTGCCTAGAGAAAGTCCCTGTGCAAATGAAAGATAGCTCTGATCCTGCTGTAGCAATAGAAATATGTCTTTGCGTAAGATCCAGGAGGTAGAGAAATAAGGAATCATAAATTCCACGGGTGCTTATGCCTGCTAACAGAGAAAAATATGGGGGCCTCTGAGTGTTGCAACTGTTTCCATCTGTTCTCTTTATGTGTAACTGATGTAAGAAATTAGTGACTGCCAGAAGTCACTTGGTTTGCAATTACAGTGTTTAATGATATTAGTATAAACTAGGAGAATGAGCTACTCTATTTTAGAATAGAAAGCACAAATGAAGGTGAAATCAACTTTTGAGATACTATATCACTTATGAGATCTTTTGTCATTACCTAAAACAATGGAATATTCTCACTTTACTTGAAAGCAGATGGAAAATCCCTAAGACCTGCTGATCTAAGTTGAAGAAAACTTTCACACAAAATCTCCTCGATTTTCATAGCCAGTCATAGGAATGACTTTATTTGTCTCCTATGGGTCAAATGGCTAAGTGTAATAGAGATTAAAAATCACAAAGCTGGTTCTATTACAAGTTAAACTTTGACACCCTAATGCTTGTTTTGTGTCCAAATGAGATGCCACAATATCTATCCCTGTTTTCAGTCTAACTCTGGTAGGACACACATTTTGAGTTCTGGTTTTCACCAAGCACTGCCAACCAGCGTGACAACCTTCATATTAAGTAGTGCAACCCTGGGACCTCTCTGGCTGTCCAGTGGTTAAGACCTTGATCTTCCAATGCAAGAAGTGTGGGTTTGATCCCTGATAGGAAACGAAAATCCCACATGCTACACAGTGTGGCCAAAAAGTAAAGATTTATAATTGTTTATTTTTTAAAAAAGTAATGCAACCCTGGGTAAGCCATTTCAGAAAATAAGAATCAGAAAAATCATGTGTGGAGTGGGTTTATTAATGTTTGCCCTGAATGGGGCACAGAAATGATGGTGTGGTCAGAAGATGTCTGTAGAGGCTGAGGAGTCTTAGTAAAACAAACCCTTGCAAATATAGATGGTCAAAAAATAGTGAGTCTCTTAAAGAACACGTGCAATATAGAATTTTCTTTATCTGTTAGTCAACAATGGAAGAAAAATAAAAATCCACAAGACAACTATTATTTTTCCTGTGGGTGGCAGTGGATATTACCATAAAATAGATGTATCACAGAGAAGATGGCTATGGGTTGGAATGCCCAGTCTGTCACATCCTAGCTGTAGGATTTACATAAACCACATAACTTCTCAAAGTCTAAAATTCTCAACTGTAAAAACATAAATAATTCCAATTGCTTCATTATACCACAGTGAGAATGTTATGAATTAACGGATGTGAAGAGTTTGACGTGCAATAGGTGACTAATAAGACCAGTCTGTCTCTTTGAACCATTCATTCAAAGCCTAGATGTACTTTTATTAGAATTTACTGTTTGGAGGGTCAATGGAAATATAATGAAAGCTTTCACATAAAAATTGTAGACATATACAACTTGCCATGTATTTCTGAAGTTTACAGATGACTTGTAATCTATCAATAGGTTCATGCATTGTTCACAGATCCCTGGTGTACACACAATTGATAGACCCCAGGAAGGTGAAAAGCAGGGATGGTGTTTAGGGTGTTCTGCAAATACTTCAGATAATTTGTGTGAAAATTCTTAAAATATCGTATATCAAAATGCTCAACAACAACAACGACAAAAATACTCAACAAAACATATTTCTTGGAGTCTAGTTGTACGGCAGCTATCACTTCTTTTCTGAGATGAACCAGTGCAATGTAAGATGGTAATCAAGAAGCCAGGTGCACATATTTGCAACAAAACATTTTCTCCTGCTGGACTTAGGTTGGTGTTACCAAGTTGTGGTTATTGGCTTACATTCTTGAAGTTAACAATCCCTGCTTTTAAATGCACAGAGCATCTGGAAGTGGTAGAGAGCTTTGAGACCAAAAAACAAGACCTTTGGGAAACTACTACTCTTGAGTCCCTATTCTTAAGCTAATAATGGTGTTTTGTCAGCTTCTTTAGCCATGTTCTCCTCTGAAGCCACTAGACGTGAAAAACATTTTATTGCTTGTGTGCGTGTGCGTGCTTAGTCATGGCCGACTCTTTTGCAACCCCATGGACTGTAGTCTGCCAGACTCCTCTGTCCATGGAATTTTCCAGGCAAGAATACTGGAGTGGGGTGCAGTTTCCGCCTCCAGGGATCTTCCCAACCCAGGGATCAAACCCACATCTCTTGCATCTCCCAGAATGACGGACAGATTCTTTACCACTGGTGCCACCTGGAAAGCCCCTTATTTATTGCATATTGTCCTTATCTCAGACATGTAGTAATGTAAAAATCCCTTATATCATTTGGGTTTTTTTTAGTTTTTATGAAACGAATATTAAAGGGAAAGCAAGACCATCTTTGTTTTCAACTTAGTTTCACATTTATTTAATGTATAATCATATTAATAGCCATAATTATGGCAGTTTTGCAAAAAAGTAATAACTTGGGCATTTATATAGGATCATGTATAACTATTATTTTGAAAAGAATGTTTCCAGCTAGATATTTGTCTGAAAGTATTAAAATGATTATTTCAGAGTTTTTAACAAAGCCTTGATATTCCAGTAAATCTCATAAGTTTTGGCATAGAGGCAGGCCTTATTTTACTGCACGTTGCTTTTTTATGTTTTACAGATAATCGCATTTTTGTTTGTTTTGCACAAATTGAAGTTTTGTGGCAAATTGGTTTACTGGTACCATTTTTCCAACAGCATTTTCTCACTTCAGATCTTTGTCACGTTTTGGTGATCCTTGCAACATTTCAAATATTTCCATTATTATATTTGTTATGGAGATCTGTGATTAGTGATCTTCAGTGTTACCACTGCAATTGCTAAAGGCTTGGATAGATGATGGTTAGCATATTTCAGCAATGAAGTATTTTTAAGTTAAGGCATATATATTGCTTTTTTAGACATAGTTTTTGCATATTCAGTAGACTACAGGATAATGTAAACATAACTTTTATATGCACTGGGAAACCAGACAATTCATGTGACTCGCTTTGTTGTGGTGATCCAGAACTAAATTTGCAATGTCTCTGAGGTTTGCTTGTACAGTTTTACAATGTCTTTAGTTAAATGGTGGAAAAAAACAACCACAACAAAAGCCCTTGGAAAAGAAAGGCAAGAGTTTGTTTTAAGTTGATAAAACTGTGAAGACATATTAAATGTAGGGAAGAGATATGTAATATATAAATCAATGACATATAATAAAACATTGTCATTACTCAGAAAGGCTTCCCTCGTGGCTCAGATGGTAAGGAATCTGCCTGTAGTGAAGGAGACCTGGGTTCGATCCCCAGGTTGGGAAGATCCCCTGGAGAAGGGAATGGCTACCCACTCCAGTATTGTTGCCTGGAAAATCCCATGAACAGAGGAGCCTTTACCCAGAAGCAAAATATAAAAATTGAAATAATTTTGCGGTCAAAGACCTGTTTATTTGATCAGGTTGATTACAGGAAGCTAAGGTGGGCTTGGTTTTGTAGCATCTCTAAGAATTGGCAGTGTATAAAGGTTATAGTATAAAGGTAACAGTATAAAAGTTAGTTGCATATAGAGTGGCGTTTGGATCCCAGAGGCACTTTGAGAGGTCATTTGAGCAGGGTTGCTCCTCACCTAGACTTCGAAGGTAGTGCTAGTGGCAAAGAACCCGCCTACCAATGCTAAGAGACCTGGGTTCAATCCCTGGGTGGAGAAGATCACCTTGAAAAGGGCATGGCAACCCACTCCAGTATTCTTGCCTGGAGAATCCCATGGACTGAGGAGCTTGGAGGGCTATATAGTCCATGGGGTCGTGAAGAGTCGCACACTAGTGAAGCGACTTGCATGCAAGCTCCTCACAATGATGAAGGTATTGAGTTACAGATCACTGAATGAACAACAGCCAGTTCCTCACCGAAACACTCAGTTTTCTACTGAGAATAAACAAAACTTGTCACTACCTCTTTTGTCTGTCACCCATGTTGAATATGGCAGATTTTTGTCCTGCACTGATCTTTTAAATTACAGATTTAATTTAAGTGTGTGTTTGTGTGTGTGTGTGTGTGTGTGTGTGTGTGTGTGTGTGTGGAGGATGCAGAGCCATTTGTGGATGGGAGCTGAGTATCCTTTCAGAGGGCATACATATGCTTTCCACAGACATGGTAGCACACAGCTGATGTTAAAAGCCACACAGGGACTTCTTTGGTGGTCTAGTGGCTTAAACTCCGCACTCTCAATCCTGGGGGCCCGGGATTGATCCCTGCTTGGGGAACTAGATTCCACAGGCTGCAACTAAGACCTGGCACAACCAAACAAATGTTTTTTTAAAAAAATACAAAAATCCAAATGTGTGTGCCCTTCCCCTCCTGTGTCCCTGAAAGGAGATAGAGAACTTGATATCTCAGTATATTTCAGAAGTGGGGTTGGGAAGATGGAGATTCCAATTGCTGTGACAAACACCCATTTTCTTCTGCAGCTTCAGCTTCCCCTGCAATTTTCCTCCATTCATTTTTATTTGTGAGCGCAACATATATATTGAATATCTATTCTATGTCAGGCCCTTTGCTAAGAACCACAGATTCAGAGATGAGTAAGAGAAAACTTTTGCCCACAAGGAATTGACAGATTTGTACTAGAGAACTTGCAAATAGATTATCAGAGACCAGGATGATAATAGCGCAGATGGAGGCGGCGAAATTGCATTGTGAACTTAAGAAAGAGGCTGAATCACTCAGCTAGGGAGAGAATAGGGTTTTGGAAGACTTCTCATAGAATTTAATTTTTAAGTGCCGGCATTCTCTGGAGACTCCCCTGGAAGAGCCAGCTAACTGTTTCTACTCTGGAAAAACTCGTCATCTCCCCTGCGTCTCCACCACTGCTCTATCGGCCACTATAATAGCAGTGGCAGAATAAATACACTAAGTGCCGAGTTGATGCTAGCTTCGATAATGACTAGTGTATCGCAAACAATACAGAACTCCTTCCTAGGGGAGTCAGGGGAGGCTAGAGAGAGCATTCTGGAAGAGATTACATCTGAGTTAAACACTGAAGAATAAGAGTTGGCCAGACAAGGAGAAAAGGAAGTTCAGTTCATTCCAGAAAGATACTCGAGTAGGCATGTTTGTGTCTCTTTGGTTCCAGAAAGTGTGGCCAAATTTCTGCTTCTCTGTAGAGAAATGTTCATTCTCATTCAGCCAGGTTTGCTAAGGATGAAGAAGGGGAAATGCCTCAAAGGAAATAATAATTTTGTTGCTGTTGTTTCTTTAAGAGGTGTAACAGGAAAAAAAAAAAAGAAAATAGAGTGGATTGAAGAGGATGCCTTCTTTGGGGAAAGGGCAAATAACATATGAGTCGTATGTCTACCACAAGGGCAAGGTGAGTTTCTATCACTCACAGGGTTTTCAGAGGAAAATGAATGAGAGGAACTTCTGGGTCCCACTCCTGGTAACTAGTCGCACTTAACGAAAATATTTCATTCTCTAATTTACTCCTCTCCCAAGCATACTTTTTCAGTGAATAGGGTCTGAAGACTTCATTTATATGTCTGTAAACATCCTGAAAAAATATACAGAAACTTGGTCAGAAGAAAGATATTGAAGAGAAAGAAAGATACTGCTTGGCATAATATGTCAGTTTCATTCTATGCATGGCCCTAAAAGCTGACTTATAACAGGCAAGAAAACAAATGGATTTCTTCACTCTTGCCTAACTTTCATGTACACGACACATAAATAATGTAAAAAGGTGACTTCTGTGCTGACTTGCTTTCTCTTTCACTCATTTCTCAGTGCCTTTTCAGAATTCTAAGAGCCCCGTCATAGCATCATGAAAAGAAAACCATGTTAATTGCATTCTCAAGATAGGTAAACGCAGATCTGTAATGCCAGCTAGAACCACCCACATAATGCTTACTATAACTGGACAGTATTCTCATGTATTAATTTACTCTCCCTTACAAGTTTATGAGCTAAGTTTTGTATATTTCCATTTTAAAGAGGACTCACAACAAATAAGCTATATAAGTTCACACATCAAGCACAGTGCCATTTGAACCTGAACCCAGGAAACAGTGATGAAGCATCTGTGGTTCTAACCACTAGTCTAAAAAGTACATGACAGAGGAATAAACAGGGTGAGTTTTTTAAATGCTTTTCTTCTTTCCTCCAAATTCAGATGATTGAGGTGTTTTTTTTAAATTTATTTTTAATTAGAGGGTAATTGCTTTACAATGTTGTGTTGGTTTCTTCTGTACAACACCATGAATCAGCCACAAATATACATATATCCTCTCCCTCTTGAGCCTTCCTCCCCTTCCCCCATCCCACCCTTTAGGTTATCTCAGGGCCCTGGGCTGAGCTCCCTGCGCTGTATTGTGGCTTCCCACTGGCTGTCTATTTACACATGGTAGTCAATATATGTCAATTCTTCCCTCTTAATTCATCTCAACTTCCCCTTACCCCTATGTCCGTAAGTCTGTTCTCTACATCTGCATCTCTATTCCTACCCTGCAAAGAGGTTTATCAGTACCATTTTTCTAGATTCCATATATATGCATTAATACACAATATTTGTGTGTGTTTTTTAACTTCACCCTGTATAACAGGATCGAGATTCAGCCACTTGTGGGTTGGATAAATAGCTGTTGAACACTCCCCAGTTACTCCACATGGAAAAGAAAGTTCTCTGTGTGTGTGTGTGTGTGTGTGTGTGTGTGTGTGTGTGTGTGAATGTGTGCACATGGGCATATGTGTGTGTGGAATAACCAAGCCCTATGAAAGTAAAAACAGAATGTGTTCAGCATTACCGCCTTTGATTCCCAGGGAGCATCTATGATGTACACATCATCATTCCTACTCTGCCAGGAAAGAAACTGAGCCCAAAGTGGCTAGGAGACTTCTCCCAGGTGACAGAATTGCATATGTCTGAGCCAGGATTGGAGTGCAAATGTCAATGCAAAAGCATTATGAGAGCATTTCACAGCAAGCATCACATTTGCTGGAAAAGGGAATAGGTTCAGGAAAGACTTGCTTGAAAAAAAAAAAAAAAAGTGCTTCAAATGAGATCTGAAGAATGAGTAAAATTAACTCAGAATGGAGGGAACAATGCTGCAGGGAGAGAAAAGAGTGTGAGCAAACAGAGCCTGACTTGCATGGCAAGCAGAGAAAAGGCCAGTTTTCCCCAACAGAGAGAAGCAGGGCTTCCCTTGCGCCTCAGCTGGTAAAGAATCCGCCTGCAATGCGAGAGACCTGGGTTCAATCCCTGGGGTTGGGAAGATCCGCTGGAGAAGGGAAAGGCTACCCACTCCAGTACTCTGGCCTGGAGAATTCCATGGACTTTATAGTCCATGGGGATGCAAAGAGTTGGACATGACTGAGTGACTTTCACTTTCAGAGAAGCAAGAGGTTGGTGTGGGACAAGGAGAGATAGGTAGGAACCAGACATTAGGGGTCTTGAAGAATATGACAGAGATGCTAATCTGTATCCTAGGAGGAAAGGGAACCCACAGCAAGGGTGCAGGAGAGGAAAGGGGGAAGGCTGGGAGGAGCTGCTGGGCTGCTGAGCAGATGTGCTTTTCTGAAAGTTGACTCCAAAGGAAGGACATCTGACACAGTGGATTCATATAGGCCAGTTAGGAAGCTCTTGTAAAAATGCAGCCAAGAGATGATGGACAATTAGAACAGAGTAATGGCAGGTGATGCAAATAGATATATTGGAATTTGTTAGGGAGACTGAGCAGTCCAGGCTAGACTTCCAGCTGGATGGACCTCAGCATCACTCGCTCAGGAGAGAAGCATGGACTAGAGCTACCCACTTCTCAGGAAATGTGCAATAGAGGAATCCTTAAGGTTCTGAGCATCATGTATTTATTCACATCCAAACATTTTCACATACTTACCAACAGATATTCAAGAGTGGAAGAGTATGGTGAAAATCTGGTGACCTCCATGCACTGTAATCATATAATGGATATAAAGAGAGATGTTCAATTTCTAAAGTCTCAACAGCCAATCCACTAACTACTCTGAAATGAACATTTAGGCAAACAAAACATGACTTCTCTAACTCCTCTAAAAACTTAGAATTCTTTTTTTCCGTCTTGAACCCTTTTTTAGTCTTCTTGAGGCAGAACATGTTAGAGATGCCAGCAACTACACTCACCATACAAAAGCATTCCCTCATTTTAAAGATGAGAATATTGAGGCTTGGGGAGCAGATAACATAGACCCAAGGCCACGTCGCATCATTCTGCATTACAATTCCACTGAACTGCCGGGGATCAGGCAGATCAGTGGCAGGTTGTGTGGGAAATGTCTTTTATATTTTCCGTACCATTCATTCCAGGGCCACAGCAACCCTATGAATCACATATAGTATACTCAAACACTGACATGCACATGAGTCACTTTTCCGAATGACTTTTTGTTCCTTATTGGGTATTTGGTAGTTTCAGTGATGCCACGGATATGAGCCAATACCAAGGCCATATATCCCATAACTTACTCAAAACCATTATATTCTGTTTTCCAAACTATGATTGTTTTAGAATTCCTCCTGTTTATTTTTTAAGACTGCTTGAGACAGTGGAGGCTGTCTTGTTTTTTTGTTTTGTTTTGCTTTTTAAAGTTTTATTGGTGTATAGCTGCTTTACAATCTTGTGTTAATCACTCTACAACAAAGTGAATCACCTGTACATATACATAGCTGCACATATATATCCCCCACTTTTAGATTTCCTTCCCATCTAGGTCAACACAGAGCACCGAGTAGAGTTCCCTTGCTATGTAGTAGGTTTTCACTAGTAATGTATTTTATACGTAGTAATGTCTAGATGTCAGTCCCAGTCTTCCAACTCATCCCTCCGCCTTTCCGCCCTTGATGTCGGTACATTTGTTCTCTATGTCTGTGTCTCTACTTCTACTTCACAATTAGGTTTATCTGTACCATTTCCTCTTGTTCCTTTTAATTGTAAATAATAACCACTGTATTTTACTTAAGATCAAGACTCATGTCAAAGGAAAGATTTATTTATTCATCTGTGTGTTTTGTGCATCAATTTCAGTTTAGGAAATTTAACCATTTATGCATGATTAGGAATACAAACTTGCATAGATCATGGATACTGAGTGATCCAGGAACTGCCTCTCACACAGAACTTAATATGATTTGTCAGCTTCTTGCTTGCACACTAAACTTGAAGTCTACGAAATTAAAGAATAAAACCTGTGCATCAGGAAAATGGCACATTTTATACCATGCAACTTTAGAATTTCCTTCAAAGAGTTGGAAAGACAAAACTTGGACAGTCAGATGACGAGACATGCTCTACATCCTTGCAGAGAGAGTTTGGTAAGGAGCATGACACTGATCCAGGTTTGGGATAGCAGTCACACTTTCTGGATTCTAACCCTGGTTATTTATGGCCAAAATGTATGGCTTATGGTAAAATGCTTAAAGTCTCTGAATTGAAGTTTCCTTCCCTATAAAAGGGGAATAATAACTGCACCTACTTTGTAGTGGTATTGTGAGGATTAAATGAATAAATGTAGTGAAGAGTTCAGTATTGTTTCTGGCATAAACGTTAGCTATGCTGAGGCTGATGATGAATATATGCAATTAAAAGTTGGGAAATACTAGAAAGCCTAGTAAATGTTCCACAGACAGGGATAATTTGTGACAGTGCTATTGGAAATTAAGATTTCTTCATATGTCTGTGCCAAGGAAAGCCAGGTTTGTAATGGTATTCTAAATAATGCTTAGACTGCTTCTACAAAGAATATACAATTTCTATTTAAGCAGACAATGTCTTCTCTATGCCTCTGTCTTTAGTTCTGATTTACTGTTGAATTGATTAGCTGCAAAGGCAAAAATATAATTAAATACATGTAAGGAATATATTATACATGTTCACATATATTGTTCTATGTGTGTATGTATTTAAGCTATTTTTGTTAGGATCATGAACATGGGGTGATGTTTATCACGTTAGGGAGACTGGCAAGAGGGAACTTATTTTATACTAGGCACTGTAAAACACTGCTTGGAATATTTAGGCAGCAGATCAGTTTAGTGGAGGACTTCCCTGGCGGCTCAGAGGATAAAGCATCTGCCTGCAATGCAGGAGACCCGAGTTCGATCCCTGGGTTGGGAAGATCCCCTGGAGAAGGAAATGGCAACCCACTCCAGTACTCTTGACTGGAAAAATCCCATGGACAGAGGAACATGGTAGGCTACAGTCCATGATGTCACAAAAAGTCAGACATGACTGAGCAACTTCACTTTCACTTTCAGTCTAGTGGAAATTACATGGGCTCTGTAACAGCAACAGCAACAAAGTCAAGCCAAATTTCAGAATTTGTTCTGCTTCCTGGGGAATTATTTAACCCTTGTAACCTTCTGTTACCTCATCTTTAAAAAAAAAAAAAAAGGTCCTAAATTACAATTTTTGAAATAGATGATC
Source organism: Capricornis sumatraensis (assembly GCF_032405125.1). Classification (NCBI taxonomy): domain Eukaryota; kingdom Metazoa; phylum Chordata; class Mammalia; order Artiodactyla; family Bovidae; genus Capricornis; species Capricornis sumatraensis. Next base: position 35,458,386 of record NC_091088.1, on the reverse strand, counting down.
AAATGCTAGGTATTCAAGAGGAGCTTTTGTGTGCATGTGTGCTTAGTTGCTCCTGACTCTTTGTGACCCCACGGACTGTAGCCTGCCAGGCTCCTCTGTCCGTGGAATCTTCCGGGTGAGAATACTGGAGTGGGTTGCCATTTCCTTCTCCAGGGGACCTTTCCAACCCAGGGATGGAACTCACATCTCTTGTGTCTCCTGCATTGGCAGGCAGATTCTTTACCACTACCATCACACCTGAATGTCAATATCCACCTCTGTGAAGTAAATACACAACACACATGATGTGAAACCACTTGTCTTTGCTTTTCAGCGAACTAATTAACAGTTCAACTTTAGAACACAGATAAAGTTAAAGATCTCCAAATTGGAAGTCAGGAGTCTGAGTTCTTAATTTTGGCTCTGAGCTTTCGTTGGTCCTACGTAGCTATCAACCTCATTGGATAGAAAGAACAAGGTTCAAAGCTTGCATGCCAAGGCCCAGCTAGAACAGGTATCTTCAAACTCCCTGTGTAACCCTAAGTGAGTTAACATGAACAAAACAGACCTCATCAGCACATCTGTAATAGGAACCAGTGGCCTAAATTATCTTTCAGCACCTTTCCAGCTCTGAAATGGTATGATTACTAACATTTAAATTTTTAAAATACTTAAGAACGGATCTCACCTCACTTTTATCCCCCTGAACATTGATTTTTTTAAAAAATTGGAGTATAATTGCCTTACAAGATTGAGATAGTTTCTGCTGTATAAGAAAGTGAATCAGTTATATGTATACATATATCCCCTCTCTCTTGGACTTCCCCGCCATGCCACCCTTCTAGGTCCCCACAGATCACTTAGCTGAGCTCTCTGTGATTTTAAAACAGTATTTCCTGTGGATAGTTGGGAGAAGGTAAGAGGGAAGGGACCCCCTCTCCACCCTCCCGCTGGTTTCAACCGACACTTGAATTCCAAGTCAGAGGCAGATTTTCCATGAGAAAGAGTTAACTGGCAAGAGCTTATACTAGTTGCATCTTTCTAAACCAGACTTTTTTTTTCCTGTCTTCAATAAAAAAAAAAAAAAAGCATGTCCAGTCAATGCTGTCAGTCACCGCCAGATCTGTTTATGGCTCACTGTCCCCTTTACATTTTCAGCATCATGCATTTTAATTAGGAGCACTTACATCCCGAGCACCCTCTCCACCTGCCACATAGAAATGAGTGTTAGTGTGTCTCAGAAGACAGTTGTCCTGGTTGATAAGAAACAAACAGACCTCAAAAAATAGGCTGATATTCACAGAATGAGTTAAAAGCCCTGAGGATTACAAATGAGGGATTCACTTTTCATGGAGTTGATGCAGACACCTCCATGTCAGTGACTCAGTTTCCCCATACAATACTGTATGATCAGTGTCACCATGAAAGAGTCTTCCTATGTGCCAGTTATACTGTAGATGTGCTATTTTACAGATGTAGGCACTTATATTTGGAGAAGCAAGGTGTTTCACCTAATAAATGCTGATTAAAACAAAAGTGCCCTTTGTAACTTTGACGGAGTTTCCTCTTTAGCAAATTGTATTTGTTGTTTGGGTGGCACTATTAATAAGTGATTGATTTATTAATAACTTAAATGTAACTTTATTAAATTAATAAATGATGATGAAAATCTCTCTGAACTAAAAGGAAAAATGAAAGAATGGTGAAAAAAAAAAGAACCCAAAGAAAATCACACCATGGAGGAAAAGAAAGGAGGAGAGGAGAAACAAAAGGAAGAAAAAAGAAGAAAAGAAAGAAAGAATACAGAACCAAAGCCAAAAAAGAGAAAAAGGAAAATATTGCTGAAGAGCTGTGAGCCAAAAGGAAAGTAAGAGAGATGGCACTTCTGTGAAAACACAGAGAGAGGAGGCTAGGGGATTTGCTTATAAGCATGTAAAAATCTCCTAGGCTTCCCAGGTGGTGCTCATGGTAAAAATCCAACTGCCAATGCAGGAGACATAAGAGACGCATGTTCAATCCCTTGTTCAGGAAGATCCCCTGGAGGAGGGCATGGCAACCCACTCCAGTATTCTTGCCTGGAGAGTTCCCATGAACAGAGGAGACTGGTGGGCTTCAGTCCACAGGGTAGTACAGTCAGACACAACCGAAGCGACTTAGCACACACGTACGCCTGTAAAAATCTAACCCTTTCACTTAAGGAGTATGTGTTACTGTCTCTTTTGATCAGTATGTCTATGTTTTAACTGTATCATCACTTCCTTCCTTGTGGCTTTTAATAATTGTTCTTGAAACAGAAGTGCTTTTGCAGATATGCTCTTCTCACTTGACTATTTAATCCACCTGAAGCTGTCTGTCTGTCTGTTGGATGAGGTGTTCCTGGAGATTGAAAGCCAAGAAAGCTCAGAGTGGCACTGACATCTTAGAGCAAATTAACTTACATAATGACCTTGTCAATCTGCCCTCCCTCCAAATTCAATTTTGTTGATTGAATTTGATCAGTCTCCATTAGGTTCGCTTTCTTTCTCAGCACCATTCAGTTATCCCAGCTTTCCTCAACTCCTACTAAGTGCTAAGCAATGATGAGTGCCATAAAGAATATCAAGAGCATTTCTACCACCCATAAGACATATTCAGATTTTAAGGACTGGAAGAACCAAATGGCTCCAATATGGCAGAGAACTCAAATTCCACTAGACCCTGGGCCTCAGTATATGCTCATTGTAGCATGTCAGCAAGCAAGCCAAATGACACACAGGGACTTTCCTGGTGGCCCAGTGGTTAAGAATCTGCCTGCCAATGCAGAGGACACGGATTTAATCTCTGGTCCGGGAACTAGGGAATTAGGGCTTCCCTAGTCCCTCAAACGGTAAAGCGTCTGCCTGCAATGCGGGACACCTGGGTTCGATCCCTCGATCGGGAAGATCCCCTGGAGAAGGAAATGGCAACCCACTCCAGTACTCTTGACTGGAAAATTCCATGGATGGAGGAGCCTGGTGGGCTACAGTCCATGGGATCGCCAAGGGTCGGACACGACTCAGCGACTTCCCCGTTCACTGTTCCGGGAACTAAGATCCTACATGCCATATGGCAGCTAAGCCAGTGAGCTGCAGCTACGGAAGCCTGTGTGCCCCAGAGTTCACACTCTTCAACAAGAGAAGCCACTGCCATGAGAAGCCCATGCACCTAAACTACAGAGTAGCCCCCACTCACTGCAACCAGAAAAAGCTGAAATGCTGCAGTGAAGACCCAGCACAACCACAAATAAATAAATATTAAACAAACAATCTTAAGAACTAGATATCTGCATTCCACCCACACTTATGTGTTGTTTATATGTGGTACATTTGTTGATAGTGTTAGTTGCTCAGTCATGTCTGACTCTTTGTGACCCCATAGCTAGGGCCTGCCGGGCTCCTCTGTCCATGGAATTCTCCAGGCAAGGAGTGGGTTGCCATTCCCTTCTCCAGGGTACCTTCCCAACCCCAGGATCAAACCCAGGTCTCCTGCATTGCAGGGATATTCTTCACCATCTGAGCCACCAGGGAAGCCCAATATTCACATGTTGAAATCTAGATTCCCAATGTGATATTATTCATAGATATAGACTTCGAGAAGTCATAGATGAGGTATGAAAGTAGTGCCCTCGTGATGGGATGACTGTCTTTATACAAAGAAGAAGAGACTTAAGAGCACCCCTCACACACACACACACACACACACACACACACACACACACACACACCTGTATCCATAAAAGGCCACATGAGCACACAGTGAAATAGGAGCCATATGCAAGCCAAGAAAAGAACTCTCATCAAAAACTGAAGCTTCCAGCACCTTGATCTCAGGCTTCTCACCTTGCAGAACTGTGAGAAATCAATGATTATATTTTAAGCCACCCAGCCTATGGCATTTTGTTATAGTGGCTTAAGCCTGGACAACAAGTGACATTAGGCAAAAAGGTAGGCGGGAATAAAATAGCCAGGGAGCCAGAATGCAAACAAGATTTTCTAAGTGCCAAAGATCTATACGACTTTAGCTCGGGGTGGTGATTCCTCTTGAGTTGAGAGAATCAAGGAAACTTCATTGAGGAAGTGAACTGGCAGGATTCTGAAATGTGAGCCTGATGAAACAGACCATCTCCAGCCAAAGGAAGCATGTAAGCTTTTTCAGCAAAGGATCTTAATCGAATTGTCCAATTCTGAATGAATTTTCATGTCTGGCTTAAGTGCAACCCTGAGATAAATCTTAAAAATGAGTTCATGCTCAGCCATGATCAATTAAATATGTCTGCCATGGTTATAGGATTGAAGAGGTCTCTATGTAAACTGCCATATTCAAAGCTTTCAAAGAATTTAGTGAGCCAAAGCACGAAGTTTGCTGTTGGTTGAAGAGGTTTTACACAGGACGTAAAAGAAATTGGTTAGCAAAGCAAATTGGGGGCAGATAAAAAGGACTGTGGATGTCAGGGTGAAGAAATTTCATTCTGTGAGAAAAACATACACTTATGTATTTAATACTCACTGTGTGTGTGTGTGTGAGCCACTCAGTCGCATCTGACTGTTTGCGACTCCATGGACTGTAGCCCACCAGGCTCCTCTGTCCATGGGATTCTCCAGGCAAGAATACTGGAGTGGGTTGCCATTCTCTTCTCTAGGGGATCTTCCCAAGCCAGGGATCAAACCCAGGTCTCCTGCACTGCAGGCAGTTTCTTTATGCCCTGAATGGCCAGGAAAGCCCAATACTCACTATGTGAAAATCTAGTGAGACTAACTTCATGGGACTTAAGCCCACAGTTGTTCCATCTGTACATGTCTGTCTGTCCTTTCTCATTTCGTAAATATTAACAGCTCTTCAATGCATTTTATTTTCTCTACTACAAATAGCTTTGTGTGTAGCCCTTTGTTACATAAGGTGAAATGTAATACACATGACACATAATGTAAATAACGTGTCCCTGGTTTCCCAGATTTTTTCGTAGATGTGATAGGACAGGCATCAAATATCTGTAAGATACTGCAGCATGCCCTAAGTAAATAGTCATGGTCGACAGATTTTGGAGGGCCAGAAACAGCAAAGGCTTCTTACAAGAGCTGCCTCGTCATCTAGGTGGATCTTGGCGGTTAAGCAAGATTTCTGTGTGTAAAAGCTGCAATGGAGAGTGAAGAGAAAATTCTGGACTAAGGAAGTGAGCAATCGTTTTGAGAAAGAAAAGCAATGGTGCTGCTATGTGCCTGCCTGATAGGATCCGGTCACAAGTTACAGTTGAATTGTAACCTTGCAATTATACGTAGAACCCATGGATGTCTCTGATCCCCATCACATTTGGTAACCAGTTATAAGTACCTGCTATTTGCTAAGGACTAAAGTGTGTATGTGTGTGCTAAGTCGCTCAGGCATGTACGACTCTGGAACCTCTTGGACTGTAGCCTGCCAGTCTCCTCTGTTCATGAAATTTACAGGCAAGAATACTGGAGCAGTTTGCCATTTCCCACTCTGGAGGATCTTTCTGACCCAAGGATTAAACCTGCATCTCCTGCACCTGCTGCACTGGCAGGTGGGTTCCTTACCACTAGTGGCACCTGGAAGCACTAAAGCAGGCCCTGTTAAAGCAGAGTATCCCACTCCTGGGCATATGCCCAGAGAAAACCACAATTCAAAAAGATAAATGAACCCCAACGTTCATCGCAGCACTGTTTACAATAGCTAACACACGGAGGCAACGGAAATGTCCATCGGCAGAGAAATGGATAAAGAAAATGTGGTGTGTGTGTGTATGCACAATGGAATATAACTCAGCCATAAAAATGAATAAATTGTGCCATTTACAGAGACGTAGATGGACCTAGAAACTGTCATACAAAGTGAAATAAGTCAGAAAGAGAAAAACCAATATCATATAGCTTATATGCAGAATCTAGAAAAATGATACAGATGAACTTATTTGACAAAGCAGAAATAGAGATACAGATGTCGAGAGCAAATGTATGGATACCAAGTTTGGGGGTGGGATAAATTTGGAGATTGCGATTGACATACTAGTTATTTTATACTATGTGTAAAATAGATAACTAGTGAGAACCTAATGTATAGCTCAGGGAACTCTACCAAATGCTCTGTAATGACCTAAATGGGAAGAAAATCCAAAAAAGAGGGAATATATGTATACATATAGCTGATCCACTTGGCTGTACAACAGAAAATGACACAACATTATAAAGCAAATATATTCCAGTAAAATTAATTTTTAAAACATAGTAAAAGTAATAATAATTTGTAAGTTTCAGAGCACCTATCCTGGAGTGTATAACTCCAAAAAGGAAATTCACTATATAAAGGCAGAGAGATACCAAGTCCAAAATGTACAGCCAAATAAAAAGCATATTTTCACGATGCGTTCACTTACATTTTCTTTCCTGGGCCGCTGTGGTATGATATAATGGCTAAGGGTAGGCTCTCTGAAGCCGCACCAGCTGTGTGATCACGAGCAATTCACTTTACCCCTTCTGTACCCCACACTTCTGATCTGTGAAATAAGACCAATAAAGTTACCTACGTCATATGGCTTTATAAGAAGTTAGTGAGTGAAAAGCCTTTAGAAGAGTGCTATTTTACGTTTGCTATTGTTTGGGTTATATTGCAATTCTCTTTTTAAAATAATTTTATCTATTTATTTATTCTTGGCTGTGCTGGGTCTTCGCTGTTGAGCCAGCTTTTCTCTAGTTGCGAAGAGCTGGGGCTGCCCTCGAGTTGAAGTGCTCCGGCTTCTTATCACTGTGGCTTCGCACCGTGGGGCACAGGCTCTAGGGCCCTCGGGCTTCGGTAGTCGCAGCACACGGCCTCAGGAGTGGCTCCCAGGCTCTAAAGCACAGGCCTCTCTGCACGTGGAATCTTCCTGGATCAGGGATTGAACCAGTGTCTGCTGCACTGGCAGGCAGATTCTTTACCACTGGGCCACCAGGATAGCCCCCTGCAATGGCTTCTTAACTAGTACTCCCATTGCCTGTTATCCAGTCTATACTCACACAAGTTCCAGGGCTCTATTCTGCAGGGCTATCACAGAGATGATGTATCTACACCCCACTGGATATTTTTCAACATGAGAGAGGCTTGGCAGATTAATGCCCAAGTTTCTCAGTCTAATAGATAAGGGCCCGTGAACTGGTCCACTTAACTTTCTGAACACAGGACCCATGATTCTCACCTTGTACTCTCCTACGTGGCCTATGCTCCAACCATGCCTGACTCCTTCCCATCAGGGTTAAGTGACTCCCAAGGTGAGAAGTTTACCAGGACATTTCCAAGGGTACTCCCTGACTCCTAAGCCATCACTGTTTCCATCCATCCATTTTGCTGCAGCTCTTGAGAGCTGTCCTTGTACTAAGCTCATGCATTCACATCATCTCTGCCACTCGACTGAGCTTTTGAGGGCATCTTGTCTCATTCATCTCTGAATTATCTGCACCTGGTACTGAGTAGGGTAACAGCATGAGAATAATCACACGCTTGATGAAACTAGGTGGTCATGTACACTTAGTCATTCATGTACTTGTTTTTACATTAACAAGACACCAACTTCTAGGGGGTTAATCAAACCAACTAAATACAACTCCTGCTAAGCACTCACGTAATGCCTTAGCTCTTAATGAGAAATGCTCACGATGGAATTTTTAAAGGAAATGGCAAGTCAGACGAGGATGTCTGCTGATCAGGAAGATTTTAGCCCCCACACATAGAGTGTGGGCTCTCGCCTCTCTATGTGTAAAATCATTAAGGAAAATGACAGATAACATGTTAGAGTCAAAATTTCAAGCGAAATAGGAAGAGTTCGATTGCTGTTTCTTGCTTTTGATCTCACACGTTAGCATAAAGATCATAACACTCTGTGTGTGTATGTTAACACAGTTTTGTCACATATACTTCACATTATTAGATTTTTACAACAACCCAATGAGAAGGATGAGGCACAGTTTATTTCTCTCAAATTCTGATGAAGAGCCCAAGGTTCAGGGAGGTTAAACAAGGGCTAGTGGAGGTGGTAAGTGCAGGGGGAAAAAAAAACAACAACAACCAAAAAACCAACATGTGAAAGCTCTGTATAGATATCAAAGTGACATTGACAAAAGACCACTAGAATAAATTAGCATTCCCATCTTGACTGACTCAATTGACAGGGACAAACTCACAGGTAGGTAGAAAAGAGAACAGGAGGGTCATGTTATAAGATTTCAAGAAATGACTACCGCAAAAGACAAACACATCAAAACAACCATAGAACAATACAGGCGTACCCCAGAGTTATGCAAGTTGGGTTTCAGACCACCTCAATAAAATGAATATCACAGTAAAACAAGTCACATTATTTTTTTTATTCCCTAATGTATATTAAAGTTATGTTTACACTATACTATATTCTGTGTGCAATAATACCATTACTTCTGAAAAAAAATGCATATCCCTTAATTTAGAAATACTTTATTGTCAAAAAAAACCCACAGTGCAGTTGACGCAAACTTTCAATTTCTTTCTTTTTTTTTTTTAGGAGGGCTACACTGTGCAGCATGTGGGATCTTAGCTCTGCAAATAGGGATCAAACCCACATTCCCTGCATTGGAAGCTTGGAATCTTAATTCTAAGACTATCAGGGAAGTCCCACAAACCTTCAATTTTTAAAAAATGCAGCATCTGTAATGCACATAAAGTGAAGTACAATCCAATGAGGTATGCCTATACTATTTTACTTCTTAAAAGCCCTGCACCTCATAAGTAATAAGGCCCAGAATGTGTCCCAGATTTCCTGACTCTAAACTTGTGAAATCCTAAAATGATTTCTAGACTTCACATCTGGCCCTGAAAAGAGATGCGTGGCTTAAACATCCCCATAGGCGTTCCCAAAATACCAAGGACTTGGGCATAGGATGTAAGCTCAAGGATCAAAGGGCACCAGACGTGTTTAGCATTTATTTTCTTTTCTACTTTTCCAGTTTCTCTTTTTTTCTCTTTTTGTCTCTCCACTTTTCTTTGTAAATTTTTTTTCCCCTCTCACACCGTAGAGTGCTAGTCAGTAATTCAAACAAAAGGAAAACATAAATGGTACTTCAGTATTAAGTCCTGGGGGACTTGAGTGATTTATATTCTCTTTTTTCTGCAATATTTGCTGTAAAGCTACTGAAGATAATATTTAGAGGAAGTGGATATTCTGCCACAATTTCACCTCTTAATCCTTAGAGCATTTCCTTGATATCTATCAGCAGTTCATAAAGACTTTAACACTTTATGAGCAATATATTGACTTCCCTTTACAATGGCAAGGAAAAAAATAAAAATAAACTCTCATTGAAGAAGTCTAAAGTGTCTCCCTAAACGAAATTGGGTGATAAACCAAATGAAATAGGCACCAAAAAATGGAAGGTTTTCGTTTGTTTTCACTCACTCTGTTCCAAATCTGTATGCGGGGAAGATTTATTTGATTTATTTAGTTGAATCTTTCCAGACAAAAAGAAAATACAGTGTGATTTTCATCAACCCATGTCAAGGATGTTAACTGAAGATGATGATTATTTTTTCCAAATATCAGTGGGGGAATCCGGGACAGAGACAGTAGTTTAATATAGTTTGCACCTGGAGACTAAAAGCATTTCTGCAAAGTCCACTGGAATAGGTTATACTTTCTCAATTCTTTGTAACTCCCAGACTTGACATTTATATTTTTAATAGTTGATTTTATAGGAAATCAAAATAGAGAAATTTGGAACATTTGGTATTGAGTAAAAACTCAGGAATAATAGTTTAAAGTATGCATACTTCCAAGTTTAAGGGGACTTGATAATAGTACTTTGAAAGGACGCTAATATAATGTATATGTTTTTTTGACCCAAGCTGAAGTCATTTAGGGGTCTTCCCAGGTTTTGCTAGCAGTATAGAACCCACCTGCCAATATAGGAGACATCAGAGATGCAGGTTTGATCCCTGGGTAGAGAAGATCCCCTGAAGATGGTCATTTATGTAGTTTTGTGTTGGGTTTTTCTAAATGTCTGTGTACCATCTATGTGATATAATTTTTAATCAACTCCCTTTAACAAAGTAAATATTTGTTTTAAAGGGGAACTGTACATCCATATCTAAAAAATAATAAAGGCATTTTCACTCACTGTAAAAACAAGGTAAACTTAGAAATCAAATGAATGAATGAAGGCAGCACAATGTTCTTACAGTCTAACAAAGCACTTGGAAACAGCTTAAGGCTCTGAGCCCGAGGGCAACATTCTGCTTGTTAGAGAGATCTCCACTGGCAGGGAGCTGAGACGTTCTCTTCTGACATACCCAGAGGACTAAAAGAGAACTGGAAAGCAAGCAACTCTCTCACCTTGTGATTCAGTGGTGTTTACTTTACAGGCTTGTGTCCCATCAGAGATCACCACAGGGGTTCACCTGCAGTCTGATAAATGCTGAGGTCTCCCAACCAGTTTGGGCTGCACTGCCAGTGGTGGGATTCATTCCTGAGTCTCACGTTCTTTAACTGTGGAATGCGTCTCTGGGTCACATGTCTTTCTGAACAGCCATGAGGGTTATCTGGGTCATGTGTCTCTTTGAAGAGCTATGAGGATTAAATGAAATAACATCCTATACTGTAAAAAATAACCCAACATACCTGCTGGTTACTCAATTAATTCTAGTTACCACCAACCCTCAACATATTTTGTCCTTTCATTCTAACTATTCTACAAACATGAAAACTTCATCTTTTCCAAGCCCCTGTGCTCACTCTCTGCATATCCTTCCTTCTTACAGAAATCTTCTTTAACTTGTGTAATTCACTCCACATTTTAGGTAGAACACTCTGAGGCTTTCTGAGGAAATCACACCCAATATTCTGGCAGACTCCACAAGTATATCTGCTTGTTCTGTTAAAAGCTACGCTGACAAAATAAACAGATAAATGAAAAAAAGCATCATTAATGAAATACAGATGAATCATATCTGGGTAGGGGGAAGTGGTAAGATTTTGAGAGCAATAAGATTCTGTTCATAAATGAGACTTCGAAGCATATCATTTGAGTGGAAGATCTAGGGGAAAGATAAGTTCCTCTTCTTAAGGCAAAAATAACTTTAAAGTCCCATTAGGTTCTTTTAAAAAGGCTTCTTGAACAGCAAATATCTTCTCCAAACACTTCATTGATTTAAGTGTAAATTAATCAGAAATGCATGGATTCCATCTCCCTTAGAGTACACATGGATTTCTACATCCAGATGCAAAATACCTTTCCTGTTTTCCATCACTTCAGCATTTGAAAGGGTGCTTTAGGTGCTCAAGACTGACTCAGAAGTGCTAAGCCTTGCCCTTGATGCTTGCAAAGCATGAGTGGTGACGGATCTTTGGCCCTCTCTGTGAATACTAAAGGACCATACTTTGTTAGAATTTCTAACAGAAAAGATGTAATTAATAAGCAGTGCGACCTTGGTAATCTTTCTCTGCTGTAGCATGGCACAGCGAAAAAAGCCCAATGAGTTCAAAGATCTCGTATTGGGTTCCCGGATTCAACTCTGACTGGATGTTTCCGGTTTCCTCATCTGAAAAATGGGGCTTCTGGACAGGATCGATTTATCTTGCAGCTTGCTGTGGGATAGATATGAGGTGATAAATCAACAAAAATGTATGATGCATCATTTCTGTGCTACTGGGGATTCAAAGATAAATGAACAAAATATTTCCCTCTGGTCTTTGAGGAAATGTCTAGCTCTGGAGGAAGAAAGCACTCTGAGAATCTATTTTAGAGTGCTATCTTGGGGATGGCATGACATGCACAAGAGACTACAGGCTACAGAGACAGATGAAGGGGGGTGCTTTTCTTCCAAAATGGGAACTTACTTTGTAAACACTCAGGTACCAAATTATGAAGCATTAAGGAGCAAATGGATCCTTATCAATGGGCTTCCTCCCTGGTGGCTCAGATGGTAAAGAATCTGCCTGCTATGTGGGAGACCTGGGTTCAGTCCCTGGGTTGGGAAGATCCCCTGGAGGAGGGCAAGGCAAACCGCTCCAGTATTCTTGCCTGGAGAATCTCCATGGACAGAGGAGCCTGGCAGACTACAGACCATGGGGTCGCAATCCCAAATGGTGATTTGAACAAGATTAGTAGTTAATACTCCAGGAGATAGTGAAGGACGGGGAAGCATGGCCTGCTGCAGGCCATGGAGTTGCAAAGAGTCAGACACAACTTAGCAAATGTCACAACTCTTCATGACCCCATGGACTGCAGCAGGCCACACTTCCTTGTCCTTCACTGTTTCCTGGAGTATTCACTACTACTCTTGTGCAACTCGCCATTTGGGATCTGAATTGTTTCCTGATGTTCACTCTTAGTCGCGTCAGTTCATTGAATTTTTACTTTTTTTCAATTGTTCAGCCTTTTAGTCTAGCTTCACTGTTTTACTTCTGTTCTAAGAGACTGAGTTTCCTGGTTGTGTTTCTTTTCACTTTGTGTTGGGATCCTCTTTCCTCCCTGTCTCTTTTCCAGTGAAATCTGTTATCCTCATCGAGCTCCCCACACCAATCTGCTGGGCCATCTGATTTTTTCTAACTCCAAATCTGGGTGTATTTCTCGCCAGCTGGTGACTATAATCCCATAGTTATCTTTGCAGTCATATTCACTTGTTTCTCATCTTAAATAATATAATTCCTGACCATCAACTATGCATCAGGCTTTGGACTAGGTTGGGAATACCCAGATATAGATAATATAGTCCTTGCTTCTCAAAGAGCTGAGAATCAATCTAGTGAAGGTGGTAGGCAAATAAACCTTAAATGACAGAACAGCGCATTCAGCCGCATACTGCAAACACATGCAAGGAGCAGCAGAGGTACGTAAGTGGTGACGTGAGTGAAGATTTAGAGTTTAAGTGATACCTGTGCCCCATCTGGGCAGATAAGATGGCCACTAATCACGGACAGGTATCCTAAGAGAGGGAGAATATCATTGCTCTATGCTCAGAGTCTGTTCAAGAAGCAGACGCTAATCACGTCCCCGGAGTACAGAGCCGAGCCTAGTGGCATTTCCAAGGAATGTCTACAGGGGGGCTTAGGAGCCTCTATAATTACCAGCAGCATCATAACAATGCATTTCCAAAAAGGTGCACAGTCTGTATATAAAAAAATCAGTGTTCCTGCTATGCAAATTCAGATTCCAGGCAAGTGCCCAGAAGAGCCAGACTCCCTTATTCAGGCCTAATTCTGGGATTTCTGTCCAGATTTCTTCCCCTGAGACCTACCCATTCATAAAGCTGGTCAAGCTCTAATCTCCAAGGTTGATGACTTCCAAATAACTGGATAAATGTAAAACCTCCTGCATAGTTCATTCATAGGGAAATGAGTACAGGGCTGACCCACTGTTTACAGGGTGCTTTTCTAAAGCTCTCAACTGGCCAAATATTCTGAAATTAGTATGAAACCTAGTGGCTATTCTTTTTTTTTTCCTGGCTTCAACATGTGGTATGTGGTATCTTAGCTCCCTGAGCAAGGATTGAACCTGTGTTCCCTGCACTTGAAGCACAAAGATTTAACCACTGTGCCACCAGGGAATTCTCTTCCTGTCTGTAAATTCTAGCACCCTCCTGATAGAAAATAGATACTGGTATTTTTTTCAACAGAGAAGTCAGAAAGTTTGCCTTCTCTATGGACCTTGACACTGAGCCTTCCCTTTCTCTCATTTATGCCTCAATATCCCATAATTTAGATCATTAAATGCAAAATATCAATCCATATTTTTTTTATCAGATCATAAGATTGAGACAGGCCTCCTTTTAACATTAGCTGCTTTACTAATCAAAGTGGAGTTCAGGGAAGACAAAATAAGGAAAACACACACACACAATTTCAATTCTCAAAAAGAAATACAGTTGTGTGTATAGTGTATAAATTGTTTAGAAAATGATAGTTTGGAGAAAAATGAAGTCTTGTCTGCCCAGAGCTCAGATGTGTTGGAAAACAGAGGATGATACCATTTAAAGGGCTGACTGAGGTCTGACTGAACGCCCTGTGTAGCCAGGAGACAGGATTACATAGTGAAAAAGAGCAGTCTAACTATAGGGATCTCAGAAGAATGTTTCCTGGCTATCTGCTTTTATAGGCAGGCTCACTTGAGAGGAAACTAACATATATATTAAAAACCAGACTTCTTTCTTTCATTGCATCTGTTAATTGAACAACCTTGTGAGTTCAGCATTCCATAAAGCATATAATACTCTCTTGTTGTTGTTCATTTGTGATGTCATGTCCAACTCTGTGACCCCAGGGACTGCACCACGCCAGGCTTTCCTGTCTTTTACCATCTCCTGGAGATTTCTCAAATTCACGTCCACTGAGCTGATAATGCTATCATACCATCTCATCCTCTGCCGCCCTCTTCTTCTTTTGCCTTCAACTTTTCCCAGCCATCAGGGTCTTTCCCAATGAGTTGTCTCTTCACATCAGGTGGCCAAAGTATTGGAGCTTCAGGTTTGATGCTAAAAGAAATAAAACCTTATACACAAAGGCAAATGAGACTCAGAAAGGTTATCAAACTTTAACTAGTTAGCTGTCTGATTTATAGCACCAATACTGTGACAATTGACCATAGCTATATGACCCCAGAAGCATCTATATATCTTGCTTTTTCTTTCATACCTCCTATGCCCCCAGATCCAGGAGTTAACATTTTCAAAGGACCAAGAAACATTTAGTTTGTGGCTGGTTCACAATGGACAAGGAGACTGTGCTATAAAGTGATGGTAAAAAGGTGAGCAAAAGTCTAATTGGAATTTAGAGAAGAAAATATATTTTCCTTGACAATTTCTTCATCTGAAAAATCGGGAGGTTATTGTAGAGAATAAATGAGATAACCTAGGCCAATCACTCCCTATAGTGCCTAGCAAAATATTAAACATTCAATAGAAAGAATACCCACTACAAATGCTAATGTCATTTATTATCACTGTCTGTTCCAGAAAAGTGACAATATGTCTTACGTAGTGGCGGTAGGAGGGCTTTGGACAACCAGCAAACAACCTGGTGTAAAATGTGGGGTTCCCTGCTCAGGCACAACGGGATCATTTAGGGAAGAAAGCCAGAATATCCTTATGCAAAAAAGAAAAGTGAGAAAAAATTCAACAGCCTTCATGCATTTGCTTTTCTCTGCTTTCAGAGAATGCAGGAGTTGAGTCTGACATATCTCCATTTAAAATGAGTTGTTTCTGTCTGGGTTTTCTACCAGAAGATACCAGAGAAACTTTTAGGATGCATCAGAAACATCAGAACACGAGAGCACAGTTATTATTATTTTTTTCTTATGCTGTTATCGTCCTCTGATTCCACAATAATTCTCACTCCAAAAATCTACTGCACACACGATCTGCTTTGAAGGAGCCTCTGGGGCTACATTAGTGAACCAAACTCCAGGGTACTGAAATAATTCAACCAAGACAAGACATATTATTAGACTGAGCAGATACTAGGAGGAAAGAGTAAATGTAATCTCACCAGAAAATGTCAGTAGACTTTTTATAGTCTGCATTAATTTGGATCTAAACTGTGTTTTCTGTTGTTGTTTGTTTTTTTTTCCCCAGTCTTCTGACTTTATATCTGGAAGACTAATCAAGTTATTAGCCTAATGATTTTTCCCTGGGCCATATTTTCAGGGACAAATGACAACCTGATGTATCCTTTAAAGGGATGTTTGGATCCAGTGACCTGGGATCTGGCCAGGGCTTTTTCCAAGAGCATGGTTCAGGCTTAGGAGTCAGAAGACTGATCCAATTTTTTTCTTCCTATGAAATGAAGAGGTTGTACTAGACTATCTCTAAGGGCCCTTTTGGTTCTAAAAGCTTGTAACTCTATAAAATGGAGGAAATAATGTACCTTCTTCTCACCTCACAAGACTATTGCAAGATCAAGTAAGAAAGCCAGCGTGCTCAGGAACATACGAATGGCTATACATATCTAAATAGTAATAGCACAAGAGCGCCTTTGCCTGGGACTCCAGTACTGCGGAGCTGAATGGGACCTTGAATACATTTGGTCTCATTATTCTCAAATGGTCTCCAGAATGGGGTTTGTTATGATGAATCAGAATCACCGGGTTTGCTTTTTGAAAATATACATTCCCCTTGGAGACTTTGATTTAGTTGGTTAACCATGGAATCTGGGATCTAGATTTTCAAAACCACATGCAATTAATTAAGGATTCTGATTCTTCTCAGGAATACATAATGTTTAGTTCATCTTGTATTGCGCTGTGTAGGTCCCTTCTGCAGTGAGGGAAAGTAGTGTTGCAGTGTTTTGAAAGCAGCTTATAATAGTTACTCGTACTTCAGTATGGAAAGGTAGTACTAGATTATATTTAATGTTGGAAATCCTCGGTTTGAATTGATTCCTTAACTGAGTAACCGAGTAATCTTGAGCAAATCACTTCATGTCTCTGAGCCTCAGTTTTCTCAGACTTTAAAGGACACCCACAACATCCTCTCCATTCACAGTGCCTCCACAATATCCTCTCCATTCATAGTGCCTCCACAATATCCTCTCCATTCATAGTGCCTCAACAATTGAAGTGAGACTGCATGTGAAAGAGCTAATGGAGTATGTTACAATGCTAGCTCGCTCCCTCCTTTTCCTACCTGGTAAAATATCATAGCTATAAGGGTATTGGTAAAACACAGTGATGTATAATAATCATGTTATTAGTAAACAAAATCTCAAGTTGCCTAACAGGTGTTTAGACACCCCACCATCTGAACAGATGCCAATACACAAGTCTGTTTACAGATGTCTGCTTCTCTCTCTGAGACTAAGTGTTGAGTGGGTGGTGTTTGGGTGAGTAGAACTACCTTCTGTTATTGTTAGCTTGTTTTAAAATTTAGGGAGACATGCCCAAATGTATGTCTTGTAGGAATTTTGCCTTCTTATTTAGCTATATTTATTCAGATACAATGTCTGCAAAAGCAAGTACACTTTTCTTCTCCAAATATTCTTCCCCATCTCCTACCATTCTGAGTCTCCTGAGCAAAGCCACTATTTACAAGAGAGTTGTTTTAATGACATGTTTGTGAAAATACAGATCCTGATCACAGTTTCCCTCTGGACCACCGAACAGAATTTGAAACCCTGTTAGTAGAGACAAGATGAAAGACGGGTTCAACTGTATATCAAATTGTATCTGAGGAGCTGAAATTGTTTTATAAACCTCAATTAGGCCTCATACCACCCCCCTGAGGCAAGAAAGAAGTATTATGCACTTTTATGGAGACACAAACTGAAAAACCCACGGAGAGGTTAATCAATTTGCATCAGATGTCTTATAGCCAGGCTGCAGTGAGTTAGGAACAAAATGGAATTTCTTCCTAGGGAGCAACTTACCTTCTTTTATTTGCCTGATTACTAGAGTGTATGAAACTTCCGGAAAATTATGATGAATGTTCAAAAGAAACCCCTGAGAAAGGATTAGCATTTGTTTCTCAGTTTAGTAAATGAGTGATTTGTTTTTCATGCAAAAGCAAAGCACCTCTTTTGTTTTGCCAAACACTTCGGTGGAAATGACCCCTTTGAGGAAGGAGAAAAAGAAAAGCGGAGCAATTCAGAAATTAGGGCAGCGATTGGTAGCATATTTCTTTTCTTCTCTCCACCTTCCTCTATAGAGCAACCTACGCAGATATTGCACGCTAGAGGGCGCTTGAGTTGGGAAAAAAAAAAAAAAAACGACATCGCTTAGACAGGGCCAGTTGTCTGTTCAGCCAGGAAGGAGATAGCCACCTGAAAGCCTGTGCAATTTTTTTCCTCCAGGCAGCATGATTTTGATAAATGAACGAGCAAAGAATCTTTAGATAGTTTTATGTAGCTTTGACTAATAAAGAAATCATGTTCATATTCTCAGTAATGTAATTCCTTTTCAACTTCTTGGGACATTTGTCAAATGCATATGTAGTAGTGTCTTGTCCAGTAACCAACTTGATAACAAGTAACCAGAATGATAAACCCCATTTTAAACACAGTAGGTAATGGAGTAATGCTGATGTGCCTTCCCCCTCTTAATTTGTATCCATTTATACATGTGTATGAATACATTAGTATAAGTGTGCATATTCCAAATGATGATCATCTTCTAAATCAGACTTAAGATCAATTAAATTTAATAGGGGCTTCCCTGATGGCTCAGAGGATAAAGCATCTGCCTGCAGTGCAGGAGACTCAGGTTCGATCCCCGGGTTGGGAAGATCCCCTGGAGAAGGAAATGGCAACTCGCTCCAGTATTCTTGCCTGGAGAATCCCATGGACAGAGGAGCCTGGCGGGCTACAGTCCACGGGGTCGCAAAGAGTCAGACAGGACTGAGAGACTTCACTTTCTTTCACTTTCACTTTCACTTTCTTTAATAGCCAAAACAATCTGATATACCAAATTAATTGTATCTGGGGGCTAATAGTGTGGGGTAGGGGATTTTGGAAGGAAAACTCCCTCCATTTCTCTTCTTTATAGAGCATGGTGTGAATCATTTTTATTTTGTTCTTGGTTCTCATGTTAAACAAGAGGGGTCTGGAATCTTAACCCAGCTGCTGTTCACTTTCAGGAAAACTAAAAACCAAAATCCACAACGAAACAACAAATGAAAATGTATGCAGTCCACCAAACCTGGGCTGGCTTATTTGATAGTTTTGTACCAGTCCCTTTAAATCTATCTACCGTCCCTCCCCGCCGCCCCGCCCCAACACCAGTCAGTTTCTGCTTAAAAGCGGAAATGGAGCTTATCTCTTTTCTAATACCTGGGAGAATGCGAGATAATGCCATTTCGAAAAACTCTGAAATGCTCTCAGCACAAGTGTAGTTTTCAGAAAGTGTTTATACCTTCATTAACTTAAAATATAATAGCAAGTTCAAGACTAGTAGTTACAGTCAATATTTAGAGTTCCAGGTCTAATTTCAGGATAGCTAAAACCAGCAGCCAAGAAATGTAGACCATCACATCTCTGAATACAGTCCAGTGATGACTGTACCCCAAGAATCCATAATCACTTAAAACAGTTTTCCTAAACTTTCCATTCTTATGACTTAGGCTCAAATATTGGTAGTCAAACTAAAATTTTTAAAAAATTATTTTTTACCTAATGGCACAGTTGTTATATCTTTTAATATTATATATATATATATGTATATATATATATAATATGTTTCTCAGGAAAGTACACTACTGAGAATAAAATATGCACCCTCTCCAAAAAAAAAAAAAGACACAGTCATCTTCCCATTTTTAATTGGAATTCCATAAGATGAAATGTGAGAGGAGTTCTCTGAATTCCTAGAAAAGATCACATACTAATTGGTGTAATTTTTTGCCTTCTTCATATTTCACATTCATCTTTTTATTTTAAACCTTATTTTGAAATACCCTTGGTAGGTATCACATTGCAAAGTCCTTTCATTCATGGAATCCACACTCCTCAGCCTTACCTTTAAGAGGTATCCCATGAATGAATTACTTAGTTAATCTAAATTTAAAAGCAATCCAATAAATCTGAAAGCTCTCAGTAATCATACCATGATAAACACATTTTAAAGTTAATTTTAGTTTTTTTTTTCTTTATCATGTACTGAAGAAGGAAAAGATGAAGAGTCTGAATTTTATCTCCAGCAGTAATAGATATGTCCCATTCTGTCATTTCCGGCTCCAACTGTAGAAGCTGGAGTCTTCCTATCTCCCTCCTACTTCCGGTGGGGGCAGAGGAAGCCATCAGATTCCTCCCCGTTCCAACTAATCAGTCCCTTGGTTAACTGTCATTTTTACTCAAAATTAGAAGAAGAGTCCCCTTCCTCATGAAAAACAAAAGTGCCTTTTACTGGATGGTGTTACCCTCCAGCTCATTCAACTGCAGAGACTCCTGTGCAGAACTGTCTGCCTGTCACTGAAACACAGGCTGGAGACATTCTGCCTCTTCTACACTAGTATCAATCAGCCAGGGTTATTCTGAATGCTCTCCTCCCTCTCCTATTACCCCAACAGCCACTGCTTCTCTGATTATACTGCTGCCCTAGCAGATAACTCCTCACCCTTCCTCCCCCAGAATACTCCAGGACACATGCAATTTTAGTGGCCATCCTGTGTTACAGTCCTCTTCCTGCTAGAAGGCTGTCACTCTGAAAAGGACCTTGAAAGAAAACTATCTTAAGGAGTTAGCTTCTCACCGTTGTGACATTACACTGCATCCTATTAAGAGGGGGTGGAATTGTTAAAGAGGCAAATGCCTTGTCTTTCAGCCTCCCTGATTATTTTAGAAATATCCTTATAGGGCTTTTTAACATTATCCTAATCCTCTTTCACACTGCTTAATCATCCCGGCCTCTCCTAAGAATCAAGAGAAAATTAGTAAGAAATTCCTACAGCAGTGCTTTGAGTAGAGATTAGCAATATATAGAGAGAGGGGGCTACCTTGAAATCTAGATGGCCAAAAGTCAGCTAGGACAGTGTATTGAACTGCTCTGAGAATAAACATGGATAAGGTGAGTCAGAATAAACTCATTCTAACCCAAGGTAACTAAAGCCATTGGTTTCTGACTTTCTTCACTTTGTCATTAAAATAGTTTTATTTTACCATTAAGAAGATGAGATTTGAGGATACTGTTTAGCTCTACCACTCTAGCTTGCTTTTGAGGTGACTTTGTTACTAGGAACAATTCCCAGGCGTCAGTAACACATAACCTTTGCTTTAATTCTCATAGACGAAAGAAAGTACCCTAAGGAAAGGTTCAGAGCATTTGTTCAAAGTGAAAATGCATGTCTGAAAATTAAGCATTGTCCAAGATGTGATCTATTTCTCTATCCACTTGGGACTGTCCGGTCCACCGGCAGTTATAATATGACTGAGGCATGACTACTGTTCCTTTTCCCAAGACAAAATTAGCCAATTTCTGAATACCCTGTAAACAGACAGAGTCTGAGATGAGACCAGTTACTTAGTGACTGTCTCGTGGGAAAATACCCCCCTGCATCTCTTCACTTCTCCCTGCTCTGAAATAATTCAGTTTCTTCCCTAAATCACCTAGAATGTGAAACAGATACTAGACCTACAGTCAGCATCCTTTTCAACATCTCTCAATGGGATGGTAGACAGACAACAAAAAAGTCAACATTGCATAAATATTATAAGCATATTGTGTCTATTTTCTCATTCTCCTCACTCTAATTAATTGAAGTCAGATAGTACAAGCTTTACGGACCTCTTGTCTGGTTCTCCATGCCCTTTCTTTCTTCTTCCATTCTTGACTTTGTTCCCGGGTAGTAAAACCCTTCCTCAAAGTTCAGCCTTAGCGCACAGAGAATGGACTAAGTGTTCTGTGGAGGGGAGTTAACAAAGGAATAAGGATTAGCTCATAGTAATTTTCACAAATTTTATTAAAAATAGCTGCCTATTTCTACGTGTTTGCCTCACTGATGAGAAGAAAAGAAATCTGGACCTCCTGATTCCTGAATCCTCCTCTTGCACGGGCTCTGATCCATGGTGGGCGATTCTCAACGTTTGAGTGGAGTCCATCAAAGGATTCGAAAGCGCATCTCGCGGCGGAAGCAAAGGAGCTAGAAGTCTGGTGCCCGAGAGATCTGCAGGCAAGGGCACATTGAGAAGCCCTAGCAGTCTCTCCTAGCAGTCTCCCAAGCAAGCTTTGCTTTTTTCACACCTACTTACGCGTCCCTTGCATCTGCCCGTCTGCGCTCCCTCATCCCATCTCCCTGCAGAAGTAGAAGCCTGGGGATATGAGGAATGCGCACCACCCACAGGACCGCGACACAGTGCCTCTAAACCACAGCGTCTGAGCAGCAGGCATTGGTCCTTCCGACACCCCCACTTGGTCTGCCTGAGGATCTTGGCTTAAAGAGGAGACAAGACGCCCACGCGCACCCCTTTGCCCTGTCGCGTCCTCTTCCTCCCAAGGAAAACAGCCGTGGTTCACTGGGACGCTTTTCAAGATCTCGCTAGCCCCAGAGCTCCGGGAAGACTCAGAGAGAAAGCTCGCGGGTACATTCGTCCGCATCCTTTTGAAGTCTGCCAGCCCTTTTACCCTGGAGCCTGGCCCTCCGCGGGCGGCGCGCACCGCACGGAAGGGCGCATCTTCACCGAGTGGCTCCGGAGGCGGAGACGCGCTGGGCGCGCTCGAGAGCGAGGAGCGAAAAGTTGTGCGCCCACTTGGCAGCGGGAGAGAACCGAGGAGCGAGCGCGCCAGAGCGCCGGTGGGGGGAGGAAGAGAGGGGGCGGGGAGGGGGCCCGCTTACATGAATTTCCAAGTGGTAGACCTGCCTCTGCGCTCTGCCCAATGAGATCCGTCAGGGGAGGCACCCGACTCACTTTTCCACATCACTTCACAGTTACATTTGGCAGGCAGGCGGGCTTGCACGCCGGAGCGCTCAGCCCAGAATTAGTGGATCTATTTGGAATCTCCCTGCTTCCCCGAAGCTCATCTGCTGTCGCCGGCTCGTGCACGGACGGTAGCGTGCACCCAGCGAAGCTGCACTTTGTGCTGCGGACACTCAGAGCCCGGCGCGCCCGCCCCGCGTCTCAGCACCAAGCCCCGCAGCTCCGAGAGGCATGAACGCGATCCGGAGGCGTCTGCCCAGCGCGCGGGGACCGCTCGCTGTTCACCGCCCTCGGGAGCAGACCTCGAACCCCTCCAGCCATTAGTGAACCAAGAGGCTTGAAATTCGCCCGCCCGGAGCCCCTCAAGAGTGAGTGATCCTCCACCCAAACCCCTCGTTTTAATCCATGCCCCGAGGACCCAGAAGGGACCTTTTTTTTTTTTTTTTTTTAAGGAATACCCCTGCCCCTTCCGGCACCCTGCGCGCCTCCTTCCATTCGAATGGTGCATGTGGGTTCGCAGCCCTAGTGTGGGGCTGAACTAAATCTTCTTTCCTGCTATGCGCAGCTGATGGGATCACCTCAGGGTTTTTTACCTGACCATTTTTGCAACCTGCTCTGACAGCAGATCCCGGGGAGAAGCAAGCAGGCTGTGCCCCTCCGGCTTTCCTGCCGGGCTCCCTTTCTTGCGGTCGCCTGGCGATTTCGCCGCCTCGCGACATAGGCAGGCGCCGCTGCAGCCGCGCGCCTTCACTGCGGGGTCCGTGGGGTGAATGGTAAGCACCCACCGCCGGCTGAGAGGCAAGTGCCAGCCGGAGCAGAAAGGAGGCGAAAGGGAGCGGGGTGGTGGTGGTGAGGGTGCCCTCTGGCTCGTTTGCCGCACCGCCCCAATCCCGAGGAGACGGAGGGCGACCCCCCCAGTGGGGCAGCGGGCCACGACTCAGCCGGGAGAGCCCCAGCCCACGGCTTTCCCACAAGTGGCTCCTCCGGCCCCGGGAAGCGCGGTGCGGGTTCCAAACTTGCCGGGCTCCCTAGCGGCCCCGCGGGTCTGTGGACGCCGAGATACAGCCCCGCATCCAGGCAAGACACCCAAGCAGGGTTCTCTCCGAGCCCGCCAGACTGCTCTCAGAGGCCTCCTGAGCCGAGCCGGGGACTCCCTCGGACTCCCTCTCCTAGCTCCGCCAGGGCCCGGAGCTGCGCTTTCTGACAGCTCACTCCTCCCCATCCGCGAACCCTTGGGGGGTGGGGAGGGAGGGCAGGCTGCGCCCCTCGCGGGACCTGAGGAAAAGCGGATTCTTGCCCGGGTTCTGGCAGCGCGTAACAGGTTCATAAGGGACTTGATCCCCATTCTCTCAGGCTCCAGCCAAGCCTGGGAGCCAGTGAAAATCTGCCGCCGCCAACGAGGATGCCAACAGGTATCCACAGTTTACTGTGCCTTTCCCTCTCAGCCCAGACCCTTCCCCATCCAATCTGGCAGAAACCTCAAAGTTTCGTGATCCCGAGACCCTTCCCCGCAGGCACAGAGCCGGCGGCACGTCCGGGACGAGCCGTTTGTCTCCGCGAGCCGAGATGGCAGCAGTTTGGTTGGGCTGCTACATGTAAAAAATCAAACAATATTAATTGTTTATTGTTGCAAACGCACATTAGTCAGTGATGGAAAACCACCCTGGCAGCTGCTCACTTCAGCTCCAGTTAAAGGATAGAGCTGATAATTAGGCAAGGGAGAAAGGGTCCTTTCAACTTTACCACCGTTTCCTGAAGATTCCACAGAGTTTCCTCTTTAAGAGGCAAGATTCGACCATGCCCTTAGCGCGCCAGAGCTGCTCAGCCGATCAGCCGGCTTTCTTTCCCTGGCTTCACAGCATCTGTTGGCCGAGAATGGGAACCGGGACGCAGGAGAAGGCGCACTGGCCCTGCCCTCTCGAATGGGTACCACCGCGAAACTGATCGGAGGCACGGGGTAGGGGGGCGGCTGGGGCCCCTAGGAAGCGCCGGCCCTCTTTACAGCACTCCTGACAGCCATCTCAGTGGTTAGCAGCCCTCCCTAGGCTGTCACCTCCGGCTTCATTATAGGAGCTTTTCAACTGGAAAACTATGTGCTGGAAGGAGATATTTATGTAAGATTCGAGAGTGGGATTTTCCATCCATTCAACCTGGCCGCTGTACCTCACTGCATGCAAAATGAGCCCTGTCGTTCATGGCAAACACAACTGAAATTTCTGCCTGGTTTTTGCTTTTCATCAGTCGTGTCCGGTTTTCCAGGGGTTTTATCGTGTGTGTATGTGTGTGTGTGTGTGTGTGTGTGTGTGTGTGTGTGTGTAAAGAGATTCTTTTAACCAGGAGGACTTTAGAGGATGTTCTCTGAGGGTTACTTTTTTTTTTTTAATCCCTCAAAGGGAGTTCTCCATAATCATCCTGTCCAGACATGTTTTTCCACTTCCCTGAGCTCTGTAGCTGAAAGAAATTCTAGGGCTCTCCCTCTTATTAAATAATAATACTACTAATAATATTCTGTAAATCTGCTTCAGCAGTTTGGAAGCCCCCCAATCACATAGTCATTTCATGCTGGAGCAGTCGCAGGATTTTAAATCATCTTTGATAAATAAATATATATATATATATTTTTTTTTTTTTCCCCTGGACTCTGAAGAGGGCTTGGAGTTGAGAAAAATCTATTCTGAAAACAGAGAGGAGCCCCGCAGATGCCCTGGAGACTGTTTCATTTAGGGCTGCTCTGTGGCAGTTTTCGCTCCTCAGTCTGTCCCCCACGACATCCACATGGGTGTCCAGGTATCCCATAGCCATCACAAACAAGCCCGATGTTTCAGAGGCACTGGCTAATGTTGTCTGAAATGTCTGCTGCTGCTGCAATGCTGTCATGCAAACTTTTTAACTGTCCCCCCCTTCAACCTGGATCTTCTATTTTCCAATTACTATTACTATTTAAAAATCAATTCTTCTGCCTTATAAGCTATAGTCTCTTAAAACTCAAGACTCCAGATGAGGAAATCTCTCCACCCAAATCGCTTAACATATTTTGGCTGCATTTTGGGTGTCCAAGATACATTTCTTGAGCTCCTGAAGGTGTTAAGAATTTAACTGAAGAACAGTTTTGTTGCAACCCTCACTGGAATAGCAGCTCCACTGGCCTGCTGTACATGTATCAACTGAATAAAGAAGGAAGTCTTTAACTTGAAAAAATAACTTTATGTGGGCATTACATGCTGCACTCTGGTCAAGACAGTATTCATCTAAAGCCACCGCTTAATGTAGCACTGAACACAGTAGAAGTAGCCAATGGCAGTTTACTCAAAGTAAAAAACAAATGAACAAAAAACAAAACAATCTGTGAAACATGCTCCGCAGGATCTAGTAGGCCACTTGAGAAGGCATTTTGTAAAGGCTGTTATATAAACATCCTCATCAGGCAACATTTCCTTGTAAAGTGAACAGATTTAAGGTCTGATGCTCCTGGTTAGCAGGGAGCACCTGAGTCTTGGAACAAAGCAAGAAAACTCCAAAGAGTGAGGGTATAATGATTCTATTCAGGAAGCTGTACCTCAGGGCTTTCCTCTCACAGTTCCTTTCTCTGTTTATGGGTGAGGAAAAAGGATCAAGCACAGACAGAAAAGTTAGAATCCACACTTCATCGGCAACTGTTCAGAAGTAACTTTATCATTAGAAGTAACTAATTCTCTAAAGACAAAATTAATAATCTTCATTATTTTTCTATTAAGGTAGTATACCTTACAATTTTATCAGCATTCCAATCTGAGCAAAATTGCCATGCACAAACAAAAGCTTTTCATGGACAAAACGACATTCAGTTTGTATTGCCAACCATTCTTTCCTACTCCATCAGCAACGTTTTGTGTCTGACAAATCAAGGAAGAAGCAAAACAGACTAGCCTTTAAATTATAGAGGCAAACTAAGGTCCCAAGACTTTTTCAAAACTATTCTGCTCAATGGTGCTGTCGGTATTAGTTTCAATAATTTTGTATTTTTTATAACATTATTCAGAGAAGCAAGGCATGGGGGAAATGCAGTTTATCTGTTTTCAACACTGTTGGCATTCACAGGTGAAATGGACTAACTTTGCTTTTTAGTTTGGGAAAAGCTCCTGTCTTTGGCGTGGCGTATACCTCCTACAGAGCACAGAATTAAACCAAGGCTGATTCCTTTGCTCTGTATTAGGTGTTACTTACACACACACACACACACACACACACACACACACAGAGCTTACTTCTAGAAAACCTGAAAACGTCCCTAGATAACTAACTCACTTATTGGTTCAGGTAGGAGATTCTTATCCTATTCCTTTTACCCTTTCATCTGCCTTAGATGATTTGCTTTGCCCTCTAGGCTTCTTGGATTCACATATTGACTAGTCTTTTAAAGCAAACACATCTGTCTGTGGTGTGGGAAGGTTTTTTTTACAGAATCTCATAAATGTATATTTGTGGAATAGAATATGTTGATGGTCCGAGGCCATCCACTGATGTCGTGGGGCTTAATTAACCACAGAGCCCTTCGTCTGCTCTCTTTTGAGTCCCTGGGAAGTTGCTGATGGTGTGGCGTGTGCGGTGTATCTCAGCTGCACTGTTGGTTCCTGCCTCTGGAACCCGCCTCCACATGTAACCAAGAGGAGAAAATTAGTTGAACCTGGCAATTTCAAAAGGTCAGAAAAGAAATAAGTTCAGTGGATGCCATTCAGCTGCTTCTCCCATACATTGCTGTGAACGAAATCTCCATCGCCTCTTCATGGCAGAGCATCCAGGCCAACGCTGTTTCCTTTTTCTCTCATGTCCCAGGCTTTTATTTCCTGAGTTTTAAATGTCATGTGCTATTCCCTATCACAAATATCATCCACCGTCTTGACTTTAGAAGTCTTGTTTTTTGTAAAGTTCTATTAGTAGGAGGAAATGCACAGAAGGGATTTTTCTGTATCTCTTTGGATACCATCATAAAAGAATAACACTTGTATTTGGAACCTTCAAACAGTTTCTTTCCCTACTCTGCTTGTCAAAGACAACTATAAATGCTGGGATGATGGTTGGTTGAGGGAAGAGCATGGAATCAGTGCTCAGTCAACATTGATTTAATGCACTGACAATTAACAAGCCCTGTGCCTTTTTTTTTTTTTTCTAGTATATTCTCAGTAAAGGGGAGGGAGGGATACAAGTATATCTAAAGTCCAATATTGTGACAATCTACCTCAGTTTTCTCTACAGAAATTTCATAAATTGTCCCAAGTTTTTTCTTAGACACAGCTTTTCCCTTTTTGAAGAAGTCATTTTTATTCATGTTCCACAAAGCATTTATTTTTCCCTCAAAATCATTTTTTAAATGATATGGACTTATAAAAATTAAGAATACTTCTAAGACTAGACTTGCATCAAGAATGCTTTTAAACTCTGTGTGATGGGAAGTTATATTTTATTGGGAAAAATGCTCTAATTATGGAAGTCTTGGATGTGTAACTCAGTATCTGTACCTTTCCCTTGTGGAGAATGTATTAAAAAAAAAAAAAGAAAAAAACCCAGTGAGGAAACTACTTCTTTCCTTCTTTTGCTCCCTGCCTCCTTTCTTCAATTCTTTAATATATATTATATTTGAACAGTTCGCATCAACCTCATGTGACTTGCAATTCCGTGTCTGTTAGAAGACTCCTCTATATTGATTTTAATCAGCAGGATACCTGGCCCTCACAAATACACACAGGAAAAAAAAAAGTTCCATCAGAAAGTCCTCATGGATGTATTTACGGATATTTTAAGCAAATGGAATGCACTTCAAAGAAATATTAAATGCAATCTTCTTAATTCTTCTATATCATTAAGTGAAAATATTATTAGACTATATTCATATCCTATTAGCAGTAGGGACCATATTTTCCATGCATTGTTTCTTTCTAAATGAATTCATGCATAAAATATGATTAGTTGATTCCTGATGTAACACAAATAACATAAAATAAGTAGATGGGGAATAATATAAATATCATTAAGGAATGCTTTTCTTTCCTATCTATGGAGCCTTATCTCCAAAATATAATGTAAAAATTGCAAGAGCACATTTCATTCTTTATTAGCCCATTGCTGTTTCAGCTTGACAAATGGAATTTAACTTTTCTATGTCCCAAGTATTGCCATCTTTAAAATGGGGATGCTCAGAATTATGAAATAAATAATTCAAATCTATTTTTATTGGAGTAGTGAAACAGGCTTGACTTTTAAATTTCACTAAAATATAGCAGCTGAAGGAGGTACACTTATTTTAGAATCTGTATAAACAATTTAATTTTCAGAAACTATAATTCAAAGTGGTATCTAAATATCCTTTTTGTCAAATGATTGCTTGCTATCCGTTTACCTACCCATCATCAATGTCCATGTGGAGTTCATGGTAACAGTGCTTGTGGGTGGTTTTTAAGCTATAAAGTCTTTGAAACATGAAAGAATGGAAGTAAGGTGCACTTGTAAGGGTGGTTACTACACAGTATAATCTAATTGGCAGAATCTTGACTTACTAGGCTGGGATATTTGGCTGCATTCCAGTTTCAGTATTGTAGACTCTGTAGCCCTGGTTATGTGTTATATCTGATTTTAACCATTTCCACATTTCCTTTTTTTTTTTTTTTATTTTTCATTTGGAGGAAAATTGCGTTACAATGTTGTATTGGTTTCTGCCATACAACAATGCTGTTTCCACATTCTTTAAGCAGGAAGGGAAAGCTTCTAATTTTTAACCATCATCAGTAGTACTAAAATTTCTTGAAACACATCAAGAATTTGCTAAATATTTTTTGGAAGAAGACACTACCTAAATGCAACCTCTCGTTAAGATTCTCTTCTCAACTGCTGTCTGAGTAGTGTTTAGATGTCGCTGTATCTTCATCTTTGAATTAATAGGGACTTCCCACTTGAACCGTTCTCATGAGAATATACTGCATGATTATGACATGCAATGGAATTTTTCTTGTAGGAGAGAAGAGTTTTTCAGTGAGTGGTTACAATTTGAAAGTGAGTAGTTCTGGTGTGGATATGTAATTGTACTTTGTCCTTTGCACTTTACCCTTTGCCCTTTTAGGATTAATGATGATGGGCAATGCCATGTCTTCTTTGGAAAAGAGAGACATGGATGACCCCAGGGTGGGGGAAAGTTAAAAATACCACCCTTTAATCCTACTATATAACGCAGGGAGATATACTCAATATCCTATGATAAGCCATAATGGAAAAGAATATGAAAAAGAATATATATGTATAACTGAATCAGTTTACTGTACAGCAGAAATTAACACAATGTTATGCATCAATTGTACTTAAATAATTTTAAAAAATACCACCCTTTAGAGGCCTCATAAAATTATTTGAAGACATTAAGTGTATATTAACTGTGGATAGGAAAAGCTATTTGTGAAATGCTGTTTTACTTATATCCCACTTGGTTCATGCCATTTAAAAAAAAAGCTGGAAAAAGTTATTTTATTACCTGTTTACACAGAGCACCAGAATTTTCCCCACTGATGTATCCAGCAAGAAATCCACATCAAATAGTTTTTAAAAAATTAATCAAGATTCTTTGTGAAGCAGGTGAAACATTCAATAAAGTGTAAGTATCATTGTTACACTGACAAAAGAGTTTTTACAAAGCTTATCTCATTTAATTTTTTTCACCATCTTTAAAGTCAGTTCCCTCATCTGCCACTATTGAGATAAATTTGCCTAGGTCACTTATCTTAGGAATGATAGGACTGTGATTCAAAGAACTTCTGACTCCAGAGTCAAGGTTCTCAGCCTCTGTGCCCCCACAGTTCAGCTGTATTAACAAGATTGTTAAGGGTAAGATTGATTTCCTAGTGGTTACTCTGATTTAAAGGCATGTTGGTTTGCAACCTTGGAGTTTGCAGAGGGGGTTGGGGGTGAAATTCAAAGCCGACCCTTATACTTGGAGCTCCAGGACAGACGGAAAAAGAGGCAAGGCACTCCAGATTGGTAGGTGGCAGTTTTAATAAACAAGGGAATGGACATTACATATGAGGCTTGACTTGGGCAACCACAAGATCTCTGCATCTGCTTGCTAGAATCTTAAAGCTCATTTACACGGAGATGTTCGTGGCATTCAGTCTCATGTACCATCCAGATGATCTCAGTAACACATAGCTCTCTCAAGGCTACATCTTTGAAGTGGCTGCTAATGCAGACACAGTGGGCAGAACATGCATTCCAAGGACAGGGAGGGGTAAGGAGCCTTTGATTGCCAGGGTCCAGCTCATGGATAAACCTGTGGTCACAGCTCCTCCATGACCTCCCCCACCGGAGGGCCAGCACAAATTGTTTTCCCTCATTAGGTCTTTGGCTGTTAAACTCTGAGCAGGTGATTTAAACACAGCAAAGGATGTGGCTTTTAAATGGAGAAGGAAGGATTTAGATTACACTTGAGAAATGGCTTCCTGGCATGACTCTTATAGGCAAAGAAAGTGCGGGACTTAGATTCATCGTTCTGATGTGGTTTCAAGACAGTTCTGCCTGAAGAAGATCCGACAGGATAGAATTCAGCTTCAGTATCTTAACTAACCTTATAATTCTAAGAAAGTTCATTAAATAAATTTCTGAGCCTGTAAACACTAGAAAAAGAAACTTGACCCTCCTGTCTTTGTTACCCCAGTTCTGAGATGTCTATAGCAGGAAAGCTTCTATGTGAAGGACAGAGTTTTGACTGCATCTTGGGAAAGGATGAGGAGGAACTGTCTTTGCCATGGTAACCAGTAATTATCAAACTTAAAGAAAACTAAAGCTTCCAGTAGGAAAAAAAAAAAAAAAAAAAAACAATAGTGTGTCAATAATAGCAAAAAGTAGAGTAGATTTGACAGCTATTATTCTGGGTGGTAAAACAAGCAAATAATGTGCTTTTGGATAGAGAGACAGTTGGATAAATGTATGATTTGATGCCAAAGAAAGATGTCCAGAAGAGTTGTGGTTGAGAGGAGAGATAATGCTCTGTGTGTGTATAAATTAAAAAAAAAAAAAAATTAAAGTCTGTTCTGCCGAGGGAATTTGGTCAGGGCATTCTGAAGGCTTTAGGAAAGGTGATTCTCCTGCATTATTTATATCTGGACACACACAAGTATTGTTTGTCTCTAGTTCTCCAGGGCTTGGCATGAATCGCACTGGGCCGCAGGCTGAACTGCGTACCCTGTATTGCTGAAATACCACTTTGAATTCAATGTGCATTTACCTGTTTTGAAGCAGCCTGCTAATGGCTCTAAATTCAAGGTCAGAAACATTTTTAATAGAAACTCTCTGGTCTTATGTGTCATTTTTGCTTCCATGAAATATTGTGGCCACTAAGCCCAGTGGATAATAAAAGCATAATTTCCTGTCAACCACAATAATCTGCAGGATTGAATTCTGAAGTGTCGGGAAAAGCCCGTTTTTATTTTAGGCTTCAGAGTGTGGCTCATCGTTGGGAACTGCAATCTTTGTTGTTTACCAAGTCAATGGTGCAGTAATATTTTTGCATAATGACTTATTTGAAAGTTTTTATTTTTTTTAACCTCAAAAAAAAAGTTGAAGTCAGTGGGGTCAGACCAGGCTGTAATTAAAGCTATCTCTAAAATGTAAGTGTGAATGAAAAGCAGGATTGTAAGTGTCTTACCTAAGATGAAACATCTTCTTAGGGGGAGTTCTAGTTACTTCTTTGTAAGAATTCCAGAGGGACTGTCAAATCTCTTCATCTCACTCTCGGGGTGTAAATCAATGCAGCAGCATTATAATAAAGTGGATTGCTTGGCCAGACATACATACTGTGGTTAGAAAATCTAAAAATACATTGATTTTTTTTTTACCCAAGCTTTACTACCTCACTCAATTTCTTCTTCCTTGTGTAGAGTTAAGCAGTTTGTATATGCAGCCACTATTACAATGTTTATTAATTCTGATAACAATGACAGGACATTTGGTTGCATCTCAAGAATTCCTATAAAGCTGTTCTCTGATCATCTAAGAGGACAACGTTAGCTCTGCCCATGGCAGAGCCCCTCATATAAATAGTAGAGATCTGATTATCACAGGAGAATCCCATTTCTCTCCTAGTAATAGACTTCGCTAAAGTGAAGGTCAAGTCTCAACACCCGCTAATAGCATGCGTGGGAACACACTGCTTATTGGAGCAGTTTTTCCAGTGTCCCATATGGAGTGGGTTAAGTATAAAAGTTATGACATCATACAAAATCTCATTTATTCATACATTCTATTGCTGGTTTTCCCAAAGTCTATTCCCAGGTAGTAAGTAGTTTATGGGCATGCTATTTAATGACACTGAGGAGGAAGTAACTTTTGTACCACACCACTGAATCTTTCAGTGCTTCATAAGAAGGAGGTCTGAGTTAGGTGGTTTTATTCCTGCGAACTCAAGGCTTTTCCAGCTACAGCATCAGCTGCACAGATGAGGTTATTACAAATGCAGAGTTGCAAGCCCCACTCTAGACTTACTGGATCAGAATCTGCATTTTAGAAAGATTTCCAGGATTTGTATGCACATTAAAGTTTGAGAAGCCTCACTTAGGGGTATGCTGGAGGAAACTCCTACTTGACTAAACCAGAGGTGTTTCTGGTTTAGAAACTTCCGCCAGTTGTCATACCTGGTTAGTGATCGCACTGAAAACTTGAAATTGGTCACGGTGGAAGTATTTATATCATGGAAATAAAAAAATCAGGGATTTTTTTTCTTTCAGATAGCCACTTGGTAAACATTTAACTGCACACCCTTGCTTCTAACTGTTGCTTGTCTTCCTTTGCAACAAAGAGGGACACAACCTCAGGCTCTGACAGTATTTAGTTAAAATTAAACATTGTTTAAAATACCAATCTCACTGTGCTTCCAGTTGCTGTCTCCCATACTCTCACCAGGTGGCTCAGTAGTAAAGAACCTGCCTGCCAGTGCAGGAGACTCAGGAGACGCAGGTTCGATCCCTGGGTTGGGAAGATTCCTTGGAGGAGGAAATGGCAACCCACTCCAGTATTCTTCCCTGGAAAATCCTATGGAAAGAGGAGGCTGGTGGGCTACAGTCCAGAGGGTCACAAGAGTTGGACATGACTGAGCATACCATCGTTGTGGAATGGCACTTATTTTTATGCCTGAGAGCTTTTGAAATTGAACACACTCTTCTCTTCACAAAGCTCTGGCAGAGAAGAGGACGTCAATTTGACATGTAGTCTAGAGACCATAATTAGAATGACGTGGTGGGTAGCAAGAAGATACCATGGCCATGGATTAGATAATATGACAAGAAATGATTTGAAAACTACCCTCGGTACTAATTCATCCACAAATCCTGAATTAGTGAATGGTTTCGTTCTTGTTCATTGATTGACTTAAATGACCCTTTATACTTACCCTCCCGTCTTTGGGTTACTCCTTTTCACTGTTTAGATGATGCTTCCCCCAGGAAGCCTTCTTTAAGGCAGTGAAGATGAGTGGCATGCCCATCATTCTGTACTACCCTAATGTTTCTGAGACTTAATAGGATATTCTAAGCATTCATTTCCTAGTCTTTACCTTGGCTCTTGGCTTCCTGAAGATAAGAACTCTGATATCTTGCTTCTCTTGCCTTCATGCCTGACCCACGGTATAAGCTCATCAAATATTTAGACAACAAGAGAAGGGACTATGGTAAGAAAGGATTCTGAAGTTAGATTACCTAGATTCAAATAGCTGTTTTCTCTTTACTGGAGGTGTTCTTTAGGCAACTCATATCATTACTCTACACCTCAGTTTTGAATAAAACTTACTGTGGCTTGTAAGTACTGTGCCTTGTAACAAAACTTACAAGGCACAGTAAGTTTGATCTGACTGCAAGATCTTGTGTTCATGGATACTATTTGGGGCTATGCATATGTTCTTTATTGATTAATCCCTTTATTCTAACTAGTGAAGCTATGCCATTGTATAAAACAGTTTCAGGGCCTATTATTACTTTTTACCTGATTCTGACGAGTTCAGGGAGGAATTGAGTCACATTCCATCCCGAGTGGCTTGGTGGCAATCCATCTGCTTGGTGGCTTCCATCAGGGAAGTGTCTGTTAGGACTTTAAATTGGGATTAAACTGCTTTAATCCCAGAATCATTAACAACAAAGCAGATGCCAGAGAATACTTGCAGAGTATTTGGCACAATTTAAAAATAACTGTGCATTCTTAATCACTTTACCAAAATTATCACTTGTAATCTTCAAAATAAACCAGCTAGGTAAATAGCATTCTAGTTTTTTTTTATCATTATTATTTTTAATTGACCCCCAGTTATGCAACTGGTAAAGATGGCTCTCTGTCTGGAATTCAAACTCCAGGCTGTCTGGAGCTAGAGGTAACTCACAACCATCTCATCGTTCTCCTTCTATAGCATTCAGGCCATCAGAGGATGGTCTACATGGCTTTTGAGCATTCAGGTATGGCCCAGCATGAAGCAGGGTAGGTTTGGAAAGAAGTCTTTTTGCCCCTGAGAAGTGTTTAGGCTGAGCCTCCATGATTAAAATGAGTATTCCCTTCCATCCAGTATAGTCCAGCCCTTCTCTCACCAGCATCACCCTCGTCCACCCACATCCCACCTTAGGGAAGATTCTTGACTGCCTTTGTAACTCTCATACCTTTACCTTTCTTGCAGAAGTCACACAGCTTATTAACTCTTTGCTCCTTTGATTTTTTTTTTTTTTTAACTGAAGCTTTTCAAGGGCAGAGATGGTGTCAGGACCGCCTCCTCAGTCTGGCTCAGGAGAACAAGCATCACAGCTTAGTGAGTGCTTCCCAGGTTCTGGGTGCTTCATCTGAGTCTTCCTACTGCCTAGAAATTAGGAATTCTTCTTACTGCCATTTTGCAGAAGAGAAAACAGAAGCTCAGAGAACTTAAGTAGTTCTTCCCATTATTACAGAGACAGCAAGTCGGGTGAGCTGGGATTCAAGCCCAGGATTTTCTGCCTGTAAAACAGACAGTCTTGTGAGTAACACACAAATCCTGCATCACTGTTCCTGCCCCATGTTTAGGAGATTGCATGGCATGTGATGGGTGTGCTGTACATGCTAAGTATTTTAAGTTTAAACGCTGTTTAAGTGGATTGACAATTCAGAAAACTGTTGATATTGAAGGGATTTTTCTATCAAGATCTATCAACTTTGTTTTAAATTCGAAGCCTGCAAAGGTCTGTTCTCAGATGGGATGAGACAAGGTCTTCCTGGAAATCTGCTATACAGGAAGCCTGATCTTCCTGCTGGTACTGCAGTTTTAGGGAAAGCTGGGGGCCTTGTTCTGGACTCTCTTTCTCTGAGTTGATTTCCTGTTGAAAGATTTTCTTGCCTTCAGTTTCCATTGCAACTGCTGTTTGCAGGGATTCTCCTGTGCCCTTATCAGGGTGGAGCCTCTTTTGAGGTACACAGAGAGTCCCAGTGATGGAGGTGAGCCCAGGCGAAAAGTGACAAGCAGGGCGATTCTATTCACCACCTTGTTAGATAGGATCCTGCCTGTCTTTGCAGCAGGATCTAAATCTGCCCCTTACATCTGGCTTTGCTAAGACCACTCACTAGCTAAGCCAATGTTAAGGACTTTCTTGCTCTCCCATTCTGAGCCAGAATGGAACCAGGGACACACAGGGCAAAGTTTCCCTACCGCATTATAAATTCCCTGAGCCAAACTATTCCCCATGGTGTTTTGAGGAATTATTTTCGCATTTAATCTAATTCAGCTAGACTTCTCTCTGGGATATGTGGGGAACATTATTTCTTTAAAAATAATTTTTTTGAGAGGGAAGAAACATGTTTTGCCACACAGAAGGTAAGCAAAAAAAATGTATTTGACACCTCAGGTAATGGGGATTTTTTTTTTGTTCATCCCTTTCTGAAATCTCCTCAATTGAAAATTGTATTTTTACCATATTTCATTCCCAAAGGAGCTTTTCATAATTTAAAACTCCTGTTCAACTGTACATTTGGAATGGGAGCCTTGACACTGTCCTGATTATAACATACATGCTGGACGATACAGACTTTCTCTCTGGGAGCATTCTAATTTTATTCACTCATTATTAGCATCCTGGCAGAGAATTGTATTCTGCAGCCTGAGCTGGACAATCCCTTCTGATGGGCTGTGGCAGCTAAGACGGTAACAATTGGGGCTATTTCCCTTCTGTTCTCATTTGTAGCTTTTTTTTTTTTTTAATTAACCACTGAAGCTAGTTTCTTCACATAGTGCAGCCCAAAGGGAACTAGAACTTCTCTTTAAACTGGAGGGTGGGGAAGGAGACAGAGAAGAGAAGGAAGAAAATGAGGAAGAAATGAAGGAAGGAAGAAAGACTTGCAATCTCTACAGGAATGCAGGAGGGCTACATTGGCAGCACCCACACTTGCCTTACAACCAGTCTGCGAGAAAAGAGAGTGAAAGCCATGGAGAGAGAAAAGGGAGGGAGGCATGAAAGAAAAAGGAAGGGAGAAAGAAGGAAAAAAAAAGGAGGGAGAAGCAAATTTCAGGGACTTGCAGCAGTTTTTAATAAATAGCAGATAGCAGAAATTAACGTTGTGTTGCGCTGCTGTGCTCAGTTGCTAAGTCCTGTCCAACACAGTCTTACACGCGTGCGTGCTCAGTGGTGTCTCTTTGAGACCCCATGGACTGTAGCCCACCCAGGTAAGGATACTGGAGTGGGTTGCCCTTTCCTCCCCCCAGGGAAATTCCTGACCGCCGTCACCCCCTCCCCCCACCGAGATCTAACCCATGTCTCTTGTGTCTCCTGCACTGGCAGGCAGATTCTTCACCACTGCGCCACCTGGGAAGCCAACAAAAATTAATACGAATATCTGAAAGCTTAAAGTATAAAAAGACCTGTGAGCCTACTTCTTCTCAATCTATATGGATCCACTTTCTTAATTCAAGGCTGTGGGAAATGTTCATTCACATGCTTTTGAAAAGCAGTGATTTTGTTTTAAAACCTGTTGGCAGAGGATCATTAGTTTTCTCCCTCCTTGTTTTTGCAGGAAATTTCAATAAGGACAGCCCATGGATCGTGGTCTTA
Source organism: Capricornis sumatraensis (assembly GCF_032405125.1). Lineage (NCBI taxonomy): Eukaryota > Metazoa > Chordata > Mammalia > Artiodactyla > Bovidae > Capricornis > Capricornis sumatraensis. The sequence goes on along the minus strand of NC_091088.1, from coordinate 35,420,982 downwards.
GAAAAACTGCGTAGATGATGTCTGTTTCCGGTACTGTAAACACGTGGCAGGGCTGTAAGTAAATGCTCGGCACCGCATGATGAATTGGATGGCTGCAGACCGGAGGCAAAAAAAGTAATTGTCTCATTTTCGTGGTGATTTGCTTAACTGGTGGGACCATGCCAGAACGGCTAGCGGAAATGCTCTTGGATCTCTGGACTCCATTAATAATATTATGGATTACTCTTCCCCCTTGTATTTACTCGGCTCCGATGAATCAGTCTCCGGTTCTAATGAGTGGATCCCCATTGGAACTAAACAGGCTGAGTGAAGAACAGCGGATTTTGAATCGTTCCAAAAGAGGCTGGGTTTGGAATCAAATGTTTGTCCTGGAAGAGTTTTCTGGACCTGAACCGATTCTTGTTGGCCGGGTAAGCTTCGTTTTTAAGATCCCGCTTTTGGGATCTTACTGGTCTCTAGATCTTTAACATTAGGCTTGTCACAGTTGTTGCTGCACTTGGCTGTAAGTACTTTTAGCCAGATGGTTAGTTCATTTACCTCTTGATTTCTTTAGGAATATGAATAATCCCACAGTAACAGATTTAAATGCAGACAAACTGCTTTTCTCCGGAAAGCTCATCCTCCCCACCTCTCCCACCCTCCCCATCTATTATATCATAGCTATAATAACACTTGTGTAATGCATACACAAATAAGCATTCTCATTCTCACTTCATAGAAAAAGTCTGCATGCCAAACCTCTTCTGTAGCTTACAGGACTTGGAAGATGTACACATTTTTGCTCAGTTTGAATTTCTACCACCTGGATTCCTAAGATGTTATTTGTCCCATTTTATTCTGAGGCCATGTATCTCCAGTTGCAGGTAGATTTTTCTCCTTTTTCTGTTGTGATTCATTTGTTGTTTCAGTTATTAACCTAGGATGGAGAAAGGTAGATTCTTGGAGTGGGTGCTTAGCAGTGCTTTGTACTTACGGTCATTCAGTGACTTTGCAATAGGATATTGATTAATTCATTGCCAGGTGGAATCAAATGGATAGAATCAAAGTTCTGGTCTGGTGATGTGTGTGTGTTTGTGCACGTGTATGTGCGTGTATGCGTTAGACTGGGTTTATGTTTGTTTTGCTGTTGGCAAGTTAGACAAGTGTTCCTTGTTCTGATGATAGGCACTGCCTGATTTACACAATCTCACTGTGGGTTGTTGAAGACTATACATGCTTTTTTCCTCAGAATTATTCATAAACTTCTGTTAATTTGGGCACATACCATCATTGTAGGTAGAATTCCAATTATGAGCCTGCCAAGCACTGATTTTCCTGATAAGTCAGATTCAGAAGTGAATCATGCCAATACTATGTGTTTCCGAAATGCAGTGATTAAAAAAAAAGAAGAATTAAATATTGAGCTTCAAGACTTGGTGTCTCACTGGAAACTTCTGATCCCATTTGTGCTTGCACCTCATTGTCTTGCAAAGCAGACTGAGCCTCCCCAAGGATTTTGCTTTTTCACTTCAGGTAGTTTCACTTGGGCAAGGGAAATCCGGAGGAGGTGGTGTCAGGAATCATTCGGAGAACACATATTATTGAGGCAAACACATTTTTAGGTGGATAGGGGCCTGTTGATGAACAAACCAACGACCCCTGCCTTCAAGGAATTTGCATTCTGGTCAATATTGTTTTATATTGAGCATTATTATTAAAGCACTCTGTGGGCACAGTCCTGATTGATTCTATCAGTAGCTCCCTCCCCCCCACATGTATACATATACGTGTTTATGTGTGCATATATACACATATTCAAACAATATATGAAGAAAACACATCTATGCTCCTTTCTTTGTCAAAATACAAAAATGATTTTTTTGTATGCCTGATGCACACTCAGGTAGCAGAACTGACTGGAGGCTATTTATAGTCGTAATGCATCCCATTACTGTGACTTCATATATTTCCCTGCAGAAATGTTAATGTGTTTGATTAGAGGCTACTGCCCCAGACTCTGCTGAAGGTTTTACTTACTATACAGTTTATCTACCTTAAAACGTTTCTAAATGTGAAAAGTTCTCATTTGCAAAACATCTGACCCAGTGGGTTTTGCACAGGGGCTTCTTGACCAGATTATCTGTCTGTCTCTCTCTCTCTTTTTTATTTTGATGAGTGCAGAAATTGAGACTTGGATTAATAAAGCAAACCAAGATCTTAGCACTAGTAAATGATCTGAATCTGAATCAAGTTGGGGATTCCCAAAGCCGTGATTTTATCCACTGGATCCAATTACAGTTTAGTGACTAGTTACCATGTATTTAAACCATAATTTGCACATAAGAATTATTGAGTATAGAATGCAGATTCTTAAATTCTTATTTTCTGGATATTCAGACTTCTTATCCAGCCCTCCGACAAGGCATTTTCATGCCGTATGAAATTCTGGATATACAATACATGTACACATACATAATTGATGGATATTTTCTGCCTGTTTTCTGTTAGTTAACTCTATGGAGGTCTATCACACTGTTGATGTCTTGTGCAGTATAAACAAACAAACTTGCTATCCCCAGAAGAACTTTCCATTTTTACCTGAATATAAAAACTAATTAAATTGGGATTTGTTTTGGAGTCAGGATCTAATGACTAATTTTACCTCCATTGTTTAAATGTAGCAATAGAGAGAGAGGCAAATAATGCAGTGTTTACTATCCTTTTGTGACGTAATAGTACATGAGAGAAGGAAATGGCAACCCACTCCAGTATTCTTGCCTGGAGAATGCCTTGGACAGAGGAGCCTGGTGGGCTGCTGTTCATAGGATCACACAGAGTCATACACGACTGAGATGATTTAGCATGTATGCATGCATTGGAGAAGGAAATGGCAGTCCACTCCAGTGTTCTTGCCTGGAGAATCCCATGGACAGAGGAGCCTGGTGGGCTGCCATCTATGGGGTCTCATAGAGTCAGACACGACTGAAGTGACTTAGCAACAGCAGCAGCAGTACTTGAGAAATTCATGCTTCTTTCAAGGACAGAAATGTTGCTAGTAAACCCTAGGCTTTTTTTTTTTTTTTTTTCCTGGCAGTGTTGCACAGCATGTGGGATCTTAGTTCCCTGACCAGGGATCAAACCTGCACCCTCTGCATTGGAGGCACAAAGTCTCAACCACTGGACTGCCAGGGAAGTCCCAAACCCTAGGATTTTGAAATGGCCAAGATGATTCTGATCCTTGACGAACTCCTCTTCTCTGATCCTGGACACGGCCAGTTCCTAAACGACTGTTCAATCTGAGTTAATCCTCTTTTCTGAAGAACTTTTCCTGCAAATATTTCCAATCATGTATATTTCCCCTTAAAGAAAAGTGCTCCTGAGTTATTATGGCTTAGCCTTTGAGGGACTTAGGTTGTAACAGAGTCTAAAAATGCATTTCAGGTGACTGCTGCAGATGATGAGGCAGGCTGAGTGTGGGGATGATCCGTATCGGGGTGCCCACCGGTGCTTTATACCGTTTTATCTCTGTGAATGCTCTTCCACGTCTGTCTGTGAACGCTCTTCCACGTCTGACTCTGAACTGCTTCGTTGCTGAGCTTCTCCCCAGGAACTGGCTGAGAAGCACTAGTTACTCAGGAGCATACCTGCTCTTTAAAAGGCCCTCCTGCGAGTCACCATAGTGGGAGCCTCGGGCTTGGCAGGATGAGTTCAAGCTCAAGGGCAGAGTCAGTGTTTGAGTGATTGGCTCTTCAGAGTTTCACATACACCCTCGCATCCTTCATTTCTGTTTTTACTCTATTGATAGGCAGCTGGATGCAGAGAAAAAACTAAGTCTTAGAGCTGGACTCTGTGGAGGTTTGAGTATTGGCGTTGCTACTTTCTGGATATTTACCCTAGGAAATAACCAAGCTCCTCAAGCGTTAGCCAGATAAGGTAAATACAAGTAGATAAGAACGACTAAAATAAGGCATGCGTAGTGCCTATACATATTGTAGTCATGATTGTATTAAGTGTGTGTGTGTGTGTGTGTGTGTGTGTGTGTGTGTGTGTAGTTGGAGTGATGGACAGAGAAACTACATCACTATGTGAGCACAGGAGTCTGGGAGCCTAATGAGGGGCCCTTTCAACAAGCCCAGGTTGCTTAGGATGAAGATGAGGGTTGATATTTCCATGTGTCTTGCAGGGTAACTGTCATTTAGCTTAGTGGCGTGGGCTGGAGTAGGAAGTTAGGAGCCCCTGCCAGGTGGAAAGGTTTATGCGATATCGTGGGAACAGGGTGGGATGACTGAGTGTCCCCTCAATCAGAAGCAGCATAAGTCTGCGTATGTTCCATTGAATTAAAAAGAAGTTGAATTTTGTGTTCTTATAGAGCCTTCTCTGCCCCATTTTGTCTAAAATAGAACTGTTCCCTCTCTGCTATTTCAACCTGTTTGACTATGCTTTATTTTTATTCCTTCCTGAAGACCACTGTCTCACATCACCATACTTTATCTTGCTTCTGATTTGTCACCTACTAGAATGCAAGTTCTACAAAGAAAAGGATTTTGTCTTCTTTGTTCTTTGCGGAATATCCCCAGAATCTGGAACTCTGCCTGCATATGAGGAGAGCTCGTAAATATTTTGCATGAATAAGTGAATGACTAATTCACCTAAAAATGGAGGAATTTATAAAATAAGATAAATCAGCTTTTATATCAGTAGTATTTTTCAATTAGGAGACAGTACATTGCTTTCGTGTTTTCCACTCCTGTTGGGATTTTAGGGACTTGCTAGGTAGTTTAAACATTGTTTCTAGGCATTGATCTTAAAAGTCTTTCTTTGAAATAGTAATAGTGATAAGAATCCTTGGTGGCTTGGTGGTAAAGAATCCACCTGCCATTTCAGGACACATGGGTTCGATCCCTGGGTTGGGAAGATCCCCTGGAGTAGGAAATGGCAACCCACTCCAGTATTCTTGTCTGGGAAATCCCATGGACATAGGAGCCTGGCGGGCTGCACTTTGTGGTGTCACAAAGGGTTGGAAATAACTTAGCAACTAAAAAACAACAACAACAAATTTGTTAAAACAAGTCTTTTTATGAAGACTGCAGATTCTTCTCTTTGGAGGTTGTCGCCTTAGCCGTAGCATGAAGCAGTACAGCCTGGAAATTCCATTATCTTCCAATTCATCTAGAAACTTATGTCACAAACTAGACCAAAAATCTTTCTGAATATCTGGAAAGCAAATAACAGCCAAAGAGGCTCCACTCCTGCCTCCAGCTCTCTGTGGAGCAAGGTAGTTCAGAGCCTGTTGGTATACACATAAATACTTTGACTTCCATACTGCCCAGAACCTCCTGTGTTGATTTTCTCTGCCAGTTCTGGAATAATGTGGTACACCCTTCACCCTATATTTTTATTTGCTCTGGTCTTAGAAAAGAAAGATGGAAAACCCATGGTAGTTTTTCATAAGTCTTGTAACTGAGACAAAAGTATCATCCTTGGGGTGAAATGTGCTTGGATTCTTTGAGCTGGGCTGTTCGATGCCATCCTGAAAGCTCTTGCCTGTGAGCCAGGAGGGTGATTGATCAGATCATTCCACAAATATTTATTGAGCAGCTACTATCTCCTAAGTGTTCTTGTCTATGGAATCTTAACCCTGAGCAAACATAGATCCATGCCCTCTATCAGAATGGGCTACTAGAGGGAGACAGATGTTAAGAAAACAATCACAAAAACATATGTCAGGTTAAAACTGAGGTCAGTACTCTGGTGTGGAAGCCCATACAGAGGAAGCTGTTTTGTTTGGTGGGATGATGGAAGCTTCCCTAAAGGTTGCCATAACCAGGTGAACCAGGGTGCAGAGCTGAAAAAGACAACATTGACACAGAAGACGTAGTATATGGACAAGGCCATTTAAGGAGCTGAGACTGGGTCTGGGGAACTGGAAGACAGAGAGCTTGTGTTGAGAGCTTTGGAATTAGGTAGAAAGATGAGCAAGAATCTCTTGGAAATCTGGCTTCTGTCTTTTTCCCCATCTGCTCTAAAGGAGCTGGAAGAGAAAGCCACGCAACACTTCTCAGGTTCAGTTTCCTCACTTGTAATTTGTATAGTGGATTATGGAATTATATTTAAGTTACAAATCCCCAATGGAACAGGAAAAGAAAGCAATATCAAAAATGTGTGCAACATCTATTGATTTTTGGCCCAAGTTCCTTGAGCTCTTGCTCTGTGGTTCTGTGATCCACTGTTCCTCAGACCGCTTTATTTTTGGGGAAAAAAATACGGTTTGCTTTCCAGGTGGTCAGAGATCTCTCCTAAATCTTCTTTCTTACATAAACTCCTCAGCTCTCTTTCCTCCCTTTTCCCCTCCTACCTGGATTTCTGAGCAACTCCTTATTTGGATATAACTCCCATTGGTGATGCCACATCTATTTATAATTCTCTCCCTCCAAGGCACTGACTCATTTTCTCTCTTTAAAATTGACCTTCTAACCTTCCCTCTTCACCGTAACTTGGAAATCGTTTGGGTGGTGCTTAGTATGAAGGACACGGGATGCCAAATAATTACACTGTTTTACAGTTTACGGTGTCAGCGGCTGGTGAGAAAATTGCACTTGACATGCCATTATTTTTGCTGGCCGTTTGCATGTTAAGAGCACTGGGTTGCGCAGCCGCAGCCAAATTGTATCTTCAGCCTTGCAAGAACAATTTACTGTCAGTTTTGTGACGCTCCCGCCTACTCAGATAGAGCCTTGTGCACCAGTAATTTGGCAGGAATGCAAGTCAGCATCACACGTCTCAATATGGCTAAACAACAAGGGTTGTCTGCCTTTTGCCCAATGTCCCGACTTACAAATAATAGGCATCCCAGGGCTGTTGGAAATCTTTTGGTGCTGATATAAAAAACTAGAGTAGTATTAGTCATGTATGTTAGCAGAAACCCTCAACACACACACATGCACACACATATACATGCATACACACATGTGCACAGACTGTTAGCTGACTTTCTACATGAGTAAAATCCCAAATCATCTCCTAATTGTTCCTCTTGGTAGCCCCCAGACTTTCACTTTCTTTTCTTTTCTTTCTTTTCCACTTCTGCTACAAAAGTAGCTGGAGGGAAAAGTCACACAGCCTCTCTTGGGCACAGCAAATTGTATCTTTGTTCTTTACCACGGGGCCAGGTAAGAGTGTGTACAATCTGCTTGTCTCTATAGATGTCTTGAAAAATAAATTCATGCAGGCTTCTTACAAGAAGAGTCTTGTACATTTTATTGGTCCTCTTTAAGAGTTTCCACATTGAGACATATACTTTTTCCACTTGAAGCAAAATACTAGCAAGTCTATGTTTATGGCTGAAAAACCCAGATTAAGTAACCCTATTTTATGAATAAATGGCATCGAGGTAGTCAATGTGGAAAAAGAAAAAAAGAAAGCAAACAGAGAATTGATACCTACCACTAATGTAAGGCCAAAGCTCAGAGCGAGGCATTGGGCAGACGTAGAGGCTGCACAATTGGGAAGGCTTTCCTTGTGTATTTACACAGCAGACTAGTATGAATCATCCCCAAATGGTTAAAATGTAGAACATGGGAACATAATTGCAACTGAGTAAATATCAGAAGCAAGATGTAAAATGTGTAGAGAATATAATTAAAAATATATGTGTGATATGAATAGAGTACCTGTATCTAATAGAGCAGGATATCTAATATATATCTAATATATATATAAATAATAAGACATTAATAATTATAATATTAAATTAAAATAATTATATTAATTAATAATATCTAATGCATAGCTATTATTATATGTATGGGTATATAAAATAATATAATCAAACATTAGCAAAAAAGTCAATTTCTGTGTACCTCTTAGTCTAACCAACCATATTGAACAGTTTTCATACAAAGTCAATACTTTTGATTTTAAAACCTATTGTAAGGAAAATCCTAATTCTATCTATAATCACCACCCATTGTTTCTGATATAAAAACTTGCCTAATTGAAAACAGCATGATTATAAAAATCACAAATGTATGATTCTATTTAATGAGTAAATAATAATCATGTAATCTAGACAGCATATTAAAAAGCAGAGACATTACTTTGCCAACAAAGGTCCATCTAGTCAAGGCTATGGTTTTTCCAGTGGTCATGTATGGATGTGAAAGTTGGACTGTGAAGAAAGCTGAGCACTGAAGAATTCATGCTTTTGAACTATGGTGTTAGAGAAGACTCTTGAGAGTCCCTTGGACTGCAAGGAGATCCAACCAATCCATTCTAAAGGAGATCAGTCCTGAGTGTTCATTGGAAGGACTGATGCTAAAGCTGAAGCTCCAGTACTTTGGCTACCTCATGCGAAGAGTTGACTCACTGGAAAAGACTCTGATGCTGGGAGGGATTGGGGGCAGGAGGAGAAAGGGACGACAGAGGATGAGATGGCTGGATCACTGACTCTATGGATAAGAGTTTAGGTGAACTCTGGGAGTTGGTGATGGACAGGGAAGCCTGGCATGCTGCAATTCATGGGGTTGCAAAGAGTCAGACAGGACTGAACTAAACTGAACCTATTAAAAACAAAATGGATTAATTCCTGACATTAATTCATATTAATGACTATGTTAGTCGCTGAGTCATGTCTGACTCTTTGCACCCCCCTGGACTAAAGTCCACCAGGCTCTTCTGCCCATGGAATTCTCCAGGCAAGAATACTGGAGTGGGTTGCCATTCCCTTCTCTCTAGGAGATCTTCCCAACCCAGGGATTGAATTCAGGTCTCTTTACATTACAGGGGGATTCTTTACTGTCTGAATCAGCAGGGAAGCCCCTTTAATAACTGTACCACAAATCAATAAAGGGAAATATACCAATATACTAAAACCTTTTTTCTTCAGTACATGTGGTTGGATTATCTTTTTCTTTTTTTAATTTTCCTGTATTTTATTTTGTAAGCTATTATTACATTTTAAAACATAGTAAAATGAGAGAAAAACAAATGACAGTGTTATATTGCTCTGTTTTTTTAAAAAAACAATGCCATCTATTCATAGTAAATTCTTGGGGACCATGATTTAATGTGAAACTCATTTGGTAAATAGAATCTTTTTTTTTTTTTTTTCCCTAAACCATACCTTCCTTATTCAACCCTTGGAAATTCAATCTCATCGATTAATAAATTAAAGTGCCAGCAATATTTAATCATTTTTATGAAATGATAAAGAGAGAAAGAACAGTCACAGCCTTGCTGTCCTGCTGAATGCATGTTAAATAAGTTTCATTTCCCTGGAACAGACCACATATTAATGAAAAATGAAGATTTTGGATTTGGCTTTCAAATGGGAAACTATCTTATGAAGCTTTTGTATTTGACCTCAAAGGTGGGAACTATCTTTGGAGTCTTTAGCTAATGCAGTCAGCATCCATGTTGCTTGTAACCTTTCAATAAATGAGAATAGCCTAGAAATGTTATTTAATATACTAGGTTATTTAAGACAAATAAGAGTTTTATAGGATTTACAGAATCTCATTTGGCTTGGCCAGACATGTTTTCTACATAGCAATTTCTTTAACATTTCAGCATTTTTCATCTGCATATATTATTTCCATTATAGTTAACTTAGACATGTGTGTGTTCATGCGAAATGCTTGGCTGGATGAAGCACAAGCTATAGTCAAGGTTTTTGGGAAAAAATATCAATAACCTCAGATACGTAGATGACACCACCCTTATGGCAGAAAGTGAAGAGGCTCTAACGAGCCTCTTGATGAAGGTGAAAGAAGAGAGTGAAAAAGCTGGCTTAAAACTCAAAATTCAAAATACTAAGATCATGGCATTGGTCCTGTCACTTCATGGCAAATAGAGGGGGAAACAATGGAAACAGTGAGGACTTTATTTTGGGGGGCTCCAAAATCACTGCGGATGGTGACTATAGCCATGAAATGAAAAGACACTTGCTCCTTGGAAGAAAAGCTATGACAAACCTAGTCAGTGTATTAAGCAGAGACATCATTTTGCGGACAAAGTCTATATAGTCAAAGCTATAGTTTTTCCAGTAGTCAGGTCTGGATATGAGAATCGGACCTTATTGAAAGCTGAGTGCCAGAGAATAGATGCTTTCAAACTGTGGTGCTGGAGAAGACTCTTGAGAGTCTCTTGGACTACAAGGAGATCAAACTAGTCTATCCTAAAGAAAATCAACCCTGAATATTCACTGGAAAGACTGATGCTGAAGCTGAAGCTCCAACACTTTGGCCACCTGATGCGAAGGGCCTACTCATAGGAAAGCCTCTGATGCTGGGAAAGATTGAAGGCAGGAGGAGAAGGGGACAGCAGAAGATGAGATGGTTGGATGACATCACCGACTGAATGGACATGAGTCTGAGCAAACTCTGGGAGATAGAGAAGGACAGGGAAGCCCAGCATGCTGCAGTCCATGGGTTGCAAGTTGGACACAACTGAGTGACTGAACAACAACACACCCACATATACACACTCACTCCTTGGCATAATTTGATTATGTATATTCCTCTTCCTAACTAAGTCCTTGAATATTTTGAAATATATTAATATGACACTGCTGTCAATATTCAAAGATTTGACTAGTTCGTTAAAGTAGGGATATGCTTTCTCATCAGCCCCAGCTGCCTCACTCACATTTCAAAGCATTTAGAACTCTTTTTAGACATCATAGCTATGAAGAGAACTAAAGCATGCTCCATTCTGCTTAGTCAAAGTGAGGGTCTGCTGATCAACAGCAGCGTCTTCACCTGAGAGCTCCTTTGAAATGTAGAGTTTCATTCTTACTGAATCAGAATCTGCATTTTCACAATAAACCCCGGGGAACTCATACCCCCAAGAAAGCATTAAAATGAAAACTTCTTTTTGAAGAAATCAATCCGACATCAATCAATCAATCAATCCAGGGACAGTGCAAGTTATGGTTTTTGGTGTCTGTAGACAGAGTACATTTTGAGTACAACTCAATCAAAGAAAAGTCTTGGACGTGGTATTGGCAAGAGCTGCAGGCAAGGTTGTGGGTAGAAGCCTCAATCTTGTGTGGTAGGTGTTGAACACAGCAGGCTATAACATCAGTTTGCAGATGGGACTCCACTGTACTGCAGGTGATAGCAGAGGTTACTGCCTGTGGAACCCCCAATTCTGCCAAGCTGGATTAGTTAATAGGAACTTTCTCCTGCTCAGATGTGTGGACTCCTTTTTTCCGCTGTGTGTGTTTACCACAATGTGGTAGATGTGCTCTGAAATCTGCAAGAGTATCAAATGTCACAGATGTCACTGGGCTTCCATGGGTCACAGTAGTGGAATCCAGAAGGGCTGAGGAATATTGGGGGAACAGCAGGGAATAAAATACTGAATACCTATCTCTGTTTCTCTCTAATCTTAAAAAATTAATCTGGCTGTGTTGCATAGATTTTTTTTTTCCCCTTAAATGTATAGTTGAGATTGTGAACTTGATGACATTGGCCAGAGGCATCTTAATTCTATTAAATATTTACTGTGTGGTAGACACTTTAGGGGGCTTCCCTGGTAGCTCTGAGGTTAAAGCGTCTGCCTGCAATGTGGGAGACCTGGGTTTGATCCCTGAGTCAGGAAGATCCCCTGGAGAAGGAAATGGCAACCCACTCCAGTATTCTTGCCTGGAAAATCCCATGGATGGAAGAGCCTGGTAGGCTACAGTCCACAGGGTCACAAAGAGTTGGACACGACTGAGCAACTTAACTTTATGAAGTTTTCTCGTTCAATCCTCATGGCAACCCCCTGACGAAGCTACCATTATTCCCATGTCCAGATCTGGAGAGAGTCACTGACGGGAAGAGTCATTTGCATTAGAGTTTAGCAAGTTAGACAAATAGTGTACAAGTGATAAAGCCAGGAATCAGACCTGGGCATGGTGATCTTAGAACTTGTTTCTGTAATCTTGGAAACACATTGTCACATTTTAACCTCAAAGAGGAGGGGCTTGATGTGCTAGGCTGCCACCCCAATTGGCAGATGAGAAAAGTGAGGCTCTCTGGAGTTAATCCAGGTACCGTCCCAAGACTAGATATAAAATGTTTCTTCTTTGTTGTTTTGTCACTAAGTAGTGCCTGACTGTTTCGTGACTCCGTGGACTCTAGCCTGCTAGGCTCCACTGCCCATGGGATTTCCCAGGAAAGAATTTCCCCACTGAATCAGCCATGGGTTTACATGTGTTCCCCATCCTGACCCTCCCTCCCACCTCCCTCCCCATCCCATCCCTCAGGGTCATCCCAGTGCACCAGCCCTGAGCACCCTGCCTCATACATCAAACCTGGACTGGCGATCTGTTTCACATATGATAATATACATGTTTCAGTGCTAGTCTCTCATGTGAACATATGGCAAAACCACCACAACATTGTAAAGTAATTAGCCTCCAATTAAAATTAAAAAAAAAAAAAATTCCCTACTGGAGTGGGTTGCCATCTCTTTCTCCAAGGGATCTTCCTGACCCAGGGATCAAACCCATGTCTCTTGCATTGGCAGGTGGGTTCTTTACCACTGAGCCACCTGGGAAGCCTGTTTAAAACATTTAGTAAGATATAAATAGACATTTAGAGATTTCTATTCAACTGCAAAGCCGCTATACCTTTTTCTTAGCAAATATCTCTCTATGCATTGGAAGTAAGAGACAGGAGTGAATACAAACCGCTTGAGAAAAGGAAAAAAATATCCTTGAAGCTAATGCATGTGGTACTTCTGTTTTATTTCCTTTATGGAGAGAGAAACTGCCTCAGTCTGGGCCTAGGCAGGGATGGTACCATGTACAAAGCGATTTGTGGGGTTTTCTCCAAATGTAGGGGGCCAGCCCAGTATCTGTTTTTTTGGCTGTATCATTTACAGATACACATTTAAGGTGATCATGATGATAAAATAGGAGAAAAATGATGGAGTAGTAGGAGGAGGAGAATAATTTTATTGAGCCTTTAAGACATCTTACTTTGTGCATTAAATATATTTAAAGATGTTGTTGTTTCCATTTTGCAGGTAAGACAATTGAGACATTGGAACTGAAGTGAATTCTCATTGGTTAGGTGACTATGGTGAAATGATTCTAGCTGTTTTCTGAGTTGGGCAAAGTTCTTAAGTACTCCAGAGCTGTATCATTAAGTTAGTTCACTGAAAGCTTTGCCACAACTGGGCAATTTTCTGTGTGTGTTTGAACTGAGAATCACCAGAACAGTAGAAAGGAGAGTAGAATAGTTGAGTGGAATGGAATGGAAAATCTTGCACACATAGATAGGAGCTAAAAGAAGATGGAAGAATTGTACCTCCCAGTTGCTTGAACTAAGTCTGCTGAATAATTTAGTAACAATTCCCTCTGCACTTGGAAACTGACCCGGTGGACAGTACTACAGAGGGTCTAAGGGTGGGATCTATGATTTACTTAGCTCTCTTCAGTGACCTCCCCTCTCTCCATTTGCCTTTTGCAGCTCCAAGAATCTTTTTCCAAATGAACCTTTGCTTCTCTGTTTCATCTCTTCCTTGCTAGCTCTTATCACAGCGACCTTCCTCTGGACATTTCTGGTCATATCCTTTGCTACGGGTGCACTTTGACCACTGAGAATAACCCCCTCATGCCTTTAGCAGATTCTGTGAGGAAAAGTAATTTGCTGAAAGGGCAAACATGGCTACTAAAAATGACCAAATCCTGTAACTCCTCCAAACAAAGCCAGACTCCCCAGCCAGTCAAAGGCTTTATTTAGAATGTGGCAGGTTTATTTATAGTGGAATTTTCTTTGCTTTTATTTTTTTATGTGCTTCTGGGAATCTAAAAGTATAAATGAATTTCTCATTGCAGTTGCCTTTTGTGTGTGTGTGTGTGTGTGTGTGTGTGTGCAGGCATGTGCAGTGTTCTGTTATTTTTTCTCTTAGAGCAGTGTTACTTTGGCAGGGCTCATGCTCTGACTATGACCCTGACTTTGCAGAGACATTTGTAATCAGCCTTGTGAAGTCTTTTCAGGAATCATTAAACATTTGCAATGGTTGGTCCTATTGATTACAGCTTCTGTTGTCATCTTCTCCTCTGCCTTAGATTCATGCTGTAAACATCTCAGTTGTTTTTTTTTTTTTCTTTAGTAGCTGAAACCAAATTCCACATCCAAACCAAAGTATTGGGAATGCATTTCAGTGTTCTTAGTTTTCCCTTCATCTCATGAGTGAAGTTGCAGTGAAAAGACCAAACAAGAAACATTGAGCACACTTGCCCTTAACACACAGGTACAGACACACACAGAATGAGGTGATTAGACAGGGTCAAAGAGATGCAAAGAACAGGACCAAGCAGCAAATGGGCAGTGAGAGAGAAAGCCTCAATTAGAGACAAAGTTATGTAACTGTTACAACATAAGAGAGGAGCCTACATACAGAAAACAAATTCTGATAGACCGTGAGCGACTGTCACAGAAATAGAGAATCCAGAACCATGAGGAAGAAAAGTGAGACTTGGTGAGGATGAAGATTGAGAGAGGGAGAGAAGAAGGGTGGTGGAGATAGGAGGCCAGAGTGCAGAGAAAAGCCAAACGGAGAGGATTTGGGGTCCGCTGAGTGGCTTTCATTAGGCCGAGGCTAACTTCTTTCAGCCCTTGGACAGATGGGCTTATGCGTACTTTTATGGCACTTCTGATCACATGGGTCTGGTTCTTTGAAAATAAGTGCATTTTGATTCTGACGCATGACATTCGCTGAGTAACTGTGGCGGGCAGGACTGGGTCTGAAGTCAGAACAATTTGAGTGAACCAACAGACATGATGATCTTTCTTCTAAACTTTACCTGAGACCCAATTTGTTTTTTAAAAGTATACACATTCTAGCTTTGATGCTAGAGACTAAGTCACGGGATTTTAACCTCAAATTAGCTATGGAACATAATTTAATAATGAGTCTTTAAGTGAAATCATCGTGTTATCCATACTAGGAATCATGGCAGTAGCTTATAAAACAAGTGGGAAAGAGGGAAAGGATTACCAGTAAGCCTTTGTACAATTTATATTTTCTAAAGCTCTCTATGGGGTTGCAAAGAGTCGGACACGACTGAGCGACTTTACTTATTTACTTACTTACTTAAAGCTCTCTAAAGTTATGGAATGGGCTCTTAAAACATTGAAAGAAATATACCATTTTGTTAGAATTTATATTTCCAGTATATAAACACTTTAATTTTTGCAACTAATTTTATTTCATTATTTTTATTTTTAAAAAGTTATTACTATTATTTTTGACCACGTGCATAGCACATGGGATCTTAGTTCCTTGACCAGGGATTGAACCTGTGCCCCTTGCCTTGGAAGTTCAGAGTCATAACCACTGGACTGCCAGGGAAATCCTGAGTAATTTTAAATAACCTAAAATGGCCATAGAGAAGGCTGAGGTGATTTTCTGTTTTTGTACTTTGCAAATATATTTGAATAATTATATGTTGAAAGTTGAAGATTACGTATAGGTCCGACCAAGGGAAGTAACACTTTCTAAATACCTAGTCCTCCAAGGATGTACAAAATCTTATTTAGCCTTCACTTGAACCTTGTGAGAGAGGGTACTGTTAACATCACCTTTATGCCTCCTTTAACAGATAAAGAATTTTAGATTTGTAGAGATTTAGTCACTGTCCTGGAATGGCCAAGAAAGTGGGGAATGGGGAGTTGAATGCAGAACCAGCTGAATCCAAAATCTATGCTTCTTTCTGCCTACACTGCTCTGCCCCCTCTCTCACTTTATTTGGTTCTTCCATATGTTTCCTTGCGCACGGATATGTTCTTACAGAATGGGGGAAAGTTCTTACTTTTACACAACACAATTAGCTCTTCCAAATATTTTTTCTTGATTATCCCAGCAACCCAGGGAGCCAAGAAGGATAACTGGGGTGGTATTCGGCCCACGCTGGAAATGGTGCAAAGTGAAATCTCCGGCACTTTGTTCAGTGTTTGCTCTAATCACCACTCTGCCTGCTCGTGATCCTTTGAGAGGTTTGCCTTGTGGTGGGTACTAAGTCACTTCAGTCATGTCCAATTCTTTGCGACCCTATGAACTGTAACCTTCCAAGCTTCTCTGTCCCTGAGGATTCTTCAGGCAAGAATACTGGAGTGGGTTGCCATGCCCTCCTCCTGGGGAACTTCTTGACCCAGAGATCGAACCCACATCTCTTATATCCTTCACATCTCCTTCATTGGCAGATGGGTTCTTTACCACTGGTGCCACCTGGGAAGCCCTTGCCTTATGGTAATTCCTCTCCATCAAGAAGTGTGTTGAGGTTACTACTGCAGCTCTAACTTACACCACTGACTTAAGTAAGACTCGGACTCCTAAATCCTGCAGTCTGCCACTGCTGAGAGCTAGCAAAGGCCTGGGTGGGATATTTTAAAGGTATCCCATCCCATCACCTGGTTTATGTGGTCTCTTTTAAATCTAAGAATTGTGCTTTTTGCCTGCTAACACTGCCAAATGTAGACTGAGAATGTGGATTCATCATAGTCATCCTCCCAGGAGATGCTACTGAATGAGGCTGTGAAAAGCCTGCACTGCCTTGTGACCTCTTAGCTTCACATTATCCAAGATTGTGTGTCTACAGCCTGGCATCCCAAGTTCCCAATGATGCGTAGTCCAGGCTAAGAAACCGTGAATGCAAGAAGAGAATTCCTTTGTTAACATTTGAGGAAGATTATTGCAATAAAATCTTTTTTAAAAAAATATTCACCAGGCTTCCATTTGGGTGGGATCAGGTCTGTGCCACTTGGTAATTCAAGCCCTGGAATCCAATTTTATCTCATGACCTGGCAGAGAAACTTTGTTACATTTGCAGGGAAAATCAGCGTTCCTGGAGACTGCTCTCTGAGATGTGATAAGGAAGGGAAAGTCTGTGTTTGAAGGCTCTTATCTCCTGAGAGAACTTTTGAGGTATCTCAAGAAGGGATTCCCACTTTGGACTTGGAGACTTCCAAGAGCCTTTGCAAATGCAGAAGTGTCTAATTCTGTTGCTCTGTAAGCACCACACGGTTCTGATGTCTTCTTTTGAATTTTATTAAAGTGTCAGCACAAGGAAAACTCTTCTAACCTGGTCAGGGCAGGGGTTGAGTTTAGGTTCCATTCTGCCTTCCCTGAAAGCTAAGCTAAGTCACTCAGTTGTGTCTGACGCTTTGCGATGCCATGGACTGTAGCCCGCCTGGCTCCTCTGTCCTTGGGATTTTCCAGGCAAGAGTACTGGAGTGGGTTGCCATTCCCGTCTCTAGAGGATCTTTCCAGCCCAGGGATCGAACCAGGTCTCCTTCACTGCAGGCGGATTCTTTACCATCTAAGCCACTTATGCAAATTTTCATTTGAACCTCCTTCCTGTTAAAGGACTTGCATTTTCTATTATACAGTTTACTATTTAAGGTATATGTTTGCAAGCAAACCAACTTTGTAGGGGGCATAGATTTGGGTTTACAGCTCTAGAAGGGAAATAGCCTCATATGAACAGAGAAACACACTTAACACAAAATTAGGGAATAATGTTTAGTACATATTTCTGAAACCATTAGCAAGTTTTCAATACAACCTGTATTCTTTTTTTTTGTTGTTATAACCACAATGGCTAGCCTGTTGTCCTATATTTATCCCCTATGATGAATAGCTTATTCGGTTCACCATACCCCGCGTCACCTACACTGACCTCTCTTGGTCAAAAGTATAGACCCCTGGCATTTCCCTGGTGGTCCAATGGCTAAGACTCCGTGCTCTCAATGCAGGGGGCCTAGGTTTGATAACCTGGTCAGGGAACTAGATTCCACATACTGCAATGAAGTGTTTGCATGGCACAACTAAAAAGATCCTGCATGCTGCAACACAGATTGAAGATCGGAGGTGCCTCAACTAGGCCCGGCACGGCCAAATTAGTCAATGAAATGAATGTGTAAAGAAAAGTACAGGCTCCTTACCTTTTAAATGACAACTGTGGTAGCCTAGAGTATTGTGGTAGGAGTTCCTCTCTGAAGTTAGACAAAGCTGGATTTTAAATCTTGTCAAAACAGCCATACACTGCAGCTTGTGACCTTGTGTGTCATTTAATCTTGTTGAACTTCAGTTTCCTCATCTAGAAAATTAGCTTGAAGGACTTATTTTCCTCTGGGATCCCCCAAACAATATAAAAGCTTCATTTACTTAGAGGGGACTAAATGATATCATAAAAGTTAGTTCTGTTTTAAGTAGCCTGCACCTTGAACTTTGCTTGTTAAAACTAGTTAAAATTTTCTTCTGATTGTTATTCCCTAGAAATTACGAGGCCCCTATGTTCCATGGCCATGCGTTACTCATCTGGAAGTTGACATGGATGACTTCAGGGTTCTCTAGGGCCCTCTGAAACCCAACATTCTATTTCTATATAATTCTGAGTCATCTAACAAATATAGCATTGAGTGTAAGAAAGGAGTAAACCTCATGGAATAGAAGGAGCTGATGCTTGTTTAACATGAATGATTTGTTTTCTGAAGGCATGGAGGAAAGTACCTGCTTAATTGTGACTCTCTATTTGATACCAGGAAGAAGAAGAAAATTCAGAATCAAATGATGGATATCCACATTCCATATTGATGAGCACACATTTCCAGTGCTTCAAAATGTCACAGTACAAACACACTGCAAAAACCTGAAGGTCAAGTGGAAGAGTGGGCTGAAGACATTAACCAGCTTTCAGCTTCTACCACTTATTAAGGAGTGATGTTGAACATACTGAGTTCTGCTTTGATATAGACCACCCAAAGACCAACACTGGTTAGAGAGACTATTTTCTTTTGAGCTATAGGAATAAAAATGATTCTCTGAAAAAAAAAAATACAGTCAGGTGTTATGAAGTATTCTTGGCATATACATATAGAATCACCATCATCATAATAATATGAATTACAATGAAGTATTAAATTTATAATACCTGGTAAGGAGACTGCATGAAAAGAACATTATTAAAACATACTTGATAAAAGCTGTAACATTGCAGTAACAGTGCTATTGAATTGCTTTTTTGTGTGTGGGCAAATTTTCAAAAGAGCTTGATTTTCAAGTTCTTGAACAAGCAAAAAACATTCTATTATTTTAGTATCTGAAATTCACTAAAATAGAAGCTAATCTTCAATGGCACACTTTATAAATATTGAAGAGAAGGAAACTTTAGATTCATAATTACTTATGCATTTTACACCCCGTCCACTCATGCATACCACCAAAATCTCACACCTACTCAGATAAACAATTATTAACTTTCCTACTAATGGATAATTATTGTGCTGAATGTTTCTGATAAGTTTGTTTTTAGATACAGTGTTGGTTAAATCTATTACCTAAGAGATGAGTTGTATTATCTTATAAGTTCCGCTCAGTTTTGTAACTAACTTTGTTTTTGTGAAAATGAGATGTTTTACAAGAAGTTCATCTTAGACTATATTGTATCACAGGTATTACAGTTTCCATCCTATAGTGCTCTCAGAGAAAATAGGAAATCTCATTGTCATTCATTTTGAACACTTTTTGCTAGCACTAGAATAAACACTATGGCTATCTCATTTAATGTTCACAAAATCCTTATGAGGTCCATCCTGTAATACCTTTCAGTCTGTAGACATAAACAGACTTCATGAAGTTATATAATTTATGTGAAGTCAGGCAGCTGAATGTTGCTGAATCACATCACAGACATAAATACATTTGCCATCGAATTTTGCCCTTGAACTTTCCTAATATATAATCTCCCATAAAATAGTTGAAATTCTTGGCTAAAGTATTCACATTTCATCAAGCACACACATATGTAGAATTTAGAAACTAATGTGATGTTCCACAGATTTATTTACTTTTTCTTTTCAAAATCAATACAATTGATTAATGTGTTATTCTGAAGTGCTGACAAATTATTGGGTAAAAGTAGATTAATATATTTATTCAGCAGTATTTATTGGGAACATACTACGTGCCAGAACCATTACTGAGATGATTAAGACAGAGGCAAGGACTGTGTATTGTTGTCTTACCCAAGGTGGTATGTCCAGTGCAGAGTGGGGCCAATCAACCCAAAAGGTCAGAGTTTGGAGCAGAAAAAGGACTATCGCAAGGGTCAGGCTTGGATAACAGGCAGCTTGTGCTCAAAAGACCCAAACTCCCCAGTGATTTTCAGCCTAAGGTCTTTACAGACAGTGTCAGGAGAGAGGGTCTTAAGATGTGTGATAAGTTCATGGGCCTACTGATTGGTTGATGCTGAAGTAACAGGGTGATTTCTAGTTCTGACCAGTCTGGGGTCTAGGTGTTGTGGTCATGTAGTCACCATCGTCCATCTAGGGGCAGACGGGTTTCAGTTTCCATAGAACACCTCAAAGATATGCATCAGATTCTCCTTTCTACCCCTTCAGGGGGAGCTAGGAGTCCTGTGATTCTTGTATCCTAATCATTGACCTTGAACCTGTTCTTTGGAACTCAGGGAAAGCCTACGAAATCAGCCTTTTTTTTTTTTTTTCTTACAAACAAGAAACAGGGGACATGGAAAAGCTTTTGTACCCAGGAGGGCCCTGCAGGGTCCTGCTCTGATTCAGGATGACATCAACATTCACTTTGAAGAAAATAAGGTAGAAATATTCAGGAGTGGGCTATTCACTCACTAAAACAATTTCACCTATTTTTTTTCCATCATATCTATAGCATTGTTACCAATTCACATACGTTATCCAGATTTCACATCACCCATGGAAAGGAATGAGCAATCAAACCAGCTTGAAATAGGAAGGATTTCTCTCCTTACGGCTCTTAACAGAGCACATAGCTTGAAGCTAGTGCAACTTCCTATGCAGGAAGAGAGAGGATCACTATGTAAATCATTATTCCTGACAAGTTAAGCCTCTAGTCAAAAGCAGAATATATAGTTTGTGTATTTACCTCAGGCTATTTGTCTCCATGGGGTAACTATTTGAGATGAAATACTTACAGCAGGTTGATACACACACACACAGTATTATGCTCATGTCACCCTGGATTAACTGAATTCCAAGGCTTAAATTATCCCCTGGACAATTTTTTTTGGTAGCATTTTTTAATATGAGTTTATTTATCTTAATTGGGGACTGATTACTTTAAAACTAGTTTTCTTTATTTTTGGTTGTACTAGGGCTTTTTTGATGTGTGGGCTTTTCTCTAGTTGCAGCGGTCTGCTCTCCATTCACCGTGCATGGGCTTCTCACTGAAGGGGCCTCTCTTGTTGTGGAGCACGGGCTCGAGGGCACACCGGCTTCAGCAGCGGCGGCTCCCGGTCTCTAGGGCACAGGCTCAGTAGTTGTGGCGCACAGACTTTGTTGCTCTGCAGCACGTGGGATCTTCCCAGGCCAAGGATCCCCACTGTGTCTCCTGCATTGGCAGGTGGATTCTTTACCACTGAGCCACCAGGGAAGCCTTCCCCTGGACTCGTGACAACCCATCTCTCCATCCTAACCCAGATATCCCAAGAAAGTGAGATAAAGTGAAAATTCTGTCCAGAATGAGTTATTATTTGATGGACTCTTTACTTTTTAAGTGTAGGGTGGGATGTGAGAAATTACCTAAATTTCTCTTTTTCAAGCCCTTCCCCGTAGGGTTGAGGGTGGTCAAATCTGTGTTTCCACCTAACTTTCCGTTTTATTCAAATTGGTTTTTTTTTCCCTTAGTTTCAAAACTGAACAGATTATTCCCCTGCGTGTAAAATGTCTGCGTTTCTGTTACCTATGTAGTTGACTGCTAAAAATCTCCCTAGCCTCCGTGAACAGCAGTTAACCATCATGTGACGCTAGGGAACTCATTCAACCTTTAATATTGAAAACGTTAAATGAGTTGATAGGAAATAAATAGCACTTAGCATAGGGCACAGTATTGCACCTTAAATTGTTAACTGTACCAATGACAATGAAAATAAGTGCTTTTAAAAGTCATTTTACTCTGGCTGCGCTAAGCCTTCTGGGGATGTGATGGCTTCTCTTGCTGCAGCGCGTGGACTTCTTGCTGCCGTGTGTGGATTTCTCTTACTGTGCAGCAAGGCTCTAGAGCCTGCAAAGTCAGTGCCTAAGCTTAGGTGCTCTGGGGCATGTGGGATCAGAGCTTCCCGACCGGGGCTTGAGCCTGTCCTCTGCGTTGGAAGGCAGATTATCAACCACTGGACCATCAGGGAAGTCCTGAAGATAGTAACTATTACTCACCAACAATTAACTGTTGCTACTGGTGTTACCACTACTGCTGCTAAAAACACCACAGAATTTGTCTACAGATGAGAAAAAAATATGTTAACTTTTCTCAGCAGTCATGTGAGAGCCTGAGCTCAGAGAAACGAGAAAGAACTTCAGTTAAGATTTCAGTTAAAGGCTTTGTCTTGTCTCCATACGGGTATGTCCACTATAACATCTCTCTATTCAGTTTTTGGCAGATTGTGGCTTCACAGTAAATGTTTGTTAATTGAGATATCTGTGTATCATTTTTGTTAGAACTTAACAAACCCACCTAACAATAGTGAGTACTAAATAAAAGCACATTCTCTTTTCTTCTAGTTTTTTCTTTTGGCATTTTGAAAAGCAGTCTCCTCTGAAGAGGCACAGCAGGTGCTGTCTTAAGCCATGTGTTTCCCAGATAAGGAAGGAATTCTTTGTGTGTGTTTTTTTTTTTTTAATGTGGTGGGGGGTGGAGAACATTTCACTTGTGTCCTTTCAGTATCTCAGTGAACACAATATCAACGTCAGAAACACATGCAGAGTTGTGTGTATGTATATAACCTTTTCCAGGATTCTTTAACATCATTGCCACTACGTGGCACTTTACACACACTATCTCGTTTAATGCTCATAATAAACCTAAAAGTTAGGTGTTATTATCTCAGTTCCATAATGAGAAACCAGCATATTCCAAGAGTAAAAGTAAAATTTCCAATGGAGTGAAGACAGATCTGGCTCTGCTGACATTCATCTTGCTCTCCTACATCATGCTTCTATTAGAAGTAGCCTATAACTTCTGTGATTTCTGTGATCGTTTTACTCCAAGAGTTTCTGCCTCCAGATCTCAGCCCTCCATTTCAACAACTCCAGTCTCCAAAAGATGAGATTACCTTGCAAAATCGCGGTGGTGGTGTGTTGGATTCCTGTGGCCACGAAAAATTCAGTGCAACCTCTCTGAGCTCAGTTTTTTCAGTTGTAAAATATTTGGTCAAAATGGCAACCCACTCCAGGATTCTTGCCTCTAATCCCATTGACAGAGGAGCCTGGTGGGTTGCAGTTCATGGGGTTGCAAAAGAGTCAGACACGACTGAGTGACTAAATAGCAAATAACGAGAAGTACCTCACACAGCATCTTTCATACAACAGGCACTCAGTAAATGGTAGCTACTCTTATTATGATTCATACTCTCTTGATTATTGTTAATAATCAGATCACAGAGCGGCACCATGAGTCGTTAGGATTTTCATCCTTCTAAGGCTATATACTGGTTCTGTTTGCTAATGAGACTCTTGTACTTAACTGAAATATCTGCTTTGTCATGGCCCAGTGTCATAGTTTTAACTTCCGTATAATATTTATCCTCCTTATTTCTTAGAACTGAATCTTTGCCCCTTCTGTATTGATTTCATTAGACCTTTTGAAACAGTGAGTCACTGGAATAAAAAAATCTGGTCTTAAGAGAAAGCAGTTTCTGGCACCAGAGACGTAGTTTTATTCCTGAGATCAAGTAAGTGACTGGAGGAAGAAGAGCCTTGCTTATCTTTTCTACATGATGGCTGCCTTCCACATGGGTACCAACACAATGACCCACCTCAGAAGTCCTTTGATTCAAAAGCTAAGATTGAATATCCCAGCATTCTCGGCAGTAACAGACGATGGGCATGATTCATTTATTTACAAGATGAAAACTGAGGCAGAGCATAGAAGAGGCAGCAGGAAAGGGCTGCACTGAAGTGCATATCAGCTTCTTCTGTGTCTAGGTATAGGGGTTTCTGGTTGATGGGAGCATGGTGGATTGGGGAGTCTTTGATTTTAGACAGTCCTGGGTTAAAATTCTGATGCTGTCGTTGTATTAGTCAGGGTTACGTGGGAAAACAGAGCCAGTAGAATATATAGAGACATAGAGAAAGATTTGTTATAAGGGGGTGGTTTAGACAACTGTAGAGGCTGAGAAGTCTTCCAAAGTGCCATCTATACAGTGGAGGTCCAGGAAAGCCAGTGATACAATTCCAGAACCAGGGGAGTCCATGATGCCAGTCCCAGTCTGAGTCCCAAGTCTGAGAAGCAGGAATGCCAGTGTCCAAGGGCAGAAGATGATATCCCAGATTAAACAGAGAGCGAACCCACCCTTCCTTCCTGCACATTTTTGTTTTGTTCTGGGCCTCAGTGGATTGGATGCTGCCCACTAATAGTGGACAGGGCAATCCTCTTTACCCAGTTAACTCATTCAAATGCTAATCTATTCCAGAAACACCCTCAAAAGCACACTCAGAAATGCTGTTCTACATTCTATCTGGACATCTCTTGGCCCACTCAAATTAATGCATAAAATTAACTATCCTAGCTACCATGTGTTCTTATGCAAATAACCTGATCTCTTTGAACCTCAGAGCATTCCTCTTTCAAGTGAGGAATGATACCTCATAGAAATTTGAAAAACAGCTTTAGTTATTATTTGTCACAGAAAGCCATACTTTATTATGATATAATTTCAACTTGATGGAAAAGTTGGACTAATATGGATCTTCCCATATTCACCTTTGTTTACACTTTAATCCATTTGTTTTATCATTTGATATCTATCTACTAACGCATATTATGTTTTCTTCTGAATCATTTGAGAGTAAATTGGGGACATTTTGGTCTGTCTAAAATACTTCAGTAGATTTTCTAACCACAGGGTAATTATCATAATCAATAAATATAACATTGGCAGAATACTGTTTTCCTGTATCAAATTTTGTCAGTTGTCTCAACAATTCTCCTTGTAAATGTTTGTCATTTTTGGTCTCGGGCAAGATGGCATAGGCATTTAGTTGTCATGTCTTTTCAGTTTCCTTTTATCTGAAATAATTTCTTGGTTTTTCCTGAGATTTATGTTTTTAAGGATTATTGGCCAGTTATTTTGTAGACTGCTTTTCAATTTGCTGAAGGAACAATCTGATAGTTCCTTGTGAGTATATACCTGTTACGCATTTTTGGATAAAATACCTGCAGAAGTGACACTGTGTTCCTCTCAGCACATGATACCATACAATATGCGAAGTCTGTTTCAGGATTGATGATGCTAAATTTGCCCACCTGGTTAAAATGGTGCCTGCCAAGTCTCCCCACTGTAAAGTTACTATTTTCCACTTAGTAATTAATAAGTAATTTGTTGGAAGGGAAACTCTGAAAATTTTATTTTTCATCAGACTTCCATTCAATAGTTTTCACATCAGTGGGGGATTTGGTATCTCTGCTATTCCTTCCATATTTATTAACAAACATTCTATTCTCAGGAACTTCATGGTCATTTGATAGACTGTTCTATTGGGGGGAAGTTACAGCAGGAGCAAGAGAAAGCATTGGGGTCAGTGCCTTAAGTGCCTAGATAAATAACCAGTGTAAGGGTACCTAACCAGCTATTTGGATGGTGTCTGAAACACGACCTGGGTCGGGCAGCAAAGGTATACATATTATGTCTCATTTCTGTAGCATGTCTTAATTTTTAGTTCAGACAATATAGCTTAAGGCAGGAGGCAGAGTAATGCGGGAATCAGCATAGAGATCTTGAGAACAAAGAAACTACAAAATCTGGGAGGGATTATTCTTAAACAAAAACCTCTATGGTCGTGAATATTTTCTGAAGAATGTTAATCTCATTTACGATAGACAGTGAAGTGGGGATTAAGCTACCTAACATTTTAGGATTGTTTAAATTGTAGACCCATTAGGGATCTAATAAAGCACCTTATGGCCATGATATAATTCAGTTTGCTGCCTAAAAATTATTTCCTAGTATAAATTACCACTATGGGTTTCAGTTAAGTTTCCCTACTTCTTGGCAACCATCTTAATCCAGATCTGTGTTTGTGGGAATCTTTTGGACTTTAAAGTGAAAGCTGATGCAGCTTTAGGCAATATTATATAACTTCATATATTCCTAAGTAAAACCTATCATAGTTGAGCGTTTTTATGTATTTATTCAGGCCATGCTGGGTCTTCATTTCTTGTAAGGGTTTTCTCTAGTTGTGACACGGGGGCTTCTCTTATTGCGGTGCATGGGGCTTGCGGTGCATGGGATCTAAAATGAGCGAGCAGCTCGGTATTTGGTAGTGTGCAGAGTTGGTTGCTCTGTGGCATGTGAGATCTTAGCTCCCCAACCAGGGATCAGACGTACGTCCCCTGCATTTTGAAGGGGACTTCTCAACCACTGGACGACCATGGAAGTCCAAAGCTGAGCGTTCTTAAAAGGACTTTTGTAATGTCTCCCAGGAATGCATTAATGCTCTTTTAAGAAAGGAAGATGCTAAGGCAAGCGTTTGCTTCACCTGCAGGTTGACGGCACCTTCAGTGCAGTCATCCTCTGACAGGGGCCAGCTCGGCCCCCGTGTGCAGTGCCTGCCACTCCCCGTGGTGGCAGTGAAAGGACTGTGTTGCTCAATTAGAAGACTTGATTCTCCCATCCTGGTTGCAGCCTCAGTCCAGATGCTGTTATTTTGTCTCTGCTTCCAGGGATTGCATTGGATGATCTGTCAGGTCCCTTCCAGCTCAGATACTCAAAACTAAGAAATAGAGAACACACTAGTAAACATTTCCACAGGCCTCGAGTTTTGATGAATTTATCTGCGAGGATGGATTAGGTTTATTTTTCTTTGTCTCTAGGGGAAAGAGACATATGTCTTTAAAGCTGCAGGCTGGACTGTCTTTTCAGCATGATTTAAGAACACTGGAAACTTTCACATAGGATTAGAATCAGTATAAGCCATCTGAAGATTCCATAAATTATTTTGGGAGAATAAGTAGATGAGACAACCAAGGGTGGATGGATTATATCTACTGAGCTGTATAAGATGAGAATTTGTCAGATTAAAAGAATATTTTTTTCATCTTTTTTTTTAACATGTTAATTTGGATTGAACAATAATGAGAAAACATATTAAATATGGTTATAAACACTCAATCTGCCTAGTAGAAGCTGTTTTGGTCCAGTTTATCTGAATAAGGCCCATCTTTGTCCTTGTGTGTGTGCTAAGTCACTTCAATCCTGTCTGACTCTTTGCAACCCTATGAACCAAAGGCAGCCAACTTCCTCTGTCCATGGTATTATCCAGGTAAGAATACTGGAATGCATAACCATGCCCTCTTCCAGAGTATCTTCCTGACCCAGGGATAGAACCCCCGTCTCATGTCTCCTGCCTTAGAATCTGAGAACGAGATGATGTTTGTCAGAAAACAGGAATCGCTAACATTAACCTCTAAAGTTGTTTGTTTGTTTTCGTGTTTTCTTTTTCCTTTTTTATTATAGCTTTAGGTAGGGACGTTTTCTCATTCATAACCATCTCTCACAAGAAAGGCTCTCTCTGTGTTACAGAGCAGCATGTTTCCTTTGTATGTATACTAGGCCTATTCCCTCTTTAATAAAACTTTACCCAGGAGTGACTTGGCTAGGAACAAGAGAGCTAGCGTGATTTCTCACAAGTAATCACCTTTTCTGAAACTCAGTTCATTTTTCTTAATCTCCCTGGGACCTTGAGTTAACCTTCAGACAGATCTGTTTGCTGAAAGTAAGTATAGCGGGACACAATTAGAACTTCAGTAAGATCGTAAAAGGAAATAGAAACAGGAGTGGTGAGGTTCTGCTGCTTTTCCCAGTAAGTGGTTCCAATGTGGGGAGCGAAATCGATTGCAGGAGGACAGATGATGGGAAAAAAGAATCAGGAAACATACACACTAGGCTTCTGAGAGTTCAGTGAGCATCAGAATTACATAGAGCAGTGTCCCCAACCTTTTTGGCACCAGGGACTGGTTTCATGGAAGACAGATTTTTTTTTCCCACGGACCGAGGATGGGGTGATGGGTTCAGGATGATTCAAGCACATTACATTTATTGGGTAATTGAGTACATCAGCTCCACCTCAGATCATCAGACATTAGATCCCAGAGGTTGGGGACCCCTGACCTGGAGGACTGGTTAAGTCTGGGTGCCGGGCCACACCTTGAAAGTTTCTGATTCAGTGCCTCTGAGGTTGTTCTTCAGTTGCTAAGTCGTGTCTGACCGTGTGACCCCGTGGACTCCACTCTGAAGTGGAGCATGGGAGTCTGCATTCCAGACGAGTGCCCTAGTGGTGCTGCCAGTGCTGGTCAGAGGACCAGATTTTCAGTACCAGTACTCTTAATATATCCCTGAAATACATTCATTTCAGTAGCTTTTGTCTGTAGTGGAGAGAGGATTAGATTGGAGCCATGAAGCTTTTTTTAAAATTAGTCACTTGGTGAATTTTCCTTGGCTTATAATAAGTAAATTATGTGCTATGCACTATTAATAAAGAAATTAATAAATCAGCCTTGTATTCCAAGAGATTGATAGTCCGCTTTAGGGGAGACACAGGCATCCACAATCTCAGTGTGTGCTATATGTGCTAAGTTGCTTCGGTTGTCTCTGACTCTTTGCAACTCCATGGACCCTCAGGGCTCCTCTGTCCATGGGATTTTTCAGGCAAGAATACTGGAAGTGGGTTGTCATTTCTTACTCTGGGGGATCTTGCTGCCTCAGAGATTGAACCCATATCTCTTATGTCTCCTGCATTGGCAGGCAGATTCTTTACCACTGATGCGACCTGGAAAGCCTTCTCAGTACAGTATCATAAACAATCTAATGGAAGTTAGTACTGGTTTGCTGTGGGGCTGTATTAGAGCCCTGCTGCTGCTGCTGCCGCTTAGTCGCTTCAGTTGTGTCCGACTCTATGCGACCCCAGAGACGGCAGCCCACCAGGCTCCCCCGTCCCTGGGATTCTCCAGGCAAGAACACTGGAGTGGGTTGCCATTTCTGTCTCCAATGCATGGAAGTGAAAAGTGAAAGTGAAGTCACTCAGTCGTGTCCGACGTTTCGCGACCCCATGGACTGCAGCCTTCCAGGCTCCTCCATCCATGGGATTTCCCAGGCAAGAGTACTGGAGTGGGTTGCCATTGCCTTCTCTGATTAGAGCCCTATCGGCCTCAATTCATACCGGCCTCAATTTATACCAGGGCAAAGTTCTAGGGAGCAGAAATCAAAAATGATTTTGGGAGAAGGGTCAATATAGGGGTAAGAAAGTAAAGCATGCAAGTTTTTAGGTATAAAAGACAATAATTTTATATATTGAATAATGCAGGGAATATAACCAATATTTTATAAGAACTATAAATGAAGTATAGCCTATAAAGTTTGTAAACTGATGTATTATATACTTGTAACTGATATAATATTCTACAGCAACTATGTTGGTGTGTTTGTTCAGTCACTGCCGTGTCTAACTCATTACAGCCCCATGGACTGCAGCATGCCAGGCTTCTCTGTCCTTAGCCATTTCATGTCCATTGAGTCGGTGATGCTGTGCAGCCATCTCGTCCTCTGTCATCCCCTTCTCCTCCTGCTTCCTATCTTTCCCAGCATCAGGGTCTTTTCCAGTGAGTCAGCTGTTTACATCAGTTGGCTAAAGTATTGAAGCTTCAGCTTCAGCATCAGTCCTTCCAATGAATACTTACGGTTGATTTCCTTTAGAATTGACTGGTTTGATTGCCCAGCTGTCCAAGGGATTCTCAAGAGTCCTCCAGCCCCACAGTTGGAAAGCATCAATTCTTTGGCATTCAGCCTTCTTTATGGTCCAACTCTCGCATCTGTAGATGACCACTGGAAAAACCATAGCTTTGACTATAGGGACCTTTGTCAGCAAGGTAATGTCTATGCTTTTTAATATGCTGGCTAGGTTTTTCTCCCAAGAAGCAAGTTTCTTTTCATTTCATGGCTGCAGCTACCATCCACAGTGATTTTGGAGCCCGAGAAAATAAAGTCTTTCACAGTTTCCATTGTTTCCCCATCTATTTGCCATGAACTGATGGAACCGGATGCCATGATGAGTTTAAGTCAACTTTTTCACTCTCCTCTTTAACTTTCATCAAGATGCTCTTTGGTTCTTCTTTGCTTTCTGCCATAAGAGTGGTGTCATCTGTGTATATGAGGTTATTGTTATTTCTTCTAGAATTCTTGATTCCAGCTTGTGCTTCAACTTGCCCAGCATTTCACTTAATGTACTCTGCATATAAGTTAAATAAGCAAGGTGACAATATACAGCCCTGATGTACTCCTTTCCCAATTTGGAACCAGTCTGTTGTTCCTTGTCTGGTTCTAACTTTTGCTTCTTGGCCTGTATACAAGTCAACATACAGCAGTTATACATATTTCAGTTTTTAAAAAGTTGAAAATGAGTTTTAAACCCCATAGAGGATATATTAGATGGAGGGGCAGTATTAAAAGCAGAAAAAATAAGAGTTAAACTGAATAAACGGAATAAAATGACCATCCAGTTTTAAAATAGTGAACCATTCGGTAGAAGTTGAACATGAAATACTGTTGAGGAACTTGCTTCTTCCCCATCTCAATCACTATTCAGTTCCCAGCCATGAGTTTTTCCTGGTTTTCTTAGGGGCTTGCATTTTATTATGTATGTGATGAAGGTAGGGGGGTCAGACATGGAAGGTTTTAAACAAGGGAGTAATGAAATTTGATTCCCATTATTATTGTCTAAATACTTTATATCTGTTCTTTGGAACTTTATGCAGCTGTGAAAAAGGATAAGATAGCATTATGCTATGGACTGCCTCTAAAACAAAATACAGAATTGTGTTCATCAACTGCTTCCATTTGTGTGCAAAGAATAACGAAAAGGATATCTGCATTAACATATGCTTGTGTTTGATAAGAATATTTTTATGCGTAGGAATAATTTACATGCACAAACATGCAAAATATAACTTGATAGCAATAGCTGCCTTTGGATATAGGCGTTAAAGGAGAGAGTCTGTAATGGGAAGAATATTTAATGATTTGCGTGCTTTTTTATACTATTTGAAATGATTTTAAGATACTCATTTTAGTTTTATCATCATATATATTTACCACTATGAAGACTATTAACAAGTCATCTTAGAGAAAAAATATTACTGTTAAAATATATATACATGTGTTTTATATGCAGAGTGTGTGTGTTGTTTGCTCAGTCATATCTGACTCTTTGCGACCCCATGGACTATAACCCTTGAGGCTCCTCTGTCCGTGGGATTTCCCAGGCAAGAATACTGGAGTGCATTGCCATTTCCTACTCCAGGGGATTTTCCTGACCCAGGTAGGGAACCCAGGCCTCCTACATTGCATAGCACACTCTTTACCACCTGAGCTACGAGGAAAGCCCAAAATACATATATTTGGCCATGCCCATGGTGTGCGGGTCTTCGTTTCCTGACCAGGGATCATCGAACATGTGCCTCCTTCAATGGAAGTGAGGTGTCTTAAGCACTGGACCACGAGGGAAGTCCTTCTTATAATTGATCTGAAAGGGTTATACAACTCAGATGTTTTCTGAAGTCACCATATACATATAAAAGTATCTTTGGACCCTTTTTAAGCACTTGAAAACCAAAATGTATCTTCTTTAGCAGAAAGTAAACTAATTGATGAGAAGGGATTTCTTTTTCTTGTTCATATCCTCAGCACTTCCTAGGTCAGGGCTCACAAAATATTATCAGATGAATGAATCACAGGGCTTTAATTTGTTTCGGCCCCTGTTGAACTTTAATTCTCTGAACCGCACATTAAAGTTATGTATAACCACTTGGGTATAGAGCCCAAAATGGAGTATATGCTTTTCTATTGCATAGCCCCCAAAGGGGCCTTTATTCCCTTCTATTTCCTGCATAGATGACTCCCACACAAGAAAGGCTTAGCATCTATTTTGCTGGTGGCTCAGCAGATAAAGAGTCCCCCTGCAGTGTGGGAGACACAGCTGATGTGGGCTCAATCTCTAGGTCAGGAAGATCTCCTGTAGGAGGGAATGGCAACTCACTCCAGTATTCTTGCCCGAAAAATCAGACACTGTGGATGGGCTTCCCTGGTGGCTCAGATGGTAAAGAATTTGCCTGCAATGCAGGGGACCTGGCTTCAGTCTCTGGGTTGAGAAGATCCCCTGGAAAAGGGAATGGCAACCTACTCCATTATTCTCATCTAGAGAATTCCATGTGCAGAGGAGCCTGGTGAACTTCAGTCTTTAGGGTCTCAAAGAATTGGACATGACTGAGCAAATAACACTTTGACTCTTCATTTCATACTTTGCTGGAAGCAGATGGTTGCAGGCATATATTTGATATATTGACTGGCTGACAAGTTAGGAAAGCAAAGCATTAGACACCCCAGACTCTACGAAGAGCAGCTTGCCTCTCCAAAGCAATAGATAGGTTTGGGGATTGCCAGTCTGAGGAATCAGATTAGACCAGAGAGACAGAAGGAGAGAGAAAACTTGGCTAACTCCCAATTTTTCCGATTTAGCTAAACGGTTGAAAGGGCGTGAACACCAACCTTCTCCTTAACTTGTATTGTTTTGGGCAAAACGCTTATTGTTTCAGAAATTCTATCCAGCTCACCTGTAAAACAGATGACGCTATATCCTCCATCCGCCTCCACACGTTGTTTTCAGTGCTGTGGAAAGTGAAATATGTGAAAGCATTGTGTAAATGTCCCTAGTGCTTCAGAAACTTAAAGGCGTGTTATTGCCCACCTACACAGAGTCTTCTCACATTTGCATTAGGTGTTAAGAGCAACCGGAAGGTTATGATCTCTTACATTCCTGCTCTTTGGGATTTCTATGGGGAAATGAGAACAGACGTTTACAAAAAGGAGAATCTATAGTACAGACGGAGTTCTCCAAAGTGCCTCGCACTCCACCTGGCAGATGGTTGTACCTTTATAGATACGTTCCTTTCCTTCCGCCTCTGCTTACCTAAAATGACTTAGGGATGCTAACTCTGTCTGTTTTCAGAAGATTGCATTTCTGAACGTGCCTGTTCGGTTTAGGGTATGAGAATATGATTTTTGTACATGAATATTGTTAGTGAAGTCACAGAGGCAAGGAGTCCAGCCCTCACCGTGTTTAGAATTATTCTGCCAGTGTGCACTTTTATGCTTGACTCTCTGTTTCTTTTCTATAAAAAGGGAATGAATACCGTTGACTTTAACAGGATGTAAAGAGGATTTGAACTAAATATGTCAATTATTTGTTAAAGGATCCAGATAGTAATAGGTACACTGATAAATAGAATACATGATATTAATTAATATAATCTGGCATTAACACCCACTCTATAAGAACTTAATGATCACTACATATGTGCCAAATGCTGTGTTAACTGCCACATTTTTGCTTTATCTCAAAAATGGGAAAAGCAGTAGTACAGATAACTTAATCTCTTAATAAAGAGATTATATGCATACTTGTAGTCAAAAGTCTGGTAATTTTAGGTGTAGTGATCTCTACACCTTGTTCATCTCTGCCTGGCTTCTAACTAGCATGTGATATTTGCGTTTCTAAAGGCATTAGAAGAACCCAGAAGCCTGCATTCTGGGTTCTTCTAAAGACAAAATTATTTGCCTTGGACAAATCATATAATATTATAGGCTCCTAAATTGAACAGAGAGAGTCAAGAAAAGTATATCCTTAGTGCAATATCAACAGATGAGGAGAAGGACTTAATTAATATTTATGGAGTACTTATTTGTTTCAAAAGGAATACAAGAAAAAAAGAACAGAAACAAGCACATGTTTCTCATTCCCTGGGCTCTAATGCAATTCAGTACAGTGAATTTATTTCATCACTTCCCTGATCAATCATAGGAGCTAAGGATGGCAGTCTAAACCCACTATACTGATTAGTATCTGTGGTAACTGGGGATATTGGCTATACAGGCACATCTCTGAAAAAAAAAAATGTTCCAAGAGATTTGAGACGGGGCCCTTGGCACTGGTTTTATCTCTGAATGTGTCTGTTGCTCTCCTGGGGCTCAGATGCTCCACCTTCTTTAGGGCATTGAGTTGAAGTTGTGACTCTCGGTATCGGCACACAGCCTGAGACAGTACCATTCCATCAAAGCTGCCCAAACCCTAACATCAGCACTTTGCCACTAACCAGCCACCCTGTGTAGGGAAACTCATTTCAATCAATCACGGTATTGATTTACCTGGAATATTTTGAGCCACTCGTCTTTGTCTAAAAATAACAATGCTTCGATAGCATGTAGCCACCCTTGCCCAAAGAGTACAGATGTGTGAAACTATAGTTTCAGCATCCCTTTTAGTTTTCTTGTATCCATTTTATTTTTCTCCATCTGACTTTAACTGTTAGAATTCGTCTCTAAACCAATTCACTTCCAAGGTTTTGCAGAAGTCTCCGGTTACTTAAAGGTCTGACAGAATCAAAGGGACTTTCTTTGTGAGCCCAAATACAGACCAAAGAAAAATTGCTGGAGTGTGTTCAGGAGCTCTTTCCAAGTCTGACCTGTACCCTGGCCCTTTTCTTCTTTTTCTTGACAAAAAAAGCCAGTTCTTTGGGGAATGAAATTATATCGATGCAATGATCTCACGTGTGAATATTACTGGCCTCAGCATCTCTCTTAGTGTTGCTGCACAGCCTGACATTGGGATTTCCTGAATAACCTTTCACGTTTTCAAGGGGTTTGAGCCACGGATTTCAACGTTGCCAACAAATGTTTGGCTGACAGCCGTTCTTACTTATTTGGGTTAATAACAAAATAGCATTTAAAAAACTCCCCATCCGTAGTGAAAATTTCCTGTCCGACTGTGTTACAACAGATGCAGTAAATGTGTTTTTACCTGCAATTCGATCTGCTTTGTGTTTATTTAATAAAGGAGGTTCTATCATCTGAGCATGCTGAATTTTTTTTTTTTTTGTATAGCTCATGAACACAGGCAGAGGAAAACAGCTGCCTCGTCACTAAGTGCTGCATGCTATCAGCAGTGGTTTTATACTGTTATTACAAAAATATTTACAATTAAAATGTGGGGCTTGGTTTAAAGAACACCTGTTTAATCAAGGCTAGAAAGTCATATTTTGTATATGCCACTGGGTGAGCAGGTGCCTTGCATATCAATTCGGTCCCTGATTACTACCTGTTCTAAAGAGTTTTCTCCAGAAAACTCTTTGTTTTCTGTTAGACTGCTAGTTAAAATTTTAGGAAAAATATTTATCTACTAAGGTTTGCTTGGGCACTGAGTTAGGTTTTTCTTTTTTTTTTAATTTTTAAAATATTTTTCCTTTATTATCAAAATAATATATCAAAGTATACATCCTCATCATGAAACATTCAGAAAATAAAGAATGATTTAAAGAAGAAAATTAAAAATAGCATTAAATAAAAATAACTAATTCAGTCAGTCATTATTATTTATATTTTAGTGTATGTTTTTCCCTAAATGTGTTTTTAAAGGATGAAAGTATTCTATGCATTCTGTTTTTAATATAACATTTTATGTTTAAGTTTCCTTTTGTCTTTAAAAAATAATTTCCTGCAAGAAGTTTGCTACAGATCTTACCTAGAGGAATAAGACGCAGAGAACAGTAGTGTGCTGAATCTTCTGAGTTTTGTGGTGATGGAGATTTTTTGTTAATTGAATATCTTGATTCTCTGAGAGTAAATGCAGAGCAGATAATCACAACCTGGGCTTATAATGGTGCGAAGTTAGAGAGGCTTGGGCCAGTTACTAGTAATGTAAATTCAGGAAACTTGTTAGATTTTTCTCAACTTGGAGAGTTATGAAGGTGGTATTTTATTCCTCATAAGGTTTTTGAGAAAATTAAATAATGCAGTTTATATAAAGTACAAGTGCCTGGAGTGAAGTTGTATGCTCCGTTGCTCAGTCATGTTCGACTCGTTGTGACCCCTCTGTCCATGGGATTTCCCAGGCCAGAATACTGGAGTGGACTGCCATTTCCTTCTCCAAGGGAGCTTCCCCACCCAGGGATAGAACCCATGTCTCTTGTGCCTCCTGCATTGGCAGGCAGATTCTTTATCACTGAGCCACCTGGGAAGCCCCTGAAATGAAGTTAACACTTAGTAAATGCTGTTAGTATTAATATCCAAACAAGATCTATATATAAGGGTGAACAGTTTTCAGAGACTGAATATTTTTGCCTTTCTAAAACACTGGTTATACTTTGAATAATGAGAAGATTCATGTTTTTGACATCATATTGTAGTGAAAAAAATATGAGACCACAATATCACCCAGGTATATATTTGAATCTCAGCTCCATTACTTACTGGCTAAGCTTCAGTTTTCTCTCCCACCGACGTGAGGTAATAATCCTTATCTTTACGGGCTATTGTTAGGATTAAGTGATGCTATCTCCAAACTGTATTGACCCATAGTGAAAACCCAATACATTTTCTACTGTTTATGCATTCTCCTTTAAACTCTTCATTATGAATTAGTATCAGAGAGTGAGTTAATGCAATGGAAACACCTCTTTCCTCCTGTATAACATAGTTTTATTGAACTTCCTGGGAGTTAGGAGCAGAGATACTTGTTTGAAAGCCCAATCACATTACTTGTCAATTATTGTTGTGGATAGGCAGGCCAGCCTACCTGAGATTTATTCCTAAAGAATCAGTCTGCTCCTGAGGAGTTAGAACATTAAGATTCTGAGACAAATCTCAGTGTTCCATATCCTGATGCCTCTTCTGGACCCATTTAATTGTTAATGGCCTTCCTGGGCAAAAGCATCCAAGGCTTTTTCATGGCCAGTGACCCATAGACTCCATGATGGTGTGAGGACCTTCTACTTTATTTATTCTGACTCTCTGATCGACCTTCACACAGTCCTGGACTCCCTGGCCTCCAGCCACATAGATGATTCACCTCGGTGCTGTCTAATCACCTCCTGACCCTGTTACTTTTTTCTTTTTTTTTAATTGAAGGATAGTTGCTTTATAATAGTGTGTTGGTTGCTGCCATATATCAACATGAATCAGCCATAGGTAGACATATGTCCCCTCCCTCTTGAACTTCCCTCCCACCTCCCATTCCGTCCCATCCCTCTGTGTTGTCACAGGGCCCCAGCTTGAGTTCCCTGAGTCATACAGCACACTTCTATTGGCCGGCTATCTACTTTGCATATGGTAGTGTGTATGTTTCCATGCTGCGCTCTCCATTTGTCCCACTGTCTCCTTCCCCCACTCCATGTGCGCAAGTCTGTTCTCTTTGTGTCTCAACTGCTGCCCTGCAAGTAGGTTCATCATTACCATCTTTCTGGAGTACATATGTGTATGTTCATATACGATCTCTGTTTTTCTCTTTCTGATTTATTTCCCTCTGTATAATAGGTTCTAGGTTCTAATTACGCACCATAATTAGAACACATTGACTCAAATACATTCCTTTTTATGGTTGAGTTGTATTCCATTGTATATATGTACCACAGCTTCTTTATTCATTCATCTGTCAATGGGCAGCTAGATTGCTTCCACGTCCTAGCTGTTGTAAATAATGCTGCAATGAACACTGGGGAACATGTGCCTTTTTAAATTATCATTTACTCAGGGTATATGCCCAGTAGTGAGATTGTTGGGTCATATGGTAGTTTTATTCCTAGTTTTTTTTAGGGAATACTCCACTGTCTTCCATAGTGCCTGTATCAGTTTACATTATCATCAACAGAGCAAGAGGGTTCCCTTTTCTCCACACCCATTCCAGCATTTATTGTTTGTAGATTTTTTGATGATGGCCATTCTTACTCAGGAAGCAACAGTTAGAACTGGACACAAAACAACAGACTGGTTCCAAATAGGAAAAGGAGTACGTCAAGGCTGTATGTTGCCACCCTGCTTATTTAACTTATATGCAGAGTACATCATGAGAAACGCTGGGCTGGAAGAAACACAAGCTGGAATCAAGATTGCCGGGAGAAATATCAATAACCTCAGATATGCAGATGATACCACCCTTATGGCAGAAAGTGAAGAGGAACTAAAAAGCCTCTTGATGAAAGTGAAAGAGGAGAGTGAAAAAGTTGGCTTAAAGCTCAACATTCAGAAAACGAAGATCATGGCATCTGGTCCCATCACTTCATGGGAAATAGATGGGGAAACAGTGGAAACAGTGTCAGACTTCATTTTTCTGGGCTCCAAAATCACTGCAGATGGTGACTGCAGCCATGAAATTAAAAGATGCTTACTCTTTGGAAGAAAAGTTATGACCAACCTAGATAGCATATTGAAAAGCAGAGACATTACTTTGCCAACAAAGGTCCGTCTAGTCAAGATTATGGTTTTTCCAGTAGTCATGTATGGATGTGAGAGTTGGACTGTGAAGACAGCTGAGCGCCGAAGAATTGATGCTTTTGTTTTTTTAATTTTTATTATTTTTAATTTTTATTTTTACTTTATCTTGCTTTACAATACCAAACTGCAGGAATTGATGCTTTTGAACTGTGGTGTTGGAGAAGACTCTTGAGAGTCCCTTGGAATGCAAGGAGATCCAACCAGTCCATTCTAAAGGAGATCAGCCCTGGGATTTCTTTGGAAGGAATGATGCTAAAGCTGAAACTCCAGTACTTTGGCCACCTCATGCGAGAGTTGACTCATTGGAAAAGACTTTGATATTGGGAGGGATTGAGGGCAGGAGGAGAAGGGGATGACAGAGGATGAGATGGCTGGATGGCATCACTGACTCGACGGACATGAATCTGTGTGAACTCCGGAGTTGGTGATGGACAGGGAGGCCTGGCATGCTGCGATTCATGGGGTCGCAAAGAGTCGAACTGAATGGAACTAATTCTTACTGGTGTGAGGTGATATCTCATTGTAGTTTTGATTTGCATTTATGTAATAATGAATGATGTTGAACATCTTTTCATGTGTTTTTTAGCCATCTTTATGTCTTGGAAGCAATGTCTCTTTAGGTCTTCTGCCCACTTTTTGATTGGGTTGTTTGTTTTTCTGGTATTGAGTTGCATGAGCTGCATTGTATATTTTGGAAATTAATCCTTTGTCAGTTGTTTCATTTGCTATTATCTTCTCCCATTCTGAGAGTTGTCTTTTCACCTTGTTTATAGTTTCCTTTTCTGTACAAAAGCTTTTAAGTTTAATTAGGTCCCACTTGTTTATTTTTGTTTTTATTTCCATTACTCTAGGGGATGGGTCATAGAGGATCCTGTTGTGATTAATGTCATAAAGTGTTCTGCCTATGTTTTCTTCTAATAGTTTTATAGTTTCTGGTCTTACATTTGAGTCTTTAATCCATTTTGAGTTTATCTTTGTGTATGGTGTAAGGATGCTTCACTGTTGGCTCAGATGGTAAAGAGTGTGCCTGCAACGCAGGAGACCTGGGTCAATCCCTGGATCAGGAAGGTCCCCTGCAGAAGGAAATGCCAACCCACTCTGGTATTCTTGCCTGGAAAATTCCATGGATGGAGGCTCCTAGTGGGCTATAGTCCATGGGGTCACAAAGACTCGGAAATGACTGAGCAACTAACTTTAACTTTTATGGTGTTAGGAAGTGTTCTGATTTCATTCTTCTACATGTAGAGGTCTAGTTTTCCCATCACCACTTACTGAAGAGACTATCATTTCTCTGGTGTATA
This sequence comes from Capricornis sumatraensis, assembly GCF_032405125.1. NCBI lineage: Eukaryota > Metazoa > Chordata > Mammalia > Artiodactyla > Bovidae > Capricornis > Capricornis sumatraensis. The sequence goes on along the minus strand of NC_091088.1, from coordinate 35,381,346 downwards.
TTCTTGCCTCCTTTGTTTCTATTTTAAATTTATATGTCTGTGCTGGGTCTTAGTTGCAGAATGCAGGATCTTTTAGTCATGGTGTTCAGGATCTATTTCCCTAACCAGGGATCTAACCCTGGCCCCTTGGTTTGAGAGCAGAGAGTCTTTCACCTTGGGTACAAGCCTCCAGTCCTTAGTTGTATTCAGTTCTCATGATTTCAGGCATGAGTTGGATAATATTATGGTTAAACACCTGTTAAAGAATAAAATTCAACAGAGTACATTTTAAATATCTTATTGGTTGTATTCAGCAATCATGAATTGAGGAACATCCAGTCTATTATTGTGCAATTCAGGAGAGCTTTATAGACCAAAGTGAGTAAGAACAAAGGAGCTATACTGGACGTTGGCCAATTAAAGCAGGGTTACTCCCCTTATATGGAGGAAAGGGCAGCCATGGAAGCAGGTAGGCAACTGTGCTGAGCTGGCAAGTGCTGACTGGTTGATGTAGGTCTTCCTTTTCTGGGAGAGTCAAGCATAGAAATTAAGGAAAAATTTTGTTTGCTGACATGTGAGCAAGTGTGAGCAACTCCATCCTGGGCCTAACCTGACTACTTTAACATGCCAAAGACCACATGTTCTTTCTTTTTGTTATCCCCAAAAAGCATAGCGTAGGTAGACCTTGTTGACTTTTAGAGCTGGTTCAGGGCAAATAGAGAGAGTCTACGAAGATATTGAATTTCTTATCACCAGGCATGTGTAAGCAGAGATCTCTCATCCTGCAGGTTACCCAGGGGATTCAAATATCAAAAAGGTGGAAAGGAGTGAGAAAGTCCCATGGAGGAGCTCTCACCTGCTCTTGAGACTATTAGGATATTTCTACACAGTACCCTTTTATTTTTCAGCTCTTTACCTGTTGGGATGAGGACAGTTATATTCAGCAACAAAGACATTACATGTAGTGATTTTTTAAAAATCCAAAAACCAGATGAAAAACATTGAGAATCAGAAGACCTTTCTGGGTTTATTGCTGCAGTGTTTTCTTTAGAAGTGAAAAAAACAACTTCCTTTAATGTCTCTGTATCAAGGTGCTGTTTGATAAAACTTTCTCTGATGATAGAAATGTTCCACACTGGTGTTTCCCAGTATGATAGCACTAACCATTTATGGTTATTGAACACTCAAAACATAATCTAACTGAGTATTTAATTTTATTTAATTTTAATTAACATAAATTTAATTGTCCACGTGTCTAGTGGCTCTAGAATGTAGCAGGTCTAGAACATATCATGGTTTTGTTGGAAAGATACTTAACTGCCAAAAAGTATTTCAGACCACCCCTGCAGAGGCACTTGGGATCACTAAGAGTCTCCACGTTTGAAACAGTCATTCTTGAAGAAAACCAAGACATGGGCGGTTGCATTATCATGGATCAATAAAAGAAAAGTTAATAATTTTTATAAAATTAAGAACTTAAGAACTTTGATTTAGGCATCATAAAGTTAGAAAAAAGGTGAATGGGAAAAGGAAAAGGTATTTGCTGCTTATAACTGGCAAAAAATTATTATGATAAGCAAAAGATAAATAAAAGATGCAAAAGAGAAGTGTGAATTACTCTAAATGTATCATGCAAATTAATAATTGCAGTTAAGTAGTGTTCTTGCCTGGAGAATCCCAGGAATGGGGGAGCCTGGTGGGCTGCCGTCTGTGGGGTCACACAGAGTCGGACACGACTGAAGTGACTTAGTAGCAGCAGCAGCGTTGTGTACCTAACACAATGCAAAAATTACATGTTGAACAATAGTAAATGATGACGATATAGAGCAAGGTAGTTCTTATAACTGGATAGGTAGTGTGTGAGCTCATAAAATTGTTTTCTAAAATAATTTAATATTATCATGGAAACTAGGAAAACTGAAACTATGGATATATTTATTACCTAGCAATTTTTCTCCTAGGTAAATGCCCTAGAAACTCCTCTTAGACATAGGCACTGGAGTTCAAGTAAAAGGTCCAGATAGGCATTGTAATGTTAAAAAATGTAAATAGCTCAGATTTTCACTAATGTAGAGTGGATAGATCTGGTATTGTCTAAAGATAATTTGGTATTAATGAATGAACTAAAACTGAAACCAATAGCAAGGGTAAATCTCAGAAACAAGAGTTGGAAAAAATCAAGCCAAGAAGTATATGTGAGGTTGAATTCTAAAAAAAGGGGGAGGGGCCCAATATGGAATTTGGAGAAATAGTATTAGTGAGGGATGGGATGCTGTTCTGTAGGGTCATATAACAAGCTTCAAATACTTTAGGATTATTCTACTTTTATGTGGTTGATTAATTCATGAATGTTCCTTTTAGTATTATTCTTTAACCTTTCTTTTATATGTTATGTGTATATTTTGTATATAGATAGCTTATTTCACAATAAAAGCAAATATTAAAAAAAGAGCACACTTCTATGGCAGAATATAAATTGCTTCATAAAAAAAGTTCTTTACCAGCTGCAGAGAATCTCTTCAATTCAGTTCAGTTCAGTTCAGTCGCTCAGTCGTGTCCGACTCTTTGCGACCCCATGATTCACAGCGTGCCAGGCCTCCCTGTCCATCACCGACTCCCAGAGTTCACTCAAACTCACGTCCATCGAGTCAGTGATGCCATCCAACCACAGGCTCACTCAAAAGCTAAAAGATATGCTAATTTGAGAGCCTTTCCTGGTGGCTCAGTGGTAAAGAACCTATCTGCCAATGCATGAGATGCGGGTGCGATCTCTGAGTCGGGAAGATCCCCTGGAGAAGGAAATGGCAACACTCTCAAGTATTCTTGCCTGGGAATTCCCATGGACGGAGGAGCCTGGTGGGTTATAGTCCACAGGGTTGCAAAGAGTCAGAACTGACTTAGCGACCAAACAACAACAACATGCTAGTTTAGTTCTTTTTCTTACAGTCTCAGACTCAGAGTTCCTGGTGCTCAAATTTCTGTCCTGGTAAATTAAAAATCCTTATATGTTATATATCAGAGCTAAAATTGTTAGCGTTATATCTAGAAATAAGACTGGCTTATGTCTATTAAGTGGCCATTATGGACCTGGCACTTTTTAAATAGCTTCAGTTGAGTTCAGTCGCTCAGTCGTGTCCAACTCTTTGCTAAGTGCAGCACGCCAGGACTCCCTGTCCATCACCAACTCCCGAAGTTCATTCAAACTCATGTCCATAGAGTTGGTGATGCCATCCAGCCATCTCATCCTCTGTCGTCCCCTTCTCCTCCTGCCCCTAATCCTTCCCAGCATCAGAGTCTTTTCCATGAGTCAACTCTTCGCATAAGGTGGCCAGTGTAATGGAGTTTCAGCTTTTAGCATCATTCCTTCCAAAGAAATCCCAGGGCTGATCTCCTTCAGAATGGACTGGTTGGATCTCCTTGTAGTCCAGGGACTGTCAAGAGTCTTCTCCAACACCACAGTTCAAAAGCATCAATCTTTCAGCACTTAGCTTTATTCACAGTCCAACTCTCAAATCCAAACATGACTACTGGAAAAACCATAGCCTTGACTAGATGGACCTTAGTCGGCAAAGTAATGTTTCTGCTTTTGAATATGCTGTCTAGCTTGGTCATAACTTTCTTTCCAAGGAGTAAGCGTCTTTTAATTTCATGGCTGCAGTCACCATCTGTAGTGATTTTGGAGCCCAGAAAAATGAAGTCTGACACTGTTTCCACTGTTTCCCATCTATTTCCCATGAAGTGATGGGACCAGATGCCATGATCTTCATTTTCTGAATGTTGAGCTTTAAGCCATTCACTCTCCTCTTTCACTTTCATCAAGAGGCTTTTTAGTTCCTCTTCACTTTCTGCCATAAAGGTGGTGTCATCTGCATATCTGAGGTTATTGATATTTCTCCCAGCAATCTTGATTCCAGCTTGTGCTTCTTCCAGCCCAGAGTTTCTCATGATGTACCCTGCATATAAGTTAAATAAGCAGGGTGACTATATACAGCCTTACATACTCCCTTTCCTATTTGGAACCAGTCTGTTGTTCCATGTCCAGTTCTAACTGTTGCTTCCTGACCTGCATATACGTTTCTCAAGCTTAGCACACATTAATTTATTGAGTCTTTGCCACAGCTCAATGAAGAGAGCATTATTATTATCCAATCCTTTTCTGCTGATAAGGAAACTGAAATTCAGAAAGTTTGAATGACTTGCCCAATTTCCCACAGCTAGTGAGTAGAGAAGACTGTTGCTCACACAAGTAGTAGGAGTTCAGAGGAATGGCTACAGGCTCTTTCTCTGTATCCCCTAATTGATGTTGAGTTTGGAAACCTCATGTCCAGCACTTGATTATAGACCATCAGAACATAAACCACTGTACTAAGAAATAAGTCTTCTTGAGGAATTTAGTTTGAGGAAAGCAATAATGAATGTTTGTTACAGTTATAAGAAAATGATCAAATAGCTTAATAATAAAAGCAGGGTCATGGATAGTTATCATGTCTTAAATTAGTGGATATGGTACTATTAGTTATCATTTGCATTCCTCAGACATTTTTTCCAGATTTCCTTATTTCACTGTTCAAATAGTCATGAATCTGATTGGTTTTGTTGCCAAGAGGCATCACTGGTAACAATCTTAACAGCTAATACTTACTTAGTGCATTCCACATGCCAGAAAATGTAGTAAATATTTTGGCAATGCTCTCCTGTTTATCTTTGGCATTGTAATGTAATTATCCCTCAAGACCATCCCCAAGAAAAAGAAATGCAAAATGGCTGTTGGAAGAAGCCTTACAAACAGCTGTGAAAAGTAGAGAAGTGAAAAGCAAAGGAGGAAAGGAAAGATATACCCATTTGAATGCAGAGTTCCAAAGAATAGCAAGGAGAGGTAAGAAAGCCTTTGTCAGTGAGCAAAGAAATAGAGGAAAACAATAGAATGGGAAAGACTAGAGATCTCTTCAAGAAATTTAGAGATACCAAGGGAACATTTCATGCAAAGATGGGTACAATAAAGGACAGGAATAGTATGGACCTAACAGAAGCAAAAGATATTAAGAATAGGTGGCAAGAATACACAGAAGAACTATACAAAAAAGACCTTCACGACCCAGATAATCACGTTGATGTGATCACTCTTGTAGAGCCAGACATCCAGGAATGTGAAGTCAAGTGGGCCTTAGGAAGCATCACTACCAACAAAGCTAGTGGTGGTGATGGAATTCCAATTATGCTATTTCAAATCCTGAAAGATGATGCTGTGAAAGTGCTCTACTCAGTATGCCAGCAAATTTGGAAATCTCCTTAGTGACCACAGGACTGGAAGAGGTCAGTTTTCATTCCAGTTTCTAAGAAAGACAATACCAAAGATTGCTCGAACTACTGCACAATTGCACTCATCTCACATGCTAGTAAAGTAATGCTCAAAATTCTCCAAGCCAGGCTTCAACAGTATGTGAACCGTGAACTTTCAGATGTTCAAGCTGAAAAAGGCAGGACATATTTAGAAAAGGCAGAGGAACCAGAGATCAAATTGCCAACATCCACTAGATCATCAAAAAAGCAAGAGAGTTCCAGAAAAACATCTATTTCTGCTTTACTGACTATGCCTTTGACTGTGTGGATCACAAAAAAACTGTGGAAAATTCTGAAAGAGATTGGAATACCAGGCCACCTGATCTGCCTCTTGAGAAATCTGTATGCAAGTCAGGAAGCAACAGTTAGAACTGGACATGGAACAATAGACTGGTTCCAAATAGGAAAAGGAGTACATCAAGGCTGTATATTGTCACCCTGCTTATTTAACTTATATGCAGAGTACATCATGAGAAATGCTGGGCTGGATGAAACACAAGCTGGAATCAAGATTGCTGGGAGAAATATCAATAACCTCAGATATGCAGATAATTACATCCTTGTGGCAGAAAGTGAAGAAGAACTAAAAAGCCTCTTGATGAAAGTAAAAGAGGAGAGTGAAAAAGTTGGCTTAAAGTTCAACATTCAGAAAACTAAGATCATGGCATCTGGTTCCATCACTTCATGGCAAATAAGTGGAGAAACAGTGAAAACAGTAACAGAATTTATTTTCTTGGGCTCCAAAATAACTGCAGCTGATGACTGCAGCCATGAAATTAAAAGATGCTTACTCCTTGGAAGAAAAATTATGACCAACCTAGACAGTATATTAAAAATCATTGAGATTAACAACAAAGGTCCATCTAGTCAATGCTATGGTTTTTCCATTAGTCATGTATGGATGTGAGTGTTGGACTGTGAAGACAGCTGAGTGCCAAACAATTGATACTTTTGAAATGTGGTGTTGGAGAAGACTCTTGAGAGTCCCTTGGACTGCAAGGAGATGCAGCTAGTCCATTTTAAAGGAAACCAGTCCTGAATATTCATTGGAAGGAATGATGCTGCAACTGAAACTCCAATACTTTGACTACCTGATGTGAAGAGCTGACTCATTTGAAAAGACCCTGATACTGGGAAAGATTGAAGGCAGGAGGAGAAGAGGACTACAGAGAATGAGATGGTTGAGTGGCATCACCAACTCAATGGACACGAGTTTGAGTAAACTCCGGGAGCTGGTTATAGACAGGGAGGCCTGGCATGCTGCAGTCCATGGGATCGCAAACAGTCATACAGGACTGAGAGACCGCACAGACTGACTGTCTGTCTGTGTAGCTAAAGTGACTTGTTCAAGGTCATTTTGCTGGTAAATTGCAGAATTTGGTTTGAAACAGATCTTCTTGAATCTAGCTTTGTTTCTTTTAGACATATTTTATCTGAGAGGAGAGTCCATCTGCACTATATAATAATTTTATGATATTGCGTTGTAACAGAAACATGCCTAATCTGGTACCGTTCTAAGCCAGGAGTTCAGGAGTCCACTTTTCTAGAAAGGATTGGAGAGTAAATATAGGTTCTGTGGGCCACACAGGCTTTGTTGGAACTGTTCAACTCTGCCGTTAGGGAGTAAAGACCGCCAAGGCAAGTGAATGGGTGTTTCTGTGTTCCCCACAAATCTTTATTCACAAGGATTGTCCAGCATTAGCCTGAGAATTTCAGATTGTGGACCCTGATTTGAAGGGGTTTACAAATACCACCATAATCCTTAAAACAAAAGCAAGCAAACTTAAAAACAGGTATTGCTATGTTAATGGAAACAGTACAATATATTAGGAAACTGAGGTGAATAGAGTTAAAATAAATTGCCTGAACTTTCGTAACTGGTAAACAATAGAAGGAGAGTGTGAGGTCTTCAGGACTGTAGTCCTCACCATTTGCATGATGTCCCCACATTTGACTCAACAGAAGTCCCAAATTCTAACCCCTTAATTTGTGAGAGAGTATGCAGTTTAGGAAGCAACAGTTAGAAATGAACATGGAACAACAGACTGGTTCCAAATAGGAAAAGGAGTATGTCAAGGCTGTATATTGTCACCCTGCTTATTTAACTTATATGCAGAGTACATCATGAGAAACGCTGGGCTGGAAGAAACACAAGCTGGAATCAAGATTGCCGGGAGAAATATCAATAACCTCAGATATGCAGATGACACCACCCTTATGGCAGAAAGTGAAGAGGAACTAAAAAGCCTCTTGATGAAAGTGAAAGAGGAGAGTGAAAAAGTTGGCTTAAAGCTCAACATTCAGAAAATGAAGATCATGGCATCCGGTCCCATCACTTGGTCGGAAATAGATGGGAAACAGTGGAAACAGTGTCAGACTTCATTTTTCTGGGCTCCAAAATCACTGCAGATGGTGACTGCAGCCATGAAATTAAAAGACGCTTACTCCTTGGAAGGAAAATTATGACTAACTTAGATAGTATATTCAAAAGCAGAGACATTACTTTGCCGACTAAGGTCCGTCTAGTCAAGACTATGGTTTTTCCTGTGGTCATGTATGGGTGTGAGAGTTGGACTGTGAAGAAGGCTGAGCACCGAAGAATTGATGCTTTTGAACTGTGGTGTTGGAGAAGACTCTTGAGAGTCCCTTGGACTGCAAGGAGATCCAACCAGTGCATTCTGAAGGAGATCAGCCCTGGGATTTCCTTGGAGGGAATGATGCTAAAAGCTGAAATTCCAGTACTTTGGCCACCTCATGCGAAGAGTTGACTCATTGGAAAAGACTCTGATGCTGGGAGGGATTGGGGGCAGGAGGAGAAGGGGACAACAGAGGATGAGGTGGCTGAATGGCATCACTGACTGGATCGATGTGAGCCTGAGTGAACTCCGGGAGTTGGTGATGGACAGGGAGGCCTGGCGTGCTGCGATTCGTGGGGTCACAAAGAGTCGGACACAACTGAGCGGCTGAACTGAACTGAGGGCTTCCCTGGTGGCTCAGATGGTAAAGAATCTGCCTGCAGTGCAGGAGTCCTGGGTTCACTCCCTGGGTCAGGAATATCCACTGGAGAAGGAAATGGCAACCCACTCCAGTATTCTTGCCTGGGAAATCCCAATGTACAGAGGAGCCTGGTGGGCTATAGTCCATGGGGTTGCAAAGGGTCAGACATGACTGAGCTACTAACAACTTTCACTTGCAGCCTTTCCTCTCTGCCTTTTCAGTCCCAGGACACATCCTTAGTTCTTCATAGGAAATCCCTGTGCCAAGGTACATACTATGAGCACTTCTAAATGTATATTCTTTCCCCAGTCCTTATATTCCTCAGGGCTTCCCTGGAGGTCCACGTACTTCCTCTCATGTGCCTATAAGGTTTCAGTGCCTTCTTATACAATCCTGAGTACCTTCTGCCTACCTTCTTTAGCTCCTCTTTCTCCTTCTATTCTTTAGTTCCTATATTTGGATTGACTCTGGATGGAGTGCATCAAGTTTTGCACATACTCTCTGTAAACTACTTACATAATGGCTCGCGAGAAGAGAAGTACGTTTCTGCATGCTGAATTTCAATAAAAGGATATACAAATGAGCGAAGTTATTTTTTCTTGAAGGTGAAACCAAGCAAGATTCATCTTGACTTCTGTAGGAGATGTTAAAGTATCTGACATGAAACAGGTGCTTAGTAAATGCTGCTAAATAAATAAATAGCTAAATGGTACCTCTTATTTGATAGTCTTAAAGCATTTCTGAAATGAAGAGAGTATTCACTGATTAGACAGTAAGTAGATGTGAGTGGTGGTGTTGTTCAGTAGCCAAGTCTTGTCTGACTCTTCCTGATCCCATGGACTGCAGCACTCCAGGCTTCCCTGTCCTTCACCATCTCCTCAAGTTTGCCCAAGTTCATGTCATGTGAGTCAGTGATGCCATCCAACCATCTCATCCTCTGTTGTGCTCTTCTTCTTTTGCTTTCAATCTTTCCCAGCCTCAGGGTTTTTTTTCCAATGAGTTGGGTGTTCGTATCAGGTGGCCAAAATATTGGAGCTTCAGCTTCAGCATCAGCCCTTCCAATGAGTATTCAGGGTTACTTCTGTTAGTATTGACTGGTTTGATCTCCTTTTGCAGTTCAAGGGACTCTCAAGAGTCTTATCCAGCACCATCATTTTAAAGCATCAATTCTTTATGGTCCAGCTCTCACAATCATACGTGACTACCGGAAAGACCATAGCTTAACTATACGGACCTTTGTCGGCAAAGTGATGTCTTTGCATTTTAACACACTGTCTAGGTTTGTCATAGCTTCCCTGCCGAGAAGCAATCGTCTTCTAATTTCATGGCTGCAGTCACCATCTGCAGTGATTTTAGAGCCCAAGAAAGGGCTCTGTCTGAGAGGAAATCCGCCACTGTTTCCACTTTTTCCCTTCTATTTGCCATGAAATCATGAGGCCAGATGCCATGATCTTAAGTTTTGTTTTTTATAATATTTAGTTTTAAGATGGCTTTTTCACTCTCCTCTATCACCCTCATCAAAAGGTTCTTTAGTTCCTCTTAGCTTTCTGCCATTAGTGTGATATCATCCACTTATCTGAGGATGTAACTATGAGTACTCGTAATTAAATATTTGGATGCCCTTAAGAAAATTCCTTCTTCTGTTTCCCCATTCTATTTATCAGACAACGTCTCACCTACCTTTAAAATTCTTTTTTTCATTTTTAACAGATTATTGGGGTATAATTGATGTACAGAAACTGCATATATTTAATGTATATAATTTGATGAGTCTGGACATATGGATATATGCTTACACCTGTGATGCTATTATCACAGTCAAGGTAATAAATGTATTCCTTACCACCAAAGAAAGAACAGTGACAGATACTATGTAAAAAAACAGGGAAAATTAAAAAAAAAGAAAAGTTAAAAAAAAAAGCAATCACTCATTTTCTCTGTCTTCTGTGTTTGGGTTTGCACAAAGATTTTGCTTTGTTTTTTTTTTTTTTTTCCTTTGTATCTCTTCCAGTGATTGATAGAGGCTTGCTGGAAGGTTGTGTTCATAAAAATGGTTAGGCTAATCCTGGTCTCCTGAGAACTAGTACCTTGAATGATCAGTGATGCCTCCCATGGGTGTGTGATGGTAAAGTGGAGGCACCTGTACAAAGTATCTGTCTATCTTTACGAGGATTTATGTTGCTCTCCAAATAAAGATTTCTATTTTACTAATCAGTGAGAAAAATGTCAGTGACAAACTCTGGCTGGCCCCTATCTTGGCCTTACTAATGCTTCTCAGGTTCGCTTTTCGCTCATCCACAGGAGATGAGGAAAGCCTTTTACCTCAATTCTAACAGTCCTGTATTACGTCTCACCTCTAATATCTGAAATGCGTGTTGTCAGTAGCTAGGATTTATTGAAGTGCCTACCTTACTGAAGACACTTCCTTTGGGCTCATCTGTTCTGGCTCTAGCTCTGGGCTTCGAGTCTTTATTTTTTTCTGCTCTTTTTCAGCCCAGAAGCAAATTGCTTTTCAAAAGTTTGAGAAGAAACTAGAGCAGTTTTGGATGGGTTAGAAATAGGGGAAAATGGCTCATTTCATGAATAAATATTTGCCTGCAGTTCTCCACTTTGCAGCCTCAAACAGGGATTAAAAGGTAAAGATTGGCAGGAAGGAGGTGAGGAGGCTTTTAGGCAAAAAGCAGCATGGGTTGTTACAGCTCCACTTACAGAGAATGTAGTTTCCCCTTTGTTGTAAGTAAAAATCAGCTCTAAGTAGCCCTTTGTAGCTGCCATTACAGAGGGTCAATCCAGTAGAAAATGCACGGGCTTTGAGTCAAAAATATCTGAATTTGGATCACTGACAAGAAGTGTGAGCTTGTGCAGGTAGCTTAAGGTCAAAGAATGTCAGCTTCTTCATGCAAAATGGGGAACAATTCATGTAAAATATATGCATAACCTCTCATGCAGTAGATGACCATCAGTAAATCTTTGTTCTCTTCAGTTTATCATGAGGGAAACCTTAGAAACAGATAGTGGAAATGAAACTATAGACATTAGAAATGAAAACTAGAACCTGATGGTGGGAAAGATTGAAGGCAAAGAAGAAGGGAGCAGCAGAGGATGAGATGGTTCGATAGCATCACCAACTCAGTGAACGTGAATCTGAGCAAACTCTGGGAGATAGTGGAGGACAGAGGAGCCTTGCGTGCTGCAGTTGATGCGGTCACCAAGAGTCATGCACGACTTAGCGCCTGAACAACAATAACAACAGTATTTGGCTAATTATAAGCCCACTGGAATTATTCAGTTTCAGACTAGTTTGAAGCAAACATCTTGGAGGGTTTTATTTGTATAAATGTGTTACCCATACAAAATCATTACACCACCACCACCTCCAACAGTAATAGCAGTAGCAGCAGCAACAAAACCATTCTTGGTAGCTTCCCTCAGTATGAATAGTCAGGGCAATAGATCTTAGCCTTTTTACCGAATGGGTCAAGAAAAGCCTGATTTGTACAGAGAGAAATGCACACACATACAGACAAATAATGAGAGCCTTGTGTTTCAGAACTACTAGCCTGATACACTCACTAAAATGCTGGCATACCTTGTGAAGCTGGATAAAGATTTTAATAGAAGAGCAGAAGAAAATTTTGGAGCATCCAAAGATAGTAGGGGTTCCCTGCCAAAAGAGGAAGAAAATTACACATCTATAGATTCTGGATTTAAACTGCGCTTGGGTGGAGGTTGAAAAAAAATTGTTGAATATACTGGCACATTTTAGATGATTCTGTACTATAATAACAATGAAAACCACAACAAAAATAATGATAAAAATGACAAACAACCACTAAAGCTAATATGTCATGAATGCTTGCTAGTACTGTCTTTGTGGTAGGTTCTTTAATAAGCTGGCAAGAATCTAACCAGTGTGGCTGTGAAGGAAAAAAAATGAATTAATAAATACCATGTGTCTATTAACACACAGTTCAAACATGGTAAATTCAATATTGGAAGCTGAGAGTTCAGATGCCCTATAGCAGTGTTATAGGTAGGCATGATTTTTTTTTTTTTTTAAACTTTGGTATTGGGATATAGCCTGTTAAAAATGCTGTGATAGTTTCAAGTGAAGGGACTCAGCCATACATATACATGTCATCATTCTCCATGATCTTAAAGATTATTCTTCACTTCCACACCCTTAACTTACATAAAACGAAACTTATCCTGATCCATTCACTTTACCTCCCAAAATTTCTTATGGGAATTCCAGGGGTATTTTTCCTCCAAGTTCTTTTGTTTAATTTCAGACTGCTTCATTATATGTATCATACTGGCGCTGATTTCAGTTACGCTTAACTTCAAACTCACCTTGTTCATAGAAAAGAATTGATCACCTTGACAGTTTAGCCGTCATGTTTTTTAAGACACAAGTCCTGGAGAGGAGTCACCTTTTCATTTTTAAAAAATTTTTATTAGAGGAGTTGCTTTATAGTGTTGTGTTAGTTTATGCTGTATAGCAAAGTGAACTGGTTGTGTGCATGTATGTATGTGTGTATGTATACATGTTTATATCTCTGCTCTTATTTAGATTTCCTTCCCATTTAGGTCACCAGAAATCACTGAGTAGGGTTCCCTGTGCTTCACAATCGGTTCTTATTAGTATCTATTTTATCCATAGTAGTGTATATATGTCACTTCCAACTTCCCAATTCACCCTACCCGGCCTTCCACCCCCTCCCTGGCCAGGAGGCACTTTTCTTGAATGCATTGGAAAGACGCCTGAAGTAAATGACCTTCAAGAAGTATAGAATAATACCTTCTTATAATGGTATTTTTTTCCACCAATGAATTTTAAGATTTGTCCTCCCCAACTTCCTGCCTCTTCTTTGCTGTTGTTCCTTACACAGACATTTTTGAGTGTTTACTCTGCTCTAGACACTGCTTGGGGCTGGAGAATCCAAGACAAACAGTGTTCTGTCTGCCCTTGAGGCGCTGCCATGCCAGGATCTCTCAGAGGGTTAACTGCTGTGTGAGTGGGAGAAGATAGCAAAATCTCTGAAAAGAGTTTAAGGGACTTAACTCCACAGCAGTGAAAGTTCACCTTAAAAAAATGTTGCCCAAATTCCATGACTTCGTGTTCTTTGTTAACAATTCTGGCTTTTTTATATTATGCCTTGTAAGAGCCCATTGGTTTCATGTACCGTTAGGTATTCTGGAAACTGATCTTTATACTGGATGTCTGCATTCCAGACTGTTTTTCTCAAATGGATTAATATGCATTTTTTAAAAGACATATGCGTTGTTTGCATAGATTCACATGGAGTGAATCCTCCAATGATGAGAGTGGGTTACCACCAGCATGGTAACAAAGGGTTAAGCTTAAGAAGCTTTAAGCTACTCATACTCTTCCAGCTTTGGTTTATAGTTAAGGTCTCCACCAATGTCCATTTTGCCATAGTTACACAGGTACTATGTATTTTTAGTCTCAGTTCAGTTCAGTTGCTCAGTCATGTCCGACTCTTTGTGACCCCATGAACTGCAGCACACCAGGCCTCCCTGTCCATGACCAACTGCTGGAGTCTACCCAAACCCATGTCCATTGAGTCAGTGATGCCATCCAACCATTTCATCCTCTGTCATCCCCTTCTCCTCCTGCCTTCAACCTTTCCCAGCATCAGGGTCTTTTCAAATCAGTCAGTTCTTTACATCAGGTGGTCAAAGTATTAGAGTTTCAGCTTCAACATCAGTCCTTCCAATGAATATTCAGGACTGATTTCCTTTTGGGTGGACTGGCTGGATCTCTTTGTAGTTCAAGGGACTCTCATGAGTCTTCTCCAACACCACAGGACTGACTGGAAAAGGTCAGCTTTTTAGTCTAACACTTACCAAATTACACACTCTTATTCTCAGTACTGTTTCTATCCTGGAATCTTGGTTGATAATGAAATCATTTCAATTGACTTATGCAGAAATAACGGCAGAGTATGAAGAGGTTCACAGAATCCAAGAGAAATTCACTGAACCCCCCACACAGATCTTATTCAGATCCTGAAATGATGATCACTAACTAACAGCCCTGGTGCTGCCCCCTCCAGCACTCACCCTGAGAAGTCTGGAATCCCTGATCAAATCCATGAGTGATGATGGATTCCTAAGATATCACAGGAGGGATCTTGATATGATATGCAGCCAGAGAGAGAACATATCTACTACAAAATCAACCTGGACTATTCTTAAAATGAACTTTGTTGTATTATAATATAGTTATGGGACCTATGGCTGATTCACGTTGATATATGGCAGAAACCAATACAATATTGTAAAGCAATCATCCTCCAATTTAAAAAAAAAATTAAGAATACAGAGCTACCATATGATCCAGCAATTCCACTTCTGGATATATATCTAAAAGAATTGAGAGTGATGAGGATGGACCTAGAGACTGTCATACAGAATGAAGTAAGTCAGAGAAAAACAAGTATCATATATTAATGTATATATGTAGAATCTGAAAAAATTGGTATTGACGATCTTATTTACAAAACAGAAATAGAGACATAGATGTAGAAAGCAAACATATGGATACCAAGGGGAAAAGGTGGAGGATGGGATAAATTGGGAGGTGGGGATTCACACATACACACTATTGATACCATGTGTAAAATAGATAACGAATGAGAACCTCCTGTATAGCACAGGAAACTCCACTCAGTGCTCTGGTGGTGGTGACCTAAGTGGGATGGAAATCTCAAAAAGAGGGAATGTGTGTATGTATAATATAGCTGATTCACTATGCTATACAGTAGAAACTAACACAACATGGTAAAGTAACTATACTCCAATAAAAATGTTTTTTAAAAATAAAATATATATATATAGTTATGAAGCACAGAAGGTCTATTATATATGCATTACTACAAAAATATTTGCAGGATGATTTTCCCTGCTGTTTTGCATACTTAAGAGTGAGAGAATTGAAGCAACCTCTCCAAGTTAGCAAAGCTAATAAAAGACTGGAACTAACTTTTGAATATTGTATAGTTCAGCATCACTTACTCCCTGAAAAATTTTCCAGCAGGTCTTAAGTGTAGGACTAACAGTGCAGCCTTAGGAAGTGACTGGGAAAAAGGAGCGTATTTGTCAGGCACTGGAGTAGACTGACTCGCCTGTCAGTCAACATTGTGTATATTAGTTCTGATCTACATTCGTTGAAAGAAACCTGCAGTCTCTTGAACCCCCATTTCAAATCCCCTTTGGCCATTATAACCTAAATTATCAATGAGAGCCCCTTCGTGCTACCCTCGTGCATTCAGTTGGGCTGGGTAGGCACATAGGCTCTGTGAGAGATGCTTTTATTCTTTCATTTACGAGCTTTGGGAGATCAGTCTTTCAGAGCTTTGTCATTTCCCCATAGAAGCAAAAATACTAACCTTAAAAGGAAAGCTTATAAGTGTAGGGCTAGATCTAACTTTTCTGTCAATGTTGGCAGAAATGAATTGGATGAATATCCAATTGACTATATGAATTGGATAAATAAATGAATGAATGTTTAATTCACTCATTAAATCAGTTATTTGTAATATCATTTTTATGACCTTAAAACGTTTTTAAATGTTTCAAGTATCAAATAACAAATATCATTTCCATGCTATTGTAGTCATGCGATGTGGTCATCTTCCTTATTTTTATCCCACTTAATTTCTTACCATTAGAGCTTCATACTAATGACCTACCACATGCCATTCCGTATGCTTGGCTGATTGCAACACTGGACTTCCTAAGGGAGCCGGTCATTACCATCATTTGACAGACAGAAACACAGCAGAGAATCGACTTTCTGAAATTTAAGCCCAATCTCTACGTTCATGGTCAGTTTTGTGGGGTTTTTTTTGTTTGTTTGTTTGTTTTCTTCCTACTCTACCAGTTCATGTCGGACAGTAAATACCAGAGCAGTATGGATTTTCTACTTTGGATATCCACAGTCAAAATGCTGAGCAGTCTCTTTCTAGAGGCAGGAGGGTGCTCATGTTTGGTTCTTTTCTTTTCCTTTTTTTAATGTCAGTGACACTTTCTACCCAGCCTCATAGACCATCACAGAACCTTGATGATCCAAAGGGAGACAAAGAGATTTATGGCTTCTTGAGATTGTCTCCTGCTTCTCTGAGAATAAAATGAAATTCTTTGTACCGTACTTCAATATACTTGACATCTTTTATTATTTTCAGGTCATACACATCTTTCTTCCTATAAAGAGAGTCATCCTACAAGCATTCATTCATTACTCTTAAGGTCATGTCAGAAAGAATCATGGACTTATTGTCAACACACTCAGTGTGAAAATACAAAACCCTTTTTATTTATTTATTTTTTTGCCCAAAACCTTCCGTATGTTCTTATCAGGAAATCAATGTGCTGAGAACTGGGAGACGTAGAAAAATTCAGTATATTTTGCCATCTGCCCAAGCAGATGGAATTGGGATTGAGCACTCTCACTCTGAGCTCAGATCCACTGGGTATTATCATCTTGGATGTCATAACTTCTAGAATTACTGCCCATGAAAAAGGTACCACTTAAGACACTGAGAAAAAAAAAAACAAAAAACAAGATGTGCTGAGCATACTTTGCTGTGATATGGCTTCTATGTTTTCTATACTGTTTAATGGATTATGTGCTTTGGAAGTTTAAAAAGAAGACTGCGAATATCTACAATTTTCTTTCTTTTGAATCTGCTTTCAGGCTTCTTAAAAGCTGTGATATCAACAATAACAGTGCCACATAATGTTCTGAGTCATTCAAAACTTTCAGAACTGGGTGTCTTGGATTTCCTGGTACTTTTGCACCTCTACTCACATTAGTTCTTGCTTTATGTGAGCCAGATGCACCCTGCATTGCCAGGCTGAACAGACTAAAAAAGATGCCATTATATATCCAGACCTCTCATCCCTGTTCCAGGTTGGTACCCACCTCCATTCTCATGAAAATACCAGCCTGGTTCAGAGATGGATGTCTGTATTCACTTGTTAAACATTCCATTATCTAATGGGTGCCTATTGTAAAATTCAGTGTATGCCCTCATCCTTTCCCAAAACTCTTTATTGAAAGCCAAATATATTTTTTCACTTCATGAATGCATTTTTTTAAAATATGTTTGTCCTGTTCATAGCCTCTTGAGTTACTATGTAGAAGTGTCAGGTAGGCCCATTACTAGCTGCTTTGGTCAACTTATTTACTCTCTAAACCTCAGATTATTTAATTCAAAATGGGACTAATGATACCTACACAATAAAACTCTTGTGATGAGCAATACATGAAAATGGCTTACTTATTTTCAGCCTTGGCTTTAGGGACTCAAAAATGATGAGTCTGAGAATTAGGCAGATAAGGCTGAAGAGGGACCCAAGAACTAAAGTTTATTTCAGATATTTGAGATGGGGGCTTTGGGGATATGGGGTTCTTAATGCACCAACAACTTAAAAAACGTGTTAAGTAAGTATAGAATTTTTGAATATCAATTTACAAATTACACATCTTAGGCCAATTTAATCTGTAACTGGAGACTGAGAAACTGTGGGTCTTTTCTTCATATCATCATTCAGGAATTTATGTCTCTGGGTTTATTTAGTCTTCACAATGTTATTTTCATAGACTGCACTCCAGGTTTCTTAGCAACCTGTGCATGTGGCTTTATTGGACCATGGGCTCTGTGGTATGAAGGAGAGGTGGGAAAAGCTTCAGGAAATCACATATGTATAATGTAGGACTCTGAAGAGTTGCATAGTCACCTTTTTGGCTGAAGCTGATTTAAGCAGTTTCTAAATCCAGACCCATCTCTAATTGCAAAGGCTTGTGTTGTTTAATATCTCAACTGAACATGTATCTTTTCTCCACGTTTCATTTCCGCTTTCTTCTCTGAGTGGATATCTTTATGTAGACTGCTTCTGCTACGAACCTGAACAAGAGAGTTCTTGACATCTCTAGGCTTGACTCTTCTTTCAAACTCAAAAGACAGTAGGAAAGTGAGGTCTATTATCACCTAGCATTCTTTTTTAATTTTTTTTTTTTTAAATCAGAGTGTAGTTGCTTAACGATGTTGTGTTAGTTTCTTCTGTACTGCAAAGGGAATCAGCCACACCTATACATATCGTCCTTCTTCCTTGCATTTCCTCCCCATTTAGGCCGCCACAGAGCGCCGAGTAGAGTTCCTTGAGCTATGCCGTCTATTCTCTTAGGTTTTCTATTTTGTACATTTTGTTGTGGTTGTTTAGTTGCTAAGTCACATCGGATTCTTTTGCGACTCTGTGTACTGTAGCCCGCCAGGCTTCTCTGTCCATGGGATTTCCCAGGCAAGAATACTGGAGTGAGTTGCCACTCCCTTCTCCAGAGAATCTTCCCAACCCAGGGATGGGACCTGCGGCTCCTATATTGGCAGGCAGATTCCTTACCACTGAGCTACCAGCTAGTGTGTGTATATATACAGTGTCAATCACCTAGCACTCTCAGACTCTTCCATGGAAAGGTTCTGGTCACTGTTGATTGGGTGACGTCTCTGCTCACAGTTCAATCACATTATTATGGCGAGCAATAGTTAGAACATGGTAGGAATCAGGCCCAGTTAAAAGACAGAATCGAATACACAGACACACAGTGTTCTCAGACAAAAGACATTTTTTTCTTGCTAACAGAGTAAAGGAGACGCTCACAAGTGCACCCTGACTTTGCTCTCTTCACCTTTTCACCAGCCCTCCCATTGCCTCCAGGAATAATGCATGTTGCTTATACTCTCCCACCCAAAACTAAAACAACTACAAAAATAGAAGCTTCCTGCATGCTGCTCCTCAGGGAGGTGAACAAGTTGTGTTCATTTTCTTTTCGCTTCGATGAACTCCGTTGTTCTCGTGTCTTCCTTGGTTTTGGAGACTCTGTGTTTATCCAATTGTAGCTGCTTTGGTTCTCATTTTCCGATGCCTTTGATAATCTTTTTTCAACTTTCACTTAAGGAAAGAGTCATTCATCAATATTTTCTGCTTGAATTTCTGTTCTTATCCTTCCCTGAAGTTTGGATTTTACTTCAATCAGAATGACATACAAATACACATCTCTAAACCAGGTCTCTTTTTTAAGCTTCTAAACCACATGGCTGATGGGTCCACCTAGACATCTACACCAGCACATTAAGCTCAAACTATCTTGGTGCAATTAAAAATACATGGATTAGGCATGTTATGGACTTGGGTAGAAGTCCAGCATTCTACCTTTAGTAATGAGGGGATCTTGTAAAAAACAGGGTATATTGTGTAGCATGTTTAGTATGGAGATAATAATGAATATCTTTAAGAAATGTTTCGAAGATCCGAGATACTCTGTAAAATCATGAGCAGATGGCCCAAACATGAAGAAAGCTACTGTTACCATTTGGACTTCAAACTAAAAGAATGGCTTTAAAAAAAAAAAATTATTGATTGATTGCTTTTTGGCTGTACCGGGTCTTTATTGCTGTGCAGGCTTCTCGCTAGATGCAGCGAGGAGGGGCTATCTCTGTTCGCGGTGCAAGGGCTTCTCACTGAGGTGCATTCTCTTGTTGGAGAGCACGGGCTCTAGGGCGTGCAGGCACAGGAGTTGCGGTTCCTGGGCTCTAGAGCACAGATCCAGGAGTTGTACACGGGCTTAGTTGCTGGAGGATTCTTCAGCACTGAGCCACCACGGAAGCCCAAGAATGGCTTTCTTATCCTTTCAGTCCCCACATATCAGTCCTATAGAAGCACAATTGGAAGCCTTGAATCACATGACTATCTCTGGGTCAAAATAATGTTGTCTAGAAAATAGACCCATGCCTGATTCATGTTCTTAGAAGCTAAGAAGGAATTTCCATGTACTAGATTTATATTTATGCCCTTGAACTTGAAGAGATTGCAACATACAGTAATGGGATCAGGAATGACATGATATGCATTTTACTCCACCAGCTGTTCAATACATAGTAAATCTATTAGATGCTGCATAAATCTTTTGTTAATTAATGAATGCATTGGAAAGAAATTATTAATATATATAATGTAAAATATATATAATCTAATTGAATTATTGTCTGACATTCAGAGAATTTTAGTCTGTTGGAGCTGGGAGAGACACTGGAGGTTATTCAGTACATTTTGCAGTTGAACCCATGAGGGACCTCTCTGCACTCTGGATGGTTTTTGATAGATTTCAAAATAAAATTCAGGCAATATTTAAGGGAGCTGTTGCATGCTAAGACAGACAATAGCCCCATTACCAAAACTACTATATGATTACATGATTCATTTAGCCGTGACTCAGAGTGGTAGGTGACTTGAACAAAAGCGTACAACTAGTGAGCGTCAGAGTCGGGATTCAAGCCTGTGCTTCTATGATTTCAATAAGGGAACACCCTGTGCTATGAAATCTATTCTCCCAAATCACAATTCACGTTTTATCCTGCCACATCACACAGACGGAAATCCATTTTAGTGTTCCACGGCTTCGAGAGAAGATTCAGTCTGCTCAGAAATCCATTCAGCAACAGGTCTGCCACTGAAGTTCACTCTTGGTAGTGATTTTCTGTGTTTGTACCCGGTTACTTTCTGTAAGTTCTGAGAACCCTCATGTCAGATGCCAATCCTCACTACATACTAATCACTTCGCCAGGAGGAGGTCTATTTATTTTGAGTCATTTGTATCATTATTGCAATTTAAGGGCAAGAAAAATAAGGTTCTTAACACATATCAACACAATCACCTTCATGTTTCTTTTTTCTTAAATACATAACTCCCTGGGAAGATTCATTCTGCTCCTTTTTTTTTTTTTTTAAAATGCATGTAAATCCACACAGTAACTAGGTGTTTTTCAAAAAATCTTGGACTCTCAACATTTTCCTGTGGTCTTTTGCCAAGAATGAGAGTCAATTTGTGGTGCAGCGAGACAGGGACCGGCCCCTCACCCTTTTTGAGAGCAGAGGAAAACTTGTTTGAGATGAGCAGCCTGCATTCTGTCAGACTTCCTGCCGCTTTTCCAAGCGGCGCTAAAGGAAGCGAACTAATGATAGCTGACGCTTGTGATGGGCAAACTCTTCTGCAGCTCAGAATTGGAATGTGAGTGAAAGCTGTGGGGGCCGGGGCCAGCCCTGACAGAAACAGGTTTTTAACAGCATGAATTTATGAAGCCAGTCAATGCAAATGAGAGTTTATTATGCTTGGAGTCTAAAGACGATGCCTCATTTATTAAATTAAGCTGCAGAAATTCTATTCAGATCATGTTCAATGAGAGCTTTTCCTCTCAAAGCGAGGCTTTTCTTGCAGTGATTCTCCTTATTTGACGGTGTTATTTTACACTCTCCTTCAAGTGGAAGGGAGAGTAAAGATGTGCGGATGGAGAGGGCTGTGATTACAGCCAGATAAAAGTGTGTTGGACTCAAGATTATGCCCTTTATCTGCCCTGAGTCTCACTGCTTTAAGATAACCTTTATCATCTTTAAAATGGGCATAATTCCCTGAGTGACAAGAATGTGGTGAATGAGAGTAGGAAAGAAGATCATGACCTATGAATCAATAGTCCAGTGGAAATAAAAGGAGGAGAGAAAACCTTCAAATGCATACATCATTGATGTGTTTTTACAGAGTAGTTTCTGGGCCACATGTAAGAACTCCTGTTCACATCTTTTTTTTCCTTCTTGAGCTTATCACAGGAATCTGCATAAAACTATCCTCCAAGCAAGTCTGGTTCTAGTTAAAAAATCACTGGCCTTAAAGTCATGTCTCTACTTAAGTCCAACTGTGATATAAGTAATATGAATATTTTAACCCCAGCATGAGATTCTCACTAGGTTACTAATGATCAGTATTAACATGATGGGTGGGAATGTGATGGTATTGGAAAGAGAGAGCTAAAACCTGTACATTATTTGGAGTCAACCATATGTGTGATCTTCGGGCATGTGTATTCTTTTACAAGTTTCCCAGGTGGCTCAGCGGGAAAGAATCCACCTGCCAATGCAGGAGACACGTGTTTGAGCCCCGTGTCAGGAAGATACCCAGGAGAAGGATAGGGCAACCCAGTCAAGTATTCTTGCCAGGGAAATCCTATGTACAGAGGAGCCTGGCAGGCGACGACGGTCCATAGGGTCGCAAAATATTCAGACACGACTTAGTGGCTGAACAGCAACAATAACATCTTTTACAAATGACTTGACATGGGCTTGTACTTTATCCTTTCCAAGACTTGGTTTCCTTCTCTCTGAAGTGAAAATGTCTGCCTGTATTTTCATGATTGCTTTGAGTAATAAATGAGATAATGTAAAGATCCCAGCGCAGAGCTCTGAATACAGTGGATGTTTTGGAGTGCCAGTTTTCTACCTAGAAGATAAAAATTAGTAATTGCTCATCGTTTGTTTCTGAGTTTTGGAACAGAATTGATTGACTTAATTTTGATGGTTTGATTCAGTGTGTTATTTAGTATTCTTATTTTGACACAGATTTTATGATGATGATAAGTTAACTATGTAGTTAAATATTTATGTACATATTGTGTGTGTGTGTGTGTGTGTGTGTGTGTGTGGCCATGTGTATGTGCATTTGTGTGTGTCTTTGTTTCTGAATGACCACACTGTTTGTTTTCCTTTCATGGATAAATTATATCAGTAGACAAGTTAGTTTGCTCTCAAATTATTCCCACCTCTTGTCTGTATGAAAGAAGCATAAGAAGAATGTAGAATAGAGAACTGCTTTTCTTTTCAAAGCAACATTTCCAATGAAGAGGTTCAGCCTAACAAGGCCCTTTGTGTTAAAACCAATGAACATTCATTTTAATTGATAATTCATCCTGAATTTTGAAATCATGTTTTCTCATCTCAAGAAACCAATTTTACTAATCCTTTGATAGGGTCACATTTGTGATCAAGGTGTAGGAACAATTAGCCAGTAGGATTCCTGTGTAAACAGAAGGGTAATTCACAAATATGCATTTGCCCTGCATGTTTTTCTAGTCATTGCAAATGAAAAGGATTCACATGCATTAGGGGCCTTTTTCACGCCAGTGCCTGCTTGCAAATGAGAACACCTGGGTGGAAATGTGTAGTGGCTGTGCCCCCCAACGCCCACTAGTGCCACCTCGGTCCTTGTCAGCATGTTTTAGCAGAAAGGCAGTCACCTGTAAGAGGATCCTAGGTATATATGATATGGTCTTCCCAGGTGGTGCTAGTGGTAAAGAACCTGCTTCCCAGGGCAGGAAACTTAAGAGTTTGCAGTTTGATCAGTGGGTTGAGAAGATCCCCTGGAGGAGGGCAGGGCAACACACTCCAGTATTCTTGCCTGGACAATGCCATGGACAGAGGAGCCTGGCCAGTCCTTTGGATTGCAAGGAGGTGGACATGACTAAAGTGACTTTGCACACACGCACATGTGTGTGTGTGTGTGTTTGTGTGTAGGTTCTTTCGTTCTTTTGCTTTTCTTTTACTTAAAATTACATTTACTTGGCAGTGGAAGATAAGGAAGGGTCACCATGAATTTGTATGAGCTCATTTTAGAATTTTTT